>NC_092876.1:346476434-347676434 GCF_028372415.1 Notamacropus eugenii | reverse complement strand
CTGTAGACCTTCAGTTTGGTATTCAGTCTAATACCTCTTCTCTCCCAAACTTTTCTTCAGAGCCTCTCAAACACTAAGCTAGCTCTGGCAATGCATGCATCAACCTCATTGTCAATGTGTACATCCCTGGAAAGTACACTACCAAGGTAAGTGAACTTATCCAAAGCATTCAAAACTTCTCCATTTGTTGTTACTGATGGTTCCACATATGGATGGTGTGGTGGTGGCTGATAGAGCACTTGTGTTTTCTTGGTGTTAATTATTAGGCCAAAATTAGCACAGGCAGCAGAGAATTGATCCATACTTTGTTGCATCTCAGTTTCAGAAGCTGCACTGAGTGCACAATCATCTGAAAACAGAAAATCATGCACCAGCAACTTCCTCCACTTTGAACTTGGTTTGTAGCCTTTTCATATTGAAGAACTTACCATCAGTATGGTAGTTGACTTTGATGCCATGTTCATCCTCACTGAAAGCATTTGACAACATGACTGAAAACATCATGCTAAAAAGCACTGGAGCAAGCACACAGTCCTGTTTCACTCTATTGGTGACTGGGAAGGAAAAGAGTATAAAGGACTATCTGAAAGCCATGATCAAAGAAAAAGTCTAAACATTATATTTCAAGAAATCATCAAGGAAAACTGCCTTGATATCTATAATGGCAATCAAAGTAGGATCTTTTGCTGTTCTGTTGTAGATAATCAAGTGCCTCTGATTGAATCTTGCCTTTGATTGAATCAATCAAGAGTCTTTGAGAGAAACAGCATATATATTGTAGAGAGAGTTTTAACCAACCAGACATGTGCGAGTGGGCTCTAGCCCATCAGATGCTGAGTGGAACTGTATATAAAGAAAGCCAGAGCTGAGAGAAGCAGACACGAAGAGAGTCAGTGTTGAAGGGGTGAGCTAGTATTAAAAAGAATAGAGCTGACAGGAAGACTTCTTGAGAGCCAGGAGGAAGTCTTGTCTGTGGATCTGTGTTGATTTCTCAGACAGAAGCCCTGTCTATTGGTCTTCATGAGCGAATTGAGATGATGGTGCTGGTGGTGTGTGTTTTAGTATTGTTGTTTCCTTACTGAGCTTTTCTTTTTTAAACCAGAGGCAGAAGCTGCAGAGTGGAACAGTCCCCATGAACTGAAACATGGAGCAGGAGCAGAGAGCTGCCAACGTGTGAATCTAGGTGACAGTGGAAGTGGTCAGCCCACAGAGAAAGGCCCATGGGACTTGGAAGTCAACCTTGAGTTAACATGAAAGAGGATTTCACTTGGACACTTGATATTAAGAAGATTATTCTTACAGTGACCTAGGGGTGGATGATGTGGCATTTTGGAAAAGGACTTTATTTGCATACTTGATATTGATTAAGGATGTTGCTATTGGTATGAGATATATGTATTAGATGATATGTTTTGCTTTTAAAATATTGGATGAATTTTATGTTTTACTTTATTGAACAATGTTTAGTTTGTTGCTGAATAGAGTTCATTATACCATGCAATTAGATCCTTGAAATCATTCACCGCAGCAGTCCTCAGGTATGCCACCATGACTGGTTTTACAATATCCTGGAACCAAAAGGTAAAATAGAAGTTGAAAGAATCCATGGATCATCTCCTCAAAGAAATCTCAAAATGAAAACTTTCAGGATTGTCATAGCCAATTTCCATAGTTCGGAAGAGAAAATATCACAAGTAGCCAGAAAGAAACAATTCAGATATGAAGCTACAGTCATAACAACAGCAAGATTTAGCAACTTTCATGTGAAAGAAGCAGGGGGCTTAGAATATGTTATTCCAGAAGGTAAAAGAACTGGGATTACGAGGATGAACCCGCCCAGCAAAATTGAGTATGAGCCTTCGGGGAGAAAATGGACATTTAATGAAATGGAGGACTTCCAACCATTTCTGATGAAAAAACCAGAGCTGAATGGAAAACTTAACTTTCAAATACAAGACTCAAAAGAAGCATAGAAAGCTAAACATGAAAGAGAAATCATAAGGATTCAATAAGATTAAACTATTTAAATTCCTACATAGGAAGATGATACACGTAACTCCTAAGAACTTTGTCACCATTAGAGCAGCTAGGAGTTTATATAGACAGGGAGTTGCGAGTAAATTATGCTGGAATGCTTTTTTAAAAAATTGAAGGGATAGGGGCAGCTAGGTGGCATAGTGGATAGAGCACTGGCTGTGCAGTCAGAATGACCTGAGTTCAAATCCAGCCTCAGATATGTACTAGCAGTGTGACTCTGGGCAAGTCACTTAATCTCAATTACCTTCAAAAAGAAAAATGAGTAGGTGAGAAAGATGGATGCCTTTGGAGAAGAGAAAGGTAGAATGGGGAAATTTTTCTCAAGTGAAAGAGGCACCAAAGAAGAGCTTATATAGTGGAAGAGAACATGGGGGTGGGGAGCGGAAGAGCAGGCAATGAATTGGTTCAAAGAAGGAAAAATATATGGTGGATATACTAATATATATATATATATATATATAGGAATCTCTATATATACATAGAGAGAGATTCATATATATATGTATATATATATAGCTATATAAGTATATATATATACCTATATAAGTATATATATATATATATATATATATATATACTTATATAAGTGTGTGTGTGTGTGTGTGTGTGTGTGTGTATGTGTGTGTGTGTGTGTGTGTATAGAGCTGGGTATGGGAATTTATCTTACCCAATAAAGAAACAGAAAGGGACATGGATAAGACATAAGAGGGAGATAATAATAAAAAGAAGAACAGATTAAAGGAAGCAGTGGTCAGAAGCAAAAGAGACTTTTGGACAGGGGCAGAATAAAAAGAGAAAGAAGAATAAAACAGAAGAAAAAAGATATAAGGAAATAAACAGTTAATAATCATAACTGTTAACATGAGTAGGATGAGTTCGCAAATAAAATGGAAACAGATAGCAGAAAGGATTGAAAAACAGAATCCAACAACATGTTGTTTAAAACAGACACACTTGAAACAGACAGACACAGAGTTAAAGCAGAGGGCTGGAGTGGAATGTATTATGCTTCATTTAGCTGAAGTTAAGAAAGGCAGGAGTAGCAATCATAATCTCAAACAAAGCAAAAGTAGGTCTAATTAAAAGAGATAATCAAGGAAATTACATTTTGCTAAAAGACATTAAAGTAATATCAAAAAATTTTACAGCAAGTTTCTCTGATAAAAGCCTCATTTCTCAAATACATAGGGAACTGAGCCAAAATTATAAAAATAAGAACAATTCCCCAGTTGACAAATGGTCAAAGGGTGTGAATGGGTAGTTTTCATAAGAAGAAATCAAAGCTATTTATAATCATATGAAAAAATGATCTAAACCACTATAGATTAGAGAAATGCACATTAAAACAAGTCTGAGGTACCACCGCACACCTATCAGAAATGATAAATGCTGGAGGGAATGAAAGAAGAATAGGTACACTCATGAACTGGTGGAGTAGTGAACTGCTCCAAGCATTCTGGAGAACAATTTGGAACTATGCCCAAAGGACTATGTATATACCCTTTGACCCAGCAATACCACTAGGAGGTTTGTATCCCAAAGAGATCAAAGAAAAAAGAAAATAACTTACATGTGCAAAATTATTTATGCCTGCTCGAATGGCTAATTATAATGGCCAAGTTGTGGCATATAATTGTACGGAATACTATTGCGCTATAAGAAATAATGAGGAGCTGATGTGAAATGAAGTGAGAACTGAGATATCGTGCACAGTCACAGCAATGTTGTAACGATAATCAACCGTGAATGACTTAACTACTCTGATCAACACAATGATCCAAGAGAATTTCAAAGTGCTCATGATGGAAAAAGTGCTTTCCATCTCCAGAGAGAGAACTGATGAATTCTGAGTGCAAACAGAAGTATAATTTACTTGTTTTCCTTATTTTTTTAGTCTTTTTTCTGATCTGGCTAATATAAAAATGTTTGCATGATCTCACAAGTATATACCATCTTGCTTGCCTTCTCCATGAGTGAAGTAGGGGTGAGAAGGAAAGAATTTAAAACTTACAATTTGAAAAGAATGTTAAATTTTTTTTTTAAGGAAAGAATTTAAAACTAAAAATTTGAAAAGAATGTTAAATGTTTTTTTAATTTTTACTAACATTGAACAATTTGAAAAAAGAAATGATGAGGATGGTTTCAGAAAAATCTGGGAAGACTCATATGAACTGATGCAAAGTGAAATGAGCAGAGTCAGGAAAACACTGAACACAGTAACAGCATTATTATAGGAATGACAAACTCTGAAAGGCTTACCTACTCTGATTAACTCAATCATCCAAGACAATGCCACAGAACCCATAATGAAAAGTGTTACCCACCTCCAGATAGAGAACTGATGGACTCTGAGTGCAGATTGAAGCACAGTTTTTTGCTTTCTTTATTTTTCTTGTGTGTGTGTATATTTTCTCTTGCAACATGGATAATAGGGAATGATGCTTTGCATGACTTCACACATGTTATATATATATATATATATATATATCTTGCTTTCTCAATGAGTGGGGAAAAAACAAAGAAAGGAGAGGATTTGGAACCCAGAAATTTTTTTCAAATGAATGTTAAAAACATTTTACATGTAATTGAGAAATATTTAATGAAATAAAAAAATTTTTTTTTGAATAGAGGTCACCAAACCAAACACTATAAACTTTAAAGTCCATAAAATAAACAAGTTTCAAAATACAGACCCCTAGCAGAAGAAACCATAATCATATGAGAACAGGTGAAGATATCCATAATCCTGTCTATTATAATAAGTAAGCAGCTATGTAGCATAGTGCACAAATCACAGGTCTGGAGTCAGGAAAACCTGAGTTCAAATCCTGCCTCAGAAACTTAGTTTGTGAGCCTGAACAAGTCATACTTCTCTTAGCCTCAGTTTCCTCATCTTTAAAATGGACCTAATGATGCCAGCTACTTCACAGGTTTTTATAAGTTAACACATGTAAAATCCTAAAGTGCAATATAAATGTTCATGAGTTAACCTAAGTAAAATACTTTTACAAACCCTAGAGATAAGTATTAATAATATTATTAAAAAGATACACTCATAAGGGAGTCCAGGAGCTGACCTGGGGAAGCCACCTGGAGAAATCCTACCCTCCTGAGTGGTGATCAGTGGAGGGTGAAACAGAAAAGCTATTTTCATGACCATTTGAATAGGAGAAGGAAATAACGAGGAATTCAGAAAACAGAACAGGAACAAGGCAGAGAGGCATGTTATAATGGTGATAGGAGTACTTCAACTATCCAGACATCTACTGGAGCTCTCCCTACCAAAATCAAGGTAGCTAAAAGCAGGCTAATTTATAGTTATAGTGGGGGAGAAGTATTCCTCAAAATGTACAAAAAGTGAAAAAAGGAAGTGCTCCACTGATGATAATTCTAGCCAACAGGGGGACCTCATTTTTGAGGTACCAATAAGAGAAGCCTTGGGAGAAGGGAATCACTTCCTTGGAGAATCTGTGATAGAAAAGGACAGGAAGACTAGACACTGTCTGACATGTGCCCTAGCTAACTATTGAGAAAGTAATGTTCAGAGAGAGAGAACTGGTAGGATCCTCTGGCCTAAAATTCTAGAGGTGGGGTCAGCCCAAGAAGAATGCAGACCTTGGGAGAATTACATTCTAAAAGCACAATGAGAAATAAGTTTGATGAGGATGAAAATGGGATACTGTCTAAAGAGGCCAGTGGTAATTTACAGGCAACTCATCAATCACTTCAGATTTGAAGTGATATGCAAGAGCAGCTAATGGACAATAAATGCAAAAGATGGGCACAGTCCTCTCCCTGTCAGAATTCTAAAATTCAGAATGAACTAAGGCCAAGGATCAATGCTAAAGACAACCAAAAGGACATTTTAGGGGTGAAAAATAAAAGTGATACTTACTGTAGGCAAAAGTAGGGGCAAACTGTCATTGTTGTCATGAAGATTTCTGGTACTGGCCAATCTTTTTCCAGTGATAAGATACAAAGTTCCATTATGAAGGATAAGATAGTCAGTTTTGAGGCCAACTCTACCAGATGCAGCATAGGACCACTTATTTAGAGCAGAAATGGAACTCAGAGGTTCCTAGCCTAACCTCCTCACTTTATAGATGAGTGACCCAAGTCCCAGAGAGGTTAGCTGAATTGTCCAAAGTCACACTCATGGTAAGTGAGAGAGATGAGACTAGAACCAAGATCTTATGACTCCAGATTCTGTGCTCTTTCCACGGCACTGCACTGCCTCTGGACATCCATATCAGTAAAATCTCCCCTGGATATGCTCTGTGTTCTCAAGTGGTATAGGATCCATGTGTTAAAAGCAAAACTCATCTCTAGGGAATACCCCATCTAAGATTCTCCACCATACTTGTTTCTAACTCAACGAAGATATAGGACTGATATTTAGGGTGGGTAATAGGATTATACAAGATAGCAAAAAGAAGACAGAATAACTCAATTTGGTTTTGTTTTCTTTGCCAAGGAAAATTATCTGTAGACAGGAAATGATGGAGCAAAAATGATTAACAGAGAGTTGAAAACCCAAGTGAAGTGAGGAAATGGATAACAGATCAGCTAATTCCCAACAATTACTAAGTCCCTAAGCCTGAGTAAATGATATACTAAGTTTTCAAAAGAACTCGCCAATAGATATAATCGCTGAGCTGCTAACAATGATCCTTATAAGGTTATGAAAAATGGGAGAAGTACTGCAGAACTGGAGAAGGATGAGTGTCCTCACTTTTTAATTTTTAAAGGAAAAAGGATTAATCTATAAACTATAGGCCAGAGGGATTTACTTCAATTCCCATCAAAATTCTAAAATTTATTATTAAAAGGATAATTTTGAGCATTTATAAAGGGTAGTGGTAATCACTAAGAGACAGGATGATTTTATTATAGACAAGCTAACATTTGCATCTTTGACAGTATTACTAGACAAATAGGTTGGGCAAATGCATATATGTAGGATACCTAGGTTTCAGCAAAATATTTGACAGTCTTTAATTTTATCCTTGTAGACAAGATACAGAAATATGGCTAGGCAAAAATTCAGTTTGACCTATTTGGAACTGTCTGAATGACCTTACCCAAAGACTAATCATTAGCAGATCAATGTCAGCTTGAAGGGAAGTCTCTAATGGAATGTATCTGTCCTTGGTCCTGTGCTATGTAACATTATTATCAATGAGTTGGATAAAGAAATGAAGGAATACATAACATGCCTATTTAAATTTTCAGAAGGCACAAAGCTGGGAGCCAATATGTTGGATGACATGATCAGGATCCAAAAAGATCAAGACGGCCCAGAAGAATAGGGATCAAAGCAATTAAAATGAAATTTAATGAATGCAAGGTGTTACACTTGTATTCAAAAATCAACTTGACAAGTACAGAATAGGAAGCCATGGCAATTGTCTAGATGAAAAATAGATCTGAGGGTTATAGAGAATTATAAGCTAAATATGAGTCTATACTGGAACAGAAGCCAAAAAACCCATCATGATATTGAGCCACTGTAAGGGGGCATCATGTCCAGAGCAAGGATTGTGACATTCCCAGTGTATTCTTCAATGATCACAGCACACCTAGACAATTACGTTCATTTCTGGCCCCTGTATTTTAAGAAGGACTTTGACAAGTTTAAGCATATACAAAAGAGCAAGACCAAGATGGCGGTGGTACCAGGGGACATCCTATATGAAGGTGGTTTAGTCTGATGAAGAGAAAACATAGGGATGATACAATAACGATGTCTTAGATTTATACAAGGGGTTCCAAAAGTCTTAGTAACATATTGGTCCAAGCTATATACAGACAGACAAACCCTAGGTACATACTTTAATTTTGATAAATGTGCAAGTTCTTGGTTCCTAGTCTGCTTCAGCTGGTCTCAGGGACCAGCTAAAATCACTAGATTTGAATCCTAGGCTTGGCACTGGCAAATATGCAAGTTCTATGGGCCTCGGTTCTCTCATTTGTAAAATAAACAGGTTGGACTAGATGAACTCTGTGCTTTCCTCTAACACCAAAATCACATGATCCCATGCAAGAGTTTTTTCACTTCACTTCCCCCCAACTTCCTCCCCTAGTCCTAATTCTAATGCATCACCTATTTGATCTTCAAAGAAAATAAAGTAAGTTTTGGCTGGACTCTAGGCACAATCCCCAAACTCAGGACAAAACTATCTTCTGAAGTAACTCAGCAACTCTATCCCTTGCCCCTTTGTTTGATCCTTCTTAGATAAATTGAGTAGAAATCCTTTCAACAAGTCTCTTTTCCTTATGCCTCTCTGCCTCAAGCAATAAGCAACTCTGCACTGTCCTCTAAATTTGCATCCCTTGCTCCCTTGTCATGTGACCTATCATAATTTGCCCAACACCAATCTTGGTTTAATCCCACCATCTGTTCCCTTTGCTCCTATTCACATATTACTGAACAGAGATGGAGAAATTCATGAAACTATACTAACTGGGTCTACTACAAATTTAAATTATATAACCTCAACCTGACCCTGACGGTGGAAAGGCAATTCCTTTTATATCTCCCTAATCAATTTTCTTCCAAACTTTCATTTCTTCTTAAACCTCCCATGGTATCTCCTTACCCCATCATCTCAGAGGAGGACCTTTCTCATATATCACTGAATATATTGAGGCATTCATCAATTGCTCCCTTTTCTCCCCTCCTCTTAATCTCATGCCAATCAGATGTCTCCCCCACTATCTCCTTCATTCCTGTCTTTCATGAAGAGATATTCCTTCTTGTGAAAGCAAAAAACCAAACCCCTCTACATAAATCCTTGATCCCATACTATTTTCTCTAGAAAACTGTTTCTGTCTATCATTGCCACTCTCTCACTAATCTATAGTCTCTCTCCTGCCTACAAATATATGTCTGCTACTCACAAGCACACCCATTTCTCCTCCATCCTTAAAAAAGGATTATTTGATCTGACCAGCCATGCTAAGTATTGTCCTATATCTTTCTTCCCCTTCTTGGCTATATTACCTGAGAAATCTATCTACACACACTGTCTCCACCTCCTCTCCTCTCACTAGATTCTAAACTCTCAGTAATCTGGCTTCCACCCTTTTCATTGAACTGAAAACCATCTCTCCAAAATCACTAATGATCTTGTAATTGCCAAATCTGGCCTCATCGCAGTCCTCTTCCTTCCTGGCTTCCCTGCAGCTTTGGTCACTGTCAATCACCCTCTTCCCTTCAGGAGTCTCCTCTCTCTGAGTTTTCATAACACTGCTCTTTCTTGGTTCTCTTTTTATCATCTGATTGCTTCCTATCAGTCTTTTTTGTTTGATCTTCCTTCAGTTCGTGCCCACCGTCCATCAGTGTCCAGCAATGTTCTGTCCTGGGCCCTCTTATCTTTTCCCTCTGTTATCTCACTTGGTAATCTTTTTTTTTTAATTTATTTATTTAACTTTTAACATTCATTTTCACAAAATTTTGGGTTCCAAATTTTCTCCCCATTTGTCCCCTCCCCCCACCCCAAAACACCGAGCATTCTAATTGCCCTTATCACCAATCTGCCCTCTCTTCTATCATCCCTCCCTTCCCTTGTCCCCATCTTCTCTTTGGTCCTGTAGGGCCAGATAACTTTTTATACCCCTTTACCTGTATTTCTCTGTCTCGTAGGAAGAGAGAGATGCTCATAGATGGAAATGAGGAGGCAGTGCATCGGGGGAAAGTGAGGTGGCTCAGCCAGTGTAAAAGCATGGAGATGGGAGATATGGAGCGCCATGTGTGAGGAACAGAAAGAAGTCGAGTTTGTCTGGATTGCAGTGTTGGCAAGGGGTAGGAATAGGTTAAATTCCACCAACTGCATCCCTCCAGCTCTCTTCCACTCCCCTAATCAGTAACTACCCCAATTTCTCTGTCTCCCTCATTTCTTTGATCTAAGTCTTCATTATTAACTACCCCCTCTTCCATATTACACTGTAACTGGGTTCTAGCTTCTTTCCCTGGAGCCAAATGAAACCTAACATGACTGTGTTCCTCCTTGTTTTCTTTCCTGTCAGATGCTGGTAATGAGTCAGATTCAGTCTCATTACAAATGATTGTTTTCAAGTCTCCACATGTACATGTCTTTCATAAAAATACCTTTAATCTAGAAAAATAAAAGGTAGGGCTACAATGCACATATAACTGAAGAAGGGACTTCTTTACCTCAAGCTGTCACTTAACAAACCAACCTCCAGAGTTTAATACTAATGTATTTCCCTTAGGCCCTACGGGCTTTAGGGTCTACTGAGCTTCTCAGGCCAGCCCCAGACTAAATTCAATGAATATCTTTTACTTGGCTTGCCAGACCTTTTCCACTTGAGCAATATACTCTCCCATTATCAGGAGAACCAATTTCAGGAGCATAGCCATGAATGAGTCACAAAACAAAAGATTTTTTTCTGCTTAACACCAGAGAAAAGAATAGGTGCCACTGAATGAGGGTTACCTAGAAGCAGAGTCATAACTAGCGTGAAGAGAATGGGACTTTATTTCCAGGTACAGATAGCCTATGAGGCTGCTTCTTTCATCTAGGAATACACTTTCTTCTTGCCCATGTCTAGTCACCATTTTGAGGGTCCCGTTGATTTGGCTTTAGCCTTCTGTGGCCTATCTTTTTGCCAACCACCATAAACACAAGACCTCTCTTAGGAACAGACTACCCCCCTCCTGGAGGAACTGTACCTATAATGGGGCTGACATGTACCCCACTCCAATCTTGTTGGCACTTTCCATCCTGCCTCCATTTCCCCATTCCTCCAATGAATTTGCTGCAAAGTTACAGAGAATTATAGCTCTGGAGGCAAATTTGGGGTCGGCAGAAGGAACAACTTCCTCATGTTTAGTTTTCCTTGTTTAACGGTTCAGTCATGTATGACTCTAGGTAACCCCTTGGACTTTTGTCCATGGGGTCTTCTTGGCAAAAATAATTGAGTGGTTTGCCTTCTCCAATGCATCCCCAATTTACAGATGAGGAACTGAGGCAAATAGGGGTTAAGTAACCTTCCCAGGGACACACAGATAGAAAGTGTCTGAATCCAGATTTGAATTCAAACCTTCTTCAAGCCCAATGTTCTCAGGTAAGATGTGCAAATATGGAATAGACCGCCTTATAGGATCCCCAGTCATTGGATATCATCAAGCAGATGCTAGATACCTGCTTGTCAGAGCTGAGGTAGAAGAGACTCAGAGTTCAGGTGGGGATCTGACTTGATCTGCCTTCTACCTCTGAGATTTTTATATAACCTTGAGCTTAGAATCAGAGCAACAGTTTTAGAGCCAGGAGAGTACTGAAAGTCAGTTCTTCCAACCCTTCATTTTAAATATGACTGAGGACTAGAGAAGAAACACAGCATGACTGAGTTCACTGGTAATAAGTGGAAGATGGAGGATTGAACCTGAGACCTCTGATGAAGACAACGTACTTTCTACTATACCATATTGACTCTCCAAAGACATTGAATTTCATGACTGGACATGGCAACATGACCTGGAATTAAGTCAGGGGGAGGGATGAAAAATGGTAACCCCACCCAATTCCTAAGGGGAAAGAAAGGATGGTCAACAAGGAACTGTTTAGAAAGAAGAGGTTAAAAGGTCATGAATAGCAGGTCCATGGTAATTCCTGAAATGACATGGAGAGTTATCCATAGAAAGGGAGTGAGAAGGATTGAGGATAAACAGGGTTAAGTCTATGCATTTTACATTTCAGTAAATGGGATTTATTTTCATATATACCCAGAAGGAAAGTTCATGTGTATTGGCTTATGATGATTTTCTAGTTCCCCATAGATATTAAAGTAAAAAAAAAAAAAAGCCAGTGCTTTCACTTTACCTTGCTAAATGGAGTCAGATCACTGTTTACACATAATTAAATAATTCACAAATCTGAGGGCAACTTCTGCAGAGAAATTGGTGTGTCTAATGAAAGCCCCCACCACCACCACCACATAAACACCCTTTCCTTCACATCTACGTTTTCCAGACCTTGCTAACCCAATTGGAGGCCAATTATTGTTTAAATCTCTGTTTCCTTCCTTTGTTCCTCAGCACCTTTTTCCTCCTTCCCTGAGCCCAACCCATAGCTCCAATCCAATAAACATTTATTAAGTCACTATGTCACTAAGGCACTATGTGCTACCCATTGTGCCACCCTCAAGAAGTTTATAATCTAATGGAAGGAGACAACACATCAAAGAAGGAAGATAATGGAGGGAGGAACACCAAGTAGTACCTGGCATGGGGCACATTTTTCCATGGAGCTGAAACCAGGCTAAGCAGCAGATGGACTGAAATGACAGTCCAGTTTCTTCCCTCTATAAAGGATGATATTGGGAGGAATTTGGTACTCCATTCTCCAGCCCTCTAATTAGAAGGCAGAGGATAAGGTAGGCCCTGTGAATCAAGTCTTGAAAAAGCAGCATGGTGGTCACTTTAGCAATGATGAGCTTATCCTGGGAGGGCATCTTGTTCTACCGAATTGAAACCAGCAAATGCAAAGTGATGAACAGCTGATTTCATTCCCCTGCTGGCAATTTTAACAGATTATTTAAGCTGCCTCAGGGTTTGGATTTCCCTTTGCATTTCCTTTTAGTGACAAGTTCAGTGTTTCAAATATGGTGGGCATTTAATAAATGATCATCAAATTGTCAATTACTGCCACAGTCTTGGGCTCATTAGATAGGTGTAGATCAAAGGTTCTTAACCTTGTTTATGTCATGAGAGTCTGGGGAAGTCTAATGATCCTTTCTCAAATAAATAATGTTTTTAAATGCATAAGACAAAACACACAGGATTACAAAGGATTACAAATATTGAAATATGGCTATAATAGAAAAAGTCCACACACTTTGAGTTAAGAAGTCCTACATCTTCTTTTCCGATAGCATTTGAGCATGAAATTTTCACAGCTTCCCACTTTCCAAATCTGAATTCATTCCTCTTTGAATCTTGAAATATTAACTAAGATGCAATTTGGCAGAGTAGTTCAGAGTCTCTGCCACAATGCTCACATGCATCCCCTCCTTTTTATTTCCAGTGTCACCGCCCTAGTTCAGGATGGGCTTTGGGCCATTGCAATAGCAAGGGTCTCCCTGGCTTTTCAATCTGTCTTCCACAAAACTGCCAAATTAATCTTCCTAAAATATAGTTCAAATAATATAATCCCCATGTTCAAGAACTGTCAGTGGCTTCCAACTGCCTACAAAAATGAAATCCAAATTCTTTCATTTAGTGTTCATGCTAGGATCTGGCCCTAATCCACAGTTATCAGTTAGTCAGTTAACAAGCATGTATCAAGCCAGGCACTATGCTAAGCACTGGGGATGCAAAGGTTGTTCCTGTTCTAATAGAGGAGAAAGCATGTGAATAATGAAGTACGCAGAAAATATATGTGGAGTAGATAGAAAGCAGTCTGAGAAGGGAAGGCACTAGCAGCTGGAGGAAGGGGAAGGGAAAGGCCTGCCTCCTTCAGGGGCTGGGAATGCATCCTATGTTCCAGTCAAAGTAATTACTTACTCTTCCTTGAGCATGCAAGGAACTTTCAGGCATCTGTCCTTTTACTAATACTGTTGTCTATGACGTGTGGCACATTGCTCTCTCCTCCTCAGCTAACCCCCATCTGTCAGCTGAAATCCTAGCCATCCTTCAAGGCTCAGCTCAAATGCCCCATGACCTGAAAGTGATCTTTCCCTCCTCTTTCACTCCATAACATTTCCTTCATACCTCTCTTATAGCATTTAACTTATTTGACAGCAGTTCATAGCTGTCGCCACCACAGCTGGCTTGATCAGTGACAGAAAGACTCACAAACTTTGGAAGGCAGCCACAGGGTTTCTGAAGACCCACCTATGCCCTGAAGATGCAGCCTCACCATCTGGAGATGGTAGAGGAAAACCTGGTGCAGAGTCCTCCTCCTGGTTGGCAATTCTTGACCTGGAAGTTGTCAACAGATTGATAACTGGGAAATTATTTACTAAGCAGGACCTCTGAGTTGAGGGAGTGTTTATGAGTTTTTTGCAGGAGCTGACCAAGAGAAGACCTTTGTTCCTAAAATGTTGAATGGTGGACCTGAGTGGCATACTGCATAGAGTGACTGACTTCTTATCAGGAGACCTGAGTTTGAATCTTGCATCTGACTCTTTTTAGCCTCTGAGACCCTGGGCAAATCATTTCCTCATTCTCAACTCTGCTTTCTTCATGTGTAAAATAAGAATAATGCTAGCACCTACTTCCCAAGGCTGTTGGGAGAATCAAATAATGTTTATGGTATTTTACAAACTTTAAATTCCTACATAAATATCAGCCATCCCCGTTATTATTGTTTTCATTTTACGTTTCCTCAGCTAATACCTTAGGGATTGGTCGAAGAGGGACAAAGCTCCTCCTTAACGACCCCATAAGGTGATGACTCCCTGGTTGGAGTCTGTGCCTATAGGGGAAAAGAAAAGATTTGGGCAGTCTGAAACCAGATAATGTTCACTGATGGAAACTGGCATTGAATTCAGTGTACTTCATTTCAGCAAGCAGTCATTAAATACCAATGACATGCCAGGCAGAAAGGTAGGATGGTACAGTGGAGAGGACACTGGTTTACTTGGCAAGAAGAACTGTATTGAAGTCCTGCCTCTGACCCATATTGGCTGAGCAACCCTAAGGAATTCCTATAGTGCCTCAGAGCTGGAATGAGCTCTCTCTTAAGTAAAGATATAGCCAGCATTAGGGGGGTGAGTCACCTCATCTAAGAGTTACCCATAGCAATGAAATCATGGGTCCAGTTCCTATCCCTTTATATAAGGACTTTGGCTAAAAATACAAAGACAATGATACCATTTCTTCCCTCAAAAGATTGGTAACCAGCTTAAGGAGGTGAGAGGAAGGGAAGGGAAAAAAAAGGGAAAAAAATTATATGATAATTTATTATATATTTAAAAGGAATAGCAAATTGTACATAATAAATTTGCAGTTCCATGTGCAATTAACTTTTTTACTATACTATGTTATGGAAATGCTTGCTTTATTCCATCAATTAAAAATATAATAAATATTTTTTTAATTCTCAAATTAAAAAAATAAGATTCTAGGATCCTCAGATTTAGAGTTAAAAGAGACCCCCCAGGATCATCTAGTTCCAGCACCTCATTTCACACATGAAGAAACTGAATCCTAGAAAGAAATGATCCGCTGGCCAGAGGACATACAAAAGGTTGTAAGCTGCAGACAGCAAACTAATAAGGGCATAAGCCACAATATATGATTAACATACTACAATTCAGAATCCAAAAAAATATTTATAGAAGAGGTCAAACCGAGAGGCATGAGAAACTGGGGAAGGAGAGGAGAGAGTTACTCTAGTTGGGAAAGTGGGAAAAACCTTATGAGTGGATGGACATCTCAAATTAGACCCATATCTGGAACCTCTTGAAGGAAAAGGCAACTCACTCACAATTTTCTGCTTTATATCACAGTTATTTGTGTACGTGCACTGGCTCCCTAGCTAAACTGTGAGCTATTGAATTCTTCTCTGACACCTCCAGAGTGTTTCCAAAAACAACAACCTGTCTATTTATATCCAGTTTTCAGGTGTACAAAGAACTTCCTAATGACCTTGTGAGGTGGGCATTGAAAGTGTGATTATCTTCATTGTACAGACAAATACACTGAGGTTCAGAGAAGTTAAATAAGTTGCCCGTGCCCACAGCTCCAAGTCCATCACTGTTGCCCCTCCCATTGCCTCTCCCATACTCTGTCCACAGTGCGTGCTCAATTCAATTTGGCAAATTGAATTCAACTATTCAATATGTAGAATCTTGCTTTTATAACACAAACACATTAGGAAACAAATTTGGCATACGTTACCTGGAGACCCACATTGCAGAATTTTAAGGTATGCTCTGTACGTGTCTGTGAGCTCTGCGCCTCTGTGGGCAAACATAGTTTTGAAGGAGCTTAGTAATAAATTGCATTAATGCAGCTCTTTAAAGTTTGCCAAGCACTTTACATATGTTATCTCATTGCCTTCACAATAATTCTGTGAATTGGCTACTATGGTACAGTTATTACTGTGCAGGTTTTACAGATGAGGAAACTGAGGTTAAATGACATTCATGGTTTCACAGTTGGTAAGTATCAAAGGCAGCATGTGAAGCCCATCTTCCCAACTCCAATTTCAGAAATCAATCCATTATTGCCATTTTGAAAGAGGCAAAAAAAAAAAAAACTTTGGAAAGAAAGCTTGTAAACAGTTCCCGGGGAAAAAAAATTCCCTCCAACCAAAGGGAAGGAAGTGGAGACAGGAAAGAAGGGAAGGAAGGAAATTCACTAATACAATCTCAACAAACACTTATTGAGAACAGCCATGTATGGGAGAGCCCTGTGCTGGATACCAAAGGAAATGTACAATTTCAATAATATACAATCCCTACCCTCAAGGACCTTATAGCCATAAATGACTGATATCAAAGACGTTCCTAAGAGCAAATGTCAACATCGTATGAAGCAAAAGGCACAAGAACACAGGGGTACTGTGGGGATTTTATTGCAAACTCAGCATCTCTGTTCACATTAGTATTAACTAAGACTTGTCACATACACAATTGACTTGTCAATCTCCCCTAAACTAAACCCTGCTCCCACTTTCTATTTCTGTTGATTTCAGTCATCTAGATTTGAGGACTCATAGTCATCTATGAGTCTTTCCTCTCCATTGCCTCCCCTATGCAATTAAGTGCCAAGTACTTGGTATTTGGGTTTGAATCAAAGCCCTACTACTTACTTCCTATGGGATCCTAGGCAAATCATATTAACTCCCTCAGCCTCAGTTTCCTCATCTGTCCAATGACACCTAAGGTCCCTTAGAGGCAGTTGATGTTATAGTGAATAGAGCACTGGGCCCCGAGCCAGGAAAACTTGAGTTCAAGTACAGACTGAGACACTTAAAGCCGTATGACCCTGGCATCACAGCAAGGACCCCGACATACACAGGAGGGCCTGCTATACAGGTTCTTAGATCTGCTTGTCTAAAAGGAAAGCAACCTTTGAAGGGTCAACAGTCTTCTTTAATCAAGCACATATATCATTCACTTAATTCAGGGGGGAAAGTCAGCACCCTGAAGTTCAGAGAAAATACAGAGATATAAAAACCAACAGACAGGGTTCCCAATTTTCTGACCATACATACATAGTTATCAGAGAGAGAAGGAGCTTAAAGGCTTTCAAAGGGGGAGGGGGACATGGCTCCTTAGTGGCTACCCAGAGTCTTATCTGGCCAAACAAACACTTCCAATGAGTAAGCCCCAAAGTAAAACCTCACCGCACAGTATATATCCACTTTTCAGAGCCAGAGGGCATCACAGCCCTTAAGAACCAGTGCCTCATTAGAAAATTAACAAAATGTGCGGGCCTGCCCTAATCAAACTTCCCTTAAGGGCAAGGTCCATTAATGGGTGGGGAAGATCTTTAATTCTCATTAGCATTACACCTGAACAACTCACTAACTAAACCCCTGCCTGCCTCAATTTTCCCACCTTTAACATGGGTACAATAATAGCACCTACATCCCAGGGCTGTTGGGAGAATCACATGAGATAATGCTTGTAAGGTTGTTAGTATAGTGCCTGGAACTTATTATTATTGTTGTTATTTGGTCATATCTAACCCTTGGTGACCCTGTAAGAGGTTTTCTTAGCAAGGATACTGGAGTGGGTTGCCATTTCCTTCTCTAGTGGATTAAGATAAACAGAGCTGAAATGACTTGACCAATGTTGCACAGCTGCTGAGTATCTGAGGCCAGATTTGAACTCAGATATTCCTGACTCCAGAACCAGTGTTCTATCCACTGAGCCACTTTGCACGCCTGGCATGCACCTGGTAACTGTTAGCTCTGTGATACATAATCCTGTGACCTCAGTTTTCCTAATATAATAACCCTAAATCTGAGAACAAAATTAGAGCCTTCGGAAAGGAGGAATTAAAAGATGATGGCTGTTGGGTTGGGAACTGAAACAGCCTTTCTTTGTGTGGGACTGCACTGCCATCCCTTTCTAACAGTTTTCTTGTACCACTATTAAGTCATATTTCCCCTGGAACCCTTCAAAAAGCACCTGCTCTAGATAAAGGGGAGACACAAGCACCACTTTCTTCCCATCAGGCTCAGAGGCGATAATCCTTTGTATCCTCTGGGAGTAGAAAAAGGAGTAAAAGCTAACACATCCAGTACAGCCAGTTCTGGGTTATTCTGGAAAGGGAACAGTTTAATGACCCAATAGAGAATAATATAGTCCTGTGCCTCTCCCTAACCTCTTATCTGCTGGCTATCTTTCCATTATTTCACTGTATGTTAGCATCGTGATCTCAAGGTGAGCAAAAGGAGCCCAAGGCGCCCCTCTCTGAAGCTCTGTGTCCACTCCACTCTGGGTCTCATGAAAGGTCTTCTTGGGGAGAACACCGAAAAGTCCTGGGTAAAATGAAGCCTTGTATTCTCTAGAGATATTATCTGGGGTTTCATGTTACAGTACTTTGCAACTTGTCAGTTTTGATCCATCTGAAATAGATTACAGATGGTACATTGTCCACACAAGTTATCAGTTACACTCGCATCCATGTCCATTCCTAAAAATATATGTAGTCACAGAGCCCCATACATGAACAAATGACTGAGATTTACACACAGACATCTGCAACTTTATAAGAAAGCTTCATCCTTTTCATCAAATTTTCTTCCTGACTCTTGGAGAAATTCACAAGTTGCAGCCAGTACTAGCGCTATCAAAATATATTTTAAGCCTATTGTGTTGTTTTGACAAACTAAACGATTAATTAACAGCTATCTAGCAAACAGATCTCTGCTTACAGCTTAGAGTGAGAGAAACCCACAGACCGCCACCAATGTTCCTTCGTCACCATTACTGCTGAAAAATAGTGTCTAATTAATTATAATTGATCACAAAGATTAGATTCAAATTCCACTACACAATGCAGGCAAAGCCGAAACAGAGGAAATAAATCAGAACACTAGGCTCTAATACATAATGAAACCACAAGCTTCTAAGATAAACAGGTTTGTTCCAATCATAGGGTTTTTTTTTCTCTTGGTTTGGGTTTGTAGGATCTTTTTTTTGGTTGCTTTTTTTTTTTTTAATTCAAGGAACACTTGGAAGTAGTATGTCTTTGGAGAGAAGCTGTCAGCTGGAGTGCAGTGTGTGTGTGTGCGCGCGCGCGCGCGTGCATCCACATGGATGTACACGTGAAGGGAATGGGAGAAAACAGGACAGAACTTAAACCAGGGTAGTGTGAATGGGGCCTTGCCTCAGGGTGCATGTTATTAAAAGCATTGACCTTAGAATCATTTCGATTTAGACCTGGAATGGACCTTGGAGGTTATCTTGTGCAATCCCTTCATTTACAGATGAGGAAACTCAGGCCCTCATTTCAGAAATGAATTGACTTCCCCAAGTTCACACAAGTCAAGACACATTCAAGATTTGAACCCAGATTCAAACTTCTGACTCCAAATATCACTTCTAACTATACCATAAAGTCTATGATGTATAAAGACATGAAAAAAGAAAAGTCAGTTGTCCAATCAACGGTGTCTGACTCTTTGTGAAGTATTTGGGGCTTGGCAAAGATACTACAGTAGTTTGTCATTTCTTTTTCCATCATTTTACAGATGAGAAAATGAGGCTAGTTAAGTGACTTGCCCAGGGTCACAAGCCTACTAAATATCTAAGGCCAGATTTGAACTCACGAAGATGAATTTTCCTGATTACAAACTCAGTGCTCTATCCACTGTGCCACCTACCACTTAGCAAAAGAATAATTAGCCAAAATTGAAAGCAACTTAATGATGGCCTGAGATGAGCTCCTCTCCTGTCCCATTCTTCTTCTGAGCCCCTCTCCCAACTTTCCCACCTCCTGTTCCCTGTCTTTCAATTGAGGGTAAACTTCATATCACTTGACCTTAGGAGAGTTTACAGCACTTACCCCAAATGCAGAAATACCTAGCTATGACTCTGGAACAGAGAGAAAGAGCCATGGTTAAAATGAAAATTATGGGCTAATCCTCTATACAACCATGACAAAACTAGTCATAATGAGAAGATTTGGTTGATTCAATTTACCCTAGCCCATCATCATGCCTGTACACAGAAAGGAGAACCAGAATAAATCTCACAACTAAAGGGGATTTTTTAAAATCCATGGTTAATTTGACCAAATGAAACTTCAGGCTGTATTTGATTCTGTCACGAACTTATAAACACAACTATAGCACATGGGTTTAATTACAAGTTGAGTAAATATATTCTGCCAGCCTCCAGCGCTTTATATTAATGAGAATATCTAACTTCATTCCATTCAGATGGCTCGCTCAATTCTCAACATTTAGGGAAAATTTTAAAGGCATTCACTCAAAACAGCTTAGCTATCAGAGATAACGAATTCCCATTTGTCCTCCAGTGACTCTGCAAATGCAGGCAGAGCTATGGTCCAAGCAATATGGTCTCCAATGCTGGCATTTCGTAGAATCACAGAATTCTGGAGCTGGAATAGACTTTGAGATCCCCTTTCACTCTTCAGATAAAGAAACTGAGGCCCAGTGAGGGACAGTGACTTGTCCAAACTCACAAGGTAAGTCAGTGGTAGAGTTCATAACCCTTGAATGAAGATCTTTCCAGTCTTCTGACACCTTACTCGCCATTGCATACGCTGAGGTCCAGTAACATGAGCTTCCTTACTCTTCCTCAAATAAGACCCCATCTCTCAACTTTATGTATTTTCATTTCCTGCCCAACTATGCCTTTAATTCTCTCCTTCCTCATCTCTCTCCCAGCTTCCCTGGCTTCCTTCAAGCCCAAATTAAAATGCAGCCTTCTACAATAAGCCTTTCCCAATCTCCCTTAATTCTAGCACCTTACCTCTGAGATTAGCTCTGATTTATCATGGGGTAGTGAAGTTTTAGGCTATTAAAACCTTATTTAAGCTATTAAAGCTCAAAACTGCACTAAGACTTGGGGGCAGCCTGTATATACTTTGAGTGAATACAGTTGTTTGTATGTTGTCCCCCCCATTAGACTGGGAGCTCCTTCAGGCCAAGGACTCATTTTTGCCTTTCCTTGGATCCCCAGCTCTTAGCCCAGTGCCTGGTATGGAGCATTAACACATGCTTGCTGCCTTGACTTGGTTTGAAGACAGTGTGTCCCATACTACTACACTGCCTCTATCATTATAACCCTTGCACTTCTCTTAGAGGCAAGGAAATAAAACACCAGGGTCTTTCAACAGTGGACTGATAGTTTTGCAATGCTGTTTTTTTCTTGCCTCTAAAACAATTTGTTCGAAAAGTGGGGGATGGGAAGTTTAAAATGGGGGCGGGGGAAACAGCTTTTAAAAATTTTATATGATCTTGGAGTCTTGAGAAGAGTAAGAGAATGAAGTTATTCTTGTGTACTGATAATAACTAATTATGCAAAACAGGATAAAATGAGCCTGAAGAACAATAGGGGGGAGGGGGAGGGGTGCTAGTGGTACAGTGGATAGAGTACCTAGCCTAGAATCAGAAAGACTCATCTTCCTGAGTTCAAATCCTGTCTCAAACACTTAGCAGGCAGACAACAGAAGCTGGTAAAGTCACTTAACCCTGCTACCTCAGTTCCTTCATCTGTAAAATGAGCTGGAAAAAGAAATGGCAAATCACTCCAGCACCTTTGCCAAGAAAATCTCAGATTGGGTAATGAAGAATCAACACAACTGGAAATGGCTGAACGATAAAAACACGTACAGTACACAACAACACAACACTGAATTTAGACTGATGACTGATTTGCTCTTACTACTGAAATGAGGAGGTGGAAGGGGAAAGTGTGAGAGGGGCATTTTGTAACGACGTCAAGGAAAGGAGAATACTTCTCTGATTTTGAGATATGTATTCCTTCTCTTTCAGCCCCAAGGTCAAAATGTACCAAGTACCAGCAGATATGTGGCTTTTGACAAGGTTGCCAGTGTGCATACTGATGTATATAACCGCTGGGGAAAAAATGTGCCACAGTTAATCAACTATTAATAGAGACTTTATCGATTCAGAGGAACTACAAGGCTAAGCTAAATTATAGGTTGTTTTGGTTTTTTGTTTTGTTTTTAGAGAAAAGCAGTTTAGCTACTTTCAACTAACTATATTAATTGAAAGGAGGCTAACAAGTGCTGCCTAGCAGAGTTTCTGTTTTAATGGTGAAATATGAATGATCTGTAATTGTTGCATCCTAACACCAAACTAAGCAGTTCTGCCCTCTCCATTGCTACTTATCGCTTATATGATTCTTCTAAGTGTGCTTGAGAAAAGTTTGTTCCTCTTAAGTAATTAAAACATTCCTCTTACAATACTAGCCAAATAATTCATTTGCTTAGAAAATACTTTCTTCCTTCATTCATTGTGCAAAAGTAATTTTAACCACTCTCCCAGGGATCATAAATTCCTAATTTTTAAAAAAATGCATTAAGCACCTATGTTTAAATACTATATGGCTTTGGATAAAGGAACAGATTGGTTAAATGGAGATGTATTTGTGTAAGGAAATCCAGGAGTCAGAATGCAGAAAGCATTGCTTGGAGTATCTAGGTAAAGACCAATGACAGGAAGCTTGGAGCAACTAGGGGTGGGCTTTATGGGGTGCAGAGGTGAGAGAGCGGAATCAGGGGAAGCAAAGAGAATGAAGCAGAATGTTACATATTGCTTTCTCAAAGGTAGCTCTGGTAGTTGGTTTGACTTAACTGTCCTTTGCTGAAATCGAGGATTCAGTGAGGAAGAGGTATGGAAGATAAGAAAAAGATAAAACATATAAAAGGCAATAGTGATACATTTTTTAGTCATAAATATTTTTTTAAATTAATGGAGGAATAAGCAGAAGCAATATTGCCATTGGTGTATACTACAGACCCCCTAGACAGAAACAGGAAATAGATGAGGAGTTTGGAACATAGGTCACAAGCCTGGCATTTCAATATAATAGTTATCTTGATAGTGCTAGCCTAGTCCTAGGATAGCAGACACCCCAGACCCATTCTCAAACAGTTTTTCACTTGATAGGTAGCAACCAACCAGGAATTTCAATTAGCCTAACATCTTCTAGGGTTTGTTTCTCTCTCTCCCTCTCTTTCTCTCTGTATATGTATATATACATGTGTGTATGTTTATTATGTATACATATGTTTGTCTCACTCTGTTTCTGTCTCTCCGAGTATATGTGTATATGTTTATATATATACACATATATATTTCTCTCTCTCTCTCTCTCTCTCTCTCTCTCTCTCTCTCTCTCTCTCTCTCCCCACAAAGCAGAACAGTTAACAGTTTCTTGACTTGCTTCAATGAAAATTTCATCCTTTAAAGAATGGAAGTAATCAACAGAGAGAAATTTTGTTCTGGATCTGATTCACACTGACAAGAAGAAACTGATTTACAGGGGAGGGAAAGGACCAGAACCTTAGGGAGAAGCAATGACTCCATCTTGGAATTTGTGATAGAAAAGGGAGGACAGGCATGATCTGACATGTACCCTAGATCTTAGGAGAGCAGATTTTAGACAGTTCAAAGAAAGCATAGGGATGATCCCACAGGCAAAAATTCAACAAGCAAGTCAGTCTCTGAGGGATGAGAAGTTTTCAAAGATTAAATTCTGAAGATGCAAAGAGAAGCAGTTCCAAGAGAGTCGTCTACAGGGACTGATGTGAACGCACGGGGAAATCATCAACTAACTTAAAATTAAAAAAGAAAAGAAAACATGTAGAGAAGATCCAGGAAAGGTAGATAATAGGAGCTGAATACAAAAATGCATCGTGGTCCTTTAAAAATACTGTCAGGAATGCAGAAACTCAGAGGGAGCTGAAGTTGGAAAGGAAAGTGAAGGGCTGTAAAAAAGGGTGGGATTTTGTTTTTATTGTTTAAGCTCCAGTGGAGAAATAAGGAGGATCACAGAAGGGTTAGATGACTACTCAGTATAGATGGGAGGTTGATTAATAACAACGTACAATAAACAAAAACGTTTCCTCTCTTGCTTAGTTTCTAGTTTCTCTATGAAAGAGAACAAACTTTGGAAAATACTGAAAAATAATAGCAAATAATGAGTAGATGCCCAAGAAGAGGAAGGAGATATAGAACTCATCCACCTTTCAGAAGCTCAGGTCACAGCCTTGGGTGAACCATGCTCTAGGATATAGAGCAGTAATAACAGTAATACATACTAGGGCAACTAGGCAGTGCAATGGATGGATCACAGAGCCTGGAGTCAGGAAGACCTGAATTCAAATCTAGCCTCAGATACTTCCTAGCCATGTTGCCCTGGCCAAGTTGTTAATCTCTGTGTGCCTCAGTTTTCTCATTTACAAAATAGGGATAATAATAGCACCTACCTCCCAGGGTTGTGTGAAGATCAAATGAGTTAATAATTTCAAAGAGTTTAATGTAGTAAGGGGCACATTATAAGCACCATATAAATGTTACCTATTATCATTATTATCATTGTTTTTGATTTATAGGGTATCTCAAAAGTCTTATTGCAACTTTAAGTTTTCATGATTTCACAATTATAAATACTACGAACTTACAAAAACAGAGTTTGAAAATCTATTTTCAAAAAATTTCAATTTACATTGAAACTCCAAACTGAGTCACCAAGACTTAAACATGATTAAAATACAACTGAACAACAACCTATATTTCCTCCTATGTTATTCATGATAAGTCTGGTGGATACAATTGTTGAACCATTCTATGTGTTTTTGAAAAATTATTGAGAATTGGAGGAACCAATTTTGTCCCAATTTGTCCCAAGTTTGTTTCAATTTTTTAAAAAGGGAAGAGAATGAATACTATGCAACAGTGAGCTCAGAAAATTATGACATGTATTACAAAAGGTACAATTAGTGAATATCTATAAAAAGAAGCAGTGAAGGCTTATGCTAAACTAGCTTTATTTTCTTTTTTGGCATGATTTTCAGACTGATAGATCAAGGGAATCTGGTAGATATGTCACTCAGTCAGTCGACAAGCACTATTAAGTGCTTTCTATGTGTCAGGCATTGAGCAAGGTGCCAGGAATACAAAAAAAGGCAAAATGTGGTCACTCCTGTCAAGGAGTTCACATTCTAATGGGAGAGATCAATAAATATGGAGGTTGTTATTCAGTCATGTCTAACCCTTCATGATCTCATTTGAGGTTTTCTTGGGAAAACTATTAGAATGGTTTGCTATTTCCTTCTCCAGCTCATTTTATAAAAGAGGAAACTGAGGCAGAGTTAAATGACTTGACCAGGGTCAAACAGCCAATAAGTGTTTAAGACCAGATTTAAACATAGAAAGCAGAGTCTTCCTACCTCCAGGCCAGGCACTCTACCCACTTCCCCACCTAACTGCCCAAATAACTAGCTACATACAAGATATAGAGAGAGCATTAGCATCTGGGGGAATCAGAAAAGGCCTCCTATAGAAGACAGAACTTCAGATGATCCCTTTTTATAAATCTTTAAATTTGGTATTTTATTTTTTCTCCAATTACATGTAAAAAGAATTGTTAACATTCTTTTTAAAAAATTTCTGCATTCCAAATTATCTCCCTTCCTCTCCTCCCATTCTCATTGAGAAGGCAAGCAATTTGATATAGATTATATCCACGCAGTCATGCAAAACATACTTCCATGTTAGTCATATTATGGAAGAAAACAGACAAAAAAAAGAAAAATAAAGTAAAGAAAAAGTATGCCTTGATACATTTCCAAATTCCATCACTTCTTTCCCTGGAGATGAATAGCATTTTTCATCATAAATCTTTAAGTATTATCTTACTGAAAATAGCTAAGGCATTCACGCTTGATCATACAATACAGCTGTTACTGTATACAATGTTCTCCTGATTCTGCTCATTTCACTCTGCATCAGTTCTTGTAAACCAGGTTTTCTGAGAGTATCCTGCTCATCATTTCTTTCAGTATAATAGTATTTCATAATCATCTTATGAAACAATCTGTTCAGCCATTCCTTAATTGATGGTCATTCCCTCAATTTCCAATTCTTTACCAACACTAAAAGAGCTGCTATAAGTATTCTTGACTTATAGGTCCTTTTCCTTTTTTTTAATCTCTTTGGATACAAACCTAGTAGTGGTATTGCTTAGTCAAAAGGTATGCATGGTTTTATAGTCCTTTGGGTGTGGTTCCAAATTGCTCTACAGAATGATTGAATAAGTACAACTTCACTCAGAAGTCTTAACTTGATATGATTTTTAAAGAAATCTGGGAACAAAGACATGGAGGTGAAATGCACCAGATTTCAAGCTTAGGGGATGGCCAATATCCCCCAAGAGTAGGCAGTGGGTAGCTGGGGGACTGGACAATCCCTTCGGAAACAGTTTTCTATGTCAAGCCTAGACCAAGCCAATACATGCAGGAAGAATATGGAATGCTGTTTTGAGGTCCTGCAAGAAGGCCATAGTTGGACCATAGAGTGCCCAAAAGGAAATAACATATAAGAAAACTGAGAAAATTAGTAAAGGGCTAGATAATAGGGAGCCATTAAAGCTTAGTAAGGGAGGGCTCTGGCATGGTCAGACCTTATATTTTAGAAAAACCACCTTGGCAACTGAGTAGAGATTTTAATAAATCATTTGACAAAGTCTCTAAGGCTATTCTTAGGGAAATATAGAAAGATAGGATGTAGAAAAGATCCGAACTCAGAGGGTTCAGAACTGGTTAAATAACAAGACCCAAAGGATAGAAATAATGGTTCAGTGGTTCACACAGGTCTTCAGGAGACTCTCCCAGAATTGGTGTATGCCCCTGTGCTGATGAGGTGGAGAAATGCATATGCAAGGAATGTTGGCAAGTCCCTAGGATGACCAATTTCCTACCCAGCCTGATATCATGTTCTTTTGGACACCACATCTCTCAAAATTCAGTACAAGTTTGCAGCAAGAGATATCACCTAAGAAGTCTAGAGAGAGGTTAAAGAGCCTGAGGTATTGTACAAAAGTTGAAGGAGTAAGGAAGATACTAAGCAAACTTTGTCTCCTCCCACCAGGGATTGTGGAAGTTAAAGGGTTGTGGCTACTGTTTCTCCTTTCCTACTAATGTTAGACTTCCAGGAATCTTAACAACACGACTGTGGTCCACTGTTGAGGTCTGTGTGCTCTTGCCAGCCCTGGATTTTGGCCTCCATATACAACAGCCCTCAGATACTTCACCCCTTCTGGGCCAGGAAGCAGAACTTGTGTGATCCTGGGCATTCCGTTGTACTACAGAGACAACAATGAACAGCATGAGATACAACAACTTTTCCTGGTGAGCCAATGGAGAAGATGGAGGGTAGCACAGTCAGACCTCCAAAGTGAGCAGTTTACATTTCAGCCTAGAGGTAATATGGCACCACCGAAACTCATTTATCAAGGAGAGGGAAATAGTCAGACCCACCCACGTGCTTACCTACCTACTCTTTTAAAAATCCACCTTGGCAGCTGAAAAAATGAACATGATTCTAGCATATAAAGATGGATTGGAGGAAATAGAGACAACTTAAGAGGTGATTAAAAGGGGCTAGACAAGAAGTGATGAGAGCCTGAATTAGGGCGGTAGATATTTAGTTTCCGAGGAGGAGATGGGTGCAAAAGAACACAAGAGACATCATAGTATAATGAATATTGTAGGACTTGGGGTCAGGAAGCCTTGGGTTTGAATCCTGCGTCAGACACTTACCAACTGTGTGACCTTGGACAAGTCATCTGCCCTCTCTGAGTCTAAGCTTCCTCATCTGTAAAATGGGCAGTCAACAACTTCTAAGATCCTTTTCCAAATCTACATTTATGATCCTATGTAGAGATAGAATCAATAGGACTTTGCAACTAATTGAATGTGGGAGCTAAGGAAGAGAAAAGAGTCAAGGGTGACTCAAGAGGTTCTTAGACTGGGTAATGGGGACCATGGTGAAGTCAATATTAATGAGGTTTTACTGCAATAATTAACCTTATTGGTCCATGGGTCAAAGCTCTGACTAGCATAAATCTAGAAAAGTCCCACATGCATTTATATGGGAAGGAGGAGCCATCTTCCCCACTGCAGCTGTTCAAGAGGGTTTTCATTCCCTCCCTGTATCCGAGAACATGATTTAGACTCACAAATTTGCATCTAGCATCCATGTACATTTTCAGAAACAATTTCCTTTCAAAAAGGATTTACTTCTAAGTTCCTCAACAGTATTTACTGAGCCCCCTCTGTAGACCAAGCATCTGAATTACATTTGGGAATTCAACAATTAATTGTAGCTTATTCTGAGCATGAAACAAGCTCAGTTTTTCCCTACATGTGGAGAAACAGAGCTAATTCTCCCTTTTCTGTCTCATGGAAAAGCTGAGCATTGAGGATAATCAGCTGAACACCTCTCAAACACCTCACCCAGCTTCCTCTTACATATTTTGCAAGAATTAAGAAAAACCCAACAGGGGCCTGGGAGGCAAAGAAGTATATATACAGAGGATTCCCAGCATCAGTGCTCTTTCTAAACATGCCCTCAATACCCTCTAGTCTGTTTATACAGCAGAGTCTTAGATCTTCTAGCTATATGAATCTCTGTTTTATTTAGGCATATTAGAGATAGTGGAAATGAGCTAATTCAAACACTCCTTCCCATTTTTGAATTGGCCAGTTTCTTGCTTTGAGAAGAATTAAGCAAAACTAGTGTCCTTTGACTTAGAGAAATAAGGTCTCCCCCGATTGCCCAAATCATCATTACTACCAATGACAACACAGAACTTCAATGAGCCTCCCACTCAGCTAGGACTAAGGGGTTGCGTTGGTATCTGACTCATTCTGAGTAACAGTGAGACCTAATGACTCTTGTTCCAGTAGGGGAGTGATACAGTGCAGAGGTAAACCAAATGGCCAGAAGGAAGAAAGAGAAGGGAACAGGGTGTCCAAGAGGGAGGTGTGCCACCAAAGACTCCAAGTTTGGAATGACTCCAAGATCAAAAAACCTTCTGAAGGGAGGAAATAAAATGACCTGGAGGGGAGAGGGTAGGCAAACCTGCACCACACTGAAAACAATAACAAAATTATTCATTTGTATAAAGAGTAAGGAGCATCATGTCTTAGAATCTACATGGAACTTGAAGACAGGAAGCTGTCTATTCACATCCTGCAGCAGACACCAGTGTTGGGACCAGGAAAGCCAGACTGGAGAGAGTTCAGAAGACAATAAAAGGAGAGGAAGATTCACCCAAAGTAGATGACCTTTCCAAGGAGTGTAGGCATGAGGAAGGAAGGAAATAAGCATTTATTAAGTACCTACTTTGATAAGTGTTTTACAATGTTATCTCCTTTGTTCTTTACAAACACCCTAGGAGGTAGGTCTTATTTTCTGCCTCATTCTTATCTTAATCACCCCTAGGTGTTTCTTGTTAACACACACACATGCATGCATGCATGCACACAGCCATAATCTAACTTCCAGTTCCACATAATTTGGTGATTGAGGTGCTTTGGTTGAACTTGTGGGTCAATGTCCCCCAACACTTGTTCCTGGTTCCTCTCTACCCCTTGCCCATCCCACTATGGAACAAAAACCAAAATAGATCAAAATTCACAGAAATTTTAACAGCTATGAGGGAAAAAATTTAAAGAATCATTTTCCAGCTCAAAATAGTATTTCAGTGAAAAGCTCACGGGAATTCTTGAAGAGGCTGGCTTTAGCCCCATGAAGGACATAAGCCTCTCTTTTGCAATTATCTGCCAGCTTCTTCTGACACATCCAGGGACACAATCCATATACCACTTATATCAAATTCATTTCAGCCCACTTTTTTATTAATAGTTTATTATTCCCTTTTCAATCTCAAATTTCTGATGACACAGATGTAGCTTCCAAAGCGAACCCTCCTATCACTCTTACTCACAGTGGTAGATATACCTCATTTCATTCTTATGACCTATAACACTTGCCTTAAGTCCTTCAAGACTTAGATCAGTACTGATATTTCGTAAAGCAATGGTTCTCAAAACTTTCCACCATCTACCCTACTTAGAGGGTTCTTATGGTCCCATATTCATCATCTCTAAGGTCATGGGAGTCAGTTGAGGACTCCCAATTCAAATTAATCAGATAGATCATATCTATGCAAACAAAATAAGATTCACAACAGAGCTCTGAAAAGATAAATGAGCTCCCAATGAGCAAAGCTTTCTAATAAGCATTGGTCATAATGGAGACTAAGTAGGACTTTCTCCATCATCACCACCGCCATTATCATCATCTCTTGTAGTTCTTCATAATTTTCTGTAGCTTTCAGTGGGAAATCTCAGGGACAATTTTCAGGCACAGCCCAGACCTCCAATGGAGGAGACGCTTTCTCTGTTATTGGATTCTGTCCTCACAGAATAATAAATTTAGTTATAAAGGACCTAATGGCCATCAAGGCCAACACCCTCATTTTACAGGCACAGAGCAGTTAAATGACTTGTCCACTGTCACATAGTAAGTGTCTGACAAAGAATTTGAACTCAAGTCTTCCTAACCAGGAGTTCGGTACTCTATCCACTACACTTTGCAATTACTCTGCCTAGGTAAATCAGCAATCAATTAACCAACAAGCATTTGCTAAATGCCTACTAAGTTCCAGTTGTGGGGCATGGGGGGACATCATCTTGACCTATATCTTGCCACTGGACCCAGATGGCTCCAGAGAAGAAAATGAGGCTACTGACTCTGCACAGCCCTCTCTCACTTAAATCCAATTCACTTGCAAGTCATGGCATCACCTTCTGATGTCATGGTCATCTTTGAGAATGAAGGACAAACAACAACCTGTGAGTAGTCTGAGCTTCCCCACTAAACACCCAACTGACCATTTCCAGTTCAGCAACACAGCTCTTTCCTTCTTTCCTTCCTTCCTTCCCTTCCTCTTCCTTCCCCTTCTTTACCTCACCTTCCCTTTCTTTCCCTTTCTTTCTTTCCTTTTTTCTGATTAGGTAAAAGAGGCCATTCCTTGACTCATTCCTTATCTAGTCTTAATCACTTAATGGTTGTTGCTTCAGTCAAAGTGAGAACTCAGAAAGACCTTAGTTTAAAAAAAGGCCAAGGTCTCCCACTGCATCCAAGCCTATCTCTAGTCCTCCTGATCTATATCTTGCCACTGGACCCAAATGACTCCAGAGGAGAAAGTACAAGTTGCGGTGGCATCTTCCTGATGTCATGGTCCTCTTCAAGAATGAAGGGCAAACAACTAAGTTTCAGTCACTTAACCCTATTTGCCTCAGTTTTTTCATTTGCAAAATGAGCTGGAGAAGGAAATGGCAAACCACTGCATTATCTTTGTCAAGAAAATCCCAAATGGGGTCATGACGAGTTAGTCATGACTAAAACAACTGAACAACAAAATGTGTAAAATACTTTCAATAAGACTATTAATTATCTTCACTTTATCCTGTATGTTTTGTGTTTTTCCATAGTTGGTTGCATTTGTTGCCTTGAGAGTAAAGACTGTTTTTGCCTTTGTTTCCCTGGTGCTTAGCATAGCACCTAGCATATAGTAGGCACTTAATAAAAATGTTTGCTATTTCCCTTTGCTACTTCTCCTCCTGTCCTTTGACCTCACAAAGGCTTGCCCAAGGACTCCTCCATTCCTAAGAGAATTCCAGTCCCCAATAGCAAATTCACATATGATGACTTTACAAATCTCAGTGTCTTTCATCCTCAGACATCAGAGAAGGGTGTCCCTGAACATGTGAGATCATTTATTTTTCAGTTTTCCTGCTTAATATGAACATCACGATCATAAACAAACACAACCATTTCAATATACAAAGAAAAACAAACAAAGGATCATGAAAGAGACTTGTTTTTTAAGTGTATATTAAACAATGCAGTCATAACAAAATTGCCTTACTTATATACCTTTACAATTTCCATTTATTTTCTTTTGTGTCAGTTTTTAGCATTTCCTTTATGCATTTGTCTTCTCACTTATTCAAGAGGTGACACATCACTCCAATGTTTCTCTTAAGTCCCCTAGGATCTTATGAAGTCCCATAGAAGACTGAATGATTATTCAGATCACCCTAGGTCCAACCATACCTAAGTGGAAGGGGATACATAGCAGGACACATCATTTTTGGGAAGTTGGAGATAAGAGAAGGAACGTATCTCATACTGGAAATACTTTTCCAGCCTTCTTATCTCTTACTCTTATACTTACATCTTCTTCAATTCACTGACCCCAGCCTCCTTTATATTCCACAAACTAACCAGTCCTCTCTCCTCCTGGCATTTTCTCTGGCTGGCCTCCATACCTGGAATACTCTCCCTTCTCCACTCCACCTGTAGATTTCCCTGGCTTCTTTTTAAGTTCCAACTAAAATTCCATATTTTACAAGAACTTTTTCCTAACCCCTCTTTATTCTACTCTCTCCTCTCTTTTAATTATTTCCTGTTTTCCTCACATACATATATATGTATATGTGTATATTCCCTGCTTTTTATATATGTGTTGGCACAATCCCTCCTTTCCTAGAGTGTAAACTTCTTGAGGGCAAGGACTGGGGGATTTTTTGCCTCTTTTGAACTCCCAGTGCTTAGCACGGTGCCTGGCATATGCTTAATAAATGTTTATTGGTTGATTATAATATTTATACTACCTGTTTCATGGAGTTCCTGTAGTTGTCAAGTGAGAATTTAATATAATGCTTTGGAAATATAAAGCACTATATGAATGAAAACCATTAAGAAGGTACATTATAAACCATGCAGCATTGACCGTAATAATAAATACCATCTATATTATTAATAATATAGAATTCTTAATACTATATCCTAAGTTTTATTAATAATAAGTATTGATAGTTAATAATGGCATATTAATAACAATAATATTTTATCTAGATAAGTGATTTCATTAGTATGAGGAATTCCTCGTGAAAAAATTCCCTCTATCAATACAAATTGTCATCTTCTTTGCAGCTTATTTTCTTAGAGAGAGTTGTGTAGGGCACTGAGAGGTCACAACTTCTCTGGAATCACACAGCCATTGTGTGTCAAATGTCACACTTTAACCTAGATCTTCCTGAAGCTACAGTCTGCTGTCTATGCCCTATGCTGCCACATTATTGATATTTGGGATTTATACCCTAGCTAGTTCCATTCATAATTGGAGGTTATTGATTAGAATGAAAGGAAAAAAAGACAAAGAGCTAGGGCCAAGGGCAGTAGGGTAAAAATAGGGAAGATAATGTAGGAAAGAGTTAAAAATCAATGAAGAGTCAAGGGAAAATGATATTGCAAGTAATCAAAAGAGCCATCTGTCACTATTCCTTATAGTGTCACTTATCCATACTTCCAGATTTACCCATCCACCATTGCTGCCTCTCAGAGTAAGGTTAGCAGGCAAAAGTCATCTGAGCCTGATGCTCCCAGCATGTAGAGAGGAGAATGTAGTACATATGAGTTTGGAATATACCTCTGTTACTTAATACTGTGTAACCCTGGGCAAGTCACTTAGCCTCCTTGGACCGCAGTTTTGTCATCTATAAAAAAGAAAACTAGAGTCCTAGAACAGAAAAATCTTTAAATTCTCTTCCAGCTCTAAATCACTTTTCCCATGACCCATTTGTGCACTATGGTCTCATTACCCCACCACCATAGATGTGATTTACTCTCCATGGCCCCATAGCCCAGACTGCCTGTCAGATCTAAAGCAATTTCATCAGCCTAATCTTCTATCCCACAACCCTCAGATTCCATGACCTTGTTGCTATTTCTCACCCCATAAGTGTTACAGCCCACACAGTGAGAATGACTACCATATGTTAACAGCCCTAACATTCCCTGCAAAATTCTTTTTCTGCAACATCATCCCATTCTCCAGAACATCTCCCCCTGGGATGGGAAGAGCTAACAGCTTCTGACGGCATGCCCTACGTAGGTTTCAAAAAGAAGAAAAGACAGAACAGTGAAGGCCCCATGATTGGAAGAGAGAAACCCACAGCTAAATAATATCAGCGCATGATGTCTCTGGAGGTTTGGCCCCACTAATCCCTCTGGAAATTTCATCTGTGTACATTGTCTTCACCTCATTAGCACTTCAGTTCACTTATTAAATATTGAAGACATCAAATGGTTCCCTTTGGTGATGAGGGGCTGGGTTCTTATTCTTGGACTGTGATGCTCTGTATCCTCCTGAGAAAGTCCGGCTAGCCATGCTAATTGCTAAAAGATTCTTCACACGTTGTCCTTTCTTCATCAACTCAGGAAAGCAGCCTTTTTGATGGTGTCAGTGGGACGGAGGTTGGTTGCTAGGAGTCTCAATGATAATGGCAATTAATTGTTCACACCATAAAAAGGACATTTAATGAGAGTCCCAGGAATACAACCCATTCCATTGACCTACTGCACAGTCTATAGAGTTGAAATAGTTGGGGAGGAAATATGAGAATCACAGAACTTTAACTGGTTACCTAGTACACCATTTTGTCTTTAGGAAAGACCAAGTCCCAATTCATAGTAGTATAGAACTGGAAATTATTTTGTCTACGGGTGCCAACCCATGACCCATGGCCCACAATAATGGACTACAAAGGTGTTGACTAATGGAGATATACTCTCAACAGAAAACTATGGCAATTATCTACACACTTTTTAGGAGTACATAGATATTTGAAAAATATTGACAGATTATCTGCAATATTGCTGAAAGAAGGGGCACATCTTTACAGTATGATGGCTTCTTTTTCCATGCTGGTTCTGCAGAACTGTTGCCCAAGGTTGCTTTTCTATGTCTTTATGTCTCAGACTTTTGCTGCTGTGAAATCCACATCAAATGATCCTATTGACATAGCCACAAAAATCATATTGTATATATATAATATACATACATGCGATTACTATATATATATTGTATAGTATACATATATAATATAGAGAAACAGATAGTAGATAGATAAATACATACTGGATATTAGTTGTTTATGGCATATTAATTTATATTAATGCTAAGGCTTGAAGATTTTAAAAATATTCATAGATTCTACTCTTTCTCCTTCCTGTTAGGTTTTAGAATAATTAATTGAGTTTAAGACACTAGAAGTTATATTTTTGGTTCCATGTTGGCATTTCCCATACAACATGTAAAACTGGAAATTTTGCACAAACTAAAATCTAATCTTTAGAGTCATTAGAATAGTGACCTACCAACACTTTTTCTGATTTTCACTAGGCTGCTCCAAAGTTGTAATTAATGAGCCTTGTTCAAGAACAGGAAGCACACAACCCCTCTCACACAATGAGTAGGGCAAATTTAGTTGAGATTTGAAATGGGAAAGCTCAGGGAGAGACCTCAAGATTTGAGACAAAGACTCTGGACTCCTATACTCCAGGGAAAAGATGGAGATCCTAATATATACAGGCTAGTCTCTTATGAAGAGACTAGCCAACTCAAGAAGCAAGGGGAGAGGGCATAACAGGCTATAGAGGAGCCTACATGGAATGTGGTTGCACACTTTGGCAGTACATGAGGTAGGAGGAAGGAAGAAAGTGCTTCTATCTAGTAGCTACCTATTTTAACTAATTATTTTTGCCAACTAAGTGGTAATCTGAGTTGTACTTATCTACTGAGGAAATACAAATAGCATTAGTACACTCTACATTTTCACCCTCATGCTGGGTACAGCTCCAGTACCATATTACAAAAAAAAATGATAACCAGCTCTAAGAAGCATTTGTCTACCTTGGGAAAGATCTGAAAATTGTATCTACTTGTTCCCTAAGTATGTCACCATCTACTGGAGGTTTGACCTTTCCCTCTAACAAATGCAATTTAATTTTTCACTAAATAAATATTTCTATTTCAAGGAGTAAAAAAAAGAAAAAAGAAATTGGTGTTACAGATATAAAAGTAGGGGAAAGAAGCTGGATTTAGATGCAAACAACCAGGGTTGAAATCCTCTCTCTACCACATCTTATCTGTGGGACTCAAAGCAAGAATGCTATAACATCTTAGTCTGAAATGGGTAGGGTCTCCCATTGCATCCTGGGCAGTCTCCAGTCATTCTGATGAATGTCTGGTCACTTTACCCAGATGACTCAGCAGAAGAAAGTGAGGTTGGTGACCTTGCACAGCCTTTTCTCACTCAAATCAAAGTCAACTGCAAGTCATGTCATCATCTTGATGTCATGGTCCTCTTCAAGAACAAAGGACAAATACAAAAACAACAGCAACCTGTGGGACTACAGCCAGGTCACTTAATCTGCTTGGGTCTCGGGTTCTTCACCTCCTGCATGATGGTTGTACCCTAAAGTCCTTTCTAGCTCTGTATCTGTGATATACAATTTTATGCATCCTCAAAAGTATAAATCTTTGGCCTCCCTTGCCAATCCCTGATATAACTCTGACTTTATATCTAATTCATCACCCTCTCTTTATACATGAAAAATGGAAACCCAGAGAATTTAAGGAACTTACCTTAGGTTACACAAATAGTTCGTAGAAGAACTGAAATTAGAATCAGGCATCCCAGTTCCCAGGTCAGTGTATTTTTTTCTATACTTATTAAAATACTAATTACAACAACAACTCATATGTATAAACCTAAACCTTCTCAAACAAATGTGAAATGGAAATACCAGACTTTCTTACCCTTCTCTTCCAAAACTATGCATCCCAAATGGTTTACCCCAATTTAGCTTTTAGGCCAATTTGACTTTCTATAAAGGGTGCCTCCTCTTGTGGTCAGAAAGTCAGGAAGATCTGTATGATAGAAAAGGCATAAATGTCCCCAGGTCTGGAATCCTCACCACGAAATAACTCCAGAACTATTCATCACCCTCTTCAAACTGGGCAGCAAAGTTGCTTCCCTAAACTGTGGAGATGCAGATGTCATTAGGTGAGAAACCATGAAATTGTGACTATAGAGTGTCATTCTGTAGGAAAGAAAGTTAGATGAGCAGAAGAGGGAACTGATGATCCTGTGGTCCTGTGCTGTGCTTTCCTCTGATCACATCTGGCATATTGAATCTAGTTCTGGGAGCCCATAGTGGAAAGCTGTAGAGAAACTGGAACCTGGAGTGGAGATTGGGATCAAGGGGACCAGCAAACAGAATGGCAAGGAGGCTTGAAACTATGTCATATGAAAACTTGCATAGGCATATGATCACTGCATTCAAATATCTGAAAGGTGGTCATATGCAAGGACACGTTCCTTGCAACACAGATAATCTGTTTCCAGGACGGCCTAGGAAGAATAGTGTAATAGACTTAGACCCAGAAGAAACATTAATGGCCATTAACTCCAGTTCCTTATTTTAAAAGATGAGTAAGGTGATACTGTCAAAAGTTAAGTGACTTGTCAAGGGTTACATCGCTAGTGTTTGAAGCAGGATTTGAATTCAGAGCTTTCTGACACCAAGTTCATCCCTCTAAACCTTTATCTCTTCTACTCAAAACCTTTCCAAAATGGTAAGAACTCTCAGAGGGCAGAACAAAGGTTAGTAGGTGGAGATTCAAGTAACTATTTTTTCTATTGTTGTTGTTAATAATAATAATAACTAGTAATTGATAATTTTTTAAGTTCTATGATGAATTTTACAAATATTATCTGATTTTATACTCACAACCCTGGGAGGTAACTACTACTGTTGTCCCCATTTTACAGATGAACAAACTGAGTCTGACAGAGAAACAGCTAGTAAGCGTCTGAGTCCAGATTTGAACTCAGGGCTTCCTGACTCCAGGTCCAATGTTCCTTCCACTGTACCACCATAAGTGAAATTGCACTTCAATCACTGGAGGTGTTCAAGCACAGCCTGGGTGGCTATTTAGGGCTATTATAGAGTGAATTCATGTTTCAGATAGGGGATAACCTTGACAACTTCTGAGGATGTCTGGGAATCAATTGTTCCAGTGATTCCAAATCAATGGAACTAGCCCTGGAGATAATGACAGTTAGAAAGAGGAGGTTTAAGATTTTGCCAGAGCAGGAAGAAAAGAGATCCTGTAATCACAGGACTATAGACTTGGAGCTATAAAGGACATTAGAGGTCATTTAGTCCAACCCTCTCCTTGTATAGATAAAGAATCTGAGGAACAAAAAGTTTAAATGTTTTATTCATGGTCATACAGGTAGTAAATGACAAAGGCAAGATTTGAACCCATGTCATTTGATTCCATAACCATTCCTTCCATTATACCTATCTAGAGTTAGAATCTAAAGAAGTTTGTGAGTTTGGAAGGCAAGAAAGGATAGCAGAGTGGTCCAATGATAACGGACTTGGCACTCTCCAGTAGAAGAAACCTTTGTCACAGAACTAAAAAGTTTAAGGAGTATAATTAAGTTGTACCTCACATTCCTATGGACATGCACACATGCATGTGTGCATGCATATGTTTGTATGTGTGCATGTGGGTATGTGTGTGTGTACACATGTGCATGTGCACCAATCTGCAGCATCTGGAGCTGTACAGAAGATCTATTGTTAGAGGAAAAGGGAAAGAGAAAAGGGAAGAGAAGGAGAAAATAGGAAGAGCAAAAGGAAAGAAGAAGAAGAGGGGGAAAGGAAAAAAGAAGAGGGGAGAAGGGGATGGGGGAAGGAATAGAGAAGGTGACAGGAAAGAGCAAAGAAAGAAGAAGGGATCAGGGAAGGTGAAATCCAGGTCCCAAATATATATACCTTGAAAAAAACTTCTTTCTTCCTTTCGTCCTAACAAATTTGTAGCAATGGTTTATACAGAAATGAGACTTTCCAGGAATGGGATGAGAGTCCTTCTTATCCTTCCTATTCACTAAATCACAGTTTTAAATCTTATTATGGCATGAAGGTGATTCTGGGTTATTAAAGGCTATACTAGTGACCAATGGAATGTAAACTCTGAGAGTTCCTACCATGTTGGAAAGGTTTTGAATAGAGGAGGCAAAAGTGTAGAGGGATGAAATCTGTGTCAGAAAGCTCTGAATTCAAATTCTATTTCAAACATTAGTGACACAACCCTGGACAAATCACTTAACCTTTGACAGTATCACTTTACTCATCTCCAAAATTAAAGAGTTGAAGGTAATTGCCCTTAATGTTCCTTCTGGCACTATGTCTATGATACTATGGTCCTACACAGTCCTGGAAACAGGTTGTCTGCTTTCCAACAACCTGTTTGAATATAAAAAAGCCCATTACCACTAGGTTGACCATTAGTCAATTAATTATTTGTCCATGGTAACTTATTAAATGAAGAAAAATATAAAAGAACTCTCAGCCCTGTGGGGTCCCTCTATAGCAACAGTAGCAGATGACAGTAAAGGAGGCAGGGAGTACTTATGATCACAACATTTTTATGCCATCTATATACTTTAACTTAACTCTTGCAGTAAACATGCAATCCTTGTCCAGTGACCAGTAAGTGGTCATACCATTAGAGAAAGTGAATTATATCATTCTGGATATCTTTGTTTTACATAAAAATAAAACACCAAAAAAACAGTTACAGGATAATGGATGGTTGAGCTCTTCTTGGAAAGGGAAAGAAAGAGGTTGACATGGTTAGTTTTGTCATGTGTCCAAAGACAAAAAAAACCCATCATTTTCTGGGTCATCTCATAGTAGTATTCTTATGATTAATGACTTAGTATTTCACATGTTTGATGATAGTTTTTCATCTCTTCTTCTGAAAGCTGTCCTCATCCTCTGAAAACTATTAGGAAGTGACTTTTAGTCATATATTTGCTTTAATTTCCTATATATCTTGACTAACAGAAACTTAGCACAGACATGTGATTAAAACTAATTTCTTAGCACAATGCCTGGTATTAGTAGGCACTTAATAAATGTGTTTTGATTGATTGATTCATGACAAGTATTTGCAAAACAACCATCTTGAAGATAATTTCAGCTTATGTGCTAAACTTTGTTGCAAGGAAGAAAAATTCTATGAAGTACTTTCTGAGAATTTTCAAATTAATTAAACATATGTAAATACTTGGTAACTTCAGTGCAAATGTAAACATATTGAAGGGATAGTGAAAAAAATGTGTTGGGAAACCTAGTTCAAGAGCAAAAAAAAAAAAAGAAGTCAAAGACTAGTAGGCTGTGTAAAAATCTCCCCCCATACATCATAAATATTTTCTTCAGGAAAAGGGTCAGGACCTAGAAACAATTAAGGAAAGAATCCCAGTGCTTGGTAAATACAACAGCACAAGCTCACATAGGGGGAAGAAATCGCTGTTCAATAAAAAATTGCTGGAAAAACAAGATAGCAACTCAGACAAAAAGACATAAACCATCAACTTAAAGCATATACCGCAATAAGTTCCAAATAATCAACTTTAATACAAAATGGAGCATCATTTACAAAAAAAAAAAAGAGAGAGAAGAGAAAAAAGAAAAAATCCAAATGGAAATAAGGAACATTTCACAAAAATGGCTAAGGAGAATTTTTTTTTACTAGATAAAGCATAAATGTGATTACAAAGGATAAAATCAATCAGCTATATAAAATTTAAAAGTTCTTGCATGAACAAAATCAATGCAGCTAGAATAATTGGAGAAACTGTCAAGGATGAAAGCACTATAGACTATCTACAAACATTAACTTAGCTCTTAGTGCTTAAAATGTGAAATCCTTGTCCAATGACCAAGAGATCATACTATTAAAGATACTGAATTCTATCAATCATGACATTCTTGTTATAAATAAAACCAAAATACCAAGGGAAGTTGCTGGCAAAGCAATTCTAAGCACTCTACTTTCTAAGGTTGTTGTAAAGAAATCTAAATAAAAGCAAGATATTACCACTTCTGAAGGCTCCTCAAAAGCAAAAAAATAGCATATGTAACAATCTTTAGTTCATCCTCAGAAAAATTTTAAAAAAGGACTCACAGGAACCCATAGACTGTCAAAAAAATCTCCGTTCTCTCTCTGTGGAGTCCTATTTTCCCCCCAAGGTTCTATTACCATTCTTAGGATTACTACAGTCAAACCATCTGACCTACATGGTCTTATTACCTCATAATAATGGAGGATAAAATTCAGTTTTGCTCCTCTACATCACATCTCCATTCTTATTGCTTCTTCAGCTCTGTAGGTCACATGATTACTCCTCTTCTCTCTAGGAAAGATTGGATCTAAGAACTCCACTACTGTCCAGTTGCTGCCACCTCAAGGATCATATGATTGCCCTCATTTACTGAGATAAAGTGGTTTTCCTTTGGTGAATTCTACATCTTTAAGCCAAGAGCTTCTACCATTGCTTCTTCACAGTTGATATATCTGGGACTGAGAGCTTTCCTGAGGAAGGTTTTTAGATAAATAGACTTCCCCTCCACCTGGGATTCAAGTCTTCTCTTAAGCTGTAGTTCCTGTCTCAGACTTGGCCTCTGTCCTTTCTTAGATTTGCTCTGTGCTCAGCTCTCCTTGTATGTGATCACAATTCTCATTCTGTTTCTCTGTTCTCTGGACTCACTTTTACAGACCAAATCCAAGGCTGAGGCATTCCCATTTGGTGTCAATGAGTAATCATTGTTATTCATCCTTCATACTTGAAGAGGACCAGTGACATCACAATGTTCGGGTCAAGGTATAATGTGTTTGTGGCTTAGTAAAATAATAAAATAGTGGTTGATGGGTGATAGATGACTTATGTATGGATTGGATTTAAGTGAGGCAGAGTTTTACAAAGTCATCATTCCCACTTTCTTCCAAAGTCATCAGAGTCCAGTGGCAGGACAAAAGTCAAGATGACTAGTGATAGTCCAAGATGCAGTGAATGTCTAAATACACTCTAAGCTCTCCACAGCACCTGCTCCCACCACCATCATGGCCTATCTGAACAAATTGCTCTCTTCCACCCATTCTGCTAGGGGAAGTCTTTGCATGCTTGGGCTAGATATCCCCCCAATTCACCGGTGGTTTGTGAGGTCTGTCAATTAACCTCAATCTGGTTTAGTTTGTTTGCTGAGACAGTTTTATTGGGGTGTGACTCCTATGCATGCTACAGCTTCTTGGAGTCACAGGTGAGAGCTGGGTGACAGATGGACATCAAAAGTGAATGAGCAGTCCTACACAGACCAATGATCTCCCCCACCCCACCCCACAACAGATATGACAACTGTCATTGATCTCAGTGCTATCAATAGAGACGTCTACATCAACCAGGACATATCTCCAAAATCCCAAACATGATATCAATGGAACTGTCCACTCCAGTGACGTAGGGCTCCTCACAGACACCTCACACTCCATGCTCATTCTTACTTCTCTGCATGGGCTCACACTCCCCAAGGGGTCTTCACAAGTCTTTTCTGTTATTAATACTAATAATAAACATTTTATAGCCCCTCGTAGTTTGGAAAGCACTGCACATATACTGTCTCACTTGAGCATCATAACAATACTGTGAGGCAAATAGTATTATTCTCTCTCCCCCCACATCATTTGATAGATAAGAAAACTGAGGCTGAGAATTTAAGTGACTTTTCCAAGATCAGGGTTTGAATTCAGGTCTTCCTGGGTCCAACACAAATATTTTATCTGCTACACCACGTAACTGTCTTATATTTATCCAAATCCTATCCATTCTACAGGATCCAGTTCCCAGACTACTTCCTTTATGAAACTCTTCAGGGAACATTTCAGTCTGTAGGGTTCTCTCCCACAGGACTTGGTTGTTTTGAGTTTTTTTTTTTTATTTTGTACATTTTAGTGCTTAGTCAAACAGTACCTCATAACTATTTCACATCTCAGACATTATTTACTCCTCAACAAAACTGAAGGATGTCTAAGGGCCAGGGCAGGGTCTGATACTTCTTCTTTGTCTCCCACAGCATTTCGAGTAGTGCCACGCACATAGTAAGGACTCACTAGATACCTGCTCTTGTCCTTGAGTCCTGGGAGAAAAGTCAGAAGATGAAATAACAGAGAATTAGTGAAGATCTTTTTAGTGCTCAGAATATTGGTTTTCATTTAGCTTGTTGTATATTGCAGTTCTTTGTTCAATAAAAAAGAAAAACAGAGATTATGAGTATAGTGGCAGCACATCCCTCACTGGAAGACATGAAATTTACCATACCCAGGACAGTGCTGGGCACTGAGTGAGTACAATAAATACTTTCTAAGTTAATTTGAGAGTGAGACTAAATCCCTGGTTCTAACTCTATGAATCCCTTAATAGCATTACAAATCTGGCACTGGATAGGACTTTAGAGGTCATCTTGTTGAAATCCCTCAATGTACACATGAGAACACAGAGGTGGAAAGAAGTTAAGTGACTTACCAAAGGTCATATAGGTAGTAAATTGTAGAGCTCTGATTTGAACCCAAATCCTCGAATATCAAATCCAGCCCTTCTCCTTAGTAATATGCTACTTTAGGTTTCTAGTATTGATGGAGTTATTCATTTGTTTTAGTTGTGTCTGACTCTTTGTGATCCCATTTAGGGTTTTCTTGGCAAAGATACTGGAGTGATTTCCTTCTCCAATTCATTTTGCAGATGAGGAAACTGAGGCAAACATAGTGACTTATGAAGTGACTTACCCAGAGTCACATAGTTAGTAAGTATCTGAGGCCAGATTGGAACTCAGGTCTTCCTAACTTCAGGCCCAGCATTCTATCCACTGAGCCACCTCACTGTCCTCAGTTTCCAATAGCAATATCTTTAAAGATGATGATTATCAACAATCTTCCATAGACTTAGTCCTTCTCAGCAATGCAAGGACCTAAAACATTCCCAAAGGACTCATGATGCAAAATGCCATCCACATCCAGAGAAAGAGCTATGGAGTCAGAACACAAAATGAAGTAGACTATTTTCTTTTGTTATGCTTTGCTTTGTTTTTCTCATGGTTTCTCCCATTCATTATAATTCTTCTATGCAAGATGACTAATGTGAAAATGTATTTAATAGGAATGCATGTGTTGAGCCTATATAAGATTACATGCCATGGTGGGGAAGGAGGGGGGAAAGAAGGAGAGAAAATTTAAAATTATGGAAGTGAATGCTCAAAACTGAAAACAAATAAATTAATAAATTTGGGGAAAAGAACACACATAAAAATAATAAAATATATTTTTTATTTGTTATATTTAAGGTTTTTTTGTTTTTTCAAACCCCATCTAGAGTTTTCTTGGCAAAGATAGTAGAGTGGTTTGCCATTTCCTTCTCCAGTTAATTTTACAGTTCACAGGAAACTGAGGCAAACAGGGTGACTTGCCCAGGGTCATACAGCTACTAAGTGTATGAGGCCAAATTTGAACTCATAAAGATGTCTTCCTGATTCCCAGCCCAGTGTTCTATCCAATGTGCCACCTAGTTGTCAGTAAAAAAAAAAGGAGGGGGGGGTGGGGCAGAGCCAAGATGGCTGAGCAGAAAGACATAGATACAGAGGCTCTCCCCACACAGCCCATAAAAAAACCTGTAGAGAGGGACTCTCAACAAATTCTGGAGCAGCAGAAGTGGAGAACAACAGAATGGAGGAGATTTCCAGCCCAGGGTGACCTGGGAGGCCCATGGGAAACGTCTGTTGCACTGGAGGTGGAGTGGAGCCCAGCCCAGCATTGGCTGGCTGGGTTGTGAACAGCCCTCTGGGACGGAATCTCCAGTCACAGAATCCCCAGTCCCAGTAGCAGCGGTTCCTAGATTCCTCAACCCACAGATGCCAAAGGTCAGTGACAGGGTTTTTTCAGCTGTCTGAGAAGGGAGAAGGGCCTTCCCATAGCTCTGGCAGCAGGCAGCTACCTCAGAGGCCACATTGCAGGTGCAGCAGCCAATCCATTGTTGGAAAGTAAAAACCCTGGGGGCACTGAGGAGCTCTAGCCTCCACCCTGTGTGGAGGGCCTGGGGGAGTTGGTCTTTGTCTCACAATGAATAGCGGCCCTGCCCATCCAGCTTATCTGAAAATCAGTCCCCAGTGCTGACTTGGCGGAACTGGAGGCCAGGTAGCTGTGGAGAGGAAACTCTGCTAAGATTCTGGGCACAAAAATTCCTCTCTGTGCCCAGACCAGTACACACTTGATTGTGCCACCTTGGAGGAACTGAAATCTTACAGATTCCCAGAGTACTCTTGACAAAGGACCCAAAAGTCAAGTAACTGGTTGGGGAAAATGCCCAAAAAAGGGAAAAAAAATAAGACTATAGAAGGTTACTTTCTTGGTGAACAGATATCTTCTCCCATCCTTTCAGATGAGAAAGAACAATGCTTACCATCAGGGAAAGACATAAAAGTCAAGGCTTCTGTATCCCAAACATCCAAAATAAATATTCAATAGGCTCAGGCCATGGAAGAGCTCAAAAAGGATTTTGAAAATCAAGTTAGAGAGGTGGAGGAAAAACTGGGAAGAGAAATGAGAGAGATGCAAGAAAACCATGAAAAGCAGGTCAACACCTTGCTAAAGGAGACCCAAAAAAATGCTGAAGAAAATAACACCTTGAAAAATAAGCTAACTCAATTGGCAAAAGAGGTTCAAAAAGCCAATGAGGAGAAAAATGCTTTAAAAGCAGAATTAGCCAAATGGAAAAGGAGGTTCAAAAGCTCACTGAAGAAAAATAGTTCTTTAAAAATTAGAATGGAACAGATGGAGGCTAATGACTTTATGAGAAACCAAGAAATCACAAAACAAAACCAAAAGAATGAAAAATGGAAGATAATGTGAAATATCTCACTGGAAAAACAACTGACCTGGAAAATAGATCCAGGAGAGACAATTTAAAAATTATTTAAAAATTATACCTGAAAGCCTTGATCAAAAAAAGAGCCTAGACATCATCTTTCATGAAATTATCAAGGAAAACTGCCCTGAGATTCTAGAACCAGGAGGCAAAATAAACATTGAAAGAGTCCACTGATCACCTCCTGAAAGAGATCCAGAAAGAGAAACTCCTAGGAACACTGTGGTCAAATTCCAGAGTTCCCTGGTCAAGGAGAAAATATTGCAAGCAGCTAGAAAGAAACAATTCAAGTATTGTGGAAATACAATCAGGATAACATAAGATCTAGCAGCTTCTACATTAAGGGATCAAAGGACGTGGAATAGGATATTCCAGAAGCCAAAGGCACTAGGACTAAAGCCAAGAATCACCTACCCAGCAAAACTGAGTATAATACTTCAGGGGAAAAAATAGTCTTTCAATGAAATCCAGGACTTTCAAGCATTCTTGATGAAAAGACCAGAACTGAAAAGAAAATTTGACTTTCAACCACAAGAATCAAGAGAAGCATGAAAAGGTAAACAGCAAAGAGAAGTCATAAGGGACTTACTAAAGTTGAACTATTTACATTCCTACAGGGAAGGACAATATTTGTAACTCTTGAAACTTTTTTCAGTATTTGGGTAGTTGATGGGATTACACAGAGAGAGAGAGAGAGAGAGCGCACAAGGTGAATTGAATAGGGTGGGATCATATCTTTAAATAATGAAATTAAGCAGTGAGAGAGAAATATATTGGGAGGAGAAAGGGAGAAATGGAATGCAGCAAATTATCTCTCATAAAAGAGGCAAGTAAAAGACTTTTCAGTGGAGGGAAAAAGGGTGGAGGTAAGAGAGAAAACATGAAGCTTATTCTCATCACATTTGACTAAAAGAAGGAATAAAATGCATACTCATTTTGGTATGAAAACCTATCTTATGATACAGGATAGTGGGCGAGAAAGGGATAAGCAGGGTGGGGGGGATAATGGAAGGGAGGACAGTGGGAGGAGGGAGCACTCTTGGGGAGGAATAGGATCAAAAGAGAGAATAGAAGAAACGTGGGGCAGGATAGGATGGAGGGAAATATAGTTAGTCTTAACACAACACGACTATTATGGAAGTCATTTGCAAAACTACACAGATATGGCCTGTATTGAATTACTTGCCTCCCCAAAGGGAATGGATGGGGAGGGAGCGATGAAGAGAAGTTCGAACTCGAAAGTTTTAGGAACAACTGTTGAGTATTGTTCTTGCAACTAGGAAATAAGAAATATATGTAATAGGGTATAAAAATTTATCTTATCCTACAGGACAAAAGAGAAGATGGGGATAAGGGAAGGGAGGGATGTTAGAAGAGAGGGCAGATTGTGATAGGGGTAATCAGAATGTTTGGCATTTAGGGGTGGGGGGAGGGGAGAAATGGGGAGAAAATTTGGAATCCAAAATTTTGTGGAAATGAATGTTGCAAACTTAAATAAATAAATTTAAATTTTGAAAACAAAAGAGCCAGAGAGGGATAAATGTAAATGAATTGATACAATAAACATGTTAGATGGGACTCAAAATAATACAGTGACCAAAAAAGTGACAATTTGATGCGGGGGAGGGGCAGCAAGAAAAAAGATGGATGGTGTTTCAGAAAAGAAAATGCTTTTTTCACAGACCTAAATATGACTTCAGTATGAGGAACACCCATTGTGGGAACCACTCTACCAATGCAGATAAATAATAAATCTATGACTTAACAGTTAAGTCCTAGGCAGTGACTGAGGCACACAGAGGTTAAAGGGTAGATTTGAACACAGGTCTCCCTAACCCCAAACCCAATATTCCATCTGCCAGACCACAGTACCTCTTATAAATATATAAAGGAATGGAAAATGTTCTAAAAATAGCAACAAAAATAACATTCAAATAATGAGGAAAAGAAAATTGTTAAGAGTCATTCAGTTATTTCATTAGGGATTAGAAACTAAAGGATCAATAAGTCAAAAATTTATTAAGTTCCTACTATATAATTAGATTGGCATCTAGGTGGCACAGACTGCCAGACCTGATGCCAGGAAGACTCATCTTTCTGAATTCAAATTTGACTCAAACAATCACTAACTATGTAACTTTGGGCAAGTCACTTAACCTTATTTGCCTCAGTTCCTCATCTGTAAAATGAGCTGAAGAAGGAAATGGCAAACCACTCCAATATCTTTGCCAAGGATGGGGTCACAAGGCTTGGATGCAACTAAAATAATTGAACAAAATATAATTAGATACCTGAAGACAAAAATCAGACAGTCTCTGCCTTCCAATAGTTTACACTGTATTGGGGAGACAATGTATATCTAGATAAATGTTAAACATGTACCAAGCAAAAAACCTGAAACCTTGTGAAGGGGGTGGACCCAAAAAAGCCTCACATGGAATTAGACACTTGAACAGTTTTCAAGGAAGACAGGAATTCCAAGAGGCAGCCACAAGGAGAGCAGTCTGAGACTAGCAGACAGACAGCGAAAAGGCAAGGAGACAGAAGGCTTATCATACACTCAGTGGGCCAATGTGGCTGGACCTTGGAATACATAGATGGGTGTACTCGGTAAGAACAGTAGAAAAGTAGGATGGGATCAAATTCTGAAGAGCTTTAAAAGTTAAACAGAAAAGAACCCCAATTACATTGTACTTACTTGTAGAAGTTGTTAACCTCAAAAAAAAAAAACCCAAAGAAACAAAAGCCATATGTTTATATGTAGCTTTTGTAGAAGTTATTAGCCTCAAAAATAAACCCAAAGAAACAAAAGCTGCATGCACATATATAAACAGATATACACATATATGGATAGTTTTTATTTTTATTTTCAAATCCAAATTCTCTCCCTTCCTTCTCCCTCCCTCATCAACAGAAGTGGCAAGAAATACAATCCCCATTATATATATGAAGTCATGCAAAACATACTCATATTTTTTTAATCACCAGAGTTATCTAACTCATTAGTGCTAGCACACAAACCTCCTGAAATGCCTTTGCCAAGAGGTCTCAAACATACATCCGGAGAGCTTAGGAAGCAAGCCCCCTTACTGTTGGAATAAGAAGTATGGCATATTTGGAAGGCTGCCTAGCAGCTATCACCCGTCATTTTGTTCTTGTTAGAATTCGTTATTTCATATCAAACTACTGATCCATCAGGGCTGATACTCTGCCTCCTGTGCCTGAATGCATTGGGGGGCAGGGTGGTTGGAAGAAGGGAGAAAGGGAGAAGGAACGACTTCAGTATGTTTCTGACCAAACACACAATGTCGTTTTTAAATAAAAATTTCGTGCTGGCTTTTCACTGCTCTACAAAGTATGACATTTGATCCCTTCACAACTGCTCTCACTCACCTATGACTACAAAAGAGTTGGTCAAAACAAACAGAATGAAATTTCACATGGATAAGGGCAGAGGAGTACATCTGTCAGGGAAAACACAATTGCACAGATACAATGTGATGAAGAATCAGTTTGGTGCAAAAATAGCCAAGAAAAGTAGTCAAGGAATCAGCCTGAGTAATAACAGGCTGGCTTTGAGACAGCAAGGTCCTTCTCTATAGTTTTAAAAGCCAGAAGAATATCTAGATGCAAATACAGAATCAAAAGGGAGAATAATCAACGCTGACATTCATATAATGCTTTGGACTTACAAAATTTGTTACATACATTCTCATTGGATCCTTGCAGCATCTTTGTGAGATGGGGAGTATAAATTTTATTAGTCTCATTTTTCATATGAGTAAATAAGGCTCAGAAAGATTAAGTATTACATGCCCCAAATCTCACAGCAAATAAGTGTCTCCAGGTAGGACTCAAATCCAGATGTTCTAACTCTACAGATGTAGATCCACCATACCATGTTACTCCTAGTGGAACCTCCCCAGTACACAGGCACACCTCATTTTTTGTGCTTTGCAGGAATTGTGTTTTTTGCACATTGAAGATTTGTAGCAAACCTGCATCAACCAAGTCTCTTGGGGTCATTTTTCCAACAGCATGTGCTCACTAGTAATTCTCACCATATTTCAGACTTTTTCGTTATTATTTTATCGGTTATGGTGATCTGGGATGTTACTATTGCGATTCATTTGGGGGGGCCACAAACTGCCCCCATATAAGATGGCAAAATTAATCGATAAATATTGTGTGTGTTCTGACTGTTCCACTGACTGGCCATTCCCCTACCTCTCTCCCTCTCACTGGGTCTCCATATTCCCTGAGACACCACAGTATTGAAATTAAGTCAGTTAATAACCCTACCATGGCCTCTAAATGTTCAAGTGAAAAGAAGAGTCAATTGTTGTGCAAACTTCACAGTTGTCTTATTTTACGAAATTGCCACAGTCACCCCAACATTCAGCAACCACCACCCTGATCAGTCAGCAGTTATCAGCATTGACATAAGACCCTCTACCAGCAAGAAGACAGACTATGATTCATGACAGGCTCAGATGGTGTTAGCATTTTTTAGCAAAAAAAGTATTTTTAATTATAATATGTACATTTTTAAGACAATACTATTGCAAACTTAATAGACTATAGTATATTATAAATATTATTTTTATATGCCCTGGGAAAGCAAAAAATTCATGTGATTGCTTTATTACAATATTCACTTTATTGTAGTAGTCTAAAACTGAATCTGCACTGTCTCCCAGGGATGCCTGTACTCATGTTAAGTAGGCGTACCTACCCCCAAGGTTTGGGGGGAACTATATCTCTCAGAGGTCTGTATGTTAGCTGGGTAGCTTTCAGTATTCCCTCCACCAGCTTCTTAAGAAGATACGAATCTTAATTTGGGTAGGATGAGGCTAAAAACCAAAGTAATAGAGATGGGACAAACAAAAGAAAATGGGGAGCTATCTCATCTATGCAAGTGCTAGTAGCAGGAGTCAACAGAAACGACCTCAGGATGCTTTCACCATCCTTGGCAGAAGATTAATGATATGGAGAGATACAGTTAGAAACTAAGAAAAAGACAAAGGACCTAGGAACAGGGGTGGGGAACCTGTGGCCTCAAGGCCAAGTGTGGGCCATCCATTTGGATTGAGTCAAAGGGTCACACTTGAGGACCTAGAGGGCCACACATGACCCCAAGGCCACACATTCCCCACCCCAGAGGTATTTGGAGCTCCATTGCCAGAGGGAAAATACATGTGCCCTTCTGCTGCTTCAAGACTGAGGGAATAGAGAAGTTTTGCTGATGCCACACCTTCTTACATACCAAAGCCCAAGGAGTGTCTGAAATTGTCAGAATCCTTCTCCCACTCTATTGAAGTCGTGGAGGAATGGGAAGGAGAATGGACTTGCAGTCTCCATCTTCTGGTGTCATAGAAACTGATAGCCTTGAGCAATGGGTGGTAAGAATGCTTGCTGCTCGGTTCCATTCCTTGCTCTTTTCCTCTCTATTTTTTTAATTAAGATTTTAATTAAACAATTTTAATTTTTTGCTTTACCCAGATGTCATATGTCTTATTCTGGCGAGGTCAGGGGAGATTCAGTGGAAACAGGGGCTCAGGACCTGTAGTTTGAGATAGCTAATCATCCCCTGACAGACATGGACCTGGGAGCAATTTTCAGCAGACCATGGAAAGAGGTCCAAGGGTCATACTCAGCTTGGGTCAGAAGTTTACTAAAAGACTAGATCTCACTGTAACCTGCATAAGGAGAACTTGGAGAGGGTTCCAAATGATTAAATAGTTGGAAGATCATAGAAATAGAGCTGGAACGAATTTTGGATGTCTTTGAGTCCTAATCCCTAACTTTATAGATAAGGAAACTGAAGCTGTGAGAAGTTGTATCAGTAAGCACCCCGACATACACGGGGGGCCTGTTATTACAGGCTCTTTGATCTGCTTTTCTAAAAGGAAAGGCAACTTTTGAGGGGTCAACAATCACTGTAATCAAGCACATACATCATTCACGTGGTTCAGGGGGAAAAAGTCAACATCCTGAACTTCAGAAAAAATACGGAGAATTCAAAATCAACAGACAAGCTTCCAACTATCTGACAGTAAGCAATACATACATCACACATCAACATACAGATAACTGTCTGACCATACATACATAGTCACCAGAGAAGGAAGCACCAACATCTGAGTTTTCAAAGCCAGGGGGCTTCTTAGCACTTCCCAGACTCTTGGCTGGCCAAACCAACACTTCCAATAAGTAAGCTCCAAAGTAAAATCTCACCTCAGAGTATTTATACATTTTTTAGAGCAGGAGGGCATAACAACCCTTGAGAACCAGTGCCTCATTAGAAACTTAACAAAAGGTATGGACTTTGCTACAAATCTTCCATAGTCAAACTCTCCTTGATAGGCAGGCCCATTAATGGATAGGGAAGATCTTTAATCACATTAAAATAATTAACAATACAAATACATATACTGTTTCTAGTTAGAGAAACTCTTGTTTCTGTACTTTACTCCTAGTAAAGATTCTTGGTTGACAAAGACAAGATTCAATCAGAGGTACTTGATTATACTAAAACAAAAACAACAAAAGATCCTACTTTGCTTGCCATCACAGAAGTAAGCTGACTTATCCAAGTCAGGCTGCAAGAGGTACAGTTGATGTCAGAATCTAGGGCCTGTAACTCCAATTCTTTTTTATTTTTTTTTATTTTCTTTTTTTTCTTCATTTTTTTTTTATTTAACTTTTAACATTCATTTTCACAAAATTTTGGGTTCCAAATTTTCTCCCCTTTTGTCTCCTCCCCCCACCCCAAACACCGAGCATTCTAATTGCCCCTGTCTGCCAATCTGCCCTCTCTCCCTCCCCACCCCTTCCCTTTGGAAGGCAAGCAATTCAACATAGGCCAAATCTGTGTAGTTTTGCAAATGACTTCCCTAATAGTAGTGTTGTGTGAGAACTAATTATATTTCCCTCCATCCTATCCTGTCCCCCATTACTTCTGTTCTCTCTTTTGATCTTGTCCCTCCCCATGAGTGTTGACTTCAAATTGCTCCCTCCTCCCCATGCTCTCCCTTCCATCATCCCCCCCCACCCTGCTTATCCCCTTATCCCCCACTTTCCTGTATTGTAAGATAGTTTTCATACCAAAATGAGTGTGCATTTTATTCCTTCCTTTAGTGGAGTGTGATGAGAGTAAACTTCATGTTTTTCTCTCACCTCCCCTCTTTATCCCTCCACTAATAAGTCTTTTGCTTGCCTCTTTTATGAGAGATAATTTGCCCCATTCCATTTCTCCCTTTCTCCTCCCAATATATTTCTCTCTCACTGCTTGATTTCATTTTTTTAAGATATGATCCCATCCCCTTCAATTCACTCTGTGCACTCTGTCTCTATGTGTGTGTGCGTGTGCGTGTGCATGTGTGTGTGTGTGTGTGTGTGTGTGTGTGTGTAATCCCACCCACTACCCAGATACTGAATAGTTTCAAGAGTTACAAATATTGTCTTTCCATGTAGGAATGTAAACAGTTCAACTTTAGTAAAGTCCCTTATGACTTCTCTTTGCTATTTACTTTTTCATGCTTCTCTTCATTCTTGTGTTTGAAAGTCAAATTTTCTTTTCAGCTCTGGTCTTTTCATTAAGAATGCTTGAAAGTCCTCTATTTCATTGAAAGACCAATTTTTCCCCTGAAATATTATACTCAGTTTTGCTGGGTAGGTGATTCTTGGTTTTAGTCCTAGTTCCTTTGACTTCTGGAATATCCTATTCCACGCCCTTTGATCCCTTAATGTGGAAGCTGCTAGATCTTGTGTTATCCTGATTGTATTTCCACAATACTTGAATTGTTTCTTTCTAGCTGCTTGCAATATTTTCTCCTTGACCTGGGAACTCTGGAATTTGGCCACAATGTTCCTAGGAGTTTCTCTTTTTGGATCTCTTTCAGGCGGTGATCTGTGGATTCCTTGAATACTTATTTTGCCCTCTGGTTCTAGAATCTCAGGGCAGTTTTCCTTGATAATTTCATGAAAGATGATGTCTAGGCTCTTTTTTTGATCATGGCTTTCAGGTAGGCCCATAATTTTCAAATTGTCTCTCCTGGATCTATTTTCCAGGTCAGTTGTTTTTCCAATGAGATATTTCACATTATCTTCCATTTTTTCATTCTTTTGGTTTTGTTTTGTGATTTCTTGGTTTCTCATAAAGTCATTAGACTCCATCTGTTCCATTCTAATTTTGAAAGAACTATTTTCTTCAGTGAGCTTTTGAATCTCCTTTTCCATTTGGCTAATTCTGCTTTTGAAAGCATTCTTCTCCTCATTGGCTTTTTGAACCTCTTTTGCCAATTGAGTTAGCCTATTTTTCAAGGTGTTATTTTCTTCAGCATTTTTTTGGGTCTCCTTTAGCAGGGTGTTTACTTGTTTTTCATGCTTTGCTTGCATGTCACTCAATTCTCTTCCCAGTTTTTCCTTCACCTCTCTAACCTGATTTTCAAAATCCTTTTTGAGCTCTTCCATGGCCTGAGCCCATTGGGTGGGCTGGGATACAGAAGCCTTCACTTCTGCATTTTTCCCTGATTGTAAGCATTGTTCTTCCTCATCAGAAAGGAAGGGAGGAAATGCCTGTTCACCAAGAAAGTAACCTTCTGTAGTCTTATTTTTTTTCCCTTTTCTGGGCATTTTCCCAGCCAGTGACTTGACTTCTGAGTGTCCTCTCCACCCCCACCTCGCCTCCAGATCCACCCAGCCAGCACTTGGGGTCTGAGATTCAACTGCTGCTTCCCAGCCTCAGGGCTTTGGGCGGGGGCAGGGCTGCTGTTCAGTGTGAGATTAAGTTCAGCTGCCCAGGTGGGGGTAGGGCCGCCTCACGGGCTCAGTTCCCTAAGGGGGTTTATGCAGAGACCTTCAACAATGGATCTGGGGTCCTGCCTGCTTGGGGAGCCCTGGTCTGCTCCAGCCTCCACTGCTGCCTCCCGAGGGGGCCTGAGTTATGGGGGCACCCCACTCCCCTCTCGACCACCAAAGAGACCCTCTCACCGACCCTTGTCACCTGTGGGTGGAGGGACCCGGCGGCTGCTGGAGATTCCGTCCCTGAAGCCTGCTCGGCGCTGAGGCAGGGTTGGGCTCTGCTCCAGGTCCAGGGTGTGAGGGACCCCCCACGAGAGGTTTTCAGGCTCTCTGGAGCAGAAATCTCGTCCTCTCCGCTCTGTGGCTTCTGCTCCTCCAGAATTCACCGGGGGTTCCTTTTTTTGTACAGGTATTTTATGGGCAGTGGGTTCGGAGGTAGCGTACATGCATCTTTCTACTCCGCCATCTTGGCTCCGCCTCTGTAACTCCAATTCTAAGGCTCATTCTACTACGTCATAATTTCTCTCAATAATATTGGGAAATAAATGTGAGGAAAGAATTAAGAGAGTGCGGCTATTTGGCACGAAATTAAAAATCCCATACGAGAATAGTGTTGGGGAATTTGATTACATATGGAATACATTTTTATTCATTTGAAACTCCTTCAATATTTTGTTTGGGGCAGCCAAACAAGAGTCGATATCCACATTGACTTCAGTAACATTGCCTCCTCTGTTTAAACAGGCTATTTCGGCTGAATTGTTGCCAGTTAAAGATGGCCTTGTTCCTGCTTACACATTTTCTGTGATTGCAGGAAAAAAGAAATTGGCATTTTCCTCTTCTCTTTTGCTTCTTTATGCATCAATACCTGGCCTTGAAAGCCCAGGATGCTTCTTCTCAGAAGCCCTTCCTAATTGATCAACACATATTTATTGCACTCCTACTAGGTGCCAAGCACTTTGCTAGTTGCCTCAAGGGATTAAAAAAAATAATAATAGAAGACCAAGAACCACAGGGCCTCCAGAGTAAGAAAGTACTTTCCTTTCTTTCTTCAGGCTATTCTCATTTTTTTCTGAAAATCTGTCACCCACTCAGATCTAACCCAGACCCAAGTGGGGGTGGGCGTGGTCAGTTATTATGAAGCTTGGACAGCATTAATAAGTATAGGAGAAAGGAATATTCCCTCAGGAAAAGAATCTCCTCTAGCTCAAGCCCTTCCTATAGAACACCAGAGCATTCAGGCCCGGCCAACTAACTCTCTCCAGGCCTCAGCTTTCCCTGTTGCAGCTTCTGCCACATACTCTCCTATACCTCTTTTATCATAGCTTTTCTAGTGCACTCCTGCTACATCCACTCTGGCTCCAGAAATATCCCACCCACTCAGAGCTGTCCCCTCCTGACCACCTTTAGAATGAGGTGAGGATGGGGGTGGGTGACAAAACTCTAAAGATTTCACCCCTTTGGCGTAAATCTGACTGGGGAATGTTCCAAAGCTTGATGTGATCTAATAACAAAAGCATTTGCCTTTTTTTAAGGGGAAATGGACAACTAAATCTGCATATTACCTCATAGGACTTTACCAGGGGCCTTAGAGTTCTTCTAATCCACTCTCTGCATTTTACAAATAAGGAAACAGGCCCACAGAGATTAAGTAGTGACTTTCCCAAGGTCACACAAGAGGTAAAGATCATGCCCAGATTTCAAATCCAGATCCTTTGACTGTATATATAAGATGCTTTACAATATATTTTTCTTCAGTCAATCCTTTTTGAAGCAGTAGGGGGATACCAAGAACATCTGGGAGTTTATGATTTCTCAGAGGAAATATCAATAAACCTGCAATGGTCTTAGATACCCTTGGCTACCCATTCACCTGGGTACCCCAGCTAGTGTAATCCCTGTGTCACCATGACACATCTATACCTTTTATTTCATGTAATGTGTAACAGTGCTACAGTATCTGCCCTCCTCGAGTTCCCAAGGTGCCACCTTGCAACACCAAACCAGCAGCCAGCAAAATAATTCACCAACCACTTATCTCCAAGAGCAAACCTGAAAGAATATACACTCAAACCCCAGTCCCAAGCCACTTTCTAAATGCATTACCCTCCATGAAAGTTGTCTCAATGGATAACAAAAGAGAAATGTTCTCATTGGATCATCAATCAACAAACATGTATTGAGCACTTCTGTGTGCCATACAGGTACTTTGATGGCATATAGTAGGTGGTAGCTCACCAAAGTCTTTTCCCTTCCCCACCCTCAAACACAGGTCTTCTATCTGAATCAGTCCTCAAATTGGGTCCAGAGATTTAGAAGGGTACCCCATTGTCTCTCTAGTTGCCAGTTCTCTTTAGGGAAGTTGAATGGGTTACTTAACCCCACTGTTTCCCAGAGTGTTTCTCAAAATACCTAGGAGAAGGGACCACACACCACTCTCTACAATCCTTACCAGCCCTTAAGGAGGTAACAGTTTTATTCCTTTCTACAAAGAGAAAAAATATTATTGCTTTGTCTTCTAGTAAGTCCCTTAAATTGAATTACATTTGAGAATGTTTGAATTTATAAAACATTACCAGTTTAACTATGAGCATTGCCACACCCAAAAAGGTATTAATTGTCTCTACAAAAAGCAATACACTGAGTGAAACAACATTACAGGGAGAGCTTAGCTCCACAGGAACGATATTATAAATGCAAAATATATTCCTAGGTCGTCAAAATTCAGACTATAAAAGTTTAAATTGGATTTTTACAGAGAACTGGGTCTGTATAAACTTAAGGTAATAGGTATTCCCTTGGCCACAAGGACCTGGCTCTACCCCTCCCCATCTCAGAGGCAAGAGAATCACATTGAGCAGGCAAGGTAGGTAGAGTTACCCTCTTTCTAACCCATGTACCCAATAGACAGGCTTCAGGCTTGGAGACTTATCAGTAATAGACATATTAGACATATCAGTGATATGTCCCCATATGCCAAGCCTACTTTCCTGAAATTTCTGAGTTCAACTCATTTCCAAGATCAACTCTATATTCTCAGTTATCCTTGCAAACACCACAAAAACAAGGTATGCAATATATTACAATGAATGTATAAAGGACTTGTAAATTTGAGACCATAAGCCATTAAAAAATCCATCCCTATGGTGAACTCCACCTTCACCATGGGCCAGACTTATGGCATCACACTTAGATTGACTCCCCTCAAATGGAGAAAGAACTCAGAGATGATGGAGAGTTAACAGCCCGTTCTACACCTGTGAAATTTTCATACCCCACAGAAACAAAAGGCAAGCTGGGATTTGCTCCTCTGTCAAATAGACAACTAGATGGTGCAGTGGATAGAATGCCAGGCCTGAAGTCAGGAAGACTCACCTTCTTGATGTCAAATCTGGCTTCAGACACTTACTAGATATGTAGCCCTGAAGAATTTACTTCACCCTGTTTGCCTCAGTTTCCTCATCTGTAAAAAGAGCTGGAGAAGGAAATGGCAAACCACTTCAGTGTCTTCACCAAGAAAACCCTAAATAGAGTTACAGAGAGTTGGACACAACTGAATAACAACAACATGGCTCTGTGATTCAGTGTGATCCAGGAACTCATTCACTTGGCCCCAGAACTCCATTTCTCTACCACTGTCACTGTACTATCGCCAGATTGAATTACCCCATTAGCCCAGGAACTTCTCACCTTGGCCCATGAACTCCTCACCTTGGCCCAGGAATCCCTTGCATCTCTGTCCAGCATCCACTGCCTCTTTAGCTATCATCTACTTCCTGATGGCCACTTCTGTTGCCACCTCTATCTCCATTCCCCATACACTCTCAAAACCTCCAAGCTTTACAGCTACTGCTATCACTTCATTGTTTAGTCATTTCAGTCAAGTCTGACTCTTTATGGTCCATTTGGGGTTTTCTTGACAAAGATACTGCAGTGATTTACCATTTCCTTCTACAGCTCCTGTTACAGATGAGGAAACTGAGGCAAACTGGATTAAGCGATTTGGTCAGGGTCACACAGTTAGTGTCTGAGGCAGGATTTAAACTCAAGCCTTCTTTGACTCCAGAAGCAACACTCTATCCACTGCTCCAACTAGCTTCTATAACTACTGTTATCATCACTACCCCCAAAAAATATCCTAGCTCTTTTAGAATCTTAAAGACAACTCATGTCAACATGCTTAAAGACTAGTCTCCACATTCTAGTGCCCTGGTTGCTCTGTCCTACAGCCCTGTGCACATGGTAAATAAAAAGGCCATGAAGGCAGTTGTGTAGACCTCCAAAGATCTGCTGGCTCACATTTCTCAATCAGAATTCCCCAGCCTTTTCTGCCAAGTACATTAGGTAGCTGAATTCCATTCACTTCTTCCTAGCATTGGGGTACATTGTTTGTACCCCAGGTGTGTGCTAATACCAGTTCAAATAGCCTTGCTGCAGTCATCTGTTAAATTTCAGTGTGACCATTTATGACTGAGAAATTGGCAATTGCTACAGATTAGGGCTTGATTTATTATTTTGTTTATTATAAAGACTTAAGAGAGAAATGGAGAAAATGTTAATGAAGACTAAGCTTTAACTCAAAGAGTCAGTTATGAAATTTTATCAGCACACCCCTGTCATGCCCCTTCTAAGGTCCTGCTGATTCTTTTTGAGGTTAGAAGAAAAAAGACTTCTACTCATCTTTATTTGATTTTTCCCCCTCGATTCTATCTCCAGTGATGAATACCAGATCAGGCAAATTGTCCTGAGTCTCAGATATGCTTCAAGATGATGTTAATGGCACTGAAGTGGGTAGGACAGAGATTACATCCACTGATAGTAATCCTGACACAATGGCAAATGCTCATGCTCCCATTACATTCTATCCTCATTTTTAAAAGAAAGTATAGTTCCTGAAAATTATACTAGATGCATATTGTACATACAAGTATACCAGCGTACCCAGGCTTCCTTGTGTTCCTCTGTACCTGCATTTCTCTGCATCAGGGCCCTACCCACCACTTGCCCAATATTTTTCACTGCATGTCCCAGACAGGTATCAAAGTCTTTCTCTCTAGATAAATAAACTTTCCTCGCTAAAGAGTAACCATAATTATCCATAGTTTCCCTCCTCTGGCTCTATTGCTTCATTGATGATTTGCCCCTCAGCCAAAGTCCATGATTCCCAGTGGTGATAGAGCTATCTTCCAGTGGAAAGGTGCTGGATTTGGAGTCAGAGGACCTGGGGTTTAATTTTAGCTCTGCCACTTACTACCTGTCTGACTTAATTCAGGTCATTTAACCTCCCTGGGCCCCAGTTTCTTCATCTATAAAATTAGGAGATTGAGTATCTAAGGTCCCTTCTATATCTACATATGATCATATGATCTTATGACCAATTCACAAAGAAAAGGACTTCTCACCCTCAGTAATCACACCAAACCTTCTACAAACTATCTTCCTTTCTCTATGAAGGGTTTCAACTCATTTAGCAAGCTCTGGTCAAATATAAGCTTATTAGGTAATTTACAAATACTCCTTTTTCCAAAGATCTCTCTATGGATTGAGAAAGCTCACAAAGTATCTTTCATCGTCTTCCTTCTTTGATATGGACCCAGTACTTTACATCTCTCCAAAGAGTCCACAAGAGAGTATAAATCTGGCACACACATTATAGTCCATGGGCATCCCCCAAACTGATGTTGCAATGATGGGTACTGATTTACCCCCAAAACAGAATTTATTTAAAGTACATGATAAAACCTTTGTTGTACTGACAGCCAATCTCCAGAGATACAAACTCCCTCTGTCCTCTGACTTCTGGTCTATTCAGGAAGTTTTACTGCTTCAGCCAGTCAGAAAATAGCAGCAGAGCAGATCCATGAGGATACATATCATCTATGCCTCTACAGTCATCCCTGCCTTGTTTTTTGCAGGTTTCTGCTTCCAATTAGTGCCATGTCAGTGCTACCAGGTTAATAGCACAATTCTGCAATTTTTGTGTTGTGGCTTAAATCAACAAGACATCCATCATGGGTCCTAGATCATCTATCCCCATCTAGTCTGTCCCCATCTCCCACAACCCAAAGAACAGCAATGCAACCTAGACCCCAAAAAATCAACATAACTTACTCATGCAAGGCTATGAATATAGATAGCCTTATATGTCCATACAATAAAAAGATCAAAACACCGACCAAAATGTAGTTGATTTATCAAATGAGAATGAATGGGCTGAGTTTGGTCTTGGGGTTATCAATAATTTTATATTCAAGGTGCTCCCATTTAGTCCTCAACCAGGTAATCAATCAGACTTAAACTCATTTCCAGAGTATTCAAGTCAATTCATCTACTAGCAACCAAGGCAAGCAATGGGGATTTTGGACATGAATATATTTGTTATAAAAGCAACTAAGGACATAAATTAGACTCAGTGCTAATAGCAAAGAACAAATATGCAACATCAATGGAGAAGTCCCTACAAAGTTGGAGCAACTGGAACTTCTTCTTCATGTCTAATCTTTTCCCAAAAGCCCCCGTGTATACAGACAACCCAACCAGGATACTATGGCTCCCATAGATCTTTGTCTAATTCAAGGATCCTCAGATACTAAGCTTCTGCTACTGCAGATATAATCATTCCAGCTTCTTCCTTGAAGATTCCAGCTCAGCTTCTGCCCTAGACACAGCTATCACCATTCTTCTGAAAATTCCTCTTTACCTTTCTCCTGCATTTCTTTATACTTCCAGTCACCCCTGTTAAGTGCTTTTTCCCGTGTACGTTAGATCCAAGAAATCTAGGTCTTTTATTTACCATCAAGAATCACATTCATGTCTGTGTCTACATGGTCCCAGGGTGTGGGACAAGATGGTTCTAGCCACATTTCATTACCAATGCCAGATACAACATCAAGTGTTTCCCCAAATACATACCATATCTTCATGGATAGAAGAAAAAGAAAGGGAGAAAAGGATAACAAAGGGGGATTAATAAGGCCTTCCTGTAGATGATAGAATTTTGTCTCCACTGAGACTTGCATGAAGACAAGGAAACCAAGAAGCACAGATAAGGGAGAGCATTCCAGGCATAGAAGACAGTCGCTATAAATGCCGGGAGTTGTAAGAAAGAGTCTCTTGTTCAAGGAATAATGAGGACAGTGTCACTGGATCACAGAGTACATAGTGGGAGGCAGGGATGGTGGGGGGGAGGGGAACCAGAGGGAGGTTAAGGCATAAGACACTTTCAAGGTCTCTCTCAAGAACTTTGGATTTGACTGTGCAACATGGGAGACACTGGCACAGGGCCACTCAGCATGGTGTGCCCACATAAGAAAAGGTGCTGTGCTCTTTGAGCAAAGCAGAATTGAGACAGCACATAGTAAATGCAGGTTGCACAAATTTGGGATATCCACCCCAAATATTCATAAGGACTATCTGTGCCCAACCTGTGGTAGAGCATTCCGAGCTCATATTGGTCTGATCAACCACAGTCAGACACACTGAATTTTCACTTTACAATGGTGATGGCATTTTGGTCCTCTTTGAAGACAAAGGACAACGACAAAGGCATAAGAAGATTAGAAAGGTGGGGGGGAAAGGAGGGGTAGATTATGAAGGACTTTGAACAGGGATTTATATCTGTTCCTCGAGGTGATAGGGAGCCACTGGAGTTTACTGAGTGCAGAGAATTCAATTTACTTGGCTCCAGGGAGCACAACCAAGACTGCAAAGGAATGGATTTTGGCTTTTCTGGAAAAACTTTCCTATTACAACTGTGCAAAAAAGGAATGAGCTGCCTCTGAGAGTAGTTATTTTTCCCTCCTTGGAGATCCTCAAGCAGAGGCTGGATAAGCACTTGTCAGGTCTGTGGAGTACTGGGGATTGCTTTCCAGCATAAATTGGATTACTCAGGGGTGCCCTTGAGGCTGCCCTTGAGGACCTAGAGGGCCACATGTGGCCTCAAGGTCACAGGTTCCCTACCCCTGGTAGTCTGTGAGGTCATTTCCTACTCTCCAAATTTTCTGATTCTGAAAATGGAATGGACTTTTGCTTTGGGAAATAGCCTGCATGAGAGAGAAAGGCTGCATGGCCCCATCACAACAGTCATATTGAGGGAAAACCTGTTCCAACCTGGAACAGATGAATTCTACTGTTCCCTCCAATTTTGAGGTTAGTATTCTGTCAAGATCTAGATATCCTTAACCAGAGCTAAGCAGATTCAAAAAGCCTGTAAATTCTACAGTTCAGCTCAAGGGAATCCATGAACTAACCCACCCACTTAACTTAGAGGGAACTGAGCTGGCTCATTCTGAGAACAAGACAGGTACCTGGCCAAAAGAAAAAGGGGAAAATACAACTAAGGAAAAACAAGGCTAATTTCTGACAAATGGGAAAGGTCAGGATTAAATGATAACCTTCATAATCTTTGTAATTTCCCTCACTTTTTAACTAGTTATTAGGAACCATATTTTCCAATTCCACCTCACAGTTCCCTGTGATTTCCTGCATTTTTCACCTGGGAAAAAGTTTCTTTCTCCATCTTTTACCCATTTACCCCAATTCTTTCATTTCACCAAAGCAATAGATTCTGATCCCCTTGAGGGACTTCCTAATGTATCGGTTTCTTTTATCTGGAAACTAGCAATCTCACCAAAGTGGAAGTCATTTTCCTTGCAAGACTCAGAAATAAATGGCTTTGAAGAGACTCTCCAAAGCAAGAGGGAATTAACTGTACAATTGTCAAGTCACATGACTCCTAAGAGTGATAATCTGCTCTCAGAACAGATTGGTGGAGAGGGTCTCTTGAGTCCCAGAATTTTCCATCCTCTCTTAACCCAACACACTCTTGCCATTCCAGCAAGTGAATGCATTTTCCTTGCCCTCCCCTTTCTGCACCCAGAACTGGTCAACCAACTGAATATACTTGATAAATGTTACTACTAACCAAAACATTTACTACTAAGAATCTTCGTCTGTTTTGTGACATGAATCCCTTTGGTGGTCAGACAAAGCCTAGGGGCCCCTTCTCTAAATAATGTTTTTAAATGGATAAAATAAAATACATAGAATTACAAAGGAAACCAACTATATTCAAACAGTTATCAAATATGTATGCATATATTGTGTATACATATACGTGCACATATGTATGTATACACATATATATTTACATTTGCCTTCATTGACCCCAGATTAAAAACCCCTGTAACTACAAATATGTTAACAGAATCAGCATGGTGTGGTGGAATGAGCTATTATCTTGGAGTCCCAGGAGCTGAGTTCAAATTCTGGTTCTACCACTTAGGCCCTGTGTGACCCTGTGTTAACCTCTCTGGGCCAAAGCTTTCTTATTTGAACAATAAGAGGGTTGGATTAGATGATCTCTGAGGCATCTTCCAGTTCTATAATCCCATGATTTTCTGTGTTCCCTGAAAGACCTCCTGGTTCCTTCATGGTTAAATATAAGAAACAAAACAAAAACCCTGGCTGGGCAAGTAGACTCTCTTGGCTGTAAAACCACTGAGTCATTTGTCATGCAGCTTAATTCTGCCATAAAATGCTAATCAGCCTTTCAGTCACGTTGCTCTTGCACCATATCTTTTTATGAGAACATTAACATGACTGTTAGGGAGAGGAGACCCTTATGGACACTCACACTTAGTGTGTGTGTGTGTGTGTGTGTGTGTGTGTGTGTGTGTGTGACAGAGATAGAAAGACAGAGAAAGGTGCGAGAAAGGCAGGCAGACAGAGACTTTTGCCACAAAATGAGTTCTTCAAGGGTCCCAGGCTTGCCTTTACCTAAGCCTTTGTGTTTTCCTCAGTAGCTGTATTGGCTTCCTCACATGAAGGATGACATCATGCTCATCAGGACAGTGGCATTACTCTTGGCTAGGCTGCTGTGGTGGGATGGGTTATACATCTTTCCTTCCTTTCTCTGCATGGGCTAGGCAAAGTTTCCTGTGTTGAGTCACATGAAACCACAGGCTCCACTTCTGTCAGCACTCTTTTATCAATCCCATTAAGTTTCAGTTTTCTAAAGGTCTACCCGTCGGAAGGCATTAGTTTCCCCAGGCCAATGTGATGCCCACACATGGGTGTCATGGCTGTATGTGGAAGCCTAATAACATTAACTGGGCCCTCATCCTCAGGATACAACATCAGCAGACTTCACAGATCAGGGCATTTGGCTTGTTGAGGTGGGGACAATGGTTTCATAAAAGCAACATCAGCCTCCCACATTCACAAGCAACACAGCATCCATCATCCCATTATTCACTTTGCTCTGATGATTCATGAGCCCAGCAGTCTTCAGTCCTTGCTGCCTATATCCAGAAACAAAAGTGTTACAATTGAGAATGATCAGTTTTCCATCTGGGATTGTATGATCAGAATCCAGTTGGAAAAGAGGCCAACCCATACCTATACAGAAGTACCTTGCCCAAACATGCCCAACCAGTGGGCATCCCGTTTATGCTTGAATACCTCCAGGGTGGAGAGAAGGAAAGAACAGTCTACTGTCTCCAGAGACAGCACATTTGGACAGCTTTAATTATTAGGAAGTTTTTTCTTATCGTCAGGCAATAGAGGCTTCTCTGGAACTTGCATTCATCACCCTTACCTCTATCCTCTAGGGCAGGCAGAATGAGCCTCATCTCTCTTCCATATGGCATCCCTTTAAAAACTCAAAACTTGCTCTTATATCTCAGCCTTCTCCAATTGCTCCACCCCCTCAGTCATATTCTTCATGCTAAACAGGTAACTGTGAAAGGGGAAGCAGGAAGTTGGCATATACCTAATGCTTATGATGTTTGTGATAATACCTTTCCTTCCTTCTTGATTCTGGCAAGGCAAGATCAGGTAAAACAGTCCAGACACATCTTCCTATCTCTCTAGCCAATCATTGTGCCCCTTAATATCAATATAGAAAGCTCTCAGCCCTACTTATATGACCCCCTGAAATTCTTCACTTTTCACACCTATGTTTAGCATCATACAGCGTTCCTAGGATCACGGATCATGGAAGGGAGCTTAGAAGCCATCAAGTCCAACTATCTCATTTTATAGATGAGGGAACTGAGACCTAGAGAGACTTCCTCTCAGTATTGATAGAAATTGAGAAAGATAGTTGATAGAAAGTCAACACTGATAGAAAGTGAGAGAGACAAGACTTGAACCCACATTGCCTGATCTCAGATCCAGTGCTCTTTACCAAACTGTCACTTTCAAAGGGCTAAGGTGGATAGAGGGCTGAATTTGGAGTGAAGAAGACCAGGAAGACTTGACTATGAATGTTTTTTTATGATCACTAGCTTTGTGATCCTGGGCAAGTTACTGAATCTCTCTTTTTCATTTCCTCATTTGTAAAATGCAAATAATAATATAGATAATACACTCATAAGTGAGTTTGCAAAAGATTCTCCTCACTAGTGGAGACTGATTACTCAATGCATGTGCACAAGAGACAGAGTTGGCCAGAGCTAGGGAGAAGAGGGATTCTGGTCCTCTGGCGTCAAGCTTTGAGAGAGAAGAAATGAGTTCCAAATTCTCTTTAAGAAGAGTGAGAGAAAAGACTCTGAGAAGAAGCCAATATGTAGAGGAGCCAGCATCTCAATTGATCATCTTGGCTTCTTCCCAGAGGCTTTCTCTCCTTTCAGGGAACTCTTCTTAAAAAGAACCTGGAATCCATGTGTTTTCTCTCAAAGCTCAAAGCCAGAAGACGAATTTTCTGTTCTCCCAAGTTCTGGCCAACCCTGCCCCTCATGCACATGGAACATTGTGATTGAGCCCCTAGTTATGAAGATAAAATATCCAAATGATTGGCTGAATGTTTGTATTCCTCATTTGGAAGCCCAGAGGTACTACAAACTCCACTAAAAAGTCAGTTCCTTTTAGAAACATCATGATCTTTACAAAGCAGAGATTCCCAACCAGTCAGCTACATTCCAGTGGTTGGTTACCAAGTTGTGAAGGTCAGGTTCTAATCTCTTTGACACATGATCCATTTCTCAATACAATTCCTCCTATGTCATGGTTCAGGGACAATTCCAAAGGAGAGGGAAAGAAGGGCACAGCTCTCCCACAAATAACTGGTAGCGACATGGATTTCTTTCCATTTAATGAACAATATCTCAGATCCCCTGCCTTAACTCATCAGGAATTATAGAATTTCATAGAAATCAGAATTAGCACTTTATCGAGAAATGATTGGCAACATCTGTCACAGAAAACACTCATCAAGAATCACCTAAAATGTACCATTTAGAAGGAACCTCCCTCATCAATAACATCATAAATTATAACAGTAAGGGAAAAGTTTCTTTCCATACACACACACACACACACACACACACACACACACACACACATACACACACCAGCAAATAGAAGAGCTATTATCCTTGTACAGAAAGTAAAAAAAAAAAAAAAAAAAGCATAATCCCACCCCTTCACTCTATCCTCCTACTCCAAAGCTCTTTACTTAGAGCAAGCTGGAATAGAAAATATTTCACTTATAATGTTTGAATGAATTTTTAAAATTCCTTTTTTATAAGCAATTCTCTTCTATTTCCTATTCACCATCTTTCTCTCTGTATGCAAACCCGAATTCTCCTTTTCTTCTCTCTGCTTCCCTTTTGTGAACACTCATTAACTCCTCACAAAGGGTGACACCTTGCAGATCGGGAGCTGGCATTATCTCCTGGTCTGACCTGTGTTCAGCAGAGGGCGATTAGCATCAGTAATAATAATGGCACGTGGATGCAGCAGACAGCTAGCACAGAGGGTCTAATAAGTACAGGTATGGAGAGCCAGTCTAGCAGGAAGGGACTCCTCCATTCCTCGAGGTTCTGCTTCAGAAAATGGGAGGCTTCTGTGGTAGGTCAGTATCTCCAGAACTAAACTCATCAAACAACCATTCATCCTTTTTATTGTTTCCTTGTGACAGAGCCACTATCTGTGTGAACTCTTAGAAATCTCAAAGTAAAATTTCTAGTATTTCCTTTTAGACAAGGGAGAAATACAATCCCAGATGGAAACTCTTCTTATTCTATTGCGGCAATTGTGTTTCTGGATACAGCAGTAACAAATAAAAGGAAATGATGAAACATTAACTAAATTTCAAGTTGAAAAAAATTCAATACAAGTTTGACCTAGCTCTGATTATATTTACTATGGTACAAGTAATATAATAACTAAACCAAATAAAAATGTTCAGGTGCACATGTACAAAAGTGAATTTTTAATTACAACATTTTTCATATCCAGGATGAGTGGAGGTTCATCTATCCATTCCTCGCAAAGGATACATCTCCCCCCAAAAATGTGGAGTTTTAGAATTCAGCTCAGGACAGCATACACTGAGTGTATGAGTGAAGAGGACAGATAGAAGAACGTAATAATGTGGAGTAGACAATAAAAAATTAACATAGCAATCAAGGATTGTAGGGTTGTGATCAGGTGGCTACTACAAACTAAATTGGACCTGCTCAAAGTATTAGGTATACTAGAAAAGGGTATGGGATTTAGAGTTATAGAATCTGAGTTCAAATTCCATCCCTGTCATTCAGCACTTCTTTGACCTGAGAAACCACTAAACCTCATTGGACCTCAGGTTCTTAATCTATAAATGAAGGAATTGAGTTATATGGCCTTGAACATCTCTCCTAGCCATAAATTTGCCATTCTATATTACATTGAAAATGTTATCATGTCACAAAGACCAGAGAGATCATCCCGCTCAAAGAGAGAAAAGAAATAAGTAGAAGTTGTTTAAATTGAAATCTCTCAAACTGTAGGAGGCTCAACACCAGTTCTCTTCATGGATAGCCTATCCAACCCCCTTCCTTTATTTGCATCTCCCCTTTACTCCTACCAGCCCAAGGTGTCTCAATGGATTGAATGCCAGACCTGGAATGAGAAAGACCTGAGTTCAAATCCAGTATCAGATACTACTGGTTGTGTGACCCTGGGCAAGTCACTTAAGCTGTGCCTACCTCAGTTGATCCTTCAATAGTAAAATGGGGAAAATAGCACCTCCCTCCTAGGGTTGTTGTGAGGAACTATTATTATCATTATTATCTATTATCTGATGGGAAGTGAAAATAATAGAGAAATGGGGAGAGGATTGTTATACAGGGTGAGTTGTCATGTACAACCTAATAGCCAATGGTGTGTTTTACTAAGATGATAAAACAGTGTGGCAGGTAGAGATTAATAACACAGTTATGCAGATAATTACATAATGGAATATTAAGAAAGTAATTGTAATTAAGTAATTAAGAGAGTAATAGACAAGCAGCCCAGTGACTTGGTGAAGAAAACACCAGATAAGGAGTCAGAAAACATGGATTCAGCTATCAGTCCCAATTCTTCTGTCCTCAGGAACCGCCCAAAGATGGACAAATGCCCTTTAGTGCTGGATTCAAGAGAGTCACTTAATTTCTCCGAGCCCCAGTTGTGTCATCTGTAAAATGTTATGATTATGTTCTTAGGACCTACCTCACAAGAGAAGAAATCACTCTGTAAACTTTAAAGTGATCTATAAATATGAATGTGTTTTAATTATACTTCAACATTTTCCAGAGCAGTGTTTTCATTCAGGAGGGTATTATTTCCCAAGGTGGATTTTAATCTACTCAGTGGTAAAACAATAATTAAATTTATTGTGTTTACTATGTGCCTAGCACTGTGCTAAATGCTTTACAAATATCATATCACCTGATCTTCACAACAACCCTATGAGTCTGGGGTTATTATTATCCTCATTTTTATAGTCAAGAAAACTGAGGCAGAGATTACATGACTAATGTCTAAAGTCACATTTGAACTCAGTTCCTTCTGATTCCAGTGTCTAGCATTCTATCTACTACATCATCTCTTTGCTTTTGTGAATTGCTTTACCCCCAGGGTTATTCATTACCTTACAGGCAGGTCATGAAGCTTTCTGATCCTAGTACAGGTGGTCTTCTCAGATGACCAAAATATGGTCTGTCATTGGATCAATCCTTCAAATCTTTCCAGATTGGCTGGATTTACCATAGATTATGCCCCACCTAATTTTATGCCTTAGAGAACCCAGAGACACCTCATACCAAGTTGAGGCATCAGAGCAGTCCTTCCATGGGTGACCATTATTCTTATTACAACAGGAGCTTAAGAAGTGCTTGCGGACTTGAATTGTTGGCATGTGGGTACAGAATCACTGGTGCCATATGCCCCCATCTGAAGGACTTAATCAACCTGTGTTAAGAAAGCCAGGCTGCTCAAAATGAAAGCTGCAAAGGTAGAATGATCAAGTTTGCCACCAAAGAAAAAATATGAGTGTCTTTGCCAAGGTGGGGACTATGGATCTAGAACACTATATATGTCAGACTATTTCTATATGTTGGTTAGTTTTATTGAATTATTGATGGTCTTTTCTCCTTTTGCATTTTTTTTATAAGGAATGACTCTAAGAGAGGGGGCCAAAAGAGAAATACACCAAGCAATGAAAGTAATTTTTTTTAAATGCTTTTTAAAAGGGTGCTAGGCTGGGTAAAAGGGGATAGCTACCAGTGAAGTCCAACTATATAGGCAGGAGTAAGCAGTCCAGGTTCAAACTAGACACTATGGAATAGGTGAAGAAAAGTTCAGGACAAGGAATCCTGGGACTTTCATTGTTCAATCCCCATTCCAGGTGTGTGGGTCAATACAGCATAGTAGCACAACTGGGGTGTGACCACTGATCTCAGAGGAGTTACTGTCTGCCCTTTGGACTGACAGGCATATACTACTACTCCCCAGAGCAAATTCTGTGCCCAGTGAATGCATCATGGGTAAAGAGCTAATGTCCCTGGGGTGTCCTCACAGTGTTAACTCATGTGAACAAGCTGCCTACAAGACTGACATTGCAAATTGACAGCGGTGACCCTGAGCTTCCAATCATGTGGATCAAGTCAACACTGGTGGAAGACCAGATAAGCCTGCTAATTGCCTGGAACAAAACTGCCCTTCCTTCATTACTCTTGGCATAAAGAGGATTTCCAAAATGCCACACAGTTCTTTCCTTTGGTACATCTCCTGGTTCATACAAAATTAGGTGATGCCCTTCCACGCTCTTCTCTCCACCTACCACCCTTCCCCCCAAAAAATAGGGGGTTTTTCCCTGTAATTTCTTTTATATGGTGCAGTAGAAAGGAGGATGAATATAGGATTAAAACGTGGGATTGAATCCAAGTTCTCAAACCACTTGTGTGACATTAAATATATAACCTAACCTTTCAAAGTCTTAGTTTCTTCACCTGTAAAATGAGGATAATATTTTCTTTCAGTGGGCACTAGGATAGAGTGTCCAGCCTGGAGTCAGGAAAACTCATCTTCCTGAGTTCAAATCTAGCCTCAGATACTTATTAGCTGTGTGGCCTGGGTAAACCACTTAACCCTGCTTGCCTCAGTTTCCTCATCTGTAAAATGAGCTGGAGAAGGAAATGGCAAATCACTTTGTCAAGAAAACCCCAAATGGGGTCATGGAGAGTCAGACGTGACTGAACATGTATTTTCAATGCCTACCTCACAAGTTGTAAGGAATTTAAAATTTTTATATATCACTGTAAACTATTATTATTTCATTTTTCTCATCTTTTTAATAGGGTTCAGATAGAAACAGTCCTGGGGCAGGTCACTATCCTGCCACCATTCTTTTATAGTTAGTGTTCTATGAACTACTGCACAGAGAGATGACAACTGATTTCTGTAGTTAATGTTATTATTGTTGTTCATAATAATAATAATAATAGAACTTACATAGCACTTTGAGGTTTTGTAAGGCACTTCACAAACATCTTATCTGATCCTCACTACAACCCTATGAGTTAGGTGCAATGAATATCCTCATTTTACAGATGAGGAATGTGAGCCTGAGAGAAATTCAATGACAAGTCACACAGCTAGCTAGTAAGTGTCAGAGGCAGAATTACAAGCAAAAGTCTTCAGACTCCAGCTCCAGTCTTTTATCCACTGTGCCACCTAGCTGCCACTATTATTAGTATTGGGATATAAGTCCAGTCTCTGTAAATTTAACAACAATAGCATTTCTGTAGCGCCTACTGTGCACTTTACAAATATCTTAGTTGATCTTCACAACAATCTTGGGTAGTCGGTGTTTTATTATCCCCATTTTACAACTGAGAAAACTAAGGCCAACAGAGGCTAAGTGACTTGCCCAGGGTCATACGGTCAGTCTCTGAGGTCAGATTTGACTCCAGATTCAGCACTCTTTCCACCGAGCCACGAAACTTACTGAAAATATCCTTGGCACGACAATAAGGATGACATGCACACCATTCTTTCCCAATGATTCTTTTTTTTTTTTTTTAGCTTCTGTTAGATCTCTAGATTTTGCATTCCATTTAACATAGAGATAATGTGTATTTTCTACAACGTTATCTATTAAAAAACATTGTTCTCAAGTTTTTAATGGATCAATGTCATGTTTGGGTAATTGTGGGCAACAGTTTGGTCTGTGATAATGGTCTAGTTACAGGACAGGTTGTTGGATGAGTTTTCTAGGATATTTTGAGATCTGTATCTATAGTATGGGGATTTTGTGGTCTGTTTATGAAATATTGTGAGCTTCTGATGTGTAATTCTAGCCAGCAGATCATATCTTCTTAGGTATTGGGGAGGTACTAAATGTTTACAGCCTGCAGTGATAGGATGCACAATTTCTAACAGTTTCTTGCATGATTTGCATTGATCACTAAGTCTTGGTTCCATTAAAGAACTTATTTCTTTAATTGAACTTGCATAAATTTAGGTGCCAGTGACATGATCCTGAATCACTATTATCCACTCTTCCATTTTTACTAACAAATCCTTATGACTCATCCTCTGTTCAGTTCTTTGTCAATTTATTCTTTTCTCTGTTCATAGGACTGTCACCCCCATCAAAAGGAAGGCCTTTTCATTTCTTCCCTATTTCGTTGATACCATTCAAAAGTAAATCACTGTCAGTTACATACAACAAATCCAAAGGCAAGTGAGGATGATCAGCTTTAGTGAAGTGATGCCTGTTTGTTCCAAAAGCATTTCTCTAAGTTGATGATCTGAAGGTAGATCAACTGTCTTCCATCTTTTTTTTTTTGACAGTGTTAATCTTTTTAGAAATTTCTTAGGATTGTGGGCCCTGTGTTTCTTTAATATTTCATGGGTTTTTGTTAGGATACTTTCCCAATCTGTTATGGTCCATTTTATAATCCTGAGAGTTTGCCTGTCTTATCATCAGTGTACTAATACTGCTAACATTTGCATAGTACTTTAAGATACGCAGAGTGCTTCACATATATTATCTCATTTGATCCTCACAACAACCCTGGGAGGAAGATGGCATTATTATGATTATCCCCATTTTACAGATGAGAAAACTGAGGCTGGCTATGACTTTCCCAGAGTCCTAGTTATTAATCTTTGCTTCTGTAGAATTTACAGAGGTGCACTTCGAGTAACTAAGTGCTGGAGAAAAGGTTGAAGCACAGATCTTCTGACTCTCAAGTCCAAAATTCTTTTTCTTGTTGAAGAATTCATTTTTTTCTTTCTCCTCATTTAATGTTTTTTAGTTACAGTCACTTTCCTACATATTTTACAATGACCTCATTGAACCTTCCCCTGTAACAAAGAACAGCCGTTAAAACAAAACAGATCAAAATAGTAGTAGAGTTGGATAGCTTTAGGAGCAGGAAGTCCCCATCCCTCTACAGAGAGAAGGGGTTTGTATTTCATGTTTTGTCTTCCTAAACTAGGATGATTCATTGCATTTACTCTGTGTTTAGCTGTCTTGTTGTGTTTTCATTTATATTATGGTAGCCATTCAATGCTTTTTCCATTATAATTCTTATTTGTTTTTCTGTGGAGGTCCTGATACGTACCAGATTTGTTAGAGTGCCACGCAACTCAGAGTTCCTAGAGAAGTACAACCTTACAACCCCGGATGTACCATTTCCTTTGCAAACTCCCACTTTCCTCATAGGACGTGGCAAAGATTAATTAACAACTACATTAGCAACAACATTAATAACCAGGTCAAAGTGCCCCCATCATCCATGAAGGATGAGAAGGGGGAGGACGATGCGTAAGGGAAGGACATCCAAAGTGCAGCTGGGAGTTTGTGTACCCCAAAATTCTGTTCTTGTTGGGAGGTTTTTCATTTTTTTAAACTTAAATACACAATAAGAAAAGAAAAATAAATATATTATAAGCTTAAGTACTAAAACTTAAATAAGTAAAAAAAAAAAGGCATTGCCATATATAAGAGACAATCCAAAATATACAGCAATAAATTGCCATTTCAAGAAAGCCCATGTAATAAGTACTAGACATTGAATTTAGAGCTGTACATTTTTTTTGCTTCCATCTAAATTTTCTTTTGTTATTTGCTGTGCACTTTTTACTTTGTTCTTTTCTCCCCCTTCCTTCTCTCTCCCCAGAAGGCTATAATTAAGCATGGATACACACACACACACACACACACACACATACACACACACACACATACAGACACATATGCATACATATGTCTTTATATAAGTATGTATATGTGGGTATATGCAAACATACATATATCATATAGGTATACATATACATTCATATACACATATATGTATACACAAGCATATGTGCATATATATGTACATACATATACAAACATATACTTAGATAGCTATAATCATAATCATATATAAACATACATTCATATGCATCCATGTAAGACCATACTATACTTGTTTGTCCTCTGTTTGGACAATATCTTCCTTCACAGATCCAAGACCCTCCACACTTCTCTAAGTCCACCAACTCATTGGTTCCCACATCACCAGAATACTCTAACCCTAGAGTCTAGTTATCAGCAATATTGATTAATATGACTGACACATAGTGCAGTTTCCTCACTCCTCTCCTTCTAATAAAATCTGTTTTAACTTTAACTTTGTCTGAGATCATGATTCCTACCTTTTTTCCCTAATAAATTCTACTCCTGATTTTTATTTTATGTTTGTATGTATCTCTTATTTCCTATCCCTCCTGACTCCCCTACTTTACTTTTGCCCACTACCTTGCCCTCCTATTACTTAACCTCCTCCTCCACCAGAGGTCCCTCCCTTATCTTCTCCCCGCTCCCTATTCCCTATGCCTTTTATTTCTTTCTCAATTTAGAAGACTTTTACACCCTTCTAGGTAAGAGTAGGGTTCCAGAACTACCAGCCCTCTTCCCCCATCTAATTCCTCTGTCTTGGTTCTTCCTCTCTTACCTCATTTGTATAAGGTAATTACTCTTTTTACCTTTTCCTAAATGGTTTACTTTTCAATATCACATCATACTCAACTCTACCCCAATCATTCTTTGAAACTACCCAATTACTAATAACAACCTTACACATACAGTTTACATTCCCTCATATTAAAAAGTACATGGTCTGTCCTTGCTGAATCCCTTGCAATTAGTCTTTGATGTTTACCTTATATTTCTCTTGGCTCTTACATGTCAAATTTTCTATTTATTTCAAGTCTTTTTGCAATCCTGAAAGTCTGGCAATTCATTGAATATCCATGCTTTTCTTCATTCAGGATTATGCTTAACTTTTCAAGGTATGATATTTTCAGTCACAACCTCACTTCTTTTGCTCTTCCGTATATAATGTTCCAAGATGTCTATCCTTTTAGTGTAACCACTGCTAGGTCTTACGCGATTCTAAAGGTGGCTCCATCATATTTGAATTGGTTTTTTCTTGTTGCTTGTAATATTTTCTCCTTCAGTCATTTTATTCCTTAAGATTCTAGATATCCTTTTTAAGTTGGTTGACTTTCTTTTCGCAGTCTTCTTGTTTTTCTTGAATCGTTCTTAATTTTTAAAAATTTTTTCCTCAATCTATCTCATTTGATTTTTAAAGTCTTTTTAAAGTTCTTCTATGAGTTCTTTTGGGCAGATGACCATTTGATGTTACTATTTTTTTTTTTTTGCTTCAATATTCTCCTCTGAAGTTGAACCCTGGTCTTCTCTATTCCCATAGTAACTTTCTACTGTCGGGTTCTTTCTCCTTTGCCTGATCTTTTTATTATTATTATTATTTATAGCAGTTTGTTATTGTAATCACCTCTAGTCCTTGAGGTATGGGGGAGAGCGTCTCTGACCTCAAATCCTCCTTCAGTTGTCTCCTCTGACCTGGAACAGAAACCAAGAACTCTATACCCTCCTGTATGTGCCCACAGCCTTTCCATCCCACCCCCACTGCTTCTGAACTCACCAGGCAGGTTCCTTTTCACCCAGGGCCATGTCTCAGCAGCATAGCTCCAGCTGGCATCCCTCCTAAGAAGAAGTTCCCTCAATCTTCCACAGCTCAGATGCTCAAATTCCCATACTCTCTGGGAAAATTCCTGTGCCTGGGGTTAAGGCTACCTCCCAATCCAACTAGCCCCAGGGCTCACCATTTGCTATTTCAGTGGAACTAGCCTAGAGGAGACTAAACCTGAGTCCTAGAATTTTTCTTCTGATTGTCCCAGAAGGACTACTGTTTTGCCCCTACTCTTGTTTGTTTTTGCCCCTCTTTGCTTGCCCTGAAGTGCTGTTTTTTCTTGTTTGTGGAGCAAATCTGGAGAGCTTGGAATTTTCTGACCTATTTTGCCATTTTATCAGAATCCTCTGTACCTTGAGATTGTTCATGGAAGCTGTGAGGACCTGGCCAGAAACCTTAAAGATTGGCAAATTGGGTTCTAGTAACCCCATTGATTGGGTCACTCCATTCAGTGTGAGAGAGGGCAGATAGGTGGCACAATGGGTACATCACCAGACCTGGAGTCAGGAAGACCTGAATCTGGCCTCAGACACTTAACAAGTTATGTTACCCTGGGCAATCACTTAGCCCTCCTGTTTGCCTCAGTTTCCTCATGTGTAAAATGAGCTGGGGAAGGAAAGGACAAACCACTCTAGTACCTTTGCCAAGAAAATGCCAAATGTAGTCACAAAGAGTCAAACAGAACATAAACAACTGAACAACAATATCAATGTGATATAACTGCTCTGAAGAGTCAAAGAAATAGGGCAGTGAGGTGGTGCAGTAGATAGAGCACCAACCCTGGAGTCAAGAGTTCAAATCCAACCTCAGACACTTATTAGCTGTGATCCTTGGGGAGTTACTTAACCCCAAATGCCTCAAAAAAGAAAAAAGAAAGGCAAAGAAATAGTCTCACAAAATTGTAGATTGGCCCTACCCAAAGCCATCCTGATGACGATCACATAGAGATCAGTAGAACACAGAGAGTGACAGAAAGAGTGACACTCTTTGGTTGTGGTGTCAGAAGACATATCAGAACAAATCAGAAATGCCCAGTATAATGCCTCCTGTCCTGGAAATGCTTTTAGGGCAGATGACCCTAAGACATTTAGGTAACTTAGTATATAGGAAGCTAGATATGTAATCAGAAAGATCTGAATTCAAATCCTGCCTCACATACTTACTAGAACCTATAAGCCTAAGCATATGTAAAATAGGTATCTATTTAGTGGCATCATAGTGAGAGTTAAATGAGATAATGGGTGTGAAAGGCTTTGTAACCATAAAGTGCCACATAAGTGTGGATTCTTATCATTATCGCTATTATCATCATTTTCTGTTGAAGATTATGTCAAGGAGGTGCTTAAATGATTTTTTTTTTAAAAAGCATGCGTTTACACTGAGGTACCACATCACATCTATCAGACTGGTTAACATGACAAAACAGGAAAATGACAAATGTTGGAGAAGATGTGAGAGAGTTAGAACACTAATTCATTTTTGAAAGAGCTGATCCAACCATCCTGAGAGCAATTAGAATTATGCCAAAGGGCTATCAAAATGTGCATGCCCTTTGACCCAGCAATACCTCTTTTAGGGCTGTATCCCAAAGAGATCATAAAAATGGGAAATGGACCCACATGTACAAAAATATTTATAGCAGCTCTCTTTGTGGTGGCCAAGAACTGGAAATCCAGGAGATACCCATCATTTGGGGAATGGCTAAACCAGTTGTGGTATATGAATGTAATGAAATACTATTGTGCTGTAAGAAATGACAAACAGGCAGACTTCAGAAAAACTTGGAAATACTTACATGAACTGATGCTCAGTGAAGTGAGCAAAACCAGAACATTGTACGCAGTAATAGCCACAGTGTGCCTTGACTGTTTTTGATAGACTTAGCCCTTCATAGCAACATAAGGACCTAAAACATTTCCAAATTCTTGATTCAAAATGCCATCCACATCCAGAAGTCAGGGTCGGAACACAGAATGAAGTTATGTTTTGTTTTGTTTTTCTCAAGGTTTCTCCCATTCATTTTAATACTCCTATGCAATATGACTAATGTGAAAATGTGTTTAATAGGAATGTATTTGCATGTCATCTTGGGGAGACAAGAGGGAGGGAGGGGGAGAAAATTTGGAATTCATAGAAGTGATTGTTGAAAATTGAAAACAAATAAATTAATAAATCTGGAGAAAAAGGAAAAAAAGCCTGTGTTCTATAGACCTTAAAGGACTCATACAAATGCCAACTATTATGATCAAAGTGTATCTCTGCAAATATAGCAGCAGTAGACATTAATTTCCAAGAAATGATTCTTGAGTTTAAAGAGTTAAAAAGAAAAAAAATATATCCTTAGTAAAATGACATGACTGACATATTCCCAGCCTTATAAGGTAGAGGAAGGAGACAAGTGAATACTGAGGATAATGATTAAGAGATGCGAGTCTGAGACTAACTTAAGGAGAAAGGGACAGCATTTCAAAGTAATGTGAGAAGGGAGACCATGAAGCTAAGGAAATGTCTTTAAAGACCAGGCTAGAGGCTACTGAAAAGTGTAAGAGGGATCAAATGAACCATCTTTGTCAACATGTCCAGGACCGTCAGGATAGTGTTACACTCCTGGGATGGGGCTGAATTCATTATGAAATTCAGCATTCCTGCCACTCAGAAACAAAAAGGAGTCAGTTAGGGTTGCAACAAATTTGACAGTCTCCCCACAGGTCCCTGCCCTGAGTTTGGAAGGCCTAAACATACTGGTAGACATCAACTCCCAGAAGACAGCATGGAAGATTTTAATAGCCCCGCACAGCCAATAACCAGAAACACTATCCATCAGGGAACGTGGGGCAGATTGTAAGTATGTAAGCACAGACAAAGAAGTCAAAGGCTCACCTTGTCTGAGCTTAGAACACATCAGATCAGCAACATTAAGCCCAGTTAAGTAGCTGTGAATTTTTCTACTGCCATCCTAATTTGGTGTGTGTGTGTGTGGGTGTGTGTGTGGGTGTGGGTGTGGGGGGGTGTGTGGGTGGGTGTGGGTGTGGGTGGGTGTGTGGGTGTGTGTGTGTGGGTGTGTGTGAAACATAGAGACAGAGACAGACATGGAAACAGAGATATGGAGAGAATCTCTTTCTTTTGCATTTCTGAGCAGAACAAGTGGTCCAGTTGCCTGGCCATGAGGTGAGAGCCAGCACAGCGCCACCATCACTCAAATGAGTGCAAGTGCCCTAGCTCTACCTAGGGGCTGAATCTGAAGGCCCTAGAACCAATTGCCATGTATAAATATACACTCTTTCCCCATCATGCTTCACAAAATGATTTGAGATATGCAACAGTGCCAAGTCCCTAGTCTTTAGGCTTCTTGATGCTAGGACACCCATCTGGCTCCTCTCCTAGATATTAGATTGTTGTTGTCATTTCAGCCTCTTTGTCACTCCATTTGGGTTTTTCTTAGCAGAAATGGAGTGGTTTGCCATTTGCTTCTCCAACGCATTTGACAGATGAGGAAACTTGAGGAAAACAAGCTGAAGTGACTTGTTCAGGGTCATATAGCTAGTAAGTGTTTGAGGTCAAATTTGAACTCAGGTCTTACTGACTTGAGGTTCAGCACTCTTTCCCTTCACCACCTAGCTGTCCTAGACATTAAATTGATTACATGTCAAATGCATACTCCATGAGAAAGGTATCTTCTAGGTAGGCATCATCTCCCATCATTTTGTAATCAGGCAAAAGAATTGGTGTTAACTATAAGTGGTTAGGCCCTTGGGGACCCAAATGCTAAATCCTGAATCTTCACTGTTTCAACCCTTTTTCTATATGGTGTGAGAGAGTACACTATGACACCACCATTCATCGTCACCATTCCTTGGAGGCTAATATCTCCAGTTAATTGGAACTTCCCCCATCCTACAATTAGCATTGCATGGTCACCTCCTCCTCCTCTGATCACCGTGAACTGAAATAGAACTTCCTTCTATGATTTATCTCTACCCACTTAAGTCTTACCCCTCTCTAGTCCTTATTCTCCTCTGGTCTCACCATTCATCATCCATTGCCCCAGTGGAACCCCTTTTTATTGCTAAAATACTGTCATTTATCTTGGTTTACATTCATTCCATCTTCTTGGTTATGGGGGGTGGGGGGGGAGGTATTTTGTTTTGGTTAGATTTTTTTTGCCCGAACTTGTGAGTGAACTCCACAGTGAGAAAGTCATCCTACTGATTTAAATCAGTACATCCTCCACAACTTACACACTTTGAGTTGTGTGGGGAACCAAGATCTTAAGTTATTTGACCAAGGTCACATGTATGTGTTACAGATAGGATTTGAACCTAGGTCTTTTTGACTCCAAGGCAAGCTCTCTATCCATTGTGCCGACTACTTTCCTTCTTCTACTCATGGAAATGTAACTATCTTGAAAAGACAGTAAGACAGTGCATATGTGACTAACCTCTCTTTTATTCTTTTTGCCCTCCACCCAATACCCAAAAATAAATGGGCTTATCCTTTGGTGGCATCAGGACTTAGCACAGTGTCTGGCACATAGTAGATAATACTTAATAAATTATCATTGACTGAATGGTTGAATGACCTATTCTAGATCAGTCCATTGCTATGATTTCTTGGTAGCCTCTCCTTTGAAATTCACTCCATCTTTATCACTCAGTCTATAGTCATCCATCAGTCTCCAGGCCATTTTTCCTGTCCCTTTAATCAGATCTATGACTGGATGACAGTCTTCCTCTCTACCCCAACCCAAGCTATCCTATACATGTTAATATCCCTTCAAACAGCCTGGAGGCCAAATTCTTCAGTCTTCTCCACTCACATAATCTGCATCTCCTCTTCACACACTCTACCTTCCAGCCTAACCAGCTACTTGTTCTCCATAGATAAGACACTTCCAGTTCTTGTTTCCATCTCTTTGTAAAATGTTTCTCAAGAACATGTCTGAAAGTATCTCCTTCCTCAACTCCATCTACTTACTCTTTAGCTTCCTTCAAGACCCAGTTAAGATGCCAGCTCCTATATGAATTCCTTTTACTGCTCTACTCTTAGTTGTTAAGGCTCTTCTTAATGATGTTAGAGTTATGAGTTACGTACTCATCTCTCTACATGTTGCATTCCCCTCATAGAACATAATCTCCTTGAAGAAAAAGATTATTTTATTTTTGTCTTTATATTTCCAATGCCAGCCATGTATAACTGGTGCTTAGTAAAGGCTTATCAATTTTAATTGAACTGAATCTTCACCCCACTTCAGCCAGCCACAGGAGGAGTTATGTCTTAGATGACAAAGTGGATGGAGGACTTGGCCTGCCACGTAGACCCTTCCGAGCTTGTATTGGTCTGATGAGCCATGGTCAGACACACTGCAATTTGACTCCTGTTTAGTGATGTCATTTCAGTCCTTTTCGAGAACAAAAGACAACCACCAACCAACCAGCAGGCACTCAACAAATGTTTTGCTTACTTGATTACACCACACATTTAATGTTTCAGAGAAAAGTTCCTGATATTTCCTATGTCAATGAAACTTTTCATGGGCCTTTACTTTTAATAACTTTGAACAGACCAGGCCAAGGGAACAATTGTGTTTTCATAGAGTGAACTGCCCTGTGGAGATCGTTTCCATTGTTTTCATGGAGAAACGTCCCCACCTTCGAGGAACTAATAATCTCTGAGGAAAAAAATATGTACATAGAAAAGTACAGATATAGATATAAGTATAGATATGTAAATATAAATAGATCTGTAATTTTATTGGGGGCAATTAGGTGGTACAGTGGATAGAGCACCAGGTCTGCAGTCAGGAAGACTCATCTTCTTGAGTTCAGCTCTGGCTTCAAATGCTTATTAGTTGTGTGACCTTGGGCAAGTTACTTAATCCTGTTTGCCTCAGTTTCCTCTGTAAAATGAGCTGGAGAAGGAAATGGCAAACCACTTCAGTATCTTTGCCAAGAAAACTCTAAATGGGGTCACAAAGATTGAACATGACTGAACACGACTGAAAAAAAATGACTAAAGCAGGGATTTTTAACCCTTTTTGCATCATGGACCCCCAGTTAGCAGTCTGGTAAATCCTAAGAACTCTTTCTCAGGGTTTTATAGTGCATAAAATACATAGGATTACAAAGAAAACAAATTATTGAAATATAGTCATTTTTTTTTAAGTTCACAGACTCCAGATTAAGAACTCATGATCTAAGGAACTCCTGGGTGAGGGCACTTCTACCAATTCATGTCATGCTTTCTCTGATACTTATACATTTATATAGTGCATATGTATGGGTGTATATATAATTATATGTATATACATGTCATGTGTACACATGCTCATGTATGTACATGTAGAGTCATCTGTTTATGTATACATATATGTGTACACATATATGATCCTATGTGTATATAACTGTGTGTGTGCTCACATAAATACATACATATAGATGTTTCTTCCACGACTTGGAGAGACTTTTGGTCATCCTTGGCAGTCCAAAAGAGCCATTGACCATATTTATTCTCTCAGAAGGGCAAGAGACCAGGGAATATGTTGAGTCTTCACCTTCAGGAATATGAACCAGGATTAACTTTGAAATGGATCTTCCTTGGTAGAAGTTCTAGTTTTGTCACAAATTGGGTTGTGTGAGAATAGCCACAGACAAGTAAATGTATACCTGTATGTATCTACATGTATGTATGTATGTGTATACACATGCTTACACACAAAAAATTAACAAATATAAGATAATGGGGGGAGGAAACTAGCAACTGAGTCAGATCAGGAAAGTCTCTCGTAGAAGGTGACAGGAGAGCTGAGCTTTGAAGAAAAAGGAGGATTCTGGGAGACAGAGTTGAAGAGAGAGTGCATTCCACTCCATAGATACAGCCAGGGCTAACCTGAGGATGATGGCGAAAGAGTCATCATCATATGGGAGTCAGAAGAGCTAGCTCCATATCTCATCTTAGTCCCTTCCTGTATGTCTTTGGACAAGTCATATTATTTCTATTATCCTCATGATGCTCCTCTGTGAAATGGAGGTTGGACAAGACGACCTCTGTGACTCTTCCTAGACATCCTCTAGCCCTCACTCAGTTCAGAAGACTATTGGGTAGACCTACTAGACTCCCTCTTCTTTACTTTCTGCAAGACCTTGAAACTGAACGTCTTGAAGATTTTTGTTGTTGTTGTTGTTCAGTTGTCTTTAATTGTTCCTGATTCTTGGTAATTCCACTTGGAGTTTTCATGGAAAAGACAGCAGAGTGGTTTGCCATTTCCTTCTCCAGTTCATTTTACAGATGAGGAAACTGAGGCAAGACTTGCCAAGAGTCACCCAGCTAGTAAGTGCCTGAGGCCAGATTTGAACTCCTGAAAAGGAGTCTTCCTCGTACCAGATCTGGAACTCTATCCACCGTACCACCTACTTGCCTGTTCTGAGAGGATAGCATTATCTTTTTTGATGACCAATAGAAATTGTTCTGAGCCTTAGCTCTGTGGCCTACTGCAGCAATGCAGGGCAAATTCTGCTAAAGATGGAGCAATTAGGGGTCTGTGTATCGTCAGTGTGTGTGTGTGTGTGTGTGTGTGTGTGTTTGTGTGTGTGCGTGTTCAAAGTGTGAAGCAAACTCTTTGTGTTCAATAGGCCTCTCCTCGGATGTAGAAAAGATAGACAAGTCTGAACTAAGGGATGACAAATAGGTAAGAATTTCAGTCCTAGGGGTCAGCAAGTCTGGAGGAAATTAGGAATATGGGTTGAAACAATAAAGCTGCTGGTAAGACAGTCCAAAATATAAAAGCCCAAATCCACCAATCAGCAAGAGTTAAGATTCTGGGCTAACCAGAAAGATGTGATGTGAGTTCAGAAGCAAGGTTTAAAAGTCAAACAGAGCAGAGGGAGTGAGAAGGGGCTAGACGGATAATAGCTACTTAGAAGATGGTTAGAAGAAAAACAAAGAGGTAAATAATGTACTTTGAATAATGAAGACCTGCTTCATACCAAGAATCAGTGGAAGGCTCCATCGTATTATGTCCACACCCCCTCCTTCCGGTCCCTTCCCTCCCACACCCTCCCAACACACTCCAGGTACCTAGAAGCTGCACAGTTGTAGGCCCAGACTGTTCCTTCTCCCTGTCTTTGGAAGCTACCATGCTGGGGGAAAAAAAGACAAACAGCAGAGTCCTGCTCCTTGCCATTTATTTCAATTCCTGTATATTTGACATTTTTCACAACAGCTATTGCCAGAGAACCTAGATTTATTCCAAATTGTCATTTCTACCTAGTACAACATAAGTCAGCCTCTAGATCAAATGGTTCGACGTGACACCTCTAAAGAATGGATCACAAGAGCAGCAGCTCTGTATGACCCTCTGCTTTGCTCCCAATAATGGGCACCCAGTGAAGAGCAGGCATTATGTTTGAACAGTCACTAAGCAGCTCACCCCCTTTGACCCAGCAATACCACTACTGAGCAGAAACCCCAACAAGGCCAATGACAAAAAGAAAGGTCATTTATATGACAAAATAGTTATAGCATCTCTTTGTGGTAGCCAAAAAAAAAAGTGGAAATAAAATGGACACCCATTGATTGGAAAATGACTCAACAAATTATGATACACATATGAATGTGTAACCAGGCTTCTAGCTAAGCTTGGGGCATTTTGTGTGCAGCTGTGTGTACTGAAGGGGACATGACTCTGACTTGGCTCAACACTAAATATCTGCGTAAGGGATGGAGTTGGTTCAGAACTTCTTGGGAGAAAGATATGAATAAAGGATATTCCCAAGGAGTAGAAAGGAAAAAATTCTGGAAGTTGCAGACATGTAGAGGACACCAACTCCTCAATTTTTTCCTTTATTTCCATCTTGCCTCCCTAAAGACTTTGGAGACAGAACTGTTTGACTGAGATTGGGTCTCCTTGTTTGGTTTATGTTAAAAATTTTTCTTTTCTCACTCTCATCTAGATAACTCATTCACACTAGCACATTCTCCTTTTTCTGATTTCTGTTTGCTTGGATGAATGACTTATTCTTATTTGCTGTTTGGGATGGTCTTTTGTGTATCAAGAGTTTAATGAGAAGGAACCAAGCTGGTGAATATAAGTGAAGCACTAACCTTCTTCACAAGAATGACCTATGAAGTTACTTTTCTTCTGAATCCCTAGACCAGCAATCTTAGAGGGATCAGATAGATATAATACTAGTTCAGTATTCCTCTTGGATACAGGGATGAGGAAGAACAAATACCCAACTATAGCCCTTTTCCTGAGTCCCTCAAGCAGAAATTGCCATCTCTCTTGGAGGGATCAGACAGATTCCATCTCATGCTCTCCACAAGACATGTCTATGCATTTAGACAATTTGGGGTTATTGAAATGTATAGAAATGTATTAAATTTATTAAAATTGCATAATCACTCTACACACAGACACATATATATATTTGTGCATATATATATATACATATATATGCATATATATGGGTATATACCTTATATACATACATATATATATATATATATATATATATATATATATATATATATATACATACACACATATAGCAATCAAAGAAACACAAACTGTGGGAGTGATGGCAAGGGCTCACATTCTCCCCTCAATTGGTGCAATGTCATCAGTGTAAGGATGTGAAAAAAAATTGCAAATGGGCAAACACAATGATTTACTTCCTGTAATTTATTTATAAAATATAAATCTCTTTGAGTAAAGAAATAAAGAAATCTATTTGGCTGAAGAGATCCATCATGATCTTTGACCTCATGTATAAAATAGCAGTCAATCCATTGCTAAGCTCAGTCCAGCAATGGAAGATTTCAGTTCTAGAACTGAGAATTCTAGTTCAAGTGAAATCCCTAAGAAGGAACCAATGTGGGACTGAGAGAAAAGGTTTTTCCCCCATCCTCACCCCATATTGATCATGTCAACAGAGAGACTGGACTGAGAGAGGAAAAACACATCCAACTGGAAACAGTGAAAAAAAATCAGGTACACTATAGAAAAGTAGCTTCAGGACTCGAGTCAAGCAGAAGAACATCTAAGGGGAACTTCATGAAGACTCTGTAAGGAAGAAAAGGCTTTCCAGGAACCAGGAGCTACAAGGTTCCCATTTGGTCATATGAACTCCCTAAGTATGAATGCACTCTTTTCAAGGACAAAGTGTATATAGAAGAGCATGGCTGCGAGAGGTGCAGGTAATGGTATTTATGCAACAATAGTCCTCGCTATACCTGCTTAGTAATTCTTGTTGTTGTTCAGTAGTTTCAGTTGGGTTCCACTCTTCATGGCCCCATTTGGGTTTTCTTGGCAAAGATACTGGAGTGGTTTTCCATTTCCTTCTCCAGCTCATTTTAAATGACTTATCCACAACCACAAAGGCTGATTAATGTGAGGCTGGGGTCCAAACACATGTCCACTAACTCCAAATCCAGCATTCTTTCTACCATATCACACTAAAGCAAAATTAACCTCAAGCAAGATGCTTAGTAGGTGATATGGATGGAGCACAGAACCTGTGGTAAGCCAGACCCAAGTTCAAATTCTGCTCTTGGTAATTTGATCCTGAGAAGTCGCCCAGCTTCCACCTGCCTCAATTTTTCTCATTCATAAAATCAGGATAATAATAGCACATAGTTCTTAGGATCAAATTCATTTGAATGCTAAATAATGATGATAATAATAAATAACAATAACCATAGTATGACATTGGAAACTACACTAAAATAACTTCTCTTCCTCTGATATTTTTGTTCCTTAATGAAAAGGGAAGATAATTATTCAGACATCCATATTGGGCTTAGAATGAGAAAAAGTCTTTAAGTATTTGTTCATACCCAGGTGGTGGACTGCCAGGTATGTGGGAGAGAGGAATGGAGGGAGCGATGATGGAGGCTGTGGTTGAGAAGTACTATTTACACTGAGAGATTCCCTTCGATTCAATCCGAACATCTATTAAAGGCTTTCTATGTGCTCAGCCTGACACTAGTTATTGCAGATTGAGCAGGAGAAATGAAAGCTAAATTCTTCAAGGTGCTTTAAGTCTAATAGGAAGGAGATGTGGCATGTGTACACATATGCAGGGTACAAGGTAGAAAGGTAAAGGGCAAAGGAGACACAAGCGAAGAACTATGAGGAAAATGAAGGATTTGGGGAGGAAAAGATCAAGTACTTCTACTAAGGTAGAAAAAGGCAGCATTGAAGTTGGACTTGAATAGATGTGGACAGCAGAGCAGTTTGTCCCATGTATAGAGAAAAGCAGAGCGGTTTGTCTCAGGCACAGAAGAAAGAAACACAAGAACAGGGCCCAAAGAAATACACGATTTAACATGTTTACATGGAATATATAAAGGGGATCAATGTGAAACAAATGGGTAGATGGGTAGATCAGAGGCAGATCACGGAAGGCCCTGCATGATGGCCTGTAAAGTTTTGTCTCAGTTTTCGAGATGGATCAAACAACTTGAAAAAACAAAAATTCAGATCACAACTTCAGGACAACACGGCAGATTTGGAGGTATCTTGCTCCCTGGCTAAGTTGGTGGCAATTACCACAGATCACTTGCAGACAAGTTAATCAACAAGGCCCAGGGGAGTTAAATAGAAAAAACATAAAGAGAAGAAACAAGGGATTAAGGGATAAGAAAACTTATTGACTACTAACTTGCTTTTCGCTTCCTCCAATAGTCAGCAGCTGAGTGCCTCTTGCTGTTTCTTTAATTTAATCGTTACGTGGAGCAGTGGGCAGCTAGGGGATGAAGTGGATGAGTGCCCAGCCTGGAGTCAGGAACACTCATCTTCCTCAGTTCAAATCTGGCCTCAGACACTTACTATTTGACTCTGGGCAAGTCACAGTTTTCTCATCTGTAGAATGAGTTGGAGAAGGAAATGGCAAATCATTTCCATATCTTTGCCAAGAAAATCCCAACTGGGATCATGAAGAGTCAGATGTAACTAAAAAACAACTAAACAACCACAACAAAGGTGGAGTGGTGGCTAGCAAGCTGGCTCTGGAGTCAGGAAGAGAGGGGTTCGAATCCAGACTCAGACACTTGCTTAGCTGTGTGACCCTGGACAAGGCACTTAAACTCTGTTTGCCTCAATTTCCTTCTCTGTATAATGGGGATAGAGATAGTTCCTATATACCAGGTCTGTTGTAAGGATCAAAAGAAATAATAAGTGTAAACGGTGCCTGACACATAGTAAAAACTATAAAAATGTTAGCTATTATCATTAATCCTTTATCTGACTCACAAAGAACAAATTACATTCAACTTTACTGTAAATATTCCCTTAAGAAATAAGGGAAGTTTGATTTTCTTATTGTCTTGGTTTCCGATTTGCAAAACAAACAGAAAATGGTCATGGTTGAAAGTGATGCAGTAAAAAAATATTTTTCTTCTTTCTTTTCTCAGAATTCTGTATGGACTGCAGATAGTAGAAAGGAAGGAAATGTGAGGGATGAGTATATGAGGATAAATATAGTTGCTGAGAGAAAATTCATTTTTTAATGAAATCACCATGAGATTTGTAGACATGGCTCAGAAATCGATGTCTCAGATCAGATGACAGACCTGAAGATGTACCTTATGGGAACCATCAGAGAAACTTAAATGAACCTTTTCTGAAGAATAAACACTGAAAAGCCAAGGAATTTCAAATATATCCTCATTTTGACTACGTAAAGATGAAGATGAAATAACTGACTCTAAAAATTACCATTGTAATTTTGCAGCTTTCCCTTTCCTAGCAAGATCTAGGAGTATGATCTTTTCCCAGCTAATATTAACAAGCGGGTGCTGCTCATAGCCCATCCTATATTCAGGCCACGGTGGGGGAAAAGTGGCAGCAATAATGCTTTGTGCTCACTCCCCAGCTGTCCTTAACTCCATTTATTACTTGAAGTTCTAAAAAAGCATTTAAGTGTTTAAAAAGCCATAAAAATGAGGTTTAAAGGAAATCAGAAAGCAGAACTAAAAAAGCCTAGCATTAGGTCTAAATGCTAGAAAAAAGGCAGAAATCCATCACCACTCTTCTTGCTTTAATTTTTGTTGTTTTATTAGATTCTATTTCTTAATGGAGTTGGTATCCCAGGTGTCAAAATGGATCCCCAGCAGGAAGCGAGAACAGAGTGGTGTTCTGTAGCCTGTCCCACATGAGGTTTTCTTACCCTTCTCTCCTTAACCTGTACCACTTACATCATTCGTGAGAATAGACTCCAAAGCCTGAAATAATTTTAGTAATATTTTATTTTCCCCTAACTACATGTAAAAACAAGTTTTAAAATATCCATTGTTTTTTTAAAGTTTTGAGTTCCAAATTCTATCCCTCCCTTTCTCCTTATCTGAGACAGTAAGCAATCTGATATAGATTAAACATGCTCAATCATGTAAAACATTGCCATATTGCCTGAAATAATCTCTAAAAGAAGTTTATTTGGTCATTTGACAGAGGAGAACAATCTGGAAAGAATGAATGACTCCCTTTCCCCAAGTTCTGGAAGGTTTGCATTATATAGGATTTCGACAAAGGTATCCACACACAGATTACACATGAATCACATTTAATTCAGCTAAGCAATTTCACCGAAAGGGTAACTTAAAAACAAGGTAGAGATATAAAAATAAAATTTGGCAAATACACAAAGGGAATCCAAAACACAGGTTTAGGTGGACTCAAAGCAAGTCCTGGGTGTAAAACAATATTCTGGGTGGATTCAGGACCCATGAAAATTAAAGTCCTTGCTGGAGTTCCTAGAGAATCAAGCAACATTTTGGGAGCAAATAACCTCTAATCACATAAAGTTAAATTTAAACAGTATAATAATTATTATGTTTTATAAACAATAAAGTCTTTTTCCCACACTTGAAAACCCAAAATTGCTGAGGGATGAGGAGGGTGACAGCTCATTTGTTACCATCTACCACTGTCACCAATTCCCTGCCTGTTCTCAACACAGATAATTCCTTTGTTTCCCTTAGTACACCCAAAACAGAAGGTGGGTTTTGTTTTATTTTTCCAAAGACCTTTACTCATAAATAAAGGAAATACTTAGACCTTCATAGAGATGCCTATCGCATCAGTCCCTGCCCATCCATCCCGTATCACTCTTGTCCATGTTTTCCCAAATGTTCACCACAAGGAGTCCATCTAGTCTCACAGAGGACATCTTCACTTTCTCCCAACGCTGAAAGGATTCCAATGGAACATTTGCTGTCCAAGTTTCATGCCTTTCCCTTGTCACATGACCAGCCCATGTTCTTTTCTTGTCACACAATTCTGTGATTATCACTTTTACTCCTTTACACCTTCAGAGTTTGTCATATGTTGCAGCCAGCTCACATTCACCACCATGTATTTCTCCATTGCCTTCTGAGTGGTATTCATCTTCATTTCCTCAGAGGCCATGGGCTTTCTGCCTTATAGTAACACCAGTAAAATGTCAATGTTGAAAAAATGGGCCTTTACTTACATGGGAAGCTTAGGGGTGAGGATGGAGTGTAAAAAGAATTTTGCTCTTTTCAAAAAGGAAAGCATCCCACTTTCTTTCCCCCATTCAACCCTGGGCTCATCTCACAGTTCATCTCTACTGTGTGTCTTAAATAAACATATCGCTGGATAAGCTCTAAATGTGTGTTGGCAATCAACATGCATGAATAAATGAATGAATGAATGAATGATATATAAAATGGGGATAATCCCAGCTGTCATGAGAATAAAATGAGAGAATATTTGTAAAGTACTTTGCAAACTTCAAAGCTCTATCTTTATTATTAGTATTTATTATTAGTATTTCCTCCATCAGGACTTTCCTGTGTGACCGGACAGCCTAAATTCATTTCCGTTATCAGAGATCTCTTCCTGAAAGCACTACACCCTGCAGCTTGATGCAATCCCCATGATGTCATTCCCAAATGGGAGTATCCAAAGGACCCACCCTATCTACCCACAAACCCTCTTCAATATCAGCTCTGCTCTGGATCTCCTCCGTAGTCACAGAAAATATTTTTGACAAGTATATTTCTCTGTTTCATGCTTCGCTGGACATTTGTTTTTGAATCATTGAATGGGGTTATTTCTGTTTACACTTTCTAAGGAATCCTGGGTGACATGTATAGATGGGAGACACCAATTATAAAGGACTCTGTAAGGTGATATTTGGTTTTCAGTATGTTTGACCTGCCAAAATTTGTACCCTGAAGTGTACCCAAGGTCATATCATCTTACAATGATGAGTTATCAAAGCTAGACTCTAATAGAAGTAGAAATTTCTCAACTAGCTACAAATGGCCAACAAATTCCCGGCTCATACATTCTTGTTACTGTTATTGGTAGTCCGTCATTTCAGTTGTGTTCAATTCTTCGTGACCCCATTTAGGGTTTTCCTGGCAAAAATACTCAAGTGATTTGGCATTTCCTTCTCCAACTCATTTTACAGATGAGGTAAGAGAAGCAGGGTTAAGTAACTTAACCTGGGGTCATTCAGATAGTAAATGTCTAAGGCTGGATTTGAACTCAGGTCCTCCTGACTCCATGGCCAGTACTTTATCCTCTTCACTACCTAGCCAGTGTTCTAAACCCTCCCCCCCCCCCCCCCCCCATTTAACAGCCAAATGACTTCCTGCCAACATACTCCCCACACCTCCATGTGATCATTTTAGCTAAGGAGAAGCTTTTCTACATGCCTCCATAAGAAAACCACTGTGTCAGAATGTTCTACGATTTTTATCCTAACTGCTCAGTATTTGTTTGGATTGTTTGGAAGGAGAAATAGTTAACTCTTTGACTATTCATCTGAGAAAGGAACAACTCTATCCACTGCAGTGAGAAACTTACTGCTTGTTAAAGGTCCATCTATCATAAAGAGAGCTAAGAACTAAAGAACAAATGACTGGCAGGATGATTGTTAACCAAGGTAAACATTGATCCTGCTTGGAGAAATATAGTCCTTCAATACACAAGGCCATCATGTTTTTCTTCAGGAAGGATGAGTAACATATAATGGAAAGAACAAAAAATAGGAAACATGGGTTTGAATCCCACGTCTACCACTTAATAGTTTCAGCAAGTTATTCATTCTCAAAGCTTCTGTTTCCTCAAGATAATATAGTAATATTACTACCTCCTGGAGTTGTTGTAAAGAAAACTCTTTGAAAATTACCCCGGACTACAAAGTGCGAGCTATTATTACTATTACTTACACCATTTTCAACTATGAGGATTAAGGGGAGAATGAATAAAATAGCTAAGATCAGAATCATAGCAATTACTAGCCTACCCAAAAAGGGAATAGAGATGCACTTGAGGGAAAACTAAACTCTGTGACTCATTGGCCTGCTCTGCTAAGGAAAAGCAGCTAAATAATACTAAATAATAAATAAAGTTATGCTTTTCTGCAAAGATTTTTGTTGTACAAATCTCAGAAGTACCCCCACCCACCGTGAACATAGCCTTCAAAAGCCTCTGACTTTAAGGAAAAACTCAAAAAGAATTTGTAATTGAATTATTAAGTTATTTAGCAACTGGAAAAAAATTAGAATGAGTAGTAGTCATTAATGATAATGATACAAAAAAGAAAAAAGATTTAATGAAACATTTAAAAATATACAGGAAGAAAACAAAAAAGTTCAGAAAGAGATACATATAGGGAGATTTTGCGACTACCATATACACTTAAAAAGAACTTTATGAAAGTTAGAAAATCACAAAACCACGCTAACTGGGTCCACTACAAATTTATGTTGCATAGTCTCAACAGAGCCCTCACTGAGGCAAGATAATCTTTTTACTTCTCCCTAATTCTTTTTCCTAGAGGTCACTAGGTGGCACAATGGATAGAGTGCTGGGCCTGGAGTCAGGAAGACTAATTTTCCTGGGTTCAAATCTGGCCTCAGACACTTAATACCTGTGTAACCTTGAGCAAGTCACTTAATCCTGTTTGTCTGAGTTTCCTTATCTGTAAAATGAAGCTGGAGAAGGAAACAGCAAATCATCCTGGGATCTTTGCCAAGAAAACCCCACATGGGGTCACAAAGAGTCAGACTTGACTGAAAAATGGCTAAGCAGCAACAATTGCCTCACTATTCCACTTACCACAACACCTTTTACAAACTTTGTCACTTGCCCCTAACCTCCCTGGGATCCAGGAAATTGCCTTCTCTATCATCCACAATCTCATATATCTTCAGTCTCCCCCTATCTTCTGACTTCTTCCCTATTGCCTACTAACATACCTTTGTCTCCTCCATATTCAAAAAACCTTCGCTTGATCCCAACTAACTTTCATCCTATGTCTCTCCTCAAAGCTAAAGATGAGGCCGTCTACAATGGATGCTTCTGCTGACTTTTGTCTCATTTTCTCCTTCACTGTCTACAGTCTGTCTTTTGACCTCACAATTCAGTTGAAACTGCCATCTCCAAAGGCATCACTGATCCCTTAACTGCCCAATCCAAAGGCCTTTTCTCAGTCCTCATCCTTGACCTCTCTGTAGCCTTTGACACTGTTATCTAACTTCCCTTTGTACTCTCCTCTCTAGGTTTTTGGGACATTCTCCTCTATTGATTCTTTCTCCTCCTAACCTGTCAGACTACTTCTCAGCCTCTTTTGTCCTGGTCTTGCCCACTAAATATAGGTTTCACCAAAAGATGAGGTATTACCAAAGCTATCTGTTCCTCTCCAACAGGATCTCAAGGGGAAGGAAATAAGCATTTACATAGTACCTACTATGTGCCAGGTCCTGTGCCAAGTTCTTTTTACAAATACTATCTCATTTCATCCTCACAACAATCCTTTGAGGTAAATACTATTATCATCCCCATTTCCTAGTTGGGGGAGACCGAGGCAAACAGAGATTAAGTGACTCACCCAGGATCACACAGCTAGTTGGTGTCTAAGGTCTTCTAGACTCACCCTAGACCACTACCCATTGCCCTACCAGCTGACCTCAGGACTTGCAGCTGCCAATCTCCCCTTAACTGCACAGACTTCGAAGGGGCTGTTTCTTTTTTCTGTATACTGGTTTATTTGTATCTCTACCAATCAAAGCACTGAGTTCATTGCCCCCACCTGCTTAGGCACTGTTGTATCTTCACATTTTCCACTGAATCACCTCTATCAATGTTGTTATTTTAGGAAGGCATTGAATCAAAGTGGAAAAGTAATCATGAACATAATATCGAAGCAATAGTCACATCTACCACATGCTTTTAATTCCCACTACAAGCCCAGGAATCAAAGGAATAAAACTGAAAATACAGAGGAGAAAATGAAGAGAAGACACTCATGTGTATAAGGTTTGAGGAGCAAAAGAAAGACGAAAAGGAAATTCAGGTTATGACTTCAGTATTTTCAGTGAAGATTGTGGGTCAACTGCCCTGGATGTGGGAGTTGGAGGTAAGATTAGTGGAAGAAGAGGAAGGGATATTTACCATGGAGAAGGAAGTAATTAGGATAAAGGAGGATTCTTGAGAAGCAATGATCCAGTGAGGTTATATACTGTAAATGTACAGCAGATGATGGACATGGGGAGTGTGGGGTTAGATTTGGGGCAGTGGATGGAAGTTGGAATGAATCTGATTTTCAGCATCAGGTAATTTCCCAACCGTTGGACCTGTCTAAAAATAGGATGGAATGCTCCACAAGATAAGTTCCCATCAGAGCTATTCAAGCATAAACAAGTGATCATTAGATGGGAAGGTCGTAGAGGAAGAGGGCTCTTCAAGTAGACACTGGCCTTAATGACTCCGAGGTCACTTAAAACTCAGAGTTTCTGTGATACTGAGAAAACAACAGGAACACAGAACAAGGTGCACTGCACAGACCAGAAGGACAAGCCTGAAGAAAATTTGTGTTACTTCACTACTTGGAAACTGCATTGAGCCTTGTTGCCCAAAGTCAATGCTATTCCTATGGAAGCCCTGACTTCTGTAAGACCCTTCTTATGGCCCAGTGCTTAATTTCATGGCTGAGCAAACCAACTGAGCTCACCAGTGTGATCTGAGAGGAGGATCCCAGAGAGCTAATCAGAAAGGACTCTTGGCAAGGGACCATATGAAAGCGCCAGGAAAATTCACATTCACTGCGTTCTTGAGAAACTGAATACCCTGGTGAGAATTTATTGACTTTCCCTTAAGAATTTCTAATGGAATAAATTTTGCCTTCTTGATGCTTGCTAATTAGACAATTATTTAACTCTGTTGCTTTTTTTTTAACGACTCTCTGCTGTTGTTTGAAGACTTCTGTCTATTATTTGTAATAAAAACCTCTGTCACATTTTTGCCTCATTATCCTTAACAAATAGTGTATTTTCTCACCCCTCTCCCTTATTCCCTTCCTTCCCCCTCCCAAAGCCCCCTTCCCGTTTGGAGCTCCCAGAGTTTCAAAGACCAGCTGTTATCATTTTGTTGACTGAGAGCTTTTTAGAAACTTCTATCATAGGCCCAGGCCCAGCAGGGGGCTGTTGAATTAAATATCAGCTCTTCTAAAGGGAATTAGCACAGAGAACAAAAGCTGCAGGAAGGGAAGAGCTCGGAGTAGCATGGCAGTCCTCCCACTCAGCCACTGGAGAAAGTGCCCCCAGGAACGCCCAGGCTTTAGCAGGCAAACTTCCTTGGCTAGAACTGGGTGATGTGGCCCTCCTGCTCTGATGCCCCATTGGTGACTCTGGGCTACCCTGACCTTTGCACTCTGCCAGCACTATACAGTATCTTATCAGGTTGGCAAGGCTTCAAGCTTTGGCCCAATGACACCCGAGGTCCAGGGGAACTAAGCTTGGATAAGCTCATCACCCAAAATGTTGGCCCATGGACTCCATAAAAAAGAAGCTCATTAGTAGGGGATGAAGGAGTGTGATCTCCATCCTGGAAAGGCATGCCCACACACGTGAAATCATGTATCTTCTGAAACAGTCAAAGAAGTGACTCTCTCACACAGTTGGACACTTAATCAGATGCATCCTGTCCATCTGGCTTCTGTTGTGGAATAAGTATAGACAGAAAGAAGTATTGCTTCTTCCAGGCCCTACTCTAATAAACATAATGATAGCTGATGTCCATGTATCATTCTGATGTGTGCAAGGGAATTTACATATATTATGGAAACTGGTTCCCTGTTACCTCTAGGATCAGACTCAGACTCCTCTATTTGGCATTTAAAGACCTTTACAGCCTGGTTCCAACCTTCCTTTTCAAATTCATTATATATAACTCCCCTTCAGGAATTTGATCATCTAGACTCACTGTTCATCTTTTCTTCTTCACACTTGACATTCTCTCCCCTCTCTCTTTGCCTTTATACCGTCTGTCTCCCGTGCTTGGACTGCATTCCCATCTCACCTTCCCCTCTGAGTAGCCTGAATTTGCTTCAAAGCCCAGCAGAGGCATCATGTTCTCCAACAGGACTTCCTGGAATACCCCAGATATCCTCTAACAAAAAGAGAAAGAAAAAGCTCACGTGTGGTTTTTTTTGTACATACTCTACTTACATGTGTACATGTTTCCTCCCAAATACAATGTAAGCCTATTCAGGATAGGGATTTTGATCTCGTTTCCGTATCCACAGCACAGTACCTGGCACAAACACAGTTTTTTGCTTAATAAACTATGACTGTCAATGGCTGATTTATATTTCATTCACTCTTCACAGCAACCCTGTGAAGGGGGTCCTATTGTTGCCCCTATTTTAGGTCAGAACAGAGCTGGAAACAGGCTGAAAGATACTGTGACTTGTCTAGGGTGATACAACTAGAAGTGTCTCAGACAGGATTCAAACCCAGGTCTTCCTGGCACCAAGCCTACTCCCCCATGCTGCCTCTGTTCACTGCTACCACAAAGGCCTGACACAGTTGTTGATCTTCGATGCAGGTGAACTATTAATTAACCTGATTACAGCAGCTAAGGAGAGTTTTTATGATGAATAATTAACACCTCCACCTTCCATTTCCCATGGTAAGGGACAGTGGAATATCTAAGCACTTTAGGGAGGCTTTCAGAGCTGCCCTGGGTGCTCATTGCTATTAGGGAAAAGAGAATAACAAACGCAGAAAAATGTGTCCTTCAGGGAATACCAATTTCTGTTCCAGTGTCTAACTAATCAGCTATCTCCCCAATGTTCAGAAATGCAATTAGTGCCAAGGATCACTATTAGGCATTTTGTTATTATAACTCCAAGGCTTATTAAAGAAGCATTAACTGAAAGCTGGGAACTCTGCACAAAAGTCTTTTTTTCCTTTCAAAATGAATATTTGGGTCTGAATGAATAATGATGAAAAATAGCCAATATAAAGTAACACAGAGTCCTTTCCACTTGCTCACAGTAACAGGAGACAAACAGGGACTTCAGAACTGCACAGGCATGACATGCATGGGTGTAATGGGATAGACGTTGCACCAGCACAGTCCTTTGGGTACAAAAGGAGCATGATGTAGGAGACAGAGTGCTGGACCAGAAATCAGACACGTAGAAGCTCTGTGATGATGGGCAGGTTGTTATATAATTTGAGGCTTAGTTTTTCCATCTGTAAAATGGGGATAATGTAGTACCCACCTCTTGACAGGAATGAAATAGTATATGTAAATACATACATACATTATATATATTTGCGTGTGTCTGTGTATTTACAAATAATACAAATGAAATAGTATATGTAAAACACTTTGAAAGTCACTTCTGTATCTAAATCACTCTATATTAGGAGGGATGGTGGTAACATTTTTAAAAATTCTGAACTTAAAAAGCATGAAACACAATGAGCATTTCACAGTAGAAGAGAAAAAGAGTATCATGTATAAAACTTGCACAATTATTTTGCCAGCTTGCTTGTCTTTATAAATATGTAATAAATTTAATCTGCAATCTTCAGAACTATCCTGTTTATCTGTGATCTTTCTGTCTTGCTTTCTGTTCTTTTCTATGCATTTTTTGAATAGTTCCATGACTCTCTTCTGTTTATTATCTTTTTCTTTTTCTTTGTCTGCTGTATCCCTAACCTCCATCTTCTTCCTATTTCATCCCTAAAATTGGGTGTGAGCAGAAGAAAAGAAAAGCATACCCCTTATAACAAATATACATATTTAAGCAAAACAAATTCCCATGCTGGCTTCTCCCAAATGACCACACCAGAGAATGTATGCCTCATTCTGCATCGAGTCCATAATCTCTGTCCAAAGGTGGGTAGCGTGCTTCATCAGTCCACTGGAATCATGGTTGATCATTTTAAAACACCATGTACATGTCAATTATTGTAACTATTATTGTTGTTTATCTTTCATTTTCAGAGGACCAATGACATTGTGGGATGATGTCTTGACTCATGCCTGAATTGAATTTAAGTGATGCAGAGCTGTACAAAGTCATCAGCCTCACTATCTCTTCCAGGGGTCATCAAAGTCCAGTGGCAGGACAAAAGTCTGGACAACTGATGCTGTCCCAATATGCAATGAATAGTCTTGGCATCCTTGATGACTGACCAGATTCTAAGTGCTCCTCAGGGCCGGTATCAACCACTTTCATGGCTGCTGGAACAAACTATTCTTATCTGCCCATTCTACTGGGGGAAGTCTTCACAAGCTTGGGGTAGACATCCCCCTAACTCACTGATAGGTTGGAGGCCTGTCAGTCACCCTCAGCCTGGGTTAGCCTTTCTGCTGAGATGGCTACAGCTTATCATAATTATATAATTGATGGAGAGAAGTCAGGAATCCTGTTGCTATGTGACAAGGGAAAATGGAGAAGGATGTTCTAGGCATAGACTAAATTCCATATCATCACACAGTCACCCCCTGGTGGAATTCATTATCAACTGATACCTGAACTATTGAAATAGCCTTCTCCCTGCCCCAAGTCTCTCCCCATTTCAATCCATCCTCTAGTCAGCTATCAAAATGATGTCCTAAAGTTGAGGCCTAATCATGTCACCACCACCCTCATTCAATTAAGTCCAATGGCTCCCTATTACCTTTAGAATCAAGTATAAAATCTTGTTTGGCTTTAAAAGACCTTCCTAACCTGATTCCTTCCTATATTTCCAACTTCTTACATCTGATTCCCCTCCACAAGATCTTCCATACAGAGGCACTGGCCTCCTTATGCACAAGTGTAATGGCAAGTAAAGTAGGATCTTTTGGTGTTTTTGTTTTAGTATAATCAAATGCCTCTGATTGAATAACATGATTAAAGAAGATCTTCCTTCCCCTCCTCCCCCCATTAATAAGGCCTGGGAAAATTTGTAGGAAGACCCACACCTTTTGTTAATGAGGCAATAGTTCTCAAGGGTGTAATGCCCTCTGGCCTTGAAAAATGTATAAGTACTCTGAGGTGAGGTTTTACTTTAGGGCTTACTGACAAGTAACTTACTTAGTAACAGCCAGACAAGACTTTGGGCAGCCCCTAAGTTGCCCTGCCCCGGCTTTGAAAACCCTGATGTTGGTGCTTCTCTCTTTGGTAACTATGTATGTAAAGGTCAGACAGTTGTATCCGTCTGTTGATCTATGATGTCTATATTGCTTATGTCAGGCAGCTGCAAGCACTGCGTATTGATCTGTATTTCCTCTGTATTTTCTCTGAAGTTCAGGGTGCTGACATTTTCCCCTGAACTAAGTGAATGATACATGTGCTTGATTAAAGTGATTGTTGACTCCTCGAAAGTACCTTTCCATTTAGAAAAGCAGATCAAAGAACCTGTGATAGCAAGCCTTCTTATGTAGGTCCTTGCTTTTACAACGACACTCCATCTCTCAACCCCTTGCATTTTCACTGGCTTTCTCCCATGGCTGGACTGTTTTTCTTTCTCATCTCTTCCTCCTGGATTCCCTGATTTTCTTCAGGTCCCAGCAAAAATCTCATCTCCCATAAGAAATCTCTTCTAATCCCACTTAATGTTCTAAAATCATCTACAAATTTTTCTTTATATCTCGTTTGTACATAGTTGTTTGCATCTAGTCTCCTTCATCAGACAGTGAGTTCCTTGAGAACAGGAACCATTTTGTTTGCCTTTCTTTGTATCCCCAGAATTTAGCACAGTTCCTAGCCCATAAGAGATGTTATTAAATATTTACAGTACTAAGACAAACATTAGTAAGTGCTTGTTGACATTGATTTCTACTGTTGTCATTGAGTCATGTCAGTATGTCCAGCTCTCCATGACCTTATTTGAGTTTTCTTAGCAAACGTGTTCAAATGGTTGGCCATTTCCTTCTCTGGTTCCTTTTACAGATGAGGAAACTGAAGCAAATACGGTTAAGTGACTTGCCCAGGGTGACACAACTAGTATGTGTCTAAGGCTGGATTTGAACTCATAGATGAGCTTTCCTGATTCCAAGGGCAATACTCCATCCATTGCACCACCTAGCTGCCTATTGACTTCTAGCTTTAGTCATCTAATAATATAAATAACAGATAGGGAAAAGGACACAAAAGCCAAAATACATAAATATTTCTATGCCAACACTTTTTGTGTCTGTCATATCTGACTCTTTGTGACCCCATGAACCATGCTGTCTATGGGATATTCTTGGCAAAGATACTGGAGTGGTTTGCCATTTTCTTCTCCCATGGATTAAGGGAAATAGAGGTTAAGTGACTTACCCAGGGTCACAAGCTAGTAAATGTCTGAAGCTGGATTTGAACTCAGGTCTTCCTAACTTCAGCCCCAGCATTCTGCCCATGGAGGCACCTAGCTGCCTCCTATGCCAGTGCTCATAGCTTCTTGCTCTTGTCAACTGAATGAACAAGCAAATGCCAGTCATTTTCAATCAATCAGTGAAAAAAGCATTTATTGAATGCTTACTTGTGTCAGGCACTGTGCAGAGCACTTGAAATATAAATATAGTATATAGAAACAGTGATACCATCCCTGCCCTCAAGAAGCTTATATTCTAAAAGAGGGAGAACAATAGTATTGCATAACATTCATATATCACAACTTGTCTAACCATTCCCCAATTGATGGGCATCCCCTCAAATTCCAATTCTTGGCCACCACAAAAAGAGCTGCTATAAATATTCTTATGCATATTAGTCCTTTTCTCTTTTCATGATCTTTTTGGGATAGAGACCTAGTACTAGTATTGATGGATCAAAGGGTACGCAGTTTTATAGTCCTTTGGGCATAGTTCCAAATCGTTCTCCAGAATGGCTGGATCAGGTCACAACTCCACCAGCAGTGACTTAATGTTACAATTTTCCACATCTTCTCCAACATTTATCATTTTCCCTTTTTTGTCATATTAGCCAATCTGATAGTTTGAGGTGGTACCTCAGAATCATTTTAATTTGCATTTCTCTAATCAATAGTGATTTAGAACATCTCTTATATGACCATAATAGCTTTAATTTCTTCATCTGAAAACTGCCTGTTCATCTCCTTTGACCATTTATCAAATGGGAATAGCTTAAGAGGACTGGTGGTGAGTAAAGTCAGTAGGACCAAGAAAACATAGTAACAGAAACACTGTGCAATGACCAGTTTTGACAGACTTACCTCTTCTCAGCAATATAATGATCTGAGACAATTTCAAAAGACTCATCCACATCCAGAGAAAGAACTATAGAGTCTAAATGCAGATCAAAGCATACTATTTTCTTTTTTTTCTCTCGTGATTTTTCTCTTTTGTTCTGATTCTTCCTTCACAACATGACCAATGACTATCCATTCAATAGTAGTTACCTCCTTCAAGTGAGTACATGAAAAGGCCAAGTCTAAAAAGACCAAAGTCTCCCAGTGCATCCTGGGTCATCTCCAGTCATCCTGATGAATATCTGGTCACTGGATCCAAATGGCTCAGGAGGAGAAAGTGAGGCTGGTGACGTGCACAGCCCTCCCTCATTCAAAACAAAGTTAAGTGCAAGTCATGTCATCATTTCTCTGATGTCATGGTCTTCTTCGAAAATGAAGGATGAACACAATGTGGAAATATATCTAATAGGATTGTACATGTAGATCCTATATCAGATTGCATGGTGTCTTGGGGTTGGGGGAGGGAAGAGAAAAAATTTGGAACTCAAAATCTTATAAAAGTGAATATTGGAAACTATCTTTACATGTAATTGGAAAAACTAAAAATACCATTAAGTAGAAAAAATAAAATGAAATAAAATAATAACTTAACCATGCCCAGCTATTTGGGTAATATAGTGTTGTAATGGAAAACTTTCAATTGCATAAATAAAGCAGGCTAATGAATAAATGGGAAAAAATAAAAGAAGGAGACCATATATATAAGAAAGTGGTATCTGGGAAAGAGAATTTTAGTGTAGGGAGAAGGAAGGATGCCTAATTGATCCATAGGGTAATCATTTGCCAGGCTCATTCCAAACCTAAAAACAATGACATGCTGATTCAATCACAGTGCTCAGAGCAGGACTTGAAAAGTTTTGAGGAAGGGAGTAGGATTTGAATGGTGAGGATTTGCAAGCCACAGATAACAAGATGGCCTGAGTGGATGGCTAAATGGGATGTGAAGCATAGTCTAGTCTGACCTGGAACCTGCTAAAGACATCTGTAGTTGGTCAAGAAAGTTTACAATCACTTAACATGGTTAAGCGTAGAAAATAAGTTCCAAAGATGAGAAGATTAACTTCCCCAGGAACTGAAAGGTTTTGGTTTTTGCATGTCCAGTGAGCAAAGCACTGGTCTAAGTAGAGAAAAATTGGATTATGAATGAATGAAAAACATTTAAGTTCTGTTGCATTTGAGATTGTAACAAAAGGATAAATTGAGGTAGATCTATGAGCAAGACTAGCATTTATTAGTGAGGGCGTACTAATTGTCAATAAATGAGCCCATGGCTTACCTCCATTAATGCCAAAGACCCCAAGTAAGAGGACAGTTTCCCTTATATAGGTTTTGGGGAGTAAAGAACAGAATAGAATAGATGAAATTTTAGGATTAAAGCAACATAATCTGTTACAGACCAGAGGCACAGGGAATAACATGATTGGCTGGAAGTTTGATACCGGGGGTCTAGCAATGACACCGTCTCTTATTTTTTCATGAGACTAAGAAGTCCTCTTTGTTTGAGTCCAGGTGCAAGATAGTGGCCCAGACTTGTGGACAGCAAACCAGACACCCTTGAAGGGTAGCATGGTGGAATAAAGATGTCACTCCCAAACTCCTTTGTTTTCTTACACATTCTGCAAGGTCAGTTCAATTCCTTGAGGCAGAAAAGCTGAACGTTTACGTTTAAACCGTTCCTGACTTAAGCAGTTACAACACAAAATCAATTTCTGGTAAATAGGATTAATAAGAAAATTATACAAGATCAATTTTATTCTTCTTGGTTCTTATTATATACTCAGCACAGCAGATACAAAAACAAAAGCATGACAGTTCTTGTCCTCAAGAGTTTACATTCTAATAAGGGGAGACAAGACCTAGGGGAGTGGTGGGCAGCAGTATTTATCAGAGATGAAAGGAGAACTTAGAAGTCTAGATCTAGTTCCACGGTGCTGAAGCTCATAAGGATCCCTGCAGGTAGCTTGTTGACTTAGAAAACCACACGTTAACATTTTCTATGTTCTATTGTATTTTTGTTTGTTTCGTTAAGTATTTTTCAGGTACATTTTAATCTGGTTCAAGCTGCACTCAGTGTTGCTGGCCACTGATGCTAGGTTGACTTTATGTTTTGATATTTGTAATCTAGTTCACCCCCTTCACTTTACAGTTGAGGAAATCAAGTCTTAAAGAAGTTAAGAGATTTATGAAAGGTCACACAAATAATGAGTATGATAGGTAACAAGTGAGCCCAGCTCCCTTGACCCCAGAGTCACTGCTCTTTCCATGATGCCCTCCATACTATATCTAGTCTACCTCTGTTTTGAACATCTCCAGGGACACGTAGCTCACTATCTATCCAACAAGGGTCCATCAGAATATTGTTCACCAGTCACCTAAAATAAAATCATCGTATATAAAATTACCTTGGAAATGAGCTAGTCCAGCATCTGACCTAAAACAGGAATCACAGATCCAGAGTTAGAAGGGACCTGAGGGGACAACTACAACTCCCTTATTCCATAGATGAGGAAACTGAGGCCCAGAGAAGTTAAGTAACTTGCCCAAAGTTACAGAGATGGAAATGAAATAAGAGTTCAATTTAAACTCAGATCCTCTGAATCAATCCAGAGCTGACAGTATTTTTACTGCATTCCTGATAACCTCTGGTGTGACCAGCTAGCTCCAGGGTACTCACTAATGAACAAGGAAACCTGTTTCATGGACAAACAGTTAGGCAGCACAGTGGAGAGAGCACTGGACTGGAGTCAGAAAGACTCATCTTCCTAAATTCAAATCTGGCCTCAGATACTAGCTATGTGACCCTGGGCAAGTTACTTAAACCTGCTGTAAAATGAGCTGGAGAAGGAAATGGCAAGCCACTACTGCATCTTTCACAAGAAAGCATCAAATGGGGTCATGAAAACTCAAACATACCACCATCACCACCACCACCACCACAACAACAAAATTTTAGATAGTTGCCTCCCATATATTAAGCCAAAATTTGTCTCCCTATCATTTTCTTCCCATTGGCCTTAGTTCTAACCTCTGGATGTCCATTTGAATGGAAGATCTTTCAGGGAAGGGACTATGTTCATCATTGTATCCCCTGACACTTAGCACAATAAGCATTTAATAAATGACTGTTAATTGATAAATGTCTATATTCCCTTCCAAGTGAAAGACCTTCAAATTGTGTTTAAAAACAGCTTTAATTTCCCCTTTCCCTCCCAACGTATTCTCTTCACCAGCTTAATCATCTCTAGTTCCCTCAGGTAGTTTTCAAATCACATGCTCACCAGAACCTTCACAAGCTTTGCCGACTTCCTATGGACAATCAGTTTGTCAGTATCCTACATACAGCATGGCACCCAAAATGGAGCCCAGCTCCATCTCCTCAATTTAACAAGCTTGGTTCCTGAGCTTGGTCTCAGAGGGCACAGATCCTGCACCTTTTCTTTACAGTCACCACAGAAATAGGGTGTTTGGTCTGAAGCCCCATAAGGTGACTCTATCTAATTAAACTTGTGGCAACTGACCTGCACTGTTCCTCTTCATTTCCCCACCCCAAGGCTAATAAATTCACGACTTGTGAAGGATTATTACCTAAATCTACTGACGCTGCATTTTATTTCTGTTTATTCTATTTGCTTAAAGGCTTCATTTTGTTTGTGCGTGTGTGTTAAAGAAATTTCACTCCCCACAGGTATTGGCTGTGCTACCCCTCAGCATGGCTGAAGACTCAAGTAGAATCATACAGCCACCACCCCCTCCGCCGTTCTTACTCCCCTAAAAACAGAGCACACAGAAACTGTTTGGATCGGAGCTGTGCAGTTTTAGAGTCTGCATTATTTAACACTGGCTTTAGTTATCTGGAATGGAGAATAAACAGCGCTATAATAAAACCCATAAAATACACCAAATTGGATTTTTTTTCAGGGACAGCTCCAAGTACAGGGAGGTAATCAAAAGGGTTTTGGAAAGCCTGGTTAGCTAAGCTGAATTTACCCTGAATCTTAAGAATACCTTACCAACGCCCCACTAGCACATACTTTCCTGATCTTAGGCCTCTTTCACCTTATCAGAATGCTATAGATGGGGTAAAAGGTATTCTATCCTTATTGTTGGCTTTGTTGGTTTTTCCAAAGAAGTGACACTATGTACTGTAATTACAAAGAAGTGACACCACGTACCATAATTGCTCATGGACTTTGATGGAGGGGGGCACAGCATCATATGTCTCTTGCACAGTAGAGCCTTTCCTAACCTCAGCAACCATCTCCTCTTCTTTAGAGGACAGTCATCTTGTATCTTAAACATGTTTGTGGTTATTCAGTTGTTTTCAATCATGTCTGACTCTTCATGAACCCCTATTTGTGATTTTCTTGGCAGAGATACTAGAGTGGTTCGCCATTTCCTCCTCCAGCACATTTGACAGATGAGGAAACTCAGGCAAGCAGGGTTAAATGACTTGTCCAAGGTCACACAGTTTCTGTCTGAGGCCAGATTTGACCCTTAGGTCTTCCTGACTTCAGACCTAGTGCTCTATCCACTGCACCACCTAGCTGCCTACCTTAAACATGAACTATATCCAAAATCTTCAGTCCTGACCTTGCTGCTGTTCTTATCTGTTATATGAAACTAATATGACCTCTAAGCCTCTTTCCATTTCTGAGATATCATCATCATTATGGTTATCATATTCAGGGCTAGCCATGGTTCTGTTCTGGCACCCACTCCCCCTTGATTCACTGAAGAGCTGCAGCCCAGTGACTGAATATTACGGAATATAATAATGATATGGCCTCCATCTCCTCTAGCATCTCAGTCATGGTAGCACCAGTGCTGAAAGAGCCAAAGATGGTGAAGATGACCTTAGATAGTCTCTCTCACACACACACACACACACACACACACGCGAGCGCACATGCACATACACACACACTCACACTCACACTCTCACATGTATTCATGAATGCACACCCACATACCTCTCCTTAAACCTAAGGTCATCTCTAAAGCTACTTTCCTTATGAACTTGATATGGTTTCAGAGCCAATAGAACTTTCTCCTTTCTGTCTTTTTTCTTCTCCTCCAATTTCAATTTCCTCTTTGACCTCTTTCCCTCTCTGACTCTAACTCCTCTTTCCCTCTCTGACTCTAACTCCTATCATCCCCAATTTTTGCCTTTGTCTCATTTTCCCTGCCTCATTTTCCCTGCCTCAGGTTCCTCAAGGTGGGCTCTACTTTTTCTTTTTCCTATTCTTCCACTCCCTTTCTTCCCCCTCTATTTCTCTTTAGCTCCATGGGCTTCTTCTCCCTCTGTCTCCCTATAATTTTCTTCCCCATGGCCTTAGTTCTGCCCTCTGGATGTCCATTTGAATGGAAGCTCTTTCAGGGAAGGGACTATGTTTATCATTGTATCCCCTGACATTTAGCACAATAAACATTTAATAAATGATTGTTAATTGATTCATATCTATATTCCATTTCAATTGAAGGACCTTCAAATTATGTTTAGAAACAGCTTTAATTTCCCCTTTCCCTCCCAATGAATTCTCCCTCTGCCTCTCATGCTGTACACTTTTCCATCATCACTTCATTCCATCTTCATCCTTTCTCTACTATCCCTTACCCTACCACTCCTGTGGCCTTACATGGCCACTAATGGATATATCTTTTATTTTTCCTGTCTATGTATTAAGGTTTCATGTTTTCTGTTCTTAATTAACTTTTTATGCATCTGACTACTCTATTTGCTGTTGCCACATGCTTTAAACAATACATATACTTTGAAAGAGCTATGTGTAAATCAAATTTTTGTAAATGGAATCATACTTAAAGTGTACTAATAGAATTTACTATTTAAAGGAACTTTATGACAAATCTTTGACTAAAAATGAATTATTGCCCCACTCTATTGTATGGATCCAGGTTTTCATTGACTGAGTTGCTCAAATTGGGGTACACCAGTATGTAGAAAAAAAATGAATAAGTATTTCCAAAGACTACTAAGATTATGCTACTGGTGAATCATGTTGAAGAAACCCAAAGAATGCATAACATGGAAAAGGCCCCAAATCCGTCAACTAAACGTCTTACCCATATTGGTGGAAGAATTTCCATACGAGAAAAGATTCAAAAATTTAAGTCTTGGGTATAGCAAGATGAAGGATTGAGGTAAAAATGTCTGAAATTTGCAAAATCACAAAAGGTATAAAAAGAATGTTAGACCTGTTCTCCCTATCTTTGTATATTAGAATTGCTAAGGGACAGGCTTTGAAGCTTATAAAAGATAGTTTTAGGACAAATTTAAGGAAGTCTTATTTTATACATTAGCTAGTAAATTTATGGGCCACAGGAGTGATACAGGGTGATAACAAGAACTTGTATTTATATTATAGGGTTTGCAAAGCATTTTAGCTGCCCAGGGTCACACAGATAGTTAAGCATCCATAATAGGTTAGAAACTTGTCTTTACCTAACTCCAAGTCCAGGCTTCTATCAGAACAGGAGGTAGGCCTTAGGAGCAGAAAAACTAGAAGGGCATCAAGGTTTATCTTCCACACCTTTCTATGTCCCTCTTCTGCTCAGTGTAGTTCTCTACTTAGACATACCCTCCATGGACGTGTTCAATGCTCCAAAATGATCCTTCCTCTCTTTCTCAAGTCAGAACTTTCATTTTCTCTCCCTCAACCAGCTAATCTGATTAATTAATTTGCACCAAGGTATTAGTGGCTGTTGATGGCTTGATTTTTTACATTTTCCAAGGTAACACCAGCTAACTTCTTGGTTTCAGCTCTATCTTTATCATTCCCACCTCTCCTTATAAGAAAAGCTCATCACCATGGAGATTGCTTTAGCTTTGGTCTTCACACTTCATCAGTACCCACAGTTACCTCTGACCCTGACTGGAGACTTGAAAGGCAAAGCAAAAACCTCCTGAAGCCTCCCTTTAATGAGGTCCCAGAAACTCAGCCAATTCATTTCCCACCAGCTGACTGCTTGCTTTCAACACCACCCCCACCACCACCACTATCATCATCATCGTTCCTTGACCCCTGATACTCTCTACCCCATTCCTCACTTTTAAGCTTCCTCTGTTTGTGTGTTGCCTTCCTTCCCTCATTTGATTATAAGCACTTTGAAAACTGAGACCATCTTTTTAAATTTATGTATGTAAGGTATTCCTAGACTTTACACAGTGCCTCACACATAGTAGGTACCTAAAAAGTGTTTATTGTATGGTGCTGCGCTGTATTGTATTGTACTGTATTGTGCCACGTAAGATTCAATAAGTGTTTAGTTTGATGAAGGGAGTCTAGGTACACAGCAGAACTTATTAGAGGAAATTAGAGATTTGGGGAGTATGACCCTAAGCTGTACCAACTCTCTGTGTAGAAGAGCTTTGGCCTAAAACACCTTCCCTCTCATTCAATCTCCTTTCCTGCTATTTTCCCAAATTTTCCATATGGAAATGGAATACAAAAGATACTTGAGTTTCCCTCCTACTACCTATTAAGAACCAAATCAGTTTTTTTGATCACCTAAGGCATGATAAAGGACTGTATGATTGCATCCCTCATTCTCCAAGAACTAAAAATCCATATTAGGTTTGTGTTTCTGTATAAATTATTCATTGACATGTATAATGTGCAGATATTGAATTACCAAAATAATGCTGTTGCCTTAAAAGTTGTCATTACTTTTTTTCTTTCCTACAACACACATGCATGCTGGGAAACAGCAAGGAGGGGGAGGTGCACAGAGAGGAGAGACAAATAAAAGAAAATTATGTTCCGGTGACAGAAGGAAAGAAGGAAGGAAGGAAGAAAGAAAGAAAGGAAGGAAGGAAGGAAGGAAGGAAGGAAGGAAGGAAGGAAGGAAGGAAGGAAGGAAGGAAGGAAGGAAGGAAGGAAGGAAGGAAGGAAGGAAGGAAGGAAGGAAGGAAGGAAAGAAGGAAAGAAGGAAGGGAGGGAGGGAGGGAGGGAGGGAGGGAGGAAGGAAGGAAGGAAGGAAGGAAGGAAGGAAGGAAGGAAGGAAGGAAGGAAGGAAGGAAGGAAGGAAGGAAGGAAGGAAGGAAGGAAGGAAGGAAGGAAGGAAGGAAGGAAGGGAGAGAAAGAGGAAGAAACCCTCCATGTCGGGAATATTCTGTACAGGAAACTCCCACCAGCATGTTGTATTCAGCCAAGTCTTGACAGCTAATCTCTAGCACCTCTTTGTGATATCAGAAGTAGAAAAAAAGCAGATACAACTGCTGGAGGTCCTGCCCTTGACCCACACTGCTGGGTAGTAATAAATCGTGTAAGACAGAACCTAGACTAAAATGTCTAATTATGAGAAGATTCTAGAGTTCAGCCTAATCTGGATCTTACCCTTTAGACTTAGTATAACCTAGGAACACCAAATCCAGAGGGCAAAATCCTCTTAAATTATCATTAATGCCCTTCTTTCTCCTATCATGGAGGATAATCAAAGATTATTATACTCAAGATCCAGCTGATCCTTTTGTAAGAGACCAAATTGTATCCTTGTTTCTCCAACGATTAAAACCCAGATCAGTCCTTTGCCCTCTTTCTATCTCTTGTCTCAGATTAGGTCTCTAGCCTTTTCTTTTATGAAAAAAAGAATATGCCCATAAGATAGGGCTGTAAAGTCTCACTGGACTGCAATAAAGCTTATCTTATTTGAATTTAGATTAATGCTTACGTAGTAATATGAAATTTGATAATCAAGACTTTAGTTGAGATTTTACTCATTTTTTCTATTATAACATGACCAGAGATATACAGGATAGATATTCTATAGCTTATCTTCCCTAGAACAACATCAAAAAACCCAAAACTTTATGGAACAATTTGGATAGAACTCACAACAACAATAACAATGGTTTAAAGTGGTTGTTGTGTTTTTTAACCCATACCTTTCATTTTGGGGGTAATGGAGTAACTTCTCATGTTCCTGTTGTCTGGGGTCTTTGCAAAACAAACAATCTCTTTACATCTTTTTTTTTTTCATTGAATTCTTCAAATATCTCTCTTTTGTTGGATGTCCACCTTTTTTCATCGATGATTAGGTACAGGTTTGCAGAGTACATCACCCTGGATTGCATCTTGAGGTTTTTTGTTTTTTGGAATATATTGTTCCATACTTTTCTATAGTCTCTGGTAGTGCAGTATAGTTCTGTGTTGTTTTAATTTCTTTTCTTTTATATTTGAAGGTTGTTTTCTTCAATCAGTTATGCAATTTATTGTTCATCACTGACATTGTAAAATCTAAACACTACACTCATTGGAATTTGTAGCATAGTTTATTCTTGTGGCTGGTGGGATTTTCTGGAGGTGACCTGGAAACTCTTTCAGTTTGTACTACGTTTTCTGTATTCAAAAGTCCTGGGTAGTTTTCTTGTAATTTTTCTTGCATTCCATTGTTGAGGGGTTTTTATTTTTATTTTTTTATTTGTTTTGTTCTTCTGAAAGACCGATGACCCATAAGTTGTCTCTATACATCTTATCTTTGAGATCGATGTTTTACTTGTATAGATATCATTTCATTTTAATCCTACTACTTTTAAATATCCTCTACTTCTATATATTTTTATTTCCAATTAGTTGTTCTGTCTTCCACTTCATGAGACAGACTTAGACTCAAGTTTTCCTATGATATCAATTAGTTCTACTGTAGGAGCCATAAATTCTGCCTTCATTATTTTTATTTCTCTCTTGAACCATTCAGGAACATCCTGCTGTCATTCTGTGCTCTCTTGGGAATTCGTAGAGTCTTCTGACTCATCAGGTGTTATTTCAATGTCCTTTGACTTAAAATATTTATTTAGAAATGTTTGGAGTTATTTAGATGTCTCCATGATCACCTTCCCTTGTGTTTTAAGATCTTCCTTCTTGATTTACCTGCTTGTGCTCAAGATATTTAACTGAAGTTTCTTCCTCTTGAGACCTTTGGAAATTTCAATCTTTTTTCTCTATGTTCCCCTATTGCTCATTTTCTGACTCCTTCCACTTTGATGGTGACTCCTTCTAGAGTTATACAGCAAAACTGTCTCAGCGTCCCCCTACCTTAGGGAATTCCCTTTTTGTCAGCCTCAGTTCCTGCCCCATGGGAATTCTGGTCTGGTAGAACTGGCTCCAGCTGGATATCACTCCCTTCATAAAATATATGTGTGTGTGTATGTGTGTGTGTGTGTATGTGTGTGTGTGTGTGTGTGTGTCACACCTGAAGCATGTAGCACCATAAGCAGCATTCATTTCTCCTTTCTTATACCTCTCCTTCCCTTCATGGGGGCAGAAGGGGTGAGGAGAGTTGAAGTATGCTGCTTCTTGACACAGAATGGTGGAGTAAGGGCAGGAATAGGGTGTGCTAATAGAAATTGTAGCAGCAGCAAGGAAGTTGTTGAGTGAATCCCACCGCCCAAGTATTAGATAAATCATGCTGCTATGACAGAGTTTGGGGGCTACTGGGAGTTCTGAATGAGAACATTAGGAATTAACATTCTCTGTTGTTACTTTTGCTAGTTTACAAGACTTCTTTGTATTTTCGTCTCCAGAAGCAGCTGAGATTACTTTACAAATAATTCTTATTTGAAAGAATTTTAAGAGCTGGAGATAACTGGAGAAGATGTCTAGTCCTCCATCTTGTTGATAATATGATACAAAATGAATAATATATAAGGTATAAGGATTCAGGATTTTAAGTATTGGATATAATAGGAATTCAGTCAAGAATACTGATTAAAATATAATCAAATTAAGGTTACATGAAAGGCAACCAGAGAATAAACTCTAATATTAGAAGAATACTAAGATGTTATCTGTATGGATAAGATGGCCAGATAAAGTAATTTGTCTCTGAGTTTGTATGTATGCATATATATGTGGAGGGGGGGAGAATATATATAAATATATGTATATATGTGCATATGTGTGTGTATAAAAACTTCAAAGGAATTAATTGGCAAGAAATTATCTCAAGAAGTTGGCTGGTTATTCCTAGGTTATTATGTTTAAGATTCAGGTAGCTGCCACTAGGTAGATAATAGAATAAATTCAATGTTGTTGTTTGTCCTTCATTTTTGTAAAGGACCATGACATCAAGGAAATGATGACATGACTTGCACTTGACTTTGTTTTGAGTGAAGGAGTACTGTGCAAGGTCATCAGCCTAAACATCCAAAGAATGAACGCTTCAAATATGGCTAACAGACTGCTCAAAGCTTTAGCATAAACTTGCCATTTGTGTTTTTCTACAAAAATATTTAACTTTATTAAAATAGTGTAAGTATTGGTTAAACCCTATCCTAAGAGTAAACAAAAATATGATTTGAAGTAAGTTTTAAAGAAATGTAACACCTGGGCACTGATCAGTTGCTTCTCTCTTTAATCACACTTTTAATTACCACCTACCTCAATCCTACTTTTATTTTCTACTTCTCACATTGTGTATTGGATCAATTCAGAATTCCCTTCCTTGCTTCTAATATTGCTTTAACATCTAAGATATGGATCTAATATTGTCTTCCATATCCTTGCTTTAGTCACTTTTGACTATAAGATGACTTAGCAAAGCATCAAAACTTACCATTTGAGTATGGTGCACTCCAAGTAGAATGTTCCAACCTGCTTCAAATGCAAACACTTCAGATAACACCAAAAATTCTATTTGATTATCAGAGAGTAGGCCCCTCATAGCTAGCTCTAATTATCCAGCCTGGGAAGGGAAAACCTGCCTATGGCTTCTGACTTCCCAGTTGGCATTCCAAAAATGTTCTTTCAGCCTTGATCTTTCTGCTCCTATTAGAAGTCAAAATAAAAAAAATTTTTTAGGGGAAAAAAAATACCCAATCACTTTCTCTCCAGTCTTTGCAAGATGGTCCTTCAGTCCCAAGATTGTTCTCTCCAATTAGCATATGATTACCTGTAAGGCCAGGCTGTCAGTCACCCACCTACTCACTCTCATTCCTTTAAAGCTTACTTTCAGTGTGAGAACTCTTTTCATAGAATACTAATGATTAGTAATTAACTCAACTCTACATTACTGGGTGTGGTTTTTTTTTTTCCAAATCTAAGTTCTAAAAAAAATTTTGGCCTCTTTTCTGTGCATTTAAATACATTTTTAACAGAATTGTTTTTAAATACAACTATACCACAAAAATATAATGTCTTCATTATCTGAGTTACAGACAAAATAAATATCATATTGACACAGAGTGAACCCAGAGTTCACCCAAATACACTCTCAGGAAAAAAACAACAGGTAAAATATGACCAAAGCTTCAGGCCTAAAGCCACAAGTCTTGCTATGTCTGGATTGTAATATACCAGTCAAGAACTGTGGGTTTGCCTGTTTCCACAGGCTAGAAAAATATAAAGTTACTTGGGATTTCTCACACAAAATATAAAAGTGATACGATAGAATAAAATTTGAGATCCTTTACCTTGCCTGACTATCTTAGATATATAGTGATGCTAATAATTTGTAGGCATAATAGTCAGGAAGATTTGGGTTCAAGTATGTCTCTAATACATACTAGCTGTGTGGCTGTTGGTAAGTTTTTCATACCCTCAGGATTCCTAGGCAACTTATTGAAACTATAGTGTAAAGTAAAGATCAGTTGCCACTTTGTAATGGTGGAAGACATGGAATTCACAGTTCCCAACCAATAGTAGCTAACATTTCTATAACACTTTTTGGTTTTCAAAGTGTTTATAAATATCTCATTTCATCATCCAAACAGCCTTCTGAGGTAGATAGTATAGTCATTATTTCCATCCATTTTATGGATCAAAAAGCTGACAATCAGAGAAGATAGGGCATGGTCAAAGTTAAAAAACTCATAAGAGTTAGAGGCAGAATTCTCTAGACTACAAGTCCAAAACTTTCTCATGTTCCTTCTCAGGCTCATATACCAAAAGTCATATTAAAATCCGTTGAGGAGGATGTGAGGAAGCAGGGAGGGACAGTTCAATGGAAAATGTGTCAACACAAGAACTGTGAACTATTAGCAACGATATGAAAGGATGATCCAAATTGCCAATAATAAGAAAAAATGTATTTCAAAGCAATTCTGAGATTTCATGTGACATAATTGATAATAATAACAAAAGAATGAAAAACATTGGAGAAGTCATATATGTAGAGAGACAAACATACTAATATACTAATGGTAGAGTTGTTTTTTGGTTCAACCATGTAGGAAGGCAAATTGTAATTATGCTAAGAAAGTGAATAAAATATCTGTATTTTTTGGCTCGGAGATTCTTCTGCTAGGCATATACCCCCAAGATAGAGATAGAAAGAAGGGTTCACATACACCAAAATATTCGTGGTAGCAAAGAATTGGAAACCAAGTAAGTGTCCATCAATTGGAAAATGGCCAAACAAATGATAGAACAAGATATAATGGAATGCTACTACTCTGAAGAAAAACAAAACAATAAATCTAAAGAATCCAGAGAGGCATGAGAAGACATATGAACTGATGCAGAGAGAAGAAAGCAAAACCAAGACAACAATATTCATATCAACTATGACATTGTCCATGGGAAGAAAAAAAATGAACTTGAAAATGTATCTTAGACATACACACACACACACACACACACACACACACACACACATACACACACACACACTGCTGTCAGATAGTTGATGTAGCACTTATTGGTTTTACTATACTATATTTTCTTCCCTCTTTCCTTTTAATTATATATTACAATGGATATTTTGATAGGTAAGGGAGAAGGAGATTATATTCAGGGGTAAATCTGATATAAAATTAAAATATAAAAACATTTTTTTTTGCTTTTCCAAGAAAAGAAAATCAATGATATAGAAATTATGGAAATATACAGACAGGCCCAGGTCCCCTGCTAAGGAATTTAGTATATTCTCTTATCATTAAATGGTAAACCACTCATCATTCAATCTAATAAGTATCTCTTGTACTGAAGAAAAACATTAGAAAGGATAAAAAGTATATTGAGCAAAGAATGAAAAAATCCTTACTCTTAGAGGGAATATAACCTATGGTTGTCCAACTTTTGGCCAGATTCTGTCTTGGACCCAAAGCCAATTACATGCTTCCTAATGGCTAAGGTGACCCTGTCTGCAGAAGGATCTCCAGAATTTTAAAAGAGCCAAGAGGAAGCAACAACCAGAAATGGGTCAATTAAAAAGGAATTAGAAATCAAGCAAATTCAAGGACCTTGGACTGTGGGGAAATATCATAGGAAAAGGCATATGGCTTCTGTTCTAATGACAGTTACTCAAATTTCTGGGGAAGTGGCCAAAACTAAAGAATTGGCCTTAAAGACCATGAAATAGCTGCTTGAGCTTCTGTCATAGCTGAATAATATCATTCATTGGCAACCTAAATGGCTGTGCCATAAGGTGATTAGAAGTAGCTACAAATAAGGGTAAAAACCTATTAACAGATTCAAATAATATGATATTATACATGTGTTATATTTTTACTTATGCACTTTAAGTCTATTGTTTCCATGAATAAAATATGTAGGTTTAAATAAAAGGAACACATAGTACTGCTTAAAAAATTTGTGCACCAGGCCCCTTGCACATTACTTTGGACTTTCCCCCATTCTGAAAACCCTGACTATAATGTTGCACGGGAAGACAGGGAGCTGAGGACTGGCAGGGGTTTTCTTGTGAAGGTTATCTGAAGGCTAAGACTAGGACATTATTCTATCACCAAGAATTAAAGAATAGACATGTTGCATAAGATCACCCAGAGAGGATGCTGGCAATCACAAGGTAGGCTCTCTATTCAGAGATCACTGTGAACAGGATATAAGTAGGGTGTGCCCAGTTATGCTAGCACATCCTGGGTCAAGCAATCAGTCAGTAAACAGAGGAGGAACTTTCCCTTTGACCTCAGGCCTTCCATGTCATGCTGCCCTGTCCCATGAGGAAAGAAGAAAAGGTCAAGGAAAAGAAAGACTTCACTTCCCATCATCCTTCTTCTAGCTGTTTCTGAAACCTGGCTCCCCTGAGGAAACAGCCTTCCTAGCCACCCTTTTTAATGCCAGATGTACCACCACTCATTCTCCCTGACTCCTTGGTCAAGGCAAATGAGTTGGATTACCTCTTGCTCCCTATTGCCATTTCTCCCAATAGCCATCATCCAGTAAACTCTTCTTCTTTGAGATTCATGCGATTTATACCATCAAAATAAATCCTGGTATCTGTTGTCTATAGACCTCCTGGCCATTCTTCATCTTTCCCAAGAAGACTGTTACATGGCTCAAATTTTTCTCACCTCCCCAACACTTCATACTAAGAAACTTCAACATACATGATGACTCTCCCTAAAACACCCCATCCAGGTGTAACTTCCTTATCAACTCCCTATCTGACTCTCCATAATGGCTTTTCCAAAACCTTTTAACACTCTTCAAACTTTCCAAGACTCCCCCTCCCCTCATCCTCTCAGGTGAGAACCTTAACTCATACATTACAGAAAAAAATTAAGGCCATTGGATATGAGGTCCCTCTTACCCCTCTTCCTCTTTTCATATCCTCCTTTACCTCTTTCTCACATGATAAAATGATCTTACTTCTTACCAAGGCTAACTCCTCTACCTGCTCACTCAAGCCCATTCCATCCCATCTCCTCCAACAGATTGCCCCTTCTGTCATCCCCACTCTAGCACTTACTTTCAATCTCTCCCTGTCTACTGGCTTCTTCACTACTGCCTACAAATAAGCCTATAAGCCTCAAAAAATCCTCACCTGATCTTCACATCCCACTATGAAGCTCCAGCTCTTTCTGCACCTTATGGCTAAACTGTTTGAAAAGGTCATCTACAACAGGTGCCTCCACTTTCTCTCCCCTCACTCTCTTTTTAACACCTTACAATCCAATTTCTAATCTCATCATTCCACTAAAATTACTCTCTCCAAAATTACCAATGATTTGTTAATTGTTCAAATCCCTTTCTCAGTCCTCATTCTCTTCCACTTCTCTTCAGTCTTTGATACTGTTGATCACCCTTTCCTCCTTGATACTCTCTTTCCTCTAGGTTTTTAGGAAATGTTTCTCTCCTGGTTCTTCTCCTGCCTTTCTGACCACTCTGTCTTAGTCTACTTTGTTGGATCTTTGTCCAGGTCATGCCCACTAATGGTGAGTATCCCACAAGGTTCTGTCTTGGGTCCTTTTCTCTTCTTTCTCTATTCTGCTTCACTTGGTGATCTCATCAGTTCCCATTGATTTAGTTACCATCTCTATGTTTGTGATTCTCAGATCTGACGTAACTTCTCTGCTGACAACTAGACTCACAATTCCAACTACCTTTCAGATGTCTTAAACTGGATTCCAGTAGACATTTTAAACCCAACATATCTAAAACTGAACCCATTATCTTTCCCCCTAAATCCTCTCCCACTTTTCATCCTAAAAAAACCATCTTCTCAGTCCCTCATTCTCAAAACCTAGATCTCATCCTTGACTCCTCACCATCCTTCATCCCCTTTATCCAATCTTTTTCCAAGACCTGTTGATTTTACCTTTGCATTATCTCTCAAATGCATCCCCTTCTCTCCTCTGACACTCCCACTACTCTGGTGCAGGCCCTCATGGCCTCATACTTAGACTATTACAATAGCAAGCTGGTGGAGCTGCTTGCCCCAAGTCTCCATTCTTCATTCAGACACCAAAGTGATTTTCTTGAAGCACAGTTCCTAAAGGGACCTTCCCTAAAGAAAGAGCCATCCATGTTACTCCCCTACTCATAAACTCTGGTAGTTCCCTATTGCCAATGGAATAAGATATAAAGTCCTCAGTTCGACATTCAAAGCCCTTTATAAATAGTCTCTACTACCACCACCCTTCCAGTCTTCTTATACCCTATTCCCCACCATGTACTTTTTGATCTAGTGACACTGGCCTCCTCATTGTTCCATGAACAAAATGTTCCATCTCTCAGTTCCAGGCATCTTTACTGCCTGTTCCACTTACCTGAAATGTTCTTCCTTATCATCACTGATTCCTGGTTTTCCTGGCCTCCTTTAAGTCCTAACATTAGAGGAGAATGTAGAAGCAGCTGAAGGGGACCATGAAAGAAGGAGGTGCTTGAGTTGACTCTCAAAGAAAGCTAGACATTGCAAAATTTGGAGAAGAAGAGAGAGCAGTCTATACATGGAAGGGAAGTAGCCAGTGCAAAGTCACACAAATGGGAGATGGAGTTTCATGTGTGTGGAATAGCAAGTAAGCCAGTACAACTGGACCATACAGTTCAAGAAGAGAAATAATATGTTTAAAAAAATGAGAAATGTAGGAAGGAGATAGGCTGTAAAGATCTGTGAATGCCACAAAGACAAGTTTATATTTTATTCTAAAGGTAGTAAGGAACTATTGGGGTTTTTTTGAGTGGGACAGTGACATAGTCATTCCTGTCTTCTAAGAAAATCACTTTGGTAGCTGTGTAGAGAGTGAATTAAAGCAAAAAGAGTTTCGAGGCAAGGAGATCAAATAGAAAACTACTACAGTGGTTCAGGTGGGAACTGAGGAAGGCCTGAATTAGAGTAGAAGCTATGGGAGTAGAGAGAAGGCAACATGGATGAGAGATGTTGAAATAGAAATGACAAGATTTAGCAAGTCATTAGCCAGGTGAGATGAGTGAAAGTCAGCAACGAAGATGGGAAAGATGGTGGTTCCCTTAAAAGCAATGGGGAAGTTTCAGAAAAGTAGTGGGTTTAGGAGGAAATGTAGTAACTTCTGTTTTGAACATGTTGAATTTGAGATGCCTACCACTGGACATTCAGTTCAAAGTATAAAATAGGCAGTTCCTGATGTGGTCCTGAAGCTCAAGGTCTGGGTATATACATATATACATATGTGTGTATATGTGCATACATATATATGTGTATATGATCATTTGCAGAGAGGTGGCAATTCAACCAGGAGAAAGAGAGAGAGACAGAGACAGAGACAGAGAGACAGAGAGAGACAGAGAGAGAGAGAGAGCACATTTGTTAGGTGCTTATCCTGATAAGGTTCCAGGCACTGGGCTTAATGCTAAGGTTTTAGATACAGGTTAACAAGACTAGCCTTAATCTCAAAGATCCATTTCAATGAGGGAAGATCCCACACATAAAAAAGGAGCTGGAAACATGGAGGAAAGGAGAAAGGTTCCCATTGAGGAACAAGGTGGTTGGCAAGGGAGAGAAGTTCAGAGAGTAAATCAAGGCATAAGTGAGTCAAGGCATGGCCAGGGGCCCTCCTGAAATAGTGGTCCCAGTGAGAGAGCAGGACAACTGATAAAATCATTAACCAAGAAAATATTTAAAAGAAAGAGAAGTCCCAAGGCAGAGCTTTGGGGTAAACCCCCATTTAGTGGATGTGATATGGATGAAGATGCAGTAAAGGAGGAGTAAAGTAAGATATAAAATGCTGAGTGGAGGCAATACCCAGGAGGTAAAGGTGGTCAAGATTGTCAGATTCTACAGAAGGTTGAGAAGGATGAGAATGGAGAAAAAGTCATTAGATCTGGAAACCCAGAGATTATTGGAAACTTTGGAGAGGGTAGTTGGAGAGGGCAGTTTCAGCTGAAGGAAAAGGTCAGAACAAGCATTTAAGAGGATTTAGATATGAGAAGAAAGTAAAGGAAATAAGGTACTGGCAGCTTTTCTGAGTATGAGAAGGGGGACAGGAAGTGAACAAGCATTTATTAAGCACCTACTTTGTCAGGCACTGTGCTAAATGCTTTACCAATGTCATTTTATTTCACCCTTACATTAAGGAAGCAGATAGGGGAGAGATGTCACTTCTATCCCCATTTTACAGTGGAGGAAACCAAGGCACACAGAGATTAAGTGACTCACCCAAGGTCACACAGCTAAATAAAGAAAATGACAAAGTTAAGAAAATCTGTTCTGGATTCAGTTTGGGCAAGTGAGACCTCAAGTTTGTTTTGTACCTTCCCTGGGCTGAACGTGAGGAAATAAACCTGGAGTGAACTCTTGTTCTGGCAAGAGTCAAAGAATCCTTGTTTAATCTCTGCCTGATGAGAATTCTCTACGAAGTAGAAGTTGTTGACAATACTTATGGTCTGGGCATGTTTGGGAATGCTCTCCCAACAGGCTATGAATCCAAATCAAGAACTGATGCTGGGGAAAAATCGAGGTGAGAGACAAAAGAAAAGGAAGGACATTCAGTCAGCCAAAAAATTGAGGATTTTTTCAACTATTTACTGTATGCGGATTACAAGAGAGATTCTGAGATAGGCTTTGTGGTGGATATAATGAGTAAAACCCAATCGCTGGCAAATCAGCGTGTAAGGAACAGGGATCAGAAATACACATAACCAGCCATAATTCAAGGCAAAACAATGTGAGATAGAAAGTCACAAAATTTTAAAGATTCAGAGGAAGCCATCCCAAATTTTCAAAGGGATGCTACAAGGAAATAAACAAAGGGAGTTAGACATATGTCAACACAATTTTTGCCAAATACAGGAGTGGTCAGATATATCCTCATTAATACCAAAGACATCTGAACATAGCACCAGGAAGAAAGATGTATGAGGAGTTCTATTTTTATTGATTTTTAATCTCCTTTCTTGGTCTCTCTTATTCTACACTGGAGGTGGAAGCCACTCATTCCCTGTCCTCCTCAAGGCCCTATATAACGCGCGCGCACACACACACACACACACACACACACACACACACATCCACACATCCACACACACACACACACACACACACACACACACACAATGCTTTCCTTCTCTTATCTTATAAAATTCTTCTATGGTCCTCTCCAATTAAGTGTTATAAAGGTAAGCTCCAATTTCACAATTTTAGGCAAAGCAGATACATTTCTTTCCACATGCTCTGGCTTACTGTCCAGTGGCCAATATACTAACTGCAGGTGAAATTAAAGGAAATTTTTTAAGACCAGTAATTTTAAGGATGGATACCACAGAACATTAAAATTAATGCAACTGTATTTGGATGATAAGCAGATTTTGCCACCTGCATTTTTTGTTGCTGTTTGTCTGTTTCTGGCAATCCACTCCCGCCTAGAGTTTAGTATTTCAGATCAGGAATCTTGTTTTGCTTTTAGAGATTTTTGGACATTATTGAATATATCAGCTGGTTTTTTTCTGCAGGGACTGGGGGGGAGTAATTCAGAGAACAGAGTGTTGTACCGAGAGTCCAGAAGACCTAATTTCAAATATGGTCTCAGAGACTTACTAGCTACGTGACCCTGGGCAAGTCACTGAACCACTGTCTGATTCAGTTTCCTCATCTCTAAAATGGGGATGATAACAGCATCTCTCAGGGCTGTTGTGAGGATAAAATGGGATATTTGTAAAGTGCTTTGCCAATTATTTCATAAATGCTAGTTATTATTTATTATCATTTATCTTTTTTTGAACATGCTATGATCTCATTAGCATAAGGAAGCACCTACTGTGGAAACTCCCTTCACCAATGCAGATGAGCAGGTGCTCTACAACTCACAAGCTGAGGCAGTTGCCTAGGACACTGAAAGGTTAAGTAATTTTCCTAGAGACATACAGCCAGCATGTGTAAGAGGTGAACCTTGAACCTAGGACATTTCCATTCCAAAACTTGCTCTCCATCCATTGTGGCACATTATCTCACTGGTAGAACTATGTAACAAAGAAAGTGACCAAAATAATGTGTTCCTATGTACACATCTATACACAGAGACAGAGAGACACGCTAAATCTATTTCTCATCTTTGCCTTTTTTAGACCCGTTGGTTTCTGTGCTTTTCTTCTTAGGCAGGTAGGAAGATAATAATTTTTTGCTCTGCTAGTCACATTAGAAGCATTAAGATAGATGCATCACATCCATGCTTATTAAGAATTTTTTTTCTTTTATCTAAGGACTAAAAAGAACCTAATCTAATTGGAAGATACATAAAATAGGAATGCATTCTGAAACAGACTCCCTTCCTGCCACTGCTCTATCAAACACCTCATCTTTGTCCACACAGGGCTTAGATTATTCTGTATTTCCGAAAATACTTTCCATTGCCTTAGGAAGCCAAACTGTGCTCATCTTTAGTCTGCATGTTCCATTTACAGGTGCCTGTACTTACAGAAATTGTATCAGACACCCCCAGATAGAGAAAAAAGACACAAAATTGAAATTCTCAAAGTCAAATAATGATATGTATAGAATATGTTGTTTTGCAGAGAATTCAGGGAGGGAAGAGAACAGAACAAGGATTACAGATCGTAGAATCATAGGCAGAGAGTTGGAAGGACCTTTAAGGCAATCAATTTCAATCCTTCCAACCACTTCATTTTTAACAAATGAGAAAACCAAGACACAGAGAGGTTAAATAACTTACCTAGGATCACATAACATCATGTTTCCTCAGTACCTTCTCTCTCTCTCTCTCTCTCTCTCTCTCTCTCTCTCTCTCTCTCTCTCTCTCTCTCTCTCCCTCTCTCTCTGTCTTTCTCTCTCTCTCTCTCTCTCTCTCTCTCTCTCTCTCTCTCTCTCTCTCACACACACACACACACACACACACACACACACACACACACACACACACATTGATTGGATTTCTTAGAAACTATGTTAGGTTCAAGATAATCTATGGACTTGAATTCCTTCAACTATTATTAAAAGCCCCCCACCTTAGTCTAATCAGTCAGAGAACACAATTAGCTCAAGAAAAAAAGTATTTATTGAATTGGCATAGAAAGAACTGTAGTGTAAAAGTAGGAGACAGTTTAGATAATCACTCAACCCCACTTAAAGTAACTTACAAGTTTCTTAAAGTAACTACAAGCCTAAAATCTTTGTAAAGTCAGAACACAACTCGACAAAATCAATCAGCAGTATGAAATATGTTTGATGAAGGCCAGAATATTAACCAATTAATCAAAAAACATTTCAACTAGGTACCTGAGAAATTCTATTCAGATTGGTTGAGGAACTTGGTCATTCTCGATAGGTTTTCTGTAAAATAACAAACCAGTTCAGAACCCAAAAGATCTGAGAATGGGATGTGTGTGTTGGGGGGGGGGGGTGTTAGGTGGGCATATGAGTATGTGGAGAGAAAAAAACAAAGGAAAGAAGGAAGGAAGGAAGGAAGGAAGGAAGGAAGGAAGGAAGGAAGGAAGGAAGGAAGGAAGGAAGGAAGGAAGGAAGGAAGGAAAAAGAGAGACAGATGAGAGAGAGACAGAACTATCCCTGAGAAAGATCACTTGAGGGCAAGGAGAGTGCCTCACCCTCAGTCTTGCCTTTGATCTCCCTCTCCACCCCTTGCATGGAGGAGTAGCTAGTAGAACTCAATGAACCAAAGGATTTGTACTTTTTCATTTCCATCTGAGCAGGATCCCCAGGACAAGAACATCTAGCAACAATGACTGCATCAGGAAAGGAATGACAAGAAATTATGAGGAGAGGAAGATTCAAGGCTCTAAAAGGGGTCCAGCAGTAAAATTATTCTAGATCTATGAGGGACTTAAGGAATCCAGAAAAAAGAAAAACTTTCCTGTGAGTTATCCACGTGTGCTCTTCAAGCTTGAGCCCACTTTTTCCTGACCTCTGTATGATTTGTAGGAAAATATGTTACAGACTTTAGGATGGGAGGATAGAGAAGAGTTGTTTTGTATGAAACATATCACCATAGTATATTACTCCTTTCTAACAGCAAATTAAATCTGACTGCCTAACTGATGTTCAACTCATAATCATTCAGGGAAGCACACAAGTAGGGCTTATGCACTATATTACTTTATTTTTTTAAGTAGTTTATTTTCTTCCAATTACATGTAAAAGAAAAACTTTTAACCTTCATTTTTTTTAATTTTGAGTTCCAAATTCACTCCCTCCTTTCCTTCCTCATTGAGAAGGCAAGCAATTTGATAGAGATTATACATATGGAGCCATGTAAAACATTTCCTTATTAGTTATATTGTGAAAGAAAACATAGACTCCCCCCCAAAAAAACAACAAGAAAAATAAAGTTTCTTAAAGTGTGCTTTGATTGACTACCTCAATTCTTTCTCTGGAGCTGAACAGCATTTTTCATCATAATCCTTTGGAATTGTCTTAGACCATTTTATTGCTGAGAATAACTAAATTATTCACAGTTGATCATCATACAATATTGCTGAAATTGTGTAAAATGCTCTCCTGGTTCTGTTCACTTCACTTTGCATCAACTCATATAAGTCTTTCCTGGTTTTTCTGAGACAATCCTGCTCATCATTTCTTATAGCACAGGAGTATTCCATCACAATCATATACAACAGCTTGTTCATCCATTCCCCAACTTATTGGCATCCCTTCAATTTCCAGTTCTTTGCCACCACAAAAGAAGTGCTATAAATATTTTTGTACATTTGTACAAAATCTTTTTTAATCTCTTTAGAATGTAGACCTAGTGTACTACATTATTCTAAATGCTCCTTTTTTTCCTGAGAAAGCGCTGTAGGCACAAGATTTCTGGGGACCTACCCTATCAATGAGACCCTACCAATGGTTGGGAGAGCAGCTCCAAAGGATGAACTATGGTAGCAATAAAATATGTTCCCCCCCCCCCATAAAACTAGAACATACTCTCTCATCAATGCACACATCATAGTAGGAAGAATGGATGTGCATAAAGTTAACAAGTGGAGAGGCAAAAACATAAGAACAACATTGAAAAGATCAAGAATGAATGAATACAGAAAACATATTTCCTATGCACCACCCTCCATTCCTTGGTTAGGTAAGTGATTCCTGGTTCAGAATGTCACATATCCTGTCAGTTGTGATTGCTGCATCAGTTGGATTTGCTAAATTGTTTGCTTAAAAAGAAAGCTCACTGGGAAATGAAGAGTTTATCTGGAAATTACTGGAAGTTAGAGAAAAAAGAAAATACATTTCCTTTTTGTTCCCAGCAAAGCTGGGGTCATGTTCTATGGATGAGAGTATACAAGTGTGTTAAGGGGCAGCTAGTTGGTGCAGTGGATAAAGCACCAGTGCAGGATTCAGGAGGACCTGAGCTCAAATCTCACCTCAGACACTTGACACTCACTAGCTGTGTGACCTTAGGCAAGTCAATTAACCCCAATTGCCTCATCCTGGGTCATCTCCAGTCATCCTGATGAATATCAGGTCACTGGATTCGGATGGCTCTGGAGGAGAAGTGAGGCTGGTGACCTGCACAGCCCTCCCTCACTCAAAACAAAGTCAAGTGCAAGTCATGTCATCATTTCTCTGATGGCATGGTCTTCTTTGACAACAAAGGACGAACACACACAGAGACAAGTAAGTGACCACACAGAGCTGAGATGGGGGTTTGGGTAGCAGAAGGACAGAGGATCAGGCTCCCAGAGAGATAACCTTATGCCTCATGTAATAAAGTCCTGGATTTGGGATGTTACAGTAGAAGGGACAGAGAGGGCAGTGTTGTGATGGAGGAATGGACATGATTTGTAGATTTGTAGATTGATGGGATGTAAGAGGGTTAAGTCAAAAATGAATCTGAGGTTTCAAACCTGAGTGACTGAGAGAGTTATAGTGTCATTTCCACTTGATGAAAACCAACCAAGGGACTTGATTTATGGGGATGACAACACTTGAACTACCTTTTTTGACATCTTGGATGTCAAAGCACTTTCACTAAATTTCTACACAAAGGGTGGGGAACTTGCAGCCTTGAGGCCACCTGTGGCCCTCTAGGTCCTCAAGTATGGCCCTAAAGTAAGTGTTTGAGGCCAAATTTAAACCCAAGCTTCCTGACTCCAAGCCTAGCATCCTATCCACTGCACTACCTGGCTGCCCCCTATCACCTTAGGAAGGTTTTGAGTATAGGCCCAGTTATGTCTTCCTGTTGTTGTTGAACAAATCCAGCTAAATTAAGAGGTGCTTATCTCTGGGTTGGCCAAAGGGTGATAAATGTTCTGGCTACAGATCATCCTACTAAGTCATAGAAAAGTTGCATGATTGAAACTGTACAAACTTTGGACACCCAAGCAAAGATGTGATGGTGTGGAAGAAGTCAGAGGATCTGAGTTCAAATCCCACCTGACATATATTACTTCTGTGGCCTAGGACAAATTACTTAACATCTCTGGATTTCAGTTTACTCATCTGTAAAAATGATGAGGTCAGATTAGGTGGCCTCTGAACTAAGTCACTTTTAGCTCTAAATAGATGATCCTCTAATCCTAAGTGGGTAGCTAGGTGGTGCAGTGGATAGCACATGGGGCTGGAGTCAGGAAGACACCTTCCTGAGTTCAAATCCAGCCTTAGACACTTATTAGCGGTGTGACTTTGACCAAATCACTTAATCCTGTTTGCCTCAGTTTCCTCATCTATAAAATTAGGTGGAAAAGGAAATGGCAAACCATTCCAGTATCTTTGCCAAAAAAAAAAATCACAAAGAGTCAGAAGCAACTGAAATGACTGAACAACAACAAATCCTAAGTGTTCAGCAAACAGGAGAAGGTATGATTCAGGAGAGAATTAAAGCCTAGAGAGAGATTTGGATGTCATCTGCATAAAAATGAGAGAATTCAAGCAAAGTGATCTCCAAAGGAAAAAGTGTAAAGGGAGAAGAGCTGAGGACCAAATCCTGACTTTGGATGAAGCGATGGGACATGAGGAGAAAAGAGTCAATGAAATATAAAGGAACTTAGTCAAAGAAGTAAGAGAGAAACTGTGATGATAGAATGCCATAGAATCCAGGAAAGAAATGAATGTCAAGGAAGGTCAACATTGAAAAATGCTACAGAAATTCAGAGGAATAAATATGAAGAAAGATCAGTATATTTGGCATGAAGAACATGGCAACCTTCAAGACAGTAATTTCTGTTAAATGATGGCAAATTGCAGAATTTTAGGGAGAAATGGATGATAAGTTGGAGAAAATGTATTTACTATTCATTTGAGAAGTATGACAATGAAAGGAGAAAAACAGGCTAGAAAGAGTAATATTGGCAAATATAATCTTTTTCTTGGGACTGAGACCTCTAAGTATTTGAAGTCAGAGTGAGATACCATGAATTCATAGTGGCTAACGAGATCCTGCTGACTTTCTCCAGAAATGATTTTTTGAGGGGGGGGGGAAGAGGAGGAGAATGCTGCAAGCAGCAGCAATAGAAAATAAAAAATGAGAGTATTACAGGGACAGCTGGTATATTATATGTGATGAAAGGTCAAGAGGAAGGGACATCTAAAGTAGCTTGTCACAGAGCTCAGACTGGGTAGAGTCAAATATCACCAAAAAGAATTAGTTGTTATGAACACCTAGAGTAGGCAATAAGGTTGAAGAACAGGTTTAATAGTTATGACAGATGCAAAAAACAGGGAGATATGGTTGTTTAGGAGGAGCATTGAATAGGGAAAATCTTGTTTCTTAACCTAGGGAATTGAAGGGTGAAGGGCCAAGAATTCTGGAATTGCATGGGAGAAGAAGATGTAGACAGGAAGACAGGTGCTTGTACTCTAAGGGAGCTCGACTTAAGTCTTCTCAGTGGTATAGTAGGTAGGACCTTAAATAAGCATCTTCTGTGCTGCCTCTAGAATTCCTCACAACAATGGCTTCCTGATGGGTCCCCTTGGCCCAGCTAACGAAAAAAGAGACTATGTAGTTGATAAAAGGTACTGGAAGAACACAACTTCTCTGTCTATACTTTAACTCACTGCTCCATGTCTCCCACCCAGATGCTGGGTACCCATTTTACTCTGATTTGATATGATTCAATTCAATTTAATTCAAATTTATTAATTGGCTATGACAAGAAAGACACTATGCTAGGTGCTAGGGGTACAAAAATAGATGCTACTCCAACACTACCTTCAAGGAGCTCGCAGTGCAGTGGAAGGTTGGCATGTACACAAAAAACTATGGTCAAGAGGAGAGTGAAATAAGTGTGGAGAGTTTCAAGCAAAATGTTTGGAGAAAAATGATGAAGAAGAAACTATTTTCACTTAATAGCGCCAGGAAAGGATCTATGGTTGTGGTGACACCTGAGCAGAAGTCTGGAAGATAGAAAGGCCTTCAATTGATAGAGAAGAATGGCAAGTCTATTCCAGTAATGAGAAATGACATGAGAAAACCATGGAGGCAGGAGAGGGCAGGACAAGACAGAGGCTTGGAACATGAAGTACATGAAAGGGATTAGTGTGAAATGCAAGTGGCAAGATAGTCTGGCATTTGATTATGGAGGGTCCTGAATGTCAGGATCAGGACATTTTATAGAAGTTGAACTGAATTTTATGGATTTATTTATTGATCTATTACTTAGCATAATCTCCTGCTTGTATTTATAACTCAATGAATCCATGATCTCTCCTTTTACCATCTTTTTCAGCATTATGAATTTTGGTGAACATCAGTATAAGCATTTCCTTACAAAAAGAACAGAAAACAGGAGTGTACATGATAGTGTGATTATCTATTAAATAAAAATTTCAGGTTTACGTAAAGATGTACCCTTTTTTACTTTGGCAAGCTTGTAAGTAGAAAGGGGGAAAAACAAGGGACAAAGTGTCTGTCAACAGACATGACTCAGGACACAGACTGCCTCAATGCCTTTTCTTCCAGGTTTATTTGCATCAGACTAACAAGGGAACAGTAGAGTTAAAAAGATGAAAAACCAGAATTGATTGGTGATTGCTCTCACTAAATGACTCTAGGCTGATGAGTGCGAAGTGTACAGGATCATTACCACAGGTTGCATGGATGGAGAATCTGCATCCTCAAGGCCACATGTGGCCCTCAAGATGCTCAGGTGCAGCCTTTTGACTGAATCCAGACTTCACAGAACAAATCTCCTTTATAAAAGGATTTGTTCTATATTGTTCCATAGTTTGGATTCAGTCAAAAGGTCACACCCCAAGATCTAGAAGGCCACATGTGGCCTCAAGGCCACAGGTTCCCCATACCTGAAATTTCAGAGTGTTATCACTCTCACTGTGGGCATCAAGCCCTAAATCAGAACAGGTTGTCCATGAAAATCATAGACTACCTCTGCACTGTCACCTGCTACCTGATGGAGAAAAATAAAAGAAGAAGAGGTTGTATCTCTCTTCATTGCCACCAGTTGCCTGGGAGGTGAATAAAAAAGAAAGAGAGAGGCTATCCTTCACAGTACAGTCACCTACTACCCAGGAAATCCCCCCCAAAAACCCTCAAAGTCCAGCCCAGGTAGCAACTGATTCTTCTGACAATCCTAGGTTTAAAAGGATCTCTTCCCTTAATGAAAACAAAAAAAAACAACTCTATCTCAGCTGAGGGCATCCACTGAGATTGAAGTGGAAGATGGGACATGAGAAGACTATAGTTACCATCAAGGAACAAGCCCAGTGGAATGGAAGAACAGCCCAACCTAACCGAATAGTAGCCCAGCCAAGAGAGCCCAGCAAATCCATCAATGCATCTGAAACAATGTGCTCTCTGTGGAATTAGCCAAGACCAGCAGTAGAACAGCCAAGTCTAATAGCGGAACCACTTTCTCTCACAGATATCACCCCTAACTATTCAAAGGGGAAAAAATACATTGGGGAGGGGGGCAGGGAAAAGACATTGAAATTATGTACTTCCTGATTTGTGAATTGTCATACCAACAAGTGATTTCCACATTTATGCTGCATTATCATTTTTCTCAAGTTTGAGCCCACTCGTCCCCAAAGATACCATTTTGATGGAAAAGTGCCCCTCAGGTGTACGGAAGGAATGTTTTGTAACTATTGCTCTTCTTTAACTATTTGAGTAAAATGCTTTTGTTAAGAGAGTCTACTGGCTGAATATAAATGGGAGGAGTCACCTTGATGTAGCATTCAACTGTCTGGGGGGGGGGGGAGTCTAATCTGCAAATTATAAAGGGAAAGTGGACCAATAGAGAGTACCGCATAAATATTAAATGTAACTTGGTACTTGCCTTCCTTGTTCATACTCCCTTCCGAAATTCTTTCTGTTTCTTCTGTGTATTTTTAAAAATTTCTTAAGTGGAACTCTTTTTTTTCTTTACTTCCTTTTGTGTTATCCCTATCAATGGCCTCCCCACTATCTCTCATAACGTCTTCCCCAAATAAAAGCTCTCTCTTAAAAAAAAAAAAAAAAGGACAGTTAAGCTAAACAATTGGCCATGTCTGAAAATATATTTCTCATTCCATAATTCATATATATGATACATGCATGTATATACATACATATATGTGTGCGTATATAGTGTATACATGTATATATGTGCTTATACTTCGTGTGTATATATATTATTATATGTATCATATATTGTGTATATACCCACAGCTAACTTTGCATGGATGCACAAAAGATAACAACCTGTCCTTACTAAAGAAATATCTCAAAAGGTGTGTCTGCACTAGGGAAGGAGCAATCGAGAAAGACTAACCTATACTGTTATGAGATATAGAGTATTATAGATAGAAGGGACATAAGATAAAATCCAGGCGAACCTCCAATTTTTACAGAGGAAAAATTCAAGCTCAAGATAGGTGGAATGACTTGCCCAGGATCACCATTGCTAGTAAAAGCAGAGTCAGGAACAGAGCCAAGTATTCTGCCTCCTTGTCCGGTGCTCTTTCCATTGATCCAAGACTAGCACACTGTACATCTTCATTGAATATGTATTGATTCTGATTACGTTTATGGTCTTTGACTATTCTTCAAATATGTCTTTTTTTCATTCAAGCTGAGCAAAATCAATTTGCTGATAAATTTTCATAGAACATTTCATTAAGCACAAATATTGAAATACATATATATCAATAGCACTTTTTTTGTTTTCCTTTTTTTTTCTCAATGGTTCTTTTTGTTAGATTCCATTTAGGTGGATATTGTGGAGAAAGAAGACTCTCTCTCTCTCTCTCTCTCTCTCTCTCTCTCTCTCTCTCTCTCTCTCTATGTACATATATATACACACACACACACACACACACACACACACACACACACACACATATATACAATGGCTCCTATAGACCCAAATACAAAAGACAACAAGCCTCTAGAAGAAAGCCAGAACTAAGTAGAGAAAGAAGGGAATAAGCACTTATTAAGCACCTACTATATGCCGGGCACTGTGCTAAGCACTTAAAAAATTAATCTAACAAAAGTCAAAGAAGAAATAGATTTTGGAATTAACATAAAACTATAAGATAATAGAAATGACATTAGATGCTAACATAATCACCCCACCCAGCATAGAACTTCTTAGACAAAGCGTCATTGGAGAAGAAAATTTTCCCAGGGTATCCACCCCTAAGAAAAAAGTCTTCTCACTTGAGTGACCATATGATTGCTAGACTACAGAAAAAAATGAAAAAACTATGTCCTCTCCGTCTGTCCTTTGACTTGGTCTTCACTGCCTCCTCAGATGCTTCAGTGTCTGTGCTATTTCAATTCAATTCAACAAACTTTTAAGTGCCAACTATAAAAAGCATCGGACTATGAATTAATAGTGTAAACTGTGACCTCTCCTACCATCCCCCACCAGGCTCTGGGCCTTCATAGATTAAGTTCAAGTTTGGGAAAAACACTGACACCAACACTACCCCTCCCACTTCCAAATCCTAACTCTGGCTTCTTTTGCCTCCACTTAGAAATCCCTCCAGGAAATCTCAGGATGTAGCTCAGATAGAACTCTTGTCTAGGTCTCCACAGAAATATGTAGAAGAGACCCTAGTTCTCATGTGAGTACTTAAGGTAACAATGCATATATCAAGCAAGGATAGATTTTCATTTATTCCCACAGAAAATGCACAAAGTACTAACAGTTGCCTTCAAACAATTAATACAATTTTTCTCCCTCTCCAGTGAACCCTATCTTCTCTCCTGACACACACCCCTTCCCAGGGCCCTAAGTCACCTAGACTTACAGAAACACCCTCTGGTCTGGATTCTTAGAAAAGCAACCACTTACTACTGTAAAAAAATATTTCAGAGTCTGACTTTTGCTCTAGGGATGCATACAGTGCTCTAGCTTTATGATATTACACAATGAACCTGGATTCCTCTCCCCTCCCCCCCAAAAAAGGAAATAAATGAGTGCCACAGAGACTACTCCCTTCACATAAAACCTGCACAATCAAAATAACTCATGGGCATAGCAATAGACAAAATCTGGGTCTTTCGTTTTTATATAATGACATTTCCTTTGCTATTCTTCCAGATCTAGGAAACACATGGATGATCAACCTCTCTCTCTCTCTGTCTCTCCCTCCCTCCCTCTCTCCCTCCCCCTTCCAGGAGACCGGAAATATAGAGGAATCTCTCCCCTTCTTCCTAGAAAGAAAATCTTCAAATTTGGAGTTTTTGGAAGGGGCAACTCAAGATTAACACTGCCCACAAATTCTTCTTTCTCTTTCTACAAATCTAGTTCTAAGATTCTTTTCTTTCCTACAGTCTAGGGCTACCCAGGACCTCTTCCTTGTCTCCATTGAAGACTTAATTCTCAGTCTTTCCAGGAAACTCAGTTTTGCCTGATGAATTGCCTCTCCTCCATCCAGGAATTTAGTGTTCAAGAACTCTGGCCACTCAGTCATTTTTTGAGAGATTGGTTATAGTACTTCCTCTCTATAGCTAGAGCCAAGAAGTCAGAGTCCCTATGGTGAGAACACATGCACCTGCAGCTACTACATGGAAGGATATACCTGTGCAAGTTTTCACTTCAGTCTCTCAAAACCCAGGTTACTTCTCAGCTCAGCTCTCTGGTCTGTATTCAGCTTGTTCAGGATCTCCTCTAGAGCCAGCTTTGTAACTGATGTCTTTTCTCCCCCATAGGTCCAGCAGAAAATGGTTCTGATTCCCAACCAATTGGTCTGAGCCAACCAATCCATCTTCTCTCCATTCAATACAACTCAAGATAATCAATTAATCTCTAATAAATGTGATTTAAGGAAATATCCTCTTCTTCATGAAGTATTGCTTCATATGCTGATAGTAATAATCCAAAGCGCTTTTATGATTCCCTGAAAACTATTTATGGACCAAAAACCTATGGTGCATCACAACTACTCAGTGCTGATGGAGCCACATTGATTAGTGATAGGGACACGAACCTAGAGAGATGGGCTGAACACTTCCATAATGTTCTCAACAGACCGTCATCAATCAATGCTGAGGCCATTGACTATTTATCTCAGGTTGAAGTCAATCCCTCCTTAGCTGAAGTTCCAACTGAAGAAGAGGTTTTGAGGGCTATTAGGCTCCTTTCATGTGGCAAAGCACCTGGTGCTGATTCTATTCCAGCTGAGATTTATAAGGTAAGGGGACCATTACTCATACAAAAGCTGACTGAAATTTTCCAGGTTATATGGCAAGAGGAGGTTATCCCTCAGGAGTTCAAGGATGCCTCCATTGTCCATCCTTATAAAAGTAAAGGGAATAGATTGTCCAGCGACAGTCACAGGGGGGTCTCTCTCTTAGTCATTGCTGGCAAAATTCTTGCTAGAGTCCTCCCTAATAGGCTGCTCCTTCACCTGGAAGATGGTCATCTACCTGAGAGCCAGCCTGGCTTCAGAAAGGGCCAAGGAATAGTTGATATGGTGTTTGCTGCCCAACAACTCCAGGAGAAATGCCAGGAGCAGAACATAGGTCTGTACACAATGTTTGTACATCTGACCAAGGCCTTTGACACTGTTAGTCATGAGGAAAACTATGTCAAAATTTGACTTCCCAGAGAAGTTCATCAGTATTGTATGTCAATTTCATAAAGGCATGTTTGCCTGGGCTTCCTAGTCGCCAATGGAGTGAAACAGGGGTGTGTGCTCGCTCCCATGCTTTTTAACATGGTGTTTTCAGCCATGTTGTCAAATGCTTTCAATCAAGATGAACATGGCATCAAGGTCAGCTACTATACTGATGGTAAGTTCTTCAATTTCAAAAGGCTACAAGCCAAGACCAGAGTGGAGGGAGTGTTGGAGTGTGATTTTCTGTTTGCAGATGATTGTGCACTCAATGCAGCCTCTGAAGCTGAGATGCAACAAAGTATGGATCAATTCTCTGCTGCCTGTGCTAATTTTGACCTAATAATTAACACCAAGAAAACATAGGTGCTCCATCAGTCACCACCACACCATCCATATGTGGAACCATCAGTAACAAGTGGAGAAGTTTTGAATGCTGTGGATAAGTTCACTTACCTTGGTAGTGTACTTTCCAGGGATGTACACATTGACAATGAAGTTGATGCACAAATTGCCAGAGCTAGTTGAGTGTTTGGGAGGCTCTGAAGAAAAGTTTGGGAGAGAAGAGCTATTAGACTGAGTACCAGACTGAAGGTCTACAGAGTCATTGTGCTGACCTCATTGTTTTATGCCTGTGAAACATGGACAGTTTACCAGAACCACGCCAGGAAACTGAATCACTTCTACTTGAACTGTCTTAGGAAGATTCTGAGGTTCGTCGAGCTGAATTGCCAAGCATTTGAACTATACTTCAGAGAGCGCAATTCTAATGGACTGGCCACCTTGTTCGAATGCAAAATATACACTTGCCAAAAAAGACTGTTTTACGGAGAACTTAAACTGGGCAGGCCATCACATGGTGGTCAGAAGAAGCAATACAAGGACACTCTCTAGGTCTCTCTGAAGAACTTTGGATATGACTGTGCAACATGGGAGACACTGGCACAGGACCACTCAGCATGGTGTGCCCACATCAGAAAGGGTGCTGTGCTCTATGAGCAAAGCAGAATTGAGACAGCACAAAGTAAACATAGGATGCACAAATTTGGAGTATCCACCCAAAAAATTCATACGGACTATCTGTGCCCAACCTGTGGTAGAGCATTCCGAGCTTGTATTGGTCTGATCAGCCACAGTCAGACACACTGAAAATTCACTTTATCATGGTGATGTCATTTTGGTCCTCTTCATAAACGAAGGACAACGATCAATACCAATTTCTTGATTTAACCCAAAAGTGCTCCCTAATCTTCTCAAGTATGTTCACACCCTCCATCAGAAGATACAATTAAATTTCCAAATATTTTTCTTCAAGCTTATCAAATGGAACAAGGAACTTTCCTGATCAACTCCTTAAATGAAAAAAGGCATGATAAGGTTTTACTATCACCTTTATAGAATATCTCTTATCACCATTTTTCTTTTCTCTCTGATTTTATACATGCTATTTTTAAAAAGAAATAACTTTTTATTGATATGTTTTGTTTTTCTATTATCTACATTTCCCAATGTATCCCTCCCTCTATCCTCTCTCAGCAAGTCATCCCTTATAACAAAGAAATAAAAATGAGGGACGTGATTTGGAGAACGATTCAGAAAAATTAACTAATCAATACATCAAAAATGTCTGCCATTATACCTAGTGTTCCACACTCATAGACCCCCACCTTGGTAAATAAGAAGAAGGGATAGATGCTTCCTCATATCTCTTCTTTGGGGCCAAGTTTGGTCATCATGATTTCAAAGAATATAGCTTTCATTGTTTTGTTTTCCTTCTTTCTATTTACATTATTTTAGGCACTTTGTATGATTGTTTGCTTCCCTTTGCTTCACTTGGTTTATACATCTTCCCAAGCCTCTCTATATACATCGCATTTATTACCTCTAAGCACATAGTAATGTTCCATTAAATTCAAACACCTGAATTTGTTTGACCATTCCCCAGTTGATGGGCATCTTTGTTTCCTCTATTATTGCTGGGGGGGAGGGGAGAAATATACTACTATTTTGGTGTATATGGTGCCTTTCTTTTTATCATTGATGATTTCAAATACTTTAAAACAACTTTCTTAAAGCTAATTTAGTTTCCCTGGTACATTGATATGGGAATAGGGAGCCTGAAATGAATGACCGGAACCAATTACATGATCTGTTTTCCATTATAAAATAATGAATTTTTGTTCTGATTTAAAAATTGGTTTCCTTTGAGTTTGGTTAACATGAGACAGTTGTCCTAGGATTTGGATTTGATCATCCCTGAATGAATCAGTAATTGAGTTTCTGGACCAGCAAAGCTGAGTTACTAGACTCTGGAACAGAGATAGCCAATTTCTCACCTTTCCTAATAATTAATGTCATTAAATCATTCTGAATTAACAACAAAAAAAAAACTTGAATCCCAAGTATTAGAATATTCTCTCACTTAATTTAAGGACATTAAAAGGGAGACAAAAATTCCTTAGCAGTAAAGAATATGTATATATTTACCAAACAGAATCTGAAACTGGGAAGTTTCTTTTACTAACACTTTATAGATTTTTTTTGTCTTCTGAGAATGGATTTCTCTGTGTCACACCTGTGTGGGGAAATACAGCAGCCATTCACCAGACATTGTGACCCCAGTGCTGATCAACATGGAAGTTTTAACAGGTTCCATTTTTTTTCACTTGTGCTTGTCATCCTTAGGCAACATGTTGGCCCTCCACTCCAGAGGTTCACCATAATAAGTGCCCAATTTAGTGCTTAATTTCTACTGCAGCTAACAACTCCCAAATTCAGACTAAGAGACTCAACCTCTCCTAATAACAGGGATTGCAGATGTGAGTCCCCATGCCCAGCTTGGGTTTAAATTCTCCAGCACATAGAAGAAATGATGAGCAGGCAGACTTCAGAAAAACATGCAAAGACTTATATGAATTTATGCTGAGTGAAATGAGCAGAACCAAGAAAACATTGTACACAGTAAGAACCACACTGTGTGACTGACTTTGATAGACTTAGCTCTTCCAGCAGTGAAAGGATTGAAGACAACTCCAAAAGACTCATAGTGGAAAATGCTATCCATTCCGGTTCTTTCCAGAGAAAGAACTTTGGAGTCTGAACGTGGATGGAAGCACACTATTTGCTCTCTTTTTCTTTTATTGTTTTGTTTTGTTTCTTCCATCATGACTAATGTGAAAGTATGTTTAATATGAATGCATAAACAGAGCCAATATCAGATTGCATGCCATCTTGAGGAGTAGGGAGGAGTAAGAGGGGAAGAAAATTTGAAACTCAAAATTTTATGGAAGTGAATGTTGAAAGCCTAAAATAAGTTAATTTTTAAAAATATATAAATAAATGAACTTTCCAGCACAGAACTCAGGCAATAGCTTATTTCTTCTAAGGCAAAAGTGGTTAAAGTATAGTTAGTGGAACCCTTCAGGAAGTCATGAAGATAAAACTATTTAGATAATAATACTAATCTATTTTTACCTATTAAAATACTTCTCCCTCTTACTATTATGTATCTGGAAGAAGCCAGATTTTCTTTACATACTTCGATCAATGCAACACACTGCAACAGAATAAATGCAGAGTAGATTTGAGAATCCAGCTGTTTTCCATTGCCAAACATTAAAGAAATTTGCAAAAATACATAGAACAATATCACTCCTCACTTTTTTTGGTTTCAGAAAATATAGTTATTGTTCATAAAAATTATGTTATTAATGTTAACATCAATAGGTTTATTAAATTTTTAAATAAACTAATAAATATTTTGACATTTTATCAATGTCAGCTTTTAATATTGATAGACATAACCCAGGTAAACAAAAGCTCTTTGGAGTGTAATGAGGTCCTAAAACCAAAAAGTTTGAGAACTGCTGCTTTCAAGTATTTTGTCCATAATTAGGATATGCTGCCACCAGGTGGAGGGTGAACTTCAGGTATGATTTTATGGTATGAAAAACATGCCATCTATGGACATGGTACCTACAAAAATGTAGCACACACTTGCATGAAATTATGGATTTTGCTTTGATTGGGAGGGGGGATGAGGTGAGGGTTTTAATTTTTAAACAAAAATTTGGATTCTATTTTTAAATTGAGAGCAAGATTTAAAGAAATATTACTTAACTAAACAATGGTTTTATTTTGGTTTGAGAATACTGTTTTCAACTCACCCTTAATTCTTTTTCTTTCATTCCAGTCTTCTCATACAAAATGACTAATATGAAAATATGTTACGTGATTGTATATGTATAACCTATATCTGATTGCTCACCATCTCAAAGAACAGAGGAAGGGAGAGAGGGATAAAATTTGGAACTCAAAACTTTTTTTAAAAAACTTTTTAAAACTGTTTTAACATGTAATTGGGGGAAATTTATATATATATATATATATATATATACACACACATACATACGTGTGTGTATGTGTGTGTATATACATATATACTGAGAAAATCTAATTCAAAGTTTTAGAACTTTTAAAACTTTGGTGTCTGTGACACCATGACCAAGTTAATTTGAGAAAAGAAGAAGAGGAAGAAGAAGGAGAAGAAGAAAAGAAGAAGAAGAAGAAGAAGAAGGAGAAGAAGAAGAAGAAGACTAGGCAAAGTCCTCCAACATGTTGAAAAGACTGTCAATGGAGGATTAGTGAAAAGACAGACAAAAGTAGCACAGGATGAGAAAATGTGAATGAGCTACAATTTGCATCATTGGAGGGATCATCTACCTAGATGAGATCACAGATCCATGGAAGTAGCATGAATGAGCAAGGCACAGCAAGGGAACAAGCGGTAACATGTGCCTGACATGTCAAACCACCACTACCTTGACCACAATCTCCACTCAGATTCCAATAAAGACATGCCAGGACCTGAAACCCAAGAGTCTTGGGAATAGTTATGCTTCCAGTATGGTGCCCTCAGCCATCAATCACCCTGAAAAGCAAACCCTTTTCAAACTGCCTAAGAGACTCAGCCTCTCCTAATAACAGGGATTACAGATGTGAATCCCCATGTCCAGTTTGAATTTAAACTGTCCAGCAAATATAAGAAATGATGAGCAAGTGGACTTCAGAAAAACATGGAAAGTGGAGGTGTAGCCTGGCAACTGCTGCGGCAGGTGCTATAGCCACAGGTATCCAAGACCCAGAAAAGAAAGTTCTTGCCACCAAAGTCTTTGGCACAATCAAATAGTTCCACATCAGAAGTTGATAACGATTTTTATCAGTGTAAATTACATTAATGAAGAGACATTATTATCTATTTTGCCTCTATATCTTAAAGACCATAGAACCTTTCCATCGAATTTGTAGCTGAAACCTGCCTAAATCGTCTCCCCCATTATGTGTGTGCTCATGGACAGCAGAAACTGGCTTAATTTTCTATTTGATTCTCCAGTCTTTAGCAGAGTGCTTTGTACGTAGTAAGTACTCAAATGTCTTTTTAATTCATTCAAATATGGGCCAAAGTAGGATAAACTGATCATAGCAATATATACCCTATTTTTATCATTGTTAAGATACATGATTTTCCTTTCAAATTAAAAGAAATCCTTCTGGCTAATTTGTTCCAGGTTTCTCCCTCTTACAAGATACCTAGTCATTAGGCTTTACTGATTAATTTCCATTGTACTTATATAAAAATGGACAACAGTTTTGGAGGTATGAGATGGGAAGAAAGGAAAGGGGCAAAAGTGGAAGCTCCTTGAAGGTTCAGCATCATTATCAAAATAGTCTTTTGGGTTTACTGATAAAGTCATTACTATTTTGCTTGTTTGTTTTATTTCATAAATTTTATTCAAAAGAGGAAACATGTAAAGCAATGTTACACATTGAAGTTCAGGAGATTGAAAAAGAGAGAAAAAGGGGAAAAGGACAGTGCTCACAATTAGAGCAAAAATCTTCACTTGGAATTTGTAACTCCAAAAACTTTGGACTTTCTTCCTAACAAAAAGTGAAAAAAAAAAATATTGGCTACACAAACAGACTTGATAAAAGAGGAAGGAAAGGACTGCCTATAACAGAATATTACATAAAAATCAAGCAGTTGGAGCATGAGTAGGATGGATTTAACCACAAACTTTTGTGCCTTCTCAGATCTCAGGATGTCATTGCAGACCCTTCAACCCTGAGAACTGAAAATATCACAATCAACTGCGTAAGTACATATGGTGATTAGAATTCAAGTAGGTGACAATTGGAGAATTGCATATGTTACTTTTTAATCTTCTCCTATTTTAGTAAAAATCTGCTGAATGGTGTGGTGTGTTCATGCTTCAAGTGGGTTTTCAATGTCTCCTACTCAAGATTTGTTTAGTGAAATTTCATCTTTTAAAAAAAAGAGTTGCTTTTTTTCCCTTGATTCATGTTGGCCTTGAGTTGAGACTAGAACGAAGGAGATGCTCAGTGAAAGGGGAAGTGGAGAACAATCAACCAGTATTTATTAAATGCCTTAATATGTGTCAGGCACTGTACTAAGTAATGGAAATACAAATACAAGCAGAAAGAAAGAAAAAGATAGTCCCTGCCCTCAAGGAACCTATACTCTAATGATGGAAGGCATCACATAAATGGGGAGCTGAACAGCAGAGGAGCAAGTATGGGAAAAGGCACCCACTCCAGGGCTTGGTAGCAAAATTCAGAGGACGAGGGATGGTCTGCACCCCCCTTCAAAACGGAGATTTCCAGAACTAATCAGTGGAAGGAGTCCCACAGTGAAGAAGAAGGCCACTGAGTCATAATGATAAAGTCCAGAGAATAAGAAATAGTTTGTCTGGGCCATTCTTTAGAATGGAAGGGGTGCCAAGAGAGAGCTGGTCAGGAGATGGTGGGAGCTAGCACTGGACAAAATTAAAAGAAATCCCTCAGAACATAAAAACAGCAGGGAAAAGCTCTTTCCAGTTCTCCTTTCCCCACTCAACATTTCCTGTTTACTTTGAGGGACTAAAAGACATTCTCAGTGCTTAATGAAGGTGTCATTGTATTGGTGTACTCCCTCTGTTGACACACATCACTGGATCTCTATGACTTAGTATACAATCTTCACAAGTTGTAGACCAAAAATTAATCATCTGGAGGCCAAGCCTCTGTTAATAAGCCACTCAACATTAGGAAAAACTGGCCCTCAGATTATGTAAATATATATATGTTCTATATATAATATAGTAACATGTAAATATATACACATACATATATATGTGTGTGTATGTGTATGTATATTATATATTAATAAATATATATGTGTGTATGCACATATATGTGTGTGTATATGTATATGTGTATGTGTATATACATGTGTGTGTATACATGTAATCCATTGCCAGGCCCATACCCAAAACCTCTACAGCTTGCCATGACCTGCCAAACCTTCAGAGACATGATTAGATGGTAGTTGTCATGAAAGAGACCTGAGAGCTTTACAGGACTGTATGTTTTTCTTTATCTGTAAAGTGAGAGTAACAGTATTTGCACTACATACCCCAAAGGTTTGTTATGAGGAAAGTATTTTATAAACTTTGGAGTATTATGTAAACGTGTATCGTCAGGTTGGGTTTGCGGTTTTACTTTTGGTTTGGTTTTTTGGGATTTTTGCTTGTTCTGTAGGTTTGCTTTTGTCTAGATCTGTGATGTCACTGAAATAGAAAATTCTCGATTGGGAAAACTCACTCTACCAATGCAGATAAATAACTATACTGCAATTTATAGTTCTGGAACGCTGACTAAGGCATTAAGAGACTGACTTGCCCAGGGTCACACAACCAGTGGTGTGTCAAGAGCAGAACTTAAATCCATCTTTCCCATTCCAAGGACAGCTCTTTATTCACTCTAGGCTCTGCTGTCTCTCTGGTTATTATTGTTTCTCCTGTTATACACATTTTATTTTATTTAAAACTTTTTAATTTTGGTAGAGTTACAAGTGTTTATAGAAATCACTTCTAAATTTTTCTGAAGTAGTTTGTATCTGATTAGATACTCTACGTGTGTGTGTGTGTGTGTGTGTGTGTGTGTGTGTGTGTGTGTGTGTAGCATGCTTGGGTACACTTATGTGCACATTTGTGTGAACTGGTTGCTAGGGACAACCTCAACTAAAGAGAAAAAGTTATTGTCTGCCAATCGAGAGTAGCCCATAGAAGCTGGCAATGCTTGTCGGGTAGAAGAAAAGTGGGAAGGGCACTTTCTTTTTTTAAGAAGAAAGTAGAAAAATGTTTGTCTTCTAACTAGAAGAGATTATTCTCACTAGAAGGAAGTCTGGCAGATGAGGAAAACTACCTGAAAGGGCATTTGATGCCAAGTTGGTCTGAAGTAGAAAACAATGAAGGTTTTTGATTCTGAGTTTAGAAAATGAGTCAGTCCAGTGGTGACTCAGAGACAAATTCCAATTCCACTCTATATTTGCTATGTGATCCCAGGCCTGTCACTTAAGCTTTCTAAGCTTTGGTTTTCTCATCTTCAAAATGGGGACAATAATAATTACAGCACTTATATCACAGAGCTATTGTGAGGATAACATGAGATATTGAATGTAAATATACATTAAAAGTAAAAGAATCTGTCCACGAGGAACCCCTTCCTTGAGGAGCTGATATGGGGATCTTGGTGGAACAGGAATAATGGAATATAGCCATTACTAAGAATTCCCCAATTTTCATAGCTTTTGAAGAACTTTGGAAAGCTTTGGAAAGAACTTACACTGAGAAGTCACATGGAAAATGGAGGACTAGGAGGATTGTGAGCCATGCCAAGTCAGCAGGGAACTGTGGAATTGTATTTCTGTAACGGAAAGTAAGTGGATCTTAGAATTCATAATTCCTGGAGAAAGCAGAAAGATGGGAAAAGATGAGATCACATGGGCCAGTTCCAGCAGAGCAAGTCTGGTTAGATAGATGAAATTCAGTACAGTATGTATCTTTCTCCTGATTCCCTAGATGATTTCCTGATTCCCCTCTGATTTCCTGATTCCCCACTTCCTAGGGGAAGCTCCAGTTTCTCTTAATCCATCCAGTCATTCCATTTTCCATTTTACCTCTGATTAGTGGGAGGAGTTCTAGGAAGAGGAAATATTCAATTTCCTCATCTGTATCCATTATAACTTACACATGGAAGCCTGTTTCATTAAATGTATATTTTCATTCTATATTATTTGTAATTGCTAGTAAAGTGTATGTCACTTACAATGACTTTAGTTCATGGCAATAAATACACTGTTTAAGATTAAGAGAGAAGATGTTAACACAAAAAGAAAAGAGGATTTTCTTCAGCTGAAGTTGATGTGGGGGTGAACAAATTACAAAAGGTCTTTCAGTAATCCCTGACATACCCACACACCAGACTATCTGTGCACCTACAGAAAAACTTAATGAGAAAATAAGCCAGTAGTCTTGAAACACAGAAGTTAATGTGTTCGGTTTATCACACACGCTGCACACATTATCCAGTCAAAGTTCTATCTGGCTATAAACATAAGTTGGTATTATTTAAAAATTCAGTTATCTAGGTAAATCTTTTTTCTAAAGTTTTCAAGTAAGCATAATCACATAATAGTTGTGTCTTACCTACACCCCTACCTCTGGACTCTGAACCTTTTTACTGGCTCTTCCCCATTGCTGGAATGTTTCCTTTCTCCATCACTGCCTCCTAGCTTTCCTGGCTTGCTTCAGGTCTCAGTCAACATTTCACCTTCTCCAAGAAGCATTTCCCAGTCTCCCTTAATCTTTAGTGCCTTTCCTCTGAGATTACCCCCAATTTGTGCTGTATGTATATGTATATGGATATATGTATAAATATATGTGTGTGTGTGTGTGTGTATATATATATATGTATATATATATCTTGTTGGTGCATTTTACATAGCTATTTATATGTTGCATCCCCTATTAGACTATGACTTCCTTGAGAGTAAGGACTCTACTTGAGAAGAGGGTTTCTCCCCCTTTCTTTGTAATTGCCAGTCCTTAGCCCAGTGCCTTAACTACATGAGGCATTTGATAAATGCTAGTTAATTGACTGGCTGCTAGCTAGTGAACCAAGTACTGTCACCAACAACCACCACTGTTGGGATTGGAAGCTCAATTCCGTGTGGACAGTCTCAGGCGGGTGAAGGTGGGAGCTTCTGGATCTTGGAGCTCTCGAGAGACCCTCCCAGGAAACGGCAGGGAATAGAGGTGAACCGAGCTATCTCGAGTAATTCCGCCTCTTCCCGTGAGAAGCGTGATGGGACAGAGATCTCCCCGCCCTCGAGATGGTCCTGGATCTGGGCACACTATTGTTATCTAACAGCATGGTATTGAGATGCAAACTGTGTGGCTGAAGGTTAAGTAGGATTGAGGAAGCCTGAAAGCTCTCTTAGCACGTGAGGAGCCAAGAGGACAGTAGGCTCCACTTTTCTTCTTTCCTCTCTCCCCTCCCCCTCTCTCCCCGCTTGTACTTCTACTTCCAATCCCTTAAGATCTTAGCCTCCTTAGGAAATCTCCCCCTCTTCCTCCTAAGGAAGACCTCCGAGCACTTGTAACCGTGACCCTGAAATAAAGCTCAACCCTTGTTCGACTCTGGAACCTCCTTTCTCTCATATGTGCATCCGGCGTGGCCAGCTGAAGACCTCGGAGGTGAGGTAAGAAGACTCGGGTAGCCCACACAGGCCTCTAGGCCTGGCACACCACTATTGAGAAAAACAGAGGAGGCTGACTTTTTCCATGGAGCAGCAGAGAAAGGCCAATGGGGCTTCTCAGTGAAATGTCACTCTCTCATGGACACAGTTTGAAGGGGGTACTCACAGAGACTGAGTGGTAGTGGTCAAAGCAAAAATGAGATTAGAAGAAAGCTAAGAGTAATGGGAAGTAGCATCATGGCAGGGCTGAAGCCCTAGCCCTGGTGAGAGAGGTGAAGGAAAGAAGGAGAAGTGTTCATGAGACTGGATATCTACGCATTCTGTTACATTGAAATCAATCTTCCAAGTCAAATGGGGGAAATGTAACTAATAAGAAGGCAGGATAGTTTCATGAATGAGTACTGGACTTGGCACACTGAGTGTGAATCAGGGCTATCACTCCCTAGCAATATGACCTTAGGCAAACTATAAATGAATAAATTTGCTTTCTGGAATAAATTATTCCCTCATGAGTTTGGGTGACATGACCCAGTTTCCTCAGAGTTTTATCCCCTTGAGATGAGGAGATCATCAAAGTTTCCAGCCTACTGAATTAGGCTAGAACCTAATCCTCCATTAACCCTACAAGGTATGATGTGGTGTCTTCTAAAGTCAGTCACAGAGTAGGAGAAAGAGTACTAGATTTCTCTTTGGAGGAGCTGAGTCCAAATTCCATTCTGTTATTTATTTCCTGCCCAAGTCCCTGAGTCTCAGTTTCCTTATCAGAAGGAAAGATTGGATTTAACATCCTCTAAGTTTCTTTCCTGTTCTAAATCCTATAAATAAATTTATCTTCCCCCTCTCTCATAACTGTGAATGCTGTCCTCAGAGAACAAATGGGTTTGTCCATCTGGTCATGCATTGAAGCTAGCTGGTCTCATGCAGAATGGCCTCCGCTTGGCTAATCTTGGACAAACAGTGCTTATCCTTTCCTCTTTTGGTAAAAATGACTGGGCTTGTATAAGCTATCTTTGACAGCTAACTTGCCTTCTAAACCCCAACTTGCAATACCCCTATTCAGTTTGACAAACTCAAAAGTGGCAGACGGGGATTTCTGCTTCAACCATTTGCCTAAACTGTGATACCCATCCACATGCAAAATGCCTCAGGCTTCCACTCAATCAAGAAATTGCAGTTAATGCCCTTAGGGGGGAAATGGTCTTTGATGAGTCTCCGTGTTAGCAGCCAATCCAAATCCATTACCTTCCACATCTGGAAATAAGGTGAGCAGTAAAAATGAGTCTGATGGCCTCAATCTATTTCTCATTTATCAGCATCACAATAACCTGGCTCAAACACACACAATTCAGAATGATTGGCTGAATTTGCCAAAAGACTGCAACAGTATGTGGAAGGTTGAAGGACAAGGCTTAGAGGCATTGGCAGAATTATTTCAAAGGGTCACCTCTGGAGTTGGGGAGGTCAAAATGAAAGTAAGTACATTGGAGGAACACTTTAGAAACTGAAATTCGGAAGAAATATGAAGGCATTTTGTAGAGCAGGATAAATGACAGCGCTACTGTGCAGGATTTAAACCCCAAACTGTCAATGGCATGTCTCCCTTACTTAAAATAATGGTTATAATAGTAATTCTTGTTATCCTAATACCTTACATAAGTCACTTTACATATAATATCCTGAGGCAAGCAGGTGGTACAGAGGACAGGGAGCTGCAGCTGGAATAAGGAAAACTGGAGGGAGTTATACCACGCCTCAAACACAAGGTTATTGTGGGACTCACATGAGATAATACATGTAAAGCATTTTGTAAAATCTAAAGTGCTATCTAAATGTTAATTATCATTGTTACCATTTGACCCTTATGAAAATCCCTGGAGGCAGATAGGCCAGGTATAGTTATTCCCATTTTGCAAATGAGGAAACTGAGATGGAGAAAAGTTGACATACGTTTAGGGAAGGATTTCAATAGCTGAGCTTTAACTGTAACACTGTTACCGTAAATGAAATCACAACAATCAGCGGGATCCTCGGCTTTTTCCATCTTTTTTATAGCAACATGAGAAACAAAGGAATAGATTTTAAAGAATTATCTAGTAATCTCAGACATTTTATTTTTTATTTTATCTTGTTTTTTCAATGAACAAAAATCTATTTTCTCTCTTTCACACCCCCCCTCCCCATTGGAAAAGAAAAAAAATTTTTGTAACAGATAAGTAATTAAGCAAAATGAATTTCACATTGCCCATGTTCAAAAAATGTGTCTCAATCCACACCCTGAGCTTGGCCTCATACTCTGCCAAGAGGTGAATAGTCTATTTCACAAGTCTTTTGGAATCGAGGTTGGTCATTTCTTTTCATCAGAGTTCTTAAGTCTTTCAAAGTTGTCTGTCTTTAAAATTTTGCTGTTATGATGTCAGCTGACCTCCTGATTCTATTCATGTCACTCTGCACCAGTTTACACAAGTCTTCCCAAGTTTCTCTAAAACCACCCCCTCCATTTTTATAGTACAATAATTTCCCATTATAATCACATTCTATCATTCGTTCAGCCATTGCCCAATTGATGAACATCCTTTAGTTTACAGTTCTTTGCCACTATAAGAGTATAAGTATTTCTTAAGTATGAGTTCTTTTCCTCTTTCTCTGATGTCTCAGTCTCTTTAATGAGAGAGAGGCTAAGATAACAGATAGACACTATAGCCAGGTCATCTTTAGAAGGACTTAAACTATAGGTACAAGTATTTGGTTTTTTAATACCCAAAATATATAAATAAGAAAAAAGAATGGATTACTATAAATAGGAAATGAAGTTAAAGAGTCTCCCTTTAAAGCCATAAGAAAGGGAAATGTTAAGATTCACAACAGTCAAAAGGGAATGAGCATGTTACCTAACTGCATATCAGTGGTCTTATTTCTTTAAATTTTCCTCCAACTGTGGGTAATTTTTATAAATATAATGAAGAGTAACTTTTATAAATATAATGATGGACAAATATGTATTTATATCTAGTTAAAATATGTACCGGTAAAGTAATTGCATTTAACAAGCGCATATTAAGTGCCTCCTATGGGCCAGGCACTATGCTGGGGTAAGGGGAGCAAAGGGGGAAGGAATGCGGACAAAAATGAGAAATCATTGCACTCAAGAGTTTATATTCTACTGGTAAAATGTAAAGGCATAATTGAGTGAGAAAACACACTGTATTCTTTCAAACACAATTCAGTATATCTGTGAGAAGTCTATGTGTAATAGCATAGGTACCACTGTACCATGATCCCACGTCTACCAGGTAACATAAATAAATTTCTTGCAAATCCAGAGAAGGCAAATAAAAGCAAACATTTCAGAGAGCCATGGATAGGAAAAGCCATTTAACTGAGCTGTGCAACTCCATCACTTGTTTAGGACAAAGTAAAGAGGCAGAAAAAGATTAAAAATTAAAAGGCACCATTTAGTAAAAACAATTCCCTTTTAACTACTGAAAGCTTGCCAATGCTGAAGGCCCTTCTTCCTTTAAGGAAATAAAGGACTCCACATTAGCTTCTCTCCTTTCAAAAAGTTGGAGGGGGTGAAGGGAAGGAGGAGAAGTATTAATGAAACTCCCCCTCCTCCACCTCTAAACTTCAATGTTTTCCCTTCGTCTTCCTGCTCTCAATTCCTCTCACCATCCATGGAGAGAGAGCCCATGCTGAGAACTCTGCATGAAACCATCAACAGCAGCTGTTAATGGGAAGCCTAATGGCCCTTTAATGGGACTAGTAAAGCTAATAGATTTGTAAAGATAATATTTATTATAATAAAAGGAACTATGTTCCTGAGGAGAGGGCCAAACTAGCCTGGTTGGACCTCACTGAACATAGTAAAGTGAAGGGCTAGTCCACTTAGAGGAATCAATTTTCCAAATAGATCCATCATTCTTCTGAAAAGTTCCATAACACCCATTACAAGTGACCAACACCAGGAATAATGATCGACCATCGCATCACAGTGTTATGTCTTAAAGGTGGATTTCTATCAGAACACCTGTTCTAAATAACGAACAGTGGCCAGAGGCGTCAGATTTCCCTTTCTTGTACGCTTATGGAGTATGAAATGAGGTTCCTCTATTTAGAGTTGGCAGGGACCTCCCCTCAGAACTCATCAAGTCCAACTTTTTCATTTTACAGATGAGAAATAACCTGGCTGGGACTCAAAACATGCAATTAGTTCAACTCACAGGCAGCCATCCCTTCACAGTGAGAGAATGGCAAGACTGGTATTTTCTCAGGTCCTCCACTGTGAATCAGACAAACAGTAGATTTCCAGCCCATTAAGTATGGTTGCCCCTAGAAAGATGTGGTCTGTCTTAGACTGAATTCCCTACCCCCACCTCATCTTCCAACCTGAAAAGTCTAGAATGTACAAGTTGGTGCCACATTATATGCATCCAGAAAAGAGCAACTAAAAGAGTAAAGGGCATTAAGTCTGTGCCTTTTGAGGATAGGTTAAAAGAATTTGGAATATTTAGCCCAGAGAAGAAAAGACTCGGGAGATATGATAGTCAGCTAATGGAATTGGGCATATGGAATAGAGCAATGGACGTTATTTCTGAAAGATATGATTTTTGAATATCCTTCCTCAGATGTTTATCTGTGTGACCCTGAGCAAGTCACAGCATCTCTCAGAATTCAGTTTTCTCATCTGTATAATAAAGATAATAATAATATCTACCTCACAAGTCTGTTGAGGGGGTCAAATAAGATAACATGTAAGCCTTTTGCAAACCTTGAAGCATTAGATAACAGCTAGCTGTAATTATTAGTGTGAGAGCTGACTTTAAGTATTTGAAAGGATGTCACATGGAGAAGGGATGAATTTTTGTTTATCCCCTAAAGGCAGAGAGCTAAAAGCATGGGAGAGAAGCTCCAAAGAGACAAATTTAGGCTTGATATCAGGAAAAATTCCCTAACAATCAGGGCTGTATAAAAATAAAATGGGCTGCCTTGAGCAGTGATCAATTCTCCTCACTGGAGGTCTTCAGTCAGTCGACCAACTTGGTTACGGTTCAGGCATGTACAAATCTTTGTGACCCCTTTTGAAGTTCTCTAAAGATACTGGTTTGCCATTTCCTTCTGCAGCTCATTTTACAGATGAGAAAACTGAGGCAAACAAAGTTAAGTGACTTGTTCAGAGCCACATAGCTAGTCAGTGTCTAAGGCCAGATTTGAACCCAGGTCTTCCTAATTCCAGGTACTGTACTCTATCCTACGCCACCAAGCTGCCCCTAGTCAACCAACTAACATTTATTAAATGTCTACCATGTGTCAGGTGCTGTTCCAAATCTTGTGGATAAAAAAGAAAGACAAAAGACAATCCCTACTCTTGAGAAGCTCTCAGTCTAACAGGCAATTCAAATAGAGGCTGGACAGCCATGTGTAATGTATGTCACAGTAGAGATTTCTTTCCAGTATGAGTTGAACTGAGATCCTTTCCACATCAGAAATTCTGTGATTCTGTAATATTTGCTTGCTAAGGAAAGTGAAAGGCCACTGACAAAATCCCAAGGCATGCAGTAACAACAGAAGCAGAGCTATCTAGTCCAGGGGTGGGGAACCTGTGGCCTCTAAGATACATGTGGCCCTCTAGGTCTTCTAGCTAGGCCCTTTGACTGATTCTAAACTTCACTGAACAAATTCCCATCATAAAAGGATTTGTTCTATAAAACTTGATTTCAGTTAAATAGCCACACCTAAGGACTAGAGGGCGGCACACTGGTTCCCCACCCCTGATAGTCCTTCCTATGGATAGCTCCCTTGCTTACTTTTACTTTGAATGTATCTCAGCACAAGAAGAAAATGGACATGAAACATTAGGAACTTGAGTTTGATGTAATACTATAGGGGGGGAAACTTAGAATCAACTTTGAACTTAGAATTAAGAGATCTGGCCTCATCGACCAGCTTGAACATTTACTAGCTGTATAACCACAGACAAATCATGGGATCTATCTGAACCTAAGTTTCCTCATCTGCATTCAAATAACATTTTGCTCTACCAACTATTCTTGCCCTTAAATACGTTTTCAGTTGTGCATGACTTTCATGAGTTCTTTTGGGGTTTTCTTGGCAAAGATATTACAGTGGTTTGCCATTTCCATCTCCGACTCATTTTACAGATGAAGAAACTGAGGCAACCTGGGTTAAGTAATGCCCAAGGTCACATATCCAGTAAGTGCCCAAGGCCAGATTTGAACTCAGGAAGATGTCTTTATGATTTGCTGTCCAGGGGTTTATCCACTGCTCCACCTAGCTGCCCATCTAACTACTACTATACAAAGGGTATTGTTGTAAAGAAAACATTACTGAAATGGGAATCATTATCTTTTCTGAGAGTGTTGTTAAGCGGTAGAATAGATATCTGGGGGAAGCCAGCATACAGGGATAACACAGATTGTTAGATGACTCTTTGAGATCTCTTCGGTCCTCTATCCTTCATGTTACTATATAAAAAGAAATATGATATTTCCACTGCCAAGTATTCTTCTGCCTCTCTCTATTTCTTTATATGGTATGATTTAATTTAAGATAAAAGTGTTGCAGTTAAAAATATGGCAGAGAGAAGAAAAGAGAAACAAAGAGAGGAAACAGAGGGGGAAAAAAGGAGCCAGACCTTCTGACCTCCAGCTTTCCACTTCTTGCTGTCCCCTGAAAGAAGGTGACAAGTCAGGTAGACTTCCCTCTGCTCCTACCTCTTGTTGCACCCACCTGATCTCCAGCCTCAGGTGAAGAACCAGAACTTCCTCTGACCCCCAGCCTTCCTATTTGACTTCCTCCTATCTGACTGCTCCTCAGTCCCTTTTATTAACATTCGATCCTCATTCAGATCCTTTCCTCTGACCACAGTGTCCCACAGGTTTCTGGGGTCCTGGGCCCTTCTCTTCTCCCTCTATCCTCCCTCCCTAGGTGATCTCTTTTGCTCCCATGGATTTCACTGCCATCTCTATGCTAATGATTTTTAGATTCACCTATCCTGCCCTAACCTCTCTGCTGACCTCTGCTTTACATCTCCATATTTTTCTTGGAGGTTTTGGATGTAGGAGCTTTGAATTTGTTTCTTCTTCTGGTTGTATGTTTTGATCTTTGTCACCAAACTGAGATTCTGTAGTCTGAGTTTTTTGACACTGTCTGCTCTTTTCAAACATTTGACTTTCTAACTTTTTGTCAATGTAGGACTTTGCTTCCAGTGGGGAAGGGGCAGTGAACTGTCCCAAACTTCAGGGGCTTTGTGCAGCCATTTTCAGAGCCACTTCTAGAGGCCTGTAAATTTTCAGTTCTTCCAAGGTGGTATGATCAAAGGAGAGGTGTTTGCTCCTTTCCTGACCTGTGCTCTGGTCTGTGAGTGATCACAAGCACTCTTTTCTGCCTTGGGACTGTGAGGAGGATTTCCTCTCCATCGCACCACCAGATCCATTACCCTAGAACTGCTACCTAGGACTTGGTCCCCAATCCAAGCAAGGCAAAGCTAGAGAATACTGCCTCAGTGCTAGCAAAGGGATCCTGGTAATCTCCCTTTAGCTCAATCCCCACATAGTCTGTCAGCTGGGAGCTCTGGAAGCAGCTGCTGCTGCCTGGGGCCAGACAGAGTCCCTCCCCCACTCATGCCTGACAGAGTTTTCCCACTGACCTTCTATGTGGCCTTTGGCTTTTGTGGAGAAACCCCCACACCTACCAGTGATTCGGTCCCCTGAAGCCTGCTCCAGCCCTGTCTATGCTGCCTCAGCCCACACTGGACTGCATCCCACTCCCAGCCCAGTGTGATAGAACCTTCCTGTCAACCTTCCAGGCCATCTTGGGCTGGAGACTTGATTCAGTCTGTCATTTTGTGGGTTCTGCAGCTCTAGAATTTGTTTGAAGTCATTTTACGGGTATTTGGAGAGGTTTGGGGGAAAGCTTAAGCAAGTCTCTGCTTTTACTCTGCCATATTGGCCCCACCTCTCTAGTTTTACATCATCAATTGCCTTTCAGACATCTCAAACTAGATGTCCATTGGATATCTTAAACACAACATGTTCAAAACAGGATTCATTATATTTTCTTCTAAACTCTACCCCCACCCCCACTCCACCACCTTTCCTATTACTATCAAGGACCACACCACCCTCCTAGTCCTTCAGATTTGCAAGCTATGTATAATATTCAACACCTAACAATTTCTCACCTCCATATCCAATCTGTTGTCACAGTCTATTTCACCTTTGCAATAACTCTCATATATGTCCCCTTCTCTCCTCAGACACTGCCCCCACTCTGGTGTGAACCATCATGACCTCACAACTGGATTATTGCAAAAACCTTCCTTAAGTCTCTTTCTACTTCAATACATTCTCCATTCAACTCCTAAAGTGATTTTCCTAACATGACCATATCACTCTCCCACTCCTATCCAATAACCATCACTGGTTTCTTTTTTTCTCTAGGATCAAAAACAAAATCATTTGTTTGGTGTGTAAAATCTTTCAAAACCTAGCCCCACTCCATCCACCAACTTTCCAGTATTCCTTATTCTCCACTCTATACTCTTTGATCCAATGACACTGGTTTCCTTGTTGTCTTTCTAACAAGACACTCTGTCTGCCCCAGTATTTTCTCTAGGCTATTCCCCATGCCTGGAATATTCTCCTTCCCTAACCATGCCTACTGACTTACTTGGCTTCCTTTAACTACAGCTTAAATCTCCTCTTTTACAGGAAGTCTGTCCCAGTTCCTCCTAACTCTAAGTGCCTTTTTTAGGTTAATTATTTCCTATTCATCCTGTATATAGCTTAGATGTACATTATTATCTGCTTGCTGTACCTCTCACTAGATGAGGAGCTCCTTGAAGGCAGGGCTCAGGACCTCTCTTTGACCTCTTTTTATATTCCAAATGTCTAACATGGTGCTTGGCACATAGCAGGTGCTTAATAAATATTTAGTGACTTACAGAGAGAGAGAGAGAGAGAGAGCAGTTCTGTGTCCAGGCTAAACCCTTCTGGGGTCATCTGAGTTCCAGGGCTATTGCTCAGGATTGTAGGCTTTGTAGGAATTCAGTAATGTTGAGTATTTACCTTCTGAAAGTGGCAAAGGCTATAAATGAGGTCTTTCATGTATTGTCTTATTAATTGCCTAGATTTAAGAAAGTGAGGGAGAAAATGTTAATAATTCATATTAAACTTAAAAGTCTAGCCCCACTAGAGTTGCTAAGAGCCTAAGGGACTGAGTCTCATAAAACTGATGAATGAACCAGAATGCCAATTCATTAATTTACAACGGGAACCAGAACTACTGAGTGGACTTTGATCTTTCTATCAGCCAATCAGTAGAACACTTACCCTTTCTGGTAAAAGAATCTAGTTAACCAACTTGTTTGATAATTGGAAGAGGGATGGTGATCTGGAATCAAAGGAAAGAGAATTGGGTGATCTGATTGGATATTGTCATCAATTCATGAAGAATGCTGGTGTCGGAGCACATGGTTCAAATCTTGCGTCTGCCCCTTACTACTTATAGGGTTGGCAACCTGATCTGCAGAAAGATGTTGGATTTGTAGTTAGAAAATCTAGGTTTAACTCTTTAGTCTGTTAACTTACTATATTTGTGATCTTGGACGAGTTATGTCTCTAGACCTATGTTTCCTCATTTATAAATGAGGGAGTTGGACTTAATGACCTCTGAGTTCCTGACCAAATCTAGATCTACGATTCCATGACCCTATGATGACACAGAAATCTCCATCACATGAATTTATCTACCAAATAGAATGCTCACATTGATCGGTCACAGGACCCCCTCCTCTGAATCAAACTGGAGATATGCTGACAAATGCTCATATTGGCACCTTCCTTTATCTAGAATACAAGCACACCACCAACTGAACATGCTACAATTAATGAGGAGGCAAATCTTTTTAAATTAGTTACAATTAGATTGGTGTTTTCTTCTTGAAGTTTTAAGGAATACCTCTGCTCTTGTCACCAACCATCTGGTGTAGGAGAAAGATTGATGTACTAGAAGTCAGAGGTCCTGCATTCAATTCCTATGATTATAAGGTATAAAAATGGCCAAGTCACTTAACTTCTCTGTCTCATTTCCTTACCTATTAAAGAGTAAACTCCATAGTCTCTATATTGCAACTTCCTGGTCTAAATCTAGGATCTTCTACCAACCCACTTCTACCACACAGAATTTCAATTTCATAGATTTGGAGAGTTGGAAAAAAACCTCAGGGACATCTATCAGTAATGTGCTGGTAAATGTTCAACAACCAACTCTTCGAAAACCCACAGCACACTTTTAAGCTTAATATACATTGTTAACATTTGCTCCATCACTTTCTTAAGTCTAGGAGATCAACAAAACAACAAATCAAGACCTGATTTGTACTTTACTATTTTCAGAAGCAAAATTCTCAAAATGAACATTTAAACAATTGACTCTCATTGGTCAATTAGAGGTGATTCCTGTACACCTCTGCACCTGGTCCAACCTATACATGACAAGAACCCCTACAGAGTTTTAGGCATATTAATCAGTGAGGACTGAGTATAGGCAGGTTATCATCATCCCCAGGAGGCCAAGCAGCTGGCATGGAAGCAGGACAGGACAGAAGGTAAGACAGTAGTGAGAATGAGCACTGAGGCTAGTCTCATGATATGGAAATCCCATGCAGTCTCAAGGTGGTGTCATCTCAGGGCTCATAGTACAGTTTAGCAGGGAAGGAGGAAAAAAGGGTGGAAAGAAAAGCTAGCAGAGAGGAAATGTAGCATGTTGTGGGAAGGCTGATGAAATGGCTAATTTCTGTATGGTTCTCCAATCAGGGCGAGTATCAAGTAGAGTAATGTGGAGAAAGTGCTTCACAAAACTCTGAAGCACTACATATATGTGAGCCCTTATTATCATTAAGTATAGTAGAGGTATTTAAATTATTTATTACCAAAGAAAACACTTATTACAAAGTGGGTGAAGGGTACACAAACAAAACAAATGTAGCCAAAATTAGAAGGAAAGCATGAAATTGGGAGAAAAATTGTAGCAATTTTCTCTGATAAAGGCTTCATTACTTAAATACAACACAGGAAACTAAACCAAAATTATAAATATAAGAGCCATTCCCCAAGTGATAAATAGTCAAAGGATACGAACAGACAGTTTTCAGAAGAAGAAATCAAAGCTATGTCTAGTCGTGAAAAAATGCTCTATATCACTAATAGCTAGAGAAATTCCCATTAACACAACTCAAGGTAACACCACACCTATCAGACTGGTTAACATGACAGAAAGGGAAAATAACAAATGCTGGAGGGAATGTGGAAAAATAGTACATCAATACACTCTTGGTGGAGCTGTGAACTGATCCAACCATTCTGGAGAACAATGTGAAACTATGCCCAAATGGCTATGAAACTGTTCATACCCTTTGATTCAGCAGTACTGCTGCTAGATCTGTATTCCAAAGAGGTCAAACAAAAAATATTGATATTTACAAAAAATATTTGTAGAAGCTCTTTCAGGAGTGGTAAAGAACTGAAAATTGTGAAGGGATGCCCATAAACTGAGGAATGACTAGTCAAGCTGTGGCATATGTTTGTGATGGAATACTATTGTGCTGTAAGAATGAGGAAGGGGATGGCTTCTGAAAAATCTCAGAAAATGTGTGTGAGCTGATATCAGCAAATGAAATAAAAAGAACTAGTTGTACACAGTAACAGTAATATTGTGACAATGATCAACTGTGAAAGACTTAGCGACTCTGATCAATACACAATGATCCCTGACAATTCCAAAGGATTCATGATGAAAACTGTTATCCACCTCCAGAAGGAGAAATGATGAACTCTGCATGCAGAGTAAAGAATATTTTTTTTACTTTCTTTACCTTTCTCACTTATTTTTTTACATCATGTGTAATATTAAAATGCTTTGCATGATTTCATATATATAATGGGTATCATATTTCTTGCCTTCTCAATGGGTGGGAGAAGAGTGGAGGAAGAAAGGATTTAGAGCTCAAAACAATTTTTTAAAATAAAAAATAGGCTATCACTTGTATTGACATACATATAATTTACATTTCAGTTGACCCTCCAAGGAAAGGCAATACTAAAACAGATATATTTGGCTCATATTCTAAATAGTCTAAGATGTGCCAATTACCTGAAATCACCTGACCAGACTGAGGGGACAGGGGCAACCAGAGAAAGAGAAAGCAAAATTAATTGTAGGTGTCCATCCACACATCCCTAGGAAATCAATTGCATCTAGTTGGTATAGTATACAGTGTTGGACTGGGTGTCAGGAAAACCTAAATTCAAATCCTGCCTCAAACGCTTCCTAGCTCTACGACCTTGTACAAGTTCCCGAACCTTTCTCTACCTCAGTTTCCTCATCTATACCTACCTTGTGGTGACAAAATGAGATAACATATGTAAAGTGCTTTGCAAACATTAAATCTTTATATAAATTGAGCCATTATTATTATTGATTATATTATTAGTATATTATTTTATTCCTCCATCAAAACACCTTGATCCCCCCAAATTGTCATGTAGTCATAATAATAATTCCCATGTATATAACAATTTAAAGTTTAAAAGTTATATTCTTCACAAGCATTATCATCCCCATTTTATAGTTACTTTCCCAGAGTTACACAACAAAGTGTAGGAGTGAGAATAAGAGAACCCAGGTCTTGCCGTTGTAGCATCAGTGCACTTTCCTTTCCCCACATAGATGGCCAGACTTTCCATATTTTCAGAAACATTACTCAGTCCTCATCTACTTGCCCTGGTGGAAAACCTTTCCAGTTTTAGCCACTGACCTCATCTCCTCCTGGTTCTTGTTGGGATGATGATGATGATGATGATGATGATGATGATGATGATGATGATATATTTATATATGGTGTATTATATATATATGTATTATATATGCATACATATTATATAGCTTTTATATAGTGTTTTAAAGTTTACAAAGCACTTTCACAAATGCTATCTTACTGGCTCATCACAACAGCTCTGTGAAGAAGAAGAAGAAGAAGAATATTCCCATTTATAAGTGAGGAAACTGAGCCTGAGAGTGGTTAAATGACTTGCCCAGAGTCACAGAGCTAAGGGTCTAGAATGTGATTTGAACTTAGATCTATCTATGATATCACCTAGAAATCACTGAACATGATATTCTTGGTGATCATCAGTAGATTTAGAGTTGAAAGTTTATAGATGAGGAAATTGAAACTCAGATGTAAAGTTACTTGCCCAGGGACATGTGGAAAAATCATGTTAGAGCCAAGGCTGGAAATCATGCCTCCTGACTTCCTGTCTAGGATGTTATGGTTGTGGTGGTTTTCCTGACATGTCATGTTGCCTTCATTAAGTTCCCTATTAGTTCAAATGTCCAAGGTGAGCCCGGATGACCAACTGCCAGGGATGTTGTAAAAGAAGGATTCATGCTTCAGATAAGGGTTAGTCCTACCTGGAACAAGGCATTCTTATGCCCCGGGCAAGATTTGAAAACTATGTCCCTCATGGGGTACTACTCACCAGAGACTTTAATCCCTTACTGTAACATGTGCAATTTAATGTACAAAATTAGAATCTGTTGGAGAGAGCAAATATTTTTAGCATGAAAATATTTGCATTAGTAAAAAGTCATATTTTAAAATGTCCCTTGTTACATTTTCTTGGGGCTTCCTCCTTAAGCAGCTGTCTACCATGTCAAAGCCATTGTCCTGGCTCTAGTTTTGACAGAGGGACTTTTAAAGTCCCTTCTGAATCTTGGACTCTATTAGTGTACATCTATTCTAGCACTACCGTAAATTAGCCACTTTATAGTAAGTACAGTAATCAGATCAGAGAGTGTCTTTGTTTTTTCTGTTCAGTAAGAGGGAGGGAGGGAGGGAGGGAGGAAGGAGGGAAGGAAGGAAGGAAGGAAGGAAGGAAGGAAGGAAGGAAGGAAGGAAGGAAGGAAGGAAGGAAGGAAGGAAGGAAGGAAGGAAGGAAGGAAGGAAGGAAAAGAAAGGAGTAAAGAAGGAAGGGAAGAAGAGAGGGAGAGTGGAAGAAAAGGAGGGAGGAAAGGGAGAGAAAAAAGAAAAAAGAGAGGGAGATAGGAAAGGAGGGAGGAGGGAAGGGAGATGGGATGGAAGGAAGGGAAGAAGGGAGAGAAAAAGAGAGGGAAGGAGGAAAAGAGGAAGTGGAAAGGAAGGGAAGTGTTTTCATTCATTCATTTATTCATTCATTCTCCCCTACTGGAGAAAATTATCAATTTTTTTATTCAGGACTCCTCTCCCTAGACTCTATCTGCTCCTGAGCATGTACTTCCTATTCTTGTCTATTATTCCCATTGCAGAATATTTTCATATCAGATTGTAATTTCCACATTATCCAATTTTTTAAAAACAGTTACACAGTGGACTGGCTGCTTCCTGGCCGTATAAGCTGAGGCAAGTGTCAAAAATCTCATCAAATCATAGATTTACAGCTAGGAGGGACCTCAGAACCATTAAGTTCAACTCCCTTATTTTATAGATGAGGAGACAGCCCCAGAGAGAATAAGTAGCTTGGCTATATCATGCAAGATGTCTGAGGCAGGATTTGGGCCCAGGCCTTCTTGACTCCAATTCCAGTGTTATCCTTTATACTGTATTGCCAACTACACACCACTCTTTTTGCAAAATGGGGCAAGGGATTTATATTATTAAATGCACTACAGACAGGAAGACCATTTCAGTTCAATTCAATAAGCATTTCTTAAGCTGTGTATTAGTTGCTGCAGAGGCCCCATGATGTATTGGATAGATCACTGGTCTCTGAGCCAGGAAGATTTGAGTTCAAGTCTTGCCTTTGGCAAATACCTGGTTTGTCATCCTGCGCAAGTCTCTTAACCTATAATTAATCTAAGCACTAAGGGAACAAGCTGCAAGAAAGGTCCTGTCCCAAACTGGTAAAGGAAAGTTTATAATCTGGGTATTCCCCAGGTGAATTAGAAACACCAGTCCAATTTCGATCCCTTTTTCATTTGCTAGACACTTTGCTAGGAGCTGGAGATACAAAGACCAAGATCCAAAGCCCAATCCCTGCCCTCCAAGGAAACTGGGAGAAGGTGTAAAGACCACAAGTGTGAAGAGCCCTCTCCTCTAGGGAATTTCTTCCAACTATTCACTCTGAGTATCTAACTGTATCACCCCTTGACCTGGCCCCAGTGAATCAGTTAACAGCTATCACTTAATCACTTGTAAGTTACTTAGCTATTCCCCAAATAGGTCAGATTGATCCTGCACAATCTGGCCTTGTTATCTGGACATTTCTTATACATAATAGTGAAGCTAATTTGGGGGTGAATAGACATTAAGGCCAAACAAGGGACTACAAGTTTCCCCAAGAGCAGATTGTTAAACTCAGTGGCATCCAGAAGCCTGTAACCTTCCAAAAAAGTTCCAGGAAGGGACTGACAACCCCATCTGTTCTCTGTGAAAAAGAGCTCAGAAATGACACCATTTAACAGAAGCCTCTTCTCACTTCCATTCTTGCATCCAAACAGAAAAGTTCTAAAGAATGGTCTTTCTGCTGAAGCCCACACAGACCTTGCCCCGTTCTGTCAGATTTTATGGAGATAAGGAAAGAAGAAGGGAAGGAAGGGGGGATAGATAGATAGATAAATAGATAGACAGACAGACAGATATAGGTAGATAAGAAGGGGGTTGGGAGGGAGGGAGGAAGGAAGGAAGGAAAGAAGAGAGGGAGAAAGGAAGGAAAGGAGAAAGGAAGGAAGGGAGAAAGAAAGAGAGAGAAAGAAAGAGAGAGAAGGAAGGAAAGAAACACAGAAAGACAGAAAGAAAAAAGAAAGACAGAAAGACAGACAGATAGAAAGAAAGAAAGAAAAACAGAAAGACTGAAAAACAAAGACAGAAAGAAAGAAAAACAGACAGAAAGAAAGACAGAAAGGAAAACAGAAAGAAAGAAAGAAAGAAAGAAAGAAAGAAAGAAAGAAAGGAAGGAAGGAAGGAAGGAAGGAAGGAAGGAAGGAAGGAAGGAAGGAAGGAAGGAAGGAAGGAAGAAAGAAAGAAAGAAAGAAAGAGAGAGAGAGAGAAAGAAAGAAAGAAAGAAAAAACCAAGTGCCTAGTAGGTTTCAGGTACTGTGCTAGGAACGGGATGAATAGATTAACTCACTCATGGAGGCAAGAATGATTTCTGGAACTCTGGTCCAGACAGTGCCATTTTAGTTCTAGAGAGTGCTTGGTGATAATAGAAAGATAGATGACAGGATATGGGGGTAAAGGGAGCTGTCAAGGAGGAAAACTCATAACTTCAGAGCAGGGAAGTATTTAGTTCTGGTAAGACTTGACTTTCTCTTCCTTCACAATGGTATGAAACTCCTGCCTGTGAAGGATGGAGAGAGAGAGACAGAGAGAGCGAGAGAGAGAAGGAAGGAGGGAGGGAGGGAAGGAGAGAGAGAGAGAGAAGGAAGGAGGGAGGGAGGGAAGGAGAGAGGGAGAGACAGACAGACAGAGACAGAGACAGAGGGAGAGAAAGAGATGGATAGATGGATAGAGAATGCACTTATTAAGTACTTGCTACATTCCAGGCACTAAATTCTGAGGATAAAAATATGAAAAATTAGAAAAAGACAACCGTGGCCCTTAAAGAGTTTACATTCTTATGGACTGGAAGAAAACAAATAAAAAATAGCTGGAAAGTTGACAGCATCCTCCTGAAACAACCACCTGGGTTAGGGAGGCACAAATCAGGAAAGGCAGGGCCTTATGACCTTCATCTTCAATTACATGTGTATTGTAATTGTACTCTAGTATTTTTACCTGTAAATAAGAACTGTGATAAATACATACATACAAAAATGCATATATATATACATGTATATCCACACATATAATGCATTTTCAATTTTGTGGTTAAAGGATTGGCTGGCAGATTAGAATTTAATTGGATTGATAAGGACTGACTAAGATAAGTAGCACCACAGCAAACTTCACCTCTGGCGGTTCTCTATTGCTGACCAAAAGAAACATAAATTCCTCATCCTGGCCTTATACATATGCCACAGTCTGCCTCTAATGTTCATCCTTGTCCCACAGATCCCTCTTCACATAACAGGTTTCTTCCAAACTGTACTACTATTACTCTGTCCCTAGTTCTCTCATTCAGCCATGTCCCATTTCTCCACCTTTCTTCACACTCTGCATCTTGCCTGCAATGACCTTTTCTCAATTTTTCAATTAAAAAATGTTATTAAATTTCTACTGTGTGCTAAGTACTGAGAATACCAAAACAAAGAATGAAACAATCTACCCTCTTAATAAGTTTACATTCAAAATTCTTTCCTCCATCAATCAACAAGCATTTTTAAACTCTTGCTGCGTGTCACAACTGATCTATCCCATAATCCTCAAGGAGCTCACATTTTAATGGCAGACATAACATGCTAAGTCCTAGGGACACACACACAAAAACGCAAAAACATTGTCCCTGACCTTAAGGAGTTCACTCTGATGGAGAAGACAACCTACAAACAACTATGTAGAAAAAAAGATATACAAAGGAGGGGGTGGATGGCAGTCTCAGAAGAAAGACACTGACATTAAGGGAGGAACCCAGAAAGACTCCCTACAAAAGGTGGGATTTTAGCTGAGACTTGAAGAAAACCAGAAGGCAGAGGTGAGGAGGGAGAGCTTTCTTGATCTCCCCTCACCAATCCGTTGAATTTATTTATTTCAACGTCCAACGTGGATACCATTCCTTCCATGAAGCTTTCCCTGACACCAATATCTCTTTACCAGTGTGACCTGCATACATATGCCCAGAGATTTCTGAGAGTAGTGTATAGTAGTATACAATAGTTTTTGCTCTGATAGCTGTGGGAAGTTTTAAAGTATGAGTCGATGTAAAAGCATAGATTTACATGTGACTTTTCAGAAACTCATTTCTTGTGTATCATACAGTGTACCTCTACGGAAATAGAAACAAGTCATTCCCACAAACAACTCCCACCCCCAAGCTGGAAAACTGAAGAAAAGCTAAATAGAACATAAGGCAGCCAAGATGAAGAAAGAGAGACGAGAGAGAGAGAGAGGGAGGGAGGGAGGGGGAGAGAGAGAGAGAGAGAGAGAGAGAGAGAGAGAGAGAGAGAGAGAGAGAGAGAGAGAGAGAGAGGGAGGGAGGGGGAGACAGAGCAATGATGCCTGCGGTATGATGAGAAATCTAGTAGTAAGTATTACAGTTGATCCTCGGCAGTGATGGGAATGGCCCATTAAGGATTTCTAGGAGGTAGGAAAGAAAGTCTGTCACTCCCAAACAGAAAGAGAAATGCATTTGGAAAGGAGCCAAGAAACAGGTTAACCATGCTTTCTAATGTCTGACCACATGACCAAGTAGATGCTGAAGCCTTTTCTGTTCCCCTTAAAGATCATTCCCAAATGCATAACTCTTTATTCGTTTAAAAAATTGTTTGCATCTAAGTGGAAGTGGATAGAGCACCAGGTCTGGAATCAGGAGGACCTTGAATTCAAATCTTGCCTCTTGCACTTACTAGCTTTGTGACCCAAAGTGAGCCACTTAACCCTGTTTTCCTCAGTTTCCTCATCTGTAAAATCAACTAGAGAAGAAAATGGCAAACCACTCCAAGAAAATCTCAAATGTCCAATGAAGAGTTGGACGCAAATGAAAAAACTGAACCGTGCTGACCTGCCTATCGATCAGTGTCCACATTCCTGACTGTCTGACCCTGCACAGTTTAGTCTCCACTTGGCATTAAGAATCCTGTCCATACTTGTTCAAAAACAATCCTTTTTGGAGCTCAGACTTTAATAGTAATAATGATGATGATGGCAATAGCTCATACTTGTCAGAAGCGGGGTAGCACAATGGAAAGAATGATGGGTTTTTAGTAAGAGAACCTGGGTTCATATCTCAGCTCTGCTACCTATGACCTAATGTGACCTTAGGAAAATTCCTCAACTTCTCTGTACTTCAGATTCCTCATCTATAAAATGAGAGAGCTGAACTCAATGACTTCTCAGGTCCCTTCCACATCTAAAGGAATGAATTGAGTGCTTCAGGGGTTACACAGTGTTTTTTCTCACAACAACCCTATGGAGTATACTGCCAAGTATTAATTTTCCCGTTTGAGGCTCAGAGATATAAGTGATTTGCCCACAGAGGCACTAAGAATGTCAAGTGTGGTCATACCCCACCCTACTTACCTCCTTATGAAGAACAATTCCTCCATCTGAATGTTCAAAACTTAGGAATTTTTTCCACTTCTTATGTGCAGTTCAAATGAATGAAATCTTGGCCATTCATTCATTAAACAAATATTTACTGATGACTCACTATCCCATTTCAATGTGATATGCATTTTTTCTAATTTAATATTTGATTTTTCCCCAATTACATGTAAATCATAATTCTTAACATTCATTTAAAAAAACTAGTTCCAAATTCTCTCTCTCCTTCCCTTCCTCCACCTTTATTGAGAAGGCCAGCTATTTGATATAGATTATACATGTGTAGTCATGCAAAACACATTTCCATGTTAGTTCTGTTGTAGAAGAAAACACAGACAAAAAACTAGAAAAAAATAAAGGAAGTAACAAAACAAAATATGCTTCAATCTGCATTTTCAGATGCCATCAGTTCATTCTCTAGAGATGGGGAGCATTTCTCATCATAAGTCTTTTAGAGTTGTGTTGTATCATTGTGTTGCTTAGAAAAGCTAAGTCATTTACAGTTGATCATAACACAATATTGATGCTACTACATACAATGTTCTCCTGGTTTTACTCATCTAACTTTGCATCAGTTCATGTAAGTCCTTCTGAGTTTTTTCTGAGAGCATCCTGCTCATCATTTCTTACAGCATAATAGTATGCCATCACAATCATATACAACAATTTGTTCAGTCATTCCCCAATTGATGGGCATCCCCTCAATGTTTTTGTACATATATAGGTCCTTTTCCTCTGTCTTTTTTTTCTTTGAGATACAGACCTAGTAGTGGTATTGCTTGGTCAAAGGGTAGACATGATTTTATAGTCCTTTGGGCACAGATCGGCATGCTGTACAGAATGGCTGAACAATTTCACAACTTCGCCAACAGTGCATTAGTGTGTCAATTTTCCCACTTTCCCTCCAACATTTGTCATTTTCCTTTTTTGTCATATTAGCCTATCTGTTAGGTGTGGGGTGTGTGATATGCATTTATTAAGTACAAGCTAGGTATTAGGCACTGTGCTAAGTTCTGGGAGCAAAAAGACAAATTTTTAAAACATTCCCTGACTTCACAAAGGTTAAATCCTCCTGGGGAAATACAAAGTGAAAAAAAAGTATGTGTATGCTTATTTAAGGAGGGCTAGGTAAGGTACTGTGCAGTCATAAAGTTACATGGAAAAATGTCTAGGCTAGAGAATTTCTTCTTGTAATTCAAACTATAAATTCTCTACACAACAGGGTATAAATTTCAAACCATGTGATCAATCAGATGGTGGAGTGATAACATTCTACAGATCTCTTCAACCAAAGGATTTGTGTATCAGATGCAGAATAATTACAGCTAAATTCACAAGAGAAGAAGACAGAAACTACTAGGTAGGTAAGAATTTAGGAATTCACATTGGAACACTTTTATACCTTGAGGTCTCCCTCAGCACATCTTGCTCACCTACCACCATATGCCAGAGGCAGTGAGAAGAAGTAAATAAATGTAAAGGCTTTTGCCTAGAAGTTTGACTCAAGGACAGACAGACAGAAAGACACACACACACACACACACACACACACACACACACACACACACACACACACACACACCACCACCACCACCACCACCACCACCACCACCACCACCACCAATGGAATGAGTGACTCTGTCCAAACATCCCCTCATATACTTCTCCCCTCTAAGAAACTCCAGATCTGATCCTGCACATTTATGGAAAGGAAAGGAAAACTAAAAACATGCCAATCCAGGCAGCTCCCTTAGGCTTGATAGAAAAAGAAGTGGAATCCCCTCTTGGATCAATCTTATCCTCCAAGGCTGGTATACCATTTAGTGATCCCCTTATCACTCAACTCAAGGAGGTTGAGGCAGTCCCACAATTCTGCCTTGGAGTATCTATGCACTTGTGAAAAGGGAAGGAAGAGAAAGTAGATATCAAGGAAAACAAGAAAAAAAGGCTGAATAACCATAACATGCAGAGAAAAAAACCAAGTAAAATACCAAGCAGATGAATCAAGAGAGAAGGGGAGAAAATCAGTAAAACTTCAAAGAAAAACCAAAGTTGGCTTGAAGTGAACTAGTGGTACCTGATAAAAGGCAGAGTTCTCTGCACTTTCCACAGATGGATGAAACAAAGGGGAAGTATCCAGGTGTGTCAGCATTTCAGTGGTGTTAATCATTCATATTTTTCTTTCTTTATTATAGCTTTGGAGTTTTTAAAAATAATTTTTTATCTCATTCATCAGAAAGATAAGCTACAACTTTCTTAAGGCCAATCTTGCTCATCAAATGTCTTTAACCTTTCTGAACCGTGACTTCTTCATCTGCTAAATGAAGGGGTCAAAATAAAGACCTCTAAGATCACAGAACTCAGAGTGGGCTGTTTTGTCCATCCCCTTCCTGAACAAGAGCCCCCTCTACATCATGCCTGATAAATATTCTTTAGCCTTTGTTCGAAGGCCTCCAGTAAGAGGAAAGTCGCTGAATCTTCCCCTCCCACTTTGGGATAGTCCTTCCTTATCCTGCCATCACACTTAAATTGCCCTTTTACAACTTCCATATATAGTTTTACTATCTGGGACCAAGAAGAACAAGTTTAATCTTTCTTTCTCTTAACAGCCCAACAGATACTAAAAGAAAGGTCTAATGTTGCTCAGAGTTTTCTCTTTTCCAGGCAAAACATCCCCAGTTCCTTCAATAGAACCTCATATAGCATAGACCCAAGACCATTCATCCATCTGATTGCCCTCCTATACGCACTCTTTAATTTATCAGTGTCCTTCCTAAAATACACCCCTTGGAACTGAGTTCAGTACTACTACAGATGTGGTCTGATGAGGGAAGAGTATAGAAGAATGGTCATTCCTTATCCATAGATTCATTCTCATTCTTTCTCTCTCTCTGTCTCTCTCCTCTCTCTCCTTCTCTCTCTTTTTCTCTCTCTTTCTTTCTCTCTCCTTCTCTCCTCTCTGTCACTCTCCTTCTCTCTCTCTCCTTCTCACCGTCTCTTTCTCCTCTCTCCTTCTCTCTCCTTCTCTCTCTCTCTCTCTCTCTCTCTCTCTCTCTCTCTCTCTCTCTCTCTCTCTCTCAGAATGAATGAGCTTCTCAGCTGCCATAACATTTCTATTCAACTTTCAAACCTCTAAAGCTGTTATTTCTTTTTCAAATGAATTGCACTCTAACAATTTTCATAACTGACATCTTATAGCACTTAGAAGTTTACAGAGCTACTTTATACATGTTATATCATTTGACACTCAGAAAAGCCCTATGAGGTAACTATTATAAGGTTCTGTAGTCCCATTTTGCAGCTGAAAAAATTAAACTATAAAAGAGTTAAGTGACTGCCCTCCATCTTGCACTTGTGAAATTCATTTTTTGAACCCTAATGTAAAACTTTACATTTAGCCTCCTTACACTTAATTTCATGCTGTTCTGCTCAATAGTCTAGCATGTCAAAATCCTGATTCCGCCCTCCAGTGTATGCCTATAGCTCCAATTTTTATGTCATCTGCTAATTTGAAAAGCATGTCCTCTTAGTCTTTATCCAAACCATTGACAAAAATGTTAAATAGCTAAGGGCAGCATGTTAGTGCAGTGAGCAGAATATTGGAGCTGGAGTTAGAAAGACCTGAATTCAAATCTAGCCTTGGTTATCTACTAGCTGTGTGATCCTGGGCAAGCCTCTTAACTTCTGTTCTCCTTGATTTTCTCAATATAAAGTGAGGATAAAAATAGAACCTACCTCCCAAGATTTATTGTGAAGATCAAATGAGATGATATTTGTAAAGGTCCTTGGCACATAATAATAAATCACCAACATATAATAAAAGCCCACAATTACATATATGATAAATACTTGTTTCCTTCCTTCCAAACAGAGCTCTGTGGGGCACATTCAACTCTAAGGGCCAGTACAGTTCCAATAAACAAGTCAAATATAAGCCTATAAGACCTAAGACAAGTGAACTAGCATACATAGAATCAGAAAAAGAGGGCCATGGCCTCCATGATCCAGCTGCTCTATGTCCTCACCTTATGTTGTCTACTTTACATGAACACTCACACTCATGGGTTTATAGGTGTGTATGTGAGGCCAAGGAGAGGCGGAATTCTAAACATCCAGGGTACTTGATTCCATAAGAGTCAGAGTCAGAAGAGTGTTTTTACACATAATCCTTAGGGTTGAAGGGGAAAAAATGATGAGTCTGCCAGATACGGTTCTTAATAAACACCTTCCAGTTAGCAATTAACCTCAGGACCCCACATAATCCTTCACTAAGCAATGAACTTTCTCACCCCTGGGTAGACCAAATTCTGGTAATGGTCTAAACTTAGATATTCTTCCCTTGAAAGGCTTTAAGCCTCTGCCACTTCTCCTGCATTCCCTTTGGACTGGTTCGGATCAGGGCCAGAGCCCTCAAACATAGAAGAACAAAGGAGGAAGTTTTGTCAGCATCATGAGGTCAGTGAAAATCAAGAATAAAGCAGCAGAGCTTTCCACATCTAGCAAACTGAGAGACATGACAGTACTTAGGAAAAATGTTAAATAGTCATTTTAAAGAATTGCTTAAATTTGGTTTTCTTTTTGTACTTAGAAATAAATCTGCCTGCAATTCACAGGAATTTATCTAAAATGCAAACAGAAGGTGTATTAGGCAGAGTGACAGGTTCTAACAGCTGCCTGATCTGGATACAAAATATTAAGGAAAGAAAAATACTCATTATTCTGGAGGCTCGACAGCATTTTCAGTTCATTCCAGCACTAACAGGTCCCCCTGTGGCCTTGTAAAAGTCACTGAATTGGAATAAAGGTAGGTAAGCAACAGTTTCATCTTCACAAGTGCCATGTAAAATATACACATTAACAAGCAGTTTGGTGTGATTTTTCTTTCTTTTGTCTGTTCTCGTGGTTCCTTTTGCTCTGGTTCCTGGCCTTGGCCTCTGCCATGTCTTTGATAGAAAGATAACTAGGATTGCCCGGTGTCCATTTGCCATCCCTAGAGATCCACTGGAATAAGGTCATGGTGCTTGTGAGGGATAGAGCTGGCTCAAAGTGTAGTTTCCTGGTCTCCAGGGGGCTGGAGGTCTAGCTATAAAACACCCATAATCCAAAGGACAGAAAAACAAGCAAGGAAGGGGGAGGATGCTGGGCTTCAGGGTCATTTTCCAATGGGCACAAAACCAAAGTGAGCCTCCCAGACTAATACAGTGTCATAAAAAGAGCATTGGATTTGGAATCAGGAAGCTTGGGTTGGTCTCAGCCATGATATTTACTAGCTGTGTTATATTACACAAGCCATTCAATAGCTATAGGCCTCAGTTTCCTCTTCTGTAAGAGGAGAAACCAAGAAATAGATTTCTGTCTATTCCAGCTGAATATGTCTATGATTCTATGCTGCTACCACAAAGGTGAGACTGAGCCCTTCAGTCTTCCACAGGCATTATTAGCTCCCCTAGGATGGTACTTACCATTTTTTCATAAATTCCCAAGACTTCTGATTTCCTATATTCTTAGAACTATGATAACTCATCTTCTCCCTTCCCTTTCTTTCTCCCTTTTCTGTCTTCCCTCTTGTTCTTCCCCCTCCTGTCTTTCCTTCCCTTCTTTATCCTCCCCTCCTTCTTCCTTATGAAGGGAACTCCAGTGAAGAGTCTCCTTTTATCAAAGCAGATCAGCACTTAGTCTATAACTTAAAGTCTTAAGAAGTTCAATGGGCTTTGAGAGGTTAAGTGATGTGCCCAGGGCCACATAGCTTGCGTATATCAGACAAAACTTGAGTCTATCCACCTATTTCTGACTCAGAGCCCAGTTATCTAGATATAGTAACAGACTGCCTCTCTTTCTGCTCACATGAGCACTAAAATCTACCAGGTTTGACTTAATGGTGCCTAAGCCAACTATCTGCTTAAGTCACAGTCAGAAAATGGGCTGACCTGGGACATTCTAGGCATTTTCATCTTAGCACCTGAATCTGAAAATAATCACCAAATGGCTGATTCCTGGGCAAGATAGGTTTTAATGAAAGGATGAAGGTCTTTAGCTGTGCAAGACTTCAGAGGTTTGTGGTTATTATTTTTTTTAACTGCTATCCGTCCCCATAATACAGAATTCAAGCTGATCACCAGCCGAGGTCAAGATGAATGCTTTCCCTAGGAACAGCAGTGCACAATTGGGTAGGTGCATTTGGCAGCAGAATAGAATGAACAACATGCTGAAAGGGAATCAAGAGGCCAACATTCACTGTCACCTTGGCCAAGACATTTGCCATTTTCACCTTTGATTTGAAATAGTAGCCCCTCCTACATCTGACCTCAAAGAGCTTTTTATTTCCCCTACACACACACACACACACACACACACACACACTTATTGTATTCTGCTTTCTATTCTAGTTATTTCTCTCTTCTCCTCCACTCCCATTTAGATTGTAAGCTACTTGAAGGCAGGGACCCACATTGCACAGGACATCCAAAAAATCTTAGTGTAGTTTTAAGAGACACTAAGTTTTAAAATGCACTAAGACTCTTGGGATGCCCTGAATATCTATGTATTTCCTCCAGCACCATTTACAGTAAATTATACATAGTAGGGCTTAATAAGAATTTATTAACACTTCCCAGTGCAAAAAATTACAACCAATGAACAACTGGCTGATGAAGAAGGAATGATAAGGCCTTAGCAGAAAGTGTTCATTTCACCTTAAAGTTTATAATAGCAAAGAAAAGAATGTTGAAGCATTATCAGACAAGTATGTTAGACTTTAGGAATTCAGCAGGTAGATTTGATCCCTTGGCCAGAGATGTTGAAAGAGGATATGGCTCTAGAGGGATCAGAAGTTCTCAAAATGGATCATCACAATTTTAGTGAGAAGGATAGCCACATCTTAGAATATTAATGTGGTGACATGGAAAGCTCTTCTGAGCTCAGATTTTAAAAGGACGTAGATGAAAGATGGAAGGAGAGGCACATAACTAAAGAAGGATAACAGATTACACTGATATTCTAAAATAGCAAGATGCTTTAAAGCCGAGGATGAGCCAAGTCTTATGAAAAGTGCTAAATACAACAAAAAGGGGCTTTAAGTCCATCGCTTGAGACAGATGGAATAATATTAACAACTGACAAAAAAAAGACAAAATTCAGCTCTTGTTTTGTTTTTGTCTTTTTCTTCAAAGATAAAGTCCTTCTAAGTGGAACAAGCCAAGGAAAGTTCAGAATCCTCTTTACATTTTAATCCCAAGGAATGTGAGAAGATAATAAGCTTTTTGCATCTGTCTTAACATGAGTTCAAGTCTTGGACCCAGAAATATTATACCCCAGAAGGCTAAAAGCAAAACAGAAGTGAGAGATTCTAGAAGGTAGGCAAATGCTGCCCATTTTTTAAGATGGATTTTTTTTCAAAAGGTTTTTTTTTTTTTCCAAAAGATTTCATGTCAACTCCTAACAAAATTCTGGAATTGGTTGTTCTTTATTTTTTTGTGTTTTTTTAATTAATTTATTTACTTTTAGATTCCAACTTTCATTTCCACAAAATTTTGAGCTCCAATTTTTCTCCCTATCTCTCCCTTCCCACCACCCCATAATACTTTGGATTCTGATTACCCCTTCCCTTAATGTACCCTCCCTTCTATCACACCTCACCCTTCCCTTATCCCCATCTTCTCCTTTCTTGTGGGGCAAGATAAATTTCTATACCCCATTACCTGTGTTTTTTATTTCCCAGTTTTATGCAATAATAATTCTCAACATTTGTTTCTAATATTTTTAATTCCAATTTCTCTCCCTCCCTACCCATCCCCACTGAGAATGCAAGCAATTCATTACTGGCTATATATGTATTGTTTTGCAAAACACTTCCATAATAATCATGTTGTGTAATACTAACTATATTGCCCTCTATCCTACCCTGTCCCCCTCCACTTTTTTTATTCTCTCATTTGACCTTGTCTCTTCCCAAAAGTGTTTATTTCTAGTTACTCCCTTCTCCCATTTGCCCCCCCTTCTATTATCCCCCTCACCCCACTTGTCCCCTCCTCCCCTACTTTCCTGTAGGGTGAGATAGATTTTCATACCAAATTTAGTGAGCATGTTATTCCCTCCTTAAGCCATATGTGAAGAGAGTAAGCTTCACTTTTCCCCTCTCATCTTCTCCCTTTTTTTATCTCTTTTATGAGTTATAGTCTGCCCATTCCATTTCTCCCTTTCTCCTCTCAGTATTTTCCTCCCTCACCCCTTAATTTTTATTTTATTATTTTTTTATAGATATCATCTCTTCTGATTCAACTCAACCTGTACTCTCTGTCTATGTGTGTGTGTATGTGTGCGTGTGCGCACATGTGTGTGTAATCCCTCCACCTACCCAAATACTGAGAAAAATCTCAAAAGTTACAAATATTATCTTTCCATGTAGGAATGTAAACAGTTCAGTTTTAGAAAGTCTTTTATGATCTCTCTTTCCTGTTTATTTTCATGCTTCTCTTGATTCTTGGGTTTGAAAGTCATATTTTCTATTCAGTTCTGGTCTTTTCATCATGAATGCTTGAAAGTCCTCTATATCATCGAATGACCATTTATTCCCTTGAAGTATTATACTCAGTTTTTCTGGGTAGGTGATTCTTGGTTTTAATCCCAGTTCCTTTGACTTCTGGAATATCCTATTCCAAGCCCTTTGCTTCCTTAATGTAGAAGCTGCCAGATCCTGTGTAATCGTGATTGTATTTCCACAATACTCAAATTGTTTCTTTCTAGCTGCTTGCAGTATTTTCTCCTTGACCTGGCAACTCTGAAATTTGGCCACAATATTTCTAGGGGTTTCTCTTTTTGAGTCTCTTTCAGGAGGTGATTGGTGGATTCTTTCAATATTTATTTTGTCCTCTGGTTCTAGAATATCAGGGCAGTTTTCCTTGATAATTTCATGGAAGATAATGTCTAGTCTCTTTTTTTGATCATGGCTTTCAGGTACTCCCATAATTTTTAAATTGTCTCTCCTGGATCTATTTTCCAGGTCAGTTGTTTTTCCAGTTAGATGTTTCACATTATCTTCTATTTTTTAAAACTTTTGGTTTTGTTTTCTAACTGCTTGGTTTATCTCATAGTCATTAGCTTCTATGAACTTGATTCTGTCTTTTAAAGAACTATTTTGTTCAGTGAGCTTTTGAACATTGTTTTCCATCTGGCTAGTTCTGCTTTTTAAGGCCTCCTTCTCCTCATTGGCTCTTTGGACTTCTTTTTCCAATTGAGTTAGCCTCTTTTTAAAGGTGTTATTTTCCTCAGCATTTTTTGATTCTCCTTTAGCAGGCTGCTGACACATTTTTCAAGATCTTCTGTGGCCTGAGCCCATTCCATATTCATTTTGGGGGTATTGGAGGCAGAGGCCTTGATTTCCTCTGACAGTATGCCTTGTTCTTCCTCCTCTGAAAGGATAAAAGAAGACACCTGTTCACCAAGAAAGTAACATTCTATATTTTCCCAGCAAGTTATTTGACTTCTGAATCCTTTGTCAAGAGGAGGGTCCTAGTGCTTCTCCTCTCCCAGTACAAGACTGAGATTCAAATCAGCTGCTCAATTTCCCCAGGCTTTAGGTGGGGGTGAGGCCTCCACTGAGGGCTAAGGTTCAAATCAGCTGTTCAATTCTGCCAGAGGCTTTAAGTTGAGCTGCCTGGACAATGGACCAAGGCTGCTTCCTCAGCCACCGTAGCTGCCCACCATAGCTGCCTGCTGCTGCCACTGCCTGGAGCTAGTTCTGGGGGAACCTTGTTCCCCTCTCTCCCAACTGGGAAAGCTCTCCTTTGAATCTGACCTTTGAAACTTCCTTTGTCGCTTGTGGGTGGAGGGATCTGGATCCCCCCTGCTGGGAATTCTGCCCCAGAGGTCTGTTCAGGTCCTGTTCCTCCCAGTGCCACATGGCCAGGGCTGGGTTCCATTCCACTCAGTATCCTGTGAGATAGACCTTTCTGTTGGCCTTCCTTCCAGGTTACCCTTGGCTGGAAACCTCTTTCACTCTATTGTTCTGTGGCTTCTGCTGCTCTAGAATTTGTTGAGAGTCATTTTTCACAGGTGTTTTGTGGGCTGTGGGGGAATTGCTAAAGTATATGAGTCTTTCTACTCCGCCATCTTGGCTCCCTAGAATTGGTTGTTAAATAGACAGTATACCAGTATTTAGAATAAGAATTATAATCACTAAAAGCCAAGATGAAATCATGACAAACTGCTCAGGGGAATATACAAATATAGAGGTACATGAATTAGGTGGGACACCATAAAATATCAAATTAATTTATATATAATAAACTTTATACACTTTTGGAAAAGTTTAAATATGCAGCATGTCCCTTTGCTGCAGTTATTTGTTGTACTTGATTTGGCATTGAATTCATCATATTTTGGCACATATCCTTTAATACTTCATTATAAAACTATACTTTATCACATTGGATGAACAGTCCTTTTTTTCCCCAATCTAGCTTGTTAGTTTTCTTTTTTTTTAACACAAGAGAAAATATTCTGCTTCATTCTGTGTTCCAATTCCATATTTCTTTCTCTGGATGTGGATGACATTTTGCCTCAAGAGTCCTCTGGGAATGCTTTAGGTCCTTGCATTGCTGTGAAGGGCTAAGTCTACCAGAAAAAATGCCTCACACACTGTGGTTGTTACTGTGTCCAGTGATCTCCTGGTTCTGCTCCTTTCACTCAACATCAGTTCATATAAGTCCTTCCAGGCTTCTCTGAAGACTTTCTATCTATCATTTCTTATAGCACAATAGTATTCCATTACATTCATTTACCACAACTTGTTCAGTCATTCCCCAATTGATGGGCATTCCCTCAATTTCCAGTTCTTGACCACCACAAAGAGAAATGCTATAAATATTTTTGTACACATGAGACCCTTTCCCATTTTTATGATTTCTTTGGGATACAGTCCTAGAAGCAGTGTGTGTGTGTGTGTGTGTGTGTATGTGTGTGTGTGTGTGTTCGTCCTTTGTTGTCGAAGAAGACCATGCCATCAGAGAAATGATGACATGACTTGCACTTGACTTTGTTTTGAGTGAGGGAGAGCTGTGCAGGTCACCAGCCTCGTTTCTCCTCCAGAGCCATCTGAACCCAGTGACCAGATATTCATCAGAATGACTGGAGATGACCCAGGATGAGTAATTGGGATTAAGTGACTTGCCCAAGGTCACACAGCTAGTGAGTGTCAAGTGTCTGAGGTGAGATTGGAACTCAGGTCCTCCTGACTCCTGGTGCTCCATCCACTGCACCACCTAGCTGCCCCTAAGGGAGTAACCTATGGATCATTTAAGGTAGATAAAACCAGTTTTCCTGGTTCTCTTCCTTTCACTCAGCATCAGATCATACAAGTCTTTCCAGGCCTCTCTGAAGTCTTCCTGTTCATCATTTCTTATAACACAATAGTATTCCATTACATTCATATTCCATAATTCATTCAGCCATTCCTCAATTGATAGGCATCCCCTTGATTTCCAGTTTTTGGCCACCACAAAGAGAGCTGCTATAAATATTTTTGTACATGTGGGACCCTTTCCCATTTTTATGATCTCTTGAGGATACAGTCCTAGAAGCAATATTGCTGGATCAAAAGGTATGCACTTTTTTGTAGCCCTTTGGGCATAGTTACAAATTGCTCTCCAGAATGGTTGGATTGCCAGAGCTTGTTGGTTTTCAATGAGGTTTAAATCAGACAGTTGGTCAAGCCATTGAAGCATGTTTGTTTTTATCTCTCAGATACATTTTTTAACCTTTAAGGATTCATGGCATGGTCCCAGGTCATGCTGTAGTGCTTCATCTCCATTTGGGAATTTCTATAAACGAGAAGCAATTCTGATTTTAGTACATTAATATATTTGCCGAAGTTCATCATTCCATCAATGTGTACAATACATTCAAGTCTGCCCTAGCCTTCCTGAGTTAAGAAATCTACACTACAGAGTAGAGGGATCAATAACAACTTCTCCAGCTGCCAGGTCCATCTGAAAGTCTGTACTTATTTTCCGGAGACTAATTGGACTGGTTTATGTGAATGCTTGGTGCTCTTTTCCACTTTCAATTACATTTTCCTTTGAGCTTCAGTGAGACTGATCTTGTGTGAGCTTGATGGATCCCTCAAAGACTTCTCTACGTAAACCAACAGACACTGCAATATCTCTAACAGTCCTTGAAGTGTGGTAAGAAACACAACTTTTGAAGATTTCTTTGGAGGAATAGTTACAGAATTAAAAACACAACAAAAAGGAACAATGAGCCAGATGTGTGTACAGCACGAAATCCAGGACTCAAATGACAGGCCACTAACTAAAGATGGGAAAACCAGCTTAACATGGCTTCATCTAGTCCAAGTCAGGCAACCTGAGTCAGCCTAATGTCAGGAGAAGTTCTCACACACATGAGCATTGCAGTCACAAAGTGAAACTACATCAAAATTATTGCTTTTCCAAAAAAATTTGCACACTACTGTAGACATAGTCTGTCTTGATTTCAGCAAGGCATTTGACAAAGTCTCACATAGTACCCTTAAAGTTAAGATGGTGAAATATAAGCTGGGCAATAATATCCCCAGGTAGATTCAAAGCTATTTCAACAGCCCTACCAAAAAAGTGTTGATTAATGGTTCAGTGTCAATGTGTAAGAAGATCTCTAGTGAAATATCCTTGGCCCTGTCTGGTCTAATACTTTTATCAATGATTCACATGAAGATATAGAAGGCATGCTTATCAGATTTTTCGATAACACAGAGCGAGGAGGGTCAGCTAATACTGTAGTTGATAGAATTGGGATTCAAAATGATCTTGACAGGCTAGAACACTAGGCCAAAACCAACAAAATTAAATTTAACAGAGAGAAGTGTTAAGTTCCTATACTGATGTTCAGAAAAAGCAGAGACATTGCTGCAGTTTGGAGAAGAACTGATCTGACAGAAGTTCACATGGGAAATACCTAAGGGTTTTAGGTGACCATGGGGCAGCTAGGTGGCACAGTGGATACAGTGCCAGGCCTGGCACTTTATCCTGAGATGAAGACTCAACTTCATGAGTTCATATTTGGCCTCAGACACTTACTAGCTATATGACTCTGGGAAAGTCACAGAACTCTGTTTGCTTCAGTTTCCTTATTTGTAAAATGAGCTGGAAAAGGAAATGGCAAACCACTCCAGTATCTTGGCAAAGAATACCCCAGAGAAGGTCATGAAGAGTCAGACATGACTGAAACAAATGAACAACAACAGCCAAGCTTAATGTGAGATGTGATAAAGTTACTCAAAAAGGTAGCCGAATCTTAAGCTATGTCAACAGATGTGTGGAATCCAGATAGAGGAAAATTATCTTCCAGATATGTCCTGTAGCATTACATTCAATTCAGAAGTGCCACATTTTAAAGAGAGGTCTTAACACCACAACACTTCTAGAAAAGGGCTTCCAAAAGGGTGACGGGTCTGAGAGATCTGCACAATACAATGACTGTTTAAAGAATTGAAGGTTTTCTCCTGGTTATCAGATAGTCAATAAGAAAAATCAATTCTCAGTGGTGGAAGGGATCTCAAATCATCTGGTCCAACCTCTACCTGTTCAGGAATACCTTCCAAAACATTTCTGGGCAAGCGGTCATCTCACCTTCTGTTGAATACCTCCAGTGATGAAAAACTTATTTCCCACCTGGATTTTCCATTCTACTTTTTGATTGCTCTAAATTTGGGGAAGGTTTTCCTCATATGAAGATGAAAGTTGTCTCTCTTTGATCTCCACCCAATCCATGGGATTATAAATTTATAGCTGAAAGGCTCCATAGGAGCCATGGAGTCCCACCTCATCATTCTATAGATATTGAAATTGAGGCACAGAGAGGTTAAGGAACTTTATCCCATCTATATCTTATTTGTACATCGTTACTTACATGTTTTTTCTCCCATTAGATTGTGAGCTCCTTGAGGACAAGGAATATCTTTTTTTCTTTTTTTTTCCTCTTTCGAATTAATTCATTTAATTTTAGTTTTCAGCATTCACTTCCATAAGCTTTTGAATTTTAAATTTTCTCCTCCTCCCCTCCCCCATACTCAAGATGGCATGCAATCTGATAAAAGCTGTATATATACATTCTTATTAAATATATTTTCACATTAGTCATGTTGTAAAGAAAAATTAGAATGAAAGGAAGAAATAAACAAAACAACAAAAAACAGAGAAAGAACAAATCATCTGCTTCGATCTGCACTCAGACTCCATAATTCTTTCTCTGGAGGTGGGTGGCATTTTCCATCATGAGTCTGTGGGAGTTGTCTTAGACCTTTGCATTGTTGAGCACAGCTAAGTCTATCAAAGACAGTCATCACACAATGTGGCTACTACACTGTTCTCTTGCTTCTTCTCATTTCACTCAGCATCAGTTCACAGAAGAATTTCCAGATTTTTCTGAAGTCCGCCTGCCCATCATTTCTTACAGCACAACAATATTCCATTATATTCATATGTGATGACTTGTTCAGCCATTGTCCTATTGAGTAGCATCAGGGAATATTTTCTGCCCTATTTTTGTATCCCCATCACTTAGGATAGTGCTAACTTATGTATCTATTAATGTATTACTATATCTAGCCATTTATTCAAGTGCCCAGGCACAGTAAGCACTTAATAATGATTATGGATTGATGGTTGGTTGCCTAGAATCCCAAGACTAATAGTGTCTGAGGCAAGATTCAAACTCAGGTCTTCCTGTCTCCAGGTGTGTCACGCGTCCACTGTGCCACCAATATGGCTTAGGTGAAATTCTTCTTAAACTGTGGGTTACAATCCATATTGGGTCATGAAAAATTTGGCAACAGTAAAAAGTTTCTGAATGCACAATGAAAAGAATTAATTCAAAAGCAAATGCATAATGAATCGGAGGTGTTTCTGGAAGCACTTGCCTGCCTTCACTGCAGCCTTGATTCTGAACACAAAGCATGCACACTTTGCACTGAGCATGCCCTCAGGCCATGCAACACCAACCAATGCTGGGGAACTGTGAAAAGAGGCCATGAGAAGAAAAGGTTTAAGAAGCCCTGGCCAGAAGACTGAGAATTCAAATGACTTTCCCAAAGACAAACAGCCAGGATGTGTCATAGGCTAGACCTGAACCTAGTCTGAAAGAAAGAACCCTAATCAGCTCCATAATGGAACCTTGCTGTCTTCAGGGATGCTGAGGACGTCACTGGATGTGTTCAAGTAGAGACTGTATAATTCTCTGTCACAGTTATTGCAGAGAAGTTCCAGCACCCAGCAGGAGCTTGTACAACACAGCCTCCTAGGTCCTTCTGACTCAAAGATTCTCCTGTCCCATAGTCCTGAAAAGCCCAGTGGGACCAGGACAGGAGCAGCACCTACCTGGCTAGCTGCTTGGCCAACCACTTGTGTTATTCTTTGTTTCCTTCTTGTGTGCTGCTATTCAATTCAATTTTATCATGCCCATATGTAAGCTTTTTCTATGTATATCATTCAAACTCCTCAGTCTCGTTGAAAATCTCCTAAGCTCAGTGTCGGAGTGACCTGATTTGTAAAGTGGGAAAATGGAGCATATTGCTATTCCAGGAGACTCTTTGAGACACCAAGGGGAAAAGAGTGTTAAAGAGGAAAAAAATGCCTTCAGAAATACAGGTATTTAGTCATCTATTCCCAATTCTAAGTGGTACCACCCAAAGGGGGCAATTAAAAACTGGCTGAGCTGTCAACAGTGAACTGAGCCTATGCAAAGTTAGGGATGGGCACTGGAGAGGGCCTGGGCTTTCACTGGTATTGGTAGTAAGTTTCCTCACCTGCTATTCCCAGATGAGGAAACTCCCCTTACCCACCCTGACTATTCCCTTCCCTACAACCAACAGACTTAGAAAATTCCTAGAAGGGGAGGGAAGGAGATGAACATTAAGTGCCTACTATGTGCAGGGCACTATGCTTTACAATATTATCTCATTTGATTCCTAGAGCTAGGAGAAACTAAGGTGACTTGTTCAGGATCCCAGAGCCAGTACACTTATCCCTGCCACATCATGCCTTTCCTCATAATAGTTTTGATATATCATGGGTGGGCATAAGAAATGAAATCGGAATTTGGGGGGCATTCTGCAGAAGCCCCAGATGGCACATGAAAACCAGCAGAGACACAGAGCTTATGACCAAATATTTAAGCCAAATTTTACAATAAGGTACTATAAACAATCCCATAAAAGGAAAAGAAAATATTCAGATTTCTTCCCTGGTACAAAGCGAGGGCCAAAATTTTTTCAGATTACTGAGAAGGGGAGCCCAACATCCTTAATCCCTGCAATGGGAAAGGGATAACTGTACATGTCACAGGCACACCTTGAATCTAAGTTCCTGACTTGGAAGGCAGATCCCTTCCCTATGTCAGGTTACCTCTTGTAATTATTAATTACTAATATCAGTACATTATATTTTGTGCAACATGCACTTTCAAATCTGTTATCTCATTTAATTATCACAGTACTAGTGCCTGACATCTGAGATGATCGCCAACTTATCATATATATCTCTCGTTTATACATAGCTGTTTGTTGTCTCTCCCATTAGAAAATGTGCTGCTAAGAACAAGAACCATGTTTTTTGCCTTTTTTTGTAACACCAGTGCTTAACACAGTGCCTGGTACACAAGATGCAATAATTAATGCTTACCAACCTGACTTACAAAATCATCTAGGTAGAAAGGCAGCTATTATCAGAACCGTTGTGTAGATGAGGAAACTGAGGTTCATAGAGGTTAAATGTTCATACAGTTAGTAAGAGACATAGCCAGATTTGAACCTAACTAGGGCTCCTGACTTTCTACTCTTATTTTCACAAAATGCATTCCTGAAACAAGCAAAATCAAATAAAATTCAAATGTAATCTTTGAACTACAGGGCTAAATCAACAAAGATGAATCCACCAATTTTGTATAATTTTTGCCCTCCCCAAAAAAATTGAGAATGAGGAGAGAAATGTTTAGTGTATGAAGTTTTAGCAGCCATGGAATCACCAATAATGCTGTTTTTGTTAGGTAGTAGATTGTTGTTTTTTTCTCCATTTGAAAGTCATTTGTGTGTTGCTATATAGACACAGCCTTAAAAAAGCTTCAGAACTGTTCCTACCTAACTGAATTTTAGGGGGATGTATGTGTGTGTCTGTGTAAAATAGTGGGTATTGACAATACTCATTTGTTACTCCTCATAAATTATTGTACATCTCCAAGAAAAAAACATTTTTTTTAGTGGTAAATCAGTGGAATAGATTAGATACACAATGCATTGTAGTAAATGACCGTAGTAATTTAGAGTTTGATAAATGCAAAGATCCAAGCTTTTGGAACAAAAATTCATTACTTGACAAAAACTGCTGGAAATATACTAGAAAACAGTATGGCGGAAACTAGGTAGAGAACATCTCACACTGTATACCAAGACAAGGTCAAAATGGGTACATAATTTAGATATTTAGATACCACAAGCAAATTAAAAGATCATAGACTGCCTTATCTGTCAGGTTTATGTCTAAGGGAAGAATTTAGGACCAAACAAGAAACAGAGAGCATTACAAAATGAAAAATGGATAATTTTGATTATATTAAACTAAAAAGTATTTCTACAAATAAGGACAAATGCAACTAAAATTAGAAGGAAAGGAGAAAATAGTTGGGAGAGGATTTTTTTTACAGCAAGTGTCTTGAATAAAGACCTCATTTCTCTGATATATAGAGAACTGAGTCAAATTTATAAGAATACAAGTCATTCCCAATTGATAAATGGTCAAAGAATATGAACAGGCAGTTTTTAGACAGAGAAATCAAAGCTATCTATAGTCAAAGAAAAAATGCTCTAAATCACTATCGATTAGAGAAATGCAAATTAAAAACAACTATGAGGTACCAACTCATAGCTATTAGATTGGTTAATATGACAGAAAAGGGAAATGATAAATGTTGGAGGGAATGTGGGGAAACTGTGACACTAAGTCACTACTAGTGGAGTTGTGAACTGACCAACTATCCCAGAGAGTAAATTAGAACTATGTCCAAAGGGATATAAAACTGTACATACCCTTTGACCCAGTAATACCACCACTAAGATCTGTATCTCAAAGAGATTTTTAAAAAGGGAAAAGAACCTACATGTACAAAAAAATATTTGTAGCAGCTCTTTGGTTGTATGGTGGCTAAAAATTGGAAATTGAGGAGATGCCCATCAACTGGGGAATTGCTGAGCAAGTTGTGGTACATAATTGTAATGGAATATTACAGTGTTATAAGAAATGACAAACAGAATGGTTTCAGAAAAATCTAGAAAGATTTATATTAACTGATGAAGAATGAATTGGGGAGAACTAGGAGAACACTGTACACAGTAACAGCATTATAGGATGAACAACTGTGAATGGCTTAGCTATTCTCCACAATACAGTGACCAAAGGCAGTCGCAAAGGACTCACTATGAAAAAGGCTATCTACCTCCAGAGAAAGAACTGATGACACTTGAATAAGAACGAAACATACTGTTTTCCACTTTCTTCCTTTCTTTCCTTTCCTTCCTTCCTTCTTCTTCTTCTTCTTCCTCTTCTTCTTCTTCCTCTTCCTCTTCTTCTTCCTCTTCTTCTTCTTCTTCCTCTTCTTCTTCTTCCTCTTCCTCTTCTTCTTCCTCTTCTTCTTCTTCCTCTTCCTCTTCCTCTTCCTCTTCTTCCTCTTCCTCTTCTTCTTCTTCTTCCTCTTCTTCTTCTTCTTCTTCTTCTTCTTCTCCTCCTTCTCCTTCTCCTTCTTCTTCTTCTTCCCCCCCTCTCTTTTTCCTTCTTTTTGAGTTTTCTTACACAAAATGACTGATATGGAAATGTTTACATTGCACAGTATAACATATATCAGATTATTTACCATCTGAGGAAGGGGGGAAGGGAGAGAAGCAGGTATAGAATTTGGAACTAACAACTTTAAAAAAAAATGAGTGTTAAAAATTGTAAGTAATTGGGGGGAAAATAAAATACTATTTTAAAAAAGAAAAGAAAAAGCATTTTTATAATTTTTTCATCTCACAAGCCCTTTTTCTCAGTGTCAGCCCTCAAAAGACACAGTAGAAAAGCACACAATTCATCTTCCAGTGACCTCATATTCTCATCTTTCATTCACTATTCAGAGGTAGCTCTCCTACAGAAGGAAATTGAATGCAAAGAAAATAAAGAGTAACTCACCCCATTGATATATGTTGAAATTTTTTGGTTCACCAGCCAACAGCTGTTTAGATGGCTATGGTTTTGGTCTGGAGTCTCTTCAAACAGCAGAGCTTCTCTAGAAATTCTGACTCCTGGACTGAGACAGAATAGTAGAGAAACTTAATTGTAGTCAACATAGGTTTTTGTATGGAGATTCACAAATTTCTATTCAGGGATAAGTTGAATTAATTGACTTTTGATGCCCTTTCTAGCACTAGAATTCTGTGATTCTTTGCCATTTATGTATATGGGAATAACCTATATTTCACTACCCTTACTAGAGGTATGCTTTAAATACCTCTGGAAGCAAAGCACACACACCAAAATTTCCTGGTTTTTTTTTTTAATGTATACACAATTTAAAGTTGAAACTGCATTATTAACATTGTTCTCTATAGCTTTCTTAAATCTAGACAATCAACAAAACAATAAATCAGTCCCTGATTTGTAGCATTAGCTGACTTTCAAGGTGTAAAAGTTCACACTGAAAATTTAATCTGCTCTCTGAGCAAGTCCAGGCTGACTCCAGCACACCCCGCCCTTCATCCCATTTTGTTTCAAACATCATCAAGGACATAAAGGTAGAAAGGTGCAAGAGAAAGAACACTGAGGTACTACAGAAGATATTGGGACTGGATCTATAATTTCATTGCTATAGCGAACTTCCAGGTGAGGAAAGCCATTCTTCCAATGCAAGTCACACCTTCCCTGCAACTTAGTCTTAGAAGGTATCTAGAGGTTCCTTAGAGGTGGCCTATAGGTTACTTAGAAAGTTGTCTAGAGACAAGGGGATGTTAAGGGAATTGCTAAGGGTCAAACAGCCAGCATATGTCAGAAACAAGACTTCTACCCGTGTCTTTTTGGCTTCAGAGTCAACTCTTTCTATTTACTAAGTCACAGTGCCTCATGTCCTGCCATAAATATGGAAATAATCCATATTTCACTGCATTGTCCCATTTTAATTCATGAGTTGCATAAGAAAAAGAACACTGAGTCACCATAGTGTCACAGAAAAAGCATTGGATAGGAAGTCAGAGATTGTGTTGTTATTCAGTCATTTCAGAGGCATCCAACTCTTCTTGACCCCATTTGGGCTTTTCTTGGCAATGATACTGAAATGGTTTGCCATTTCTTTCTCTTGCTCATTTTATAGATGAGGAAACTGAAGTAAACAGGAATAAGTGATTTGCCCAGGATCACACAGCTAATAAATGTCTGAGGCTGGATTTGAACTCAGGTCTTCCTGACTCCAGGTCTGACACTCTCTCCATTGCACCACCTACCTGCCCAGGGGAAGTCAGAGGCACTGACTGTGTGTCCTCAGGCAAGTCTATTAATTTACAAAGGTCTCATCGTCTTCATCTGCAAATGAGAGAACTGGACTAGATGACCCCTGAGGTTCCTTCTAGCTTAAATTCTAGGCTCTTATGATCCTGTATAGATGATAAGAAAAGGTGATGGGGCCAGACACAGGCCAAGTGAGCAATAAGCTTCAGTCTTCTGACCAAAAGAAACATGAGAAGGATAGTTTCTCCTGGTTGGATAGCTCCTCTGCGGAGGATTTCTGAAAAGGCATAGACAAGAATCCCAGAGGAAGGAAAAACATGGATGAACTGGGAATCTACCCCAGTGGAGCGGTACCTCCATTAATGAGATGATAGAGTCATTGAAACACAGGAGCTCAAGTAGGGACATGTGAGCTGATGTGCACACACACACACACACACACACACACACACACACCATCATGTCATGTATTCTTAGGACTTACCTCTGCTAACCCCAATAATAATGCTACCATACGACATTTGTGACATCATGAGTAAGCATGACATAGTAGATAGAGCCAGGAGGATCTGGGTTTAAGTCCTACATCTGCCACAGATGAGCCTTGGCAAAGACCCTTGGCAATCATTTAACCTCTAAGCCCTCCAGGCAACTCACCAGGATTATAAGTTTCAGAGAAGGTGCCAGTGTCAATTGGTTCATGATATTGACTCAGCTCCCTATATCCGAGTTCTCTATATCCATATATATGAAATCACAGGTCTCATTGGTACCCCTACCCATTTATCATTTATCTGGAACTTTAAAGTTTTTGATCAAATGCTTTCCCGTGCATCATTGTATCTGCATCCTCTCAATAGTGGAAGCAAGAAGACCAGACCTTGTTTGTTGCAGTCACGTCCAACTCTTCATGACTCCCTTTTAGGCTTTTCTTGACAAAGATAATGGAGTGGTTTGCCATTTCCTTTTTCAGATTATTTTACAGACAAAGAAACTGAAGCAAACAGAGTTAAATGATTTGCCCAGGGTCACACAGCCAGTAAGTGTCTCAGACCGGATTTGAATTCATGAAGTAGAATCTTCCTGACTTCAGGCCTGCCACTCTATCCACTACACCACCTAGCTGACTCCAAGATGAGTCATTCCCATTCCCATATTATAAATGAATAAACTAAGACAAAGGAGAGCTATGATATAGAATAACAGTATGTTAGAACTTAAGGGACTTTAGAGATCTAGTGTTAGTTTAAGTCCAAATCCTCCTTTAATAGTCACGGAAACTGAGGCCCACATAAAATGACTTATCCAAGATCACACACCTTGTTTGTGTCCTAGGCAGGAGTGATACCCAGGTCTTGTGTCTACCTGTCCAAATGTCTTTTGGAATCATCCCAGAGACTCCTTGGCATCTGAATTTTAAAATAAAATACAATAAAACTTCCATCTTGGACACTGTGACCCCAGAATATATTGTAGCTGACAGTAAATCTTAATCATAAATTAATAATGAATTAACTTTGAAATTAATACAATTTTTGATGCAGAAGGGTGAAGATCTTTTCATGGGTACATTACCACCACCTTGTGGTGAAGCAAAGAAAGAAACTGTCAAATACTACACATGTACAGAGGATAAGCAATTCCATCTGTAACAATAGATTGGAAGGGGAAAGACATGAAGGGGAACTAGCACAGACCCCTCAGTTTCTTCATCTGCGAAATGACTTTCCCAAAGTCACATAGGCAAGAGTCTTAAAATGAAGGGTCATGATACAGAATTATCAAGTGAGCTTACCTATTGTAACTTGATAGCTATTTGGAGGCTTCCTATAGGACTCACTTTATCCCAGGTGTGGGATCAGCGTGTCCTAACTCACAAAAACCAATTGTTAAATTTTCAGCATGAGCATTTACACCACAGAAATGGGCAAATGCAGCAAATTAAATCTCAAGTTGCTGTTTTGTTAATTGTCTACAGCTAAGAAGATAATGGAGACAATGTTAATAATGCAAATTAAACTTAAAATTGCATCCTGTGTACATTTTTTTCCAGAGAGCCAGTAGTTAAACATTTACCAGCATACCAGAGTTGAGATGTTCTGTCCAGATTCTGATTCTTCTTATATCTCTCAAGACTAAGAAATCCTAAAGCAAAAGTAGTATTATTTGAAATATGAAGCTTCCCAAGATGGCCAGAAAGGAGTTAACAGGTCTGAAAAGCTTACCTGATACTATTGTAAAAAAAGATAAGAGGGCCAGAAAAATCAAAAAGCCAGGAGCAAGATCCAGGCAAGAAATACTTTCAGATGTCAGTCTAGGTAGTTCACCTTGAAATTTACTATAAAAAGGTTGAGAGTCACAGGGAACTCACCTTTCTTTTAGGATCAGAAAACAAAATGTACAAGACCTTGGCACTGCCTGACCTCACAGATAGGTCTTTGAGGAAATTATCAGTAGAATATGATGCCTGCATTGGCGCCCACCACCAAATGTCCATGTGATGCCAATAGTGTCACAAGAGCTGGACAAAATGCCTCTGTGGTCACTTGAACTTGCTTTAGTGATTCTAATGTGATGTCAGCCCCTTTAAACTGTGAACTCTGAGAGCAGGGCAGCTAGCTGGTGCAGTGGATAGAGCACCAGTACAGGAGTCAGGAGGACCCGAGTTCAAATCTCACCTCAGACACCTGCCACTCACTAGCTGTGTGACCTTGGGCAAGTCACTTAACCCCAATTGCCTCATCCTGGGTCATCTCCAGCCATCCTGATGAATATCTTGTCACTGCATTCAGATGGCTCTGGAGGAGAAGTGAGACTGGTGATCTGCATAGCCCTCCCTTCCTCAAAACAAAGTCAAGCGCAAGTCATGTCACCATTTCTCTGATGGCATGGCCTTCTTCGGCAACGAAGGACGAATGCACACTTTGAGAGCAAGGACTTGTCTTCCTTTGTATTCTCAGAAGTTAATAATGTCAGTGCTTAATAAATGCTTGTTGATTGATTGACAGCAAGCTCAGAAAAGACTGCAAGGATTCCTTGGGGCCACCAAGCAGCAATCTGTCCCAGTACAGATGAAAGACAAGTTTAATGTCTATCAGGAGAAAAATTTACCCACAAGGAACTAAAAGGGCCTCCATTAGCAGGGAGTATAGATTTAAAACTAAAAAGGACCTTAAATGCTGTCTAACCCAAATTCTTCATTTTACAGGTAAAGAAGCTAAGACCAAAAAGTTAAGTGACTTGCCCAAGGTCACATAATTGGTAAGTGGCAAAAGTCTGGATTTGAACTCAAGTATTCTGATTCTGAATTTAGCATACTTTCCATGCCACATCTCAAGTGTAACACCAGGTCCATCTTCCCACTGGTCACAGAGTGTCATGAACCAGTATGCATTTATTCCTTTTCTGTTCCTTTTTCCTTTTTAGCTTTTCCCTTTATGCCAGCTTCCTCAGGACTGGAATGATCCAATGTCTCATGTTCAAAGGGTTGGCACTCCTTTCCCATGTCCTGAGAAGTCTTCCAAGGCACTGTCTTCTCTTTAATCATTTTGCAAACTTGCTTACCTCTCAGAGCTGACAAATGGTGATCTCATTGATCCCCAAACTCTCTTCATGTCCATTAAGTGAGGTGCACTCCAATAAATCTATCAGTTCCAAAAAGCCGTGAAAAGCCTCAGAAGCACATCAGAGCCTAGCATTGGACAGTTTATCGTAACTGACAATGTTCAGGAAACAAAAGAGAACAGACATCTGGATGGAGTTGTTGGGAAGCCCCCGGTATGCACAGCTTCTGATGACCTTGAATTTCAGAGATAGGCCAGTGGCTGGCAATCAGGGGCAGGTTCTGCCAGCATCCTCCCATAAAGAGTTATGCACAGGTCCTGAATATGGACAAATGCATGCAATACCTTACATTTTAAAGGACTTTACAATTTGCCAAAAACCTTTACTACATTATTTCACTCTATTCTCACAAGCCTGTGAGATAGGCAGGCAGGCAGGCATTACTTCAACTTAATGGAGCCTCAGACAAGTGAATTACCCTGTAAAGATGAGCAAGGAGGTGGGGGGAGGGGCTTGGACTAGAAGGTCAGTCCAGCGTTCTTTCCAGTATCCTGCCATCATACTTTCAGATTCAGTGAAATGTCGTTTCATAATTAGCTTGTAATAAAGTTTAGAATTTCCTAGCTTAAACAACAGATCTGTTAGAGTGCTTTACTGTAAATGGCTTTCTTCTAAGGATACCCACGTGCTTTTTATTATTAAAAACCATTCCAATAAAAGATATGGTGAAAATTCATTGTAATTTCTACTAATTAAAAACTAATTAAGTCATTTGCTGAATAATGCATGTACTTTACTTGTATTATCTATGAGCATTCTCCTCACTTACAAATATTTGTCTCCATTTTATTAAGGTAATTAAACTCTTCTAAGGATGGTTATTTTCATAAGCACTTTATAGCCAACTCTCAGTTTTCCATAAGAAATGGTGAGAGAGTCTAGCTGAAATGTTGAAAACTGAATTTCAAGTACTTCAGAACCTCCTTTTGGTTTTTAGCATTGGACTTCTCCAACCAAATGTTACTAAACAGAAACACAACAAATTTAACTTTCATCTTCTCTCTCTTCCTTCACCTCATTCGCTGGTGGAGGTACAGTTTGTCCTACACATAAAATTTAGATCCATTGACAGTATCCGTTGTCATTACATCCTCCTTTCCCTCTAGCCCCCTGTGCTTGAAACTTGCATTCTGTTGCTCACCTGGAACTGGGTTTAGGGGAGGCAAAGATGGAGAGAAAGGAAAATTAATTGTGTGAGCATCTGCATCCTTGTCTGCTGACATCCTAAATACTCTTCCATAATCTTAGACTCTTAGCCCCTCAAAGCTGGTAAAGACTCTATCTAGTTTGACTTTTACCAGTGGGACACAATCCTGTCCACAATATTCCCAACAAGTCAAGTAACTTCAAAGACCTCCACTAATGCCAATCTCACCAGTTCCCAAAGTAACCCATTACACTTTGGAATAACTGTTTTTTAACATTGTTTTCTTTTTACATTTTGAGTTCCAGATTCTCTCGCTCCCTCTCACCCCACCTCCACCAACTGAGAAAATAAGCAATAGCACATCAATTATACATGTGAAATCATGCAAAACATATTTCCGTATTAGCCAGATCACCAAGGAGGGGGGAAATAAATAAATAATAAATGAAGTGAGAAGAGTATACTCCAGTTTTCACTCAATTTATCAGTTCTTTCTCTGGAGGTAGACAGCATTTTTTCAACATGAATACTTCAGAATTGTCTTGGATCACCGCACTCATCAGAATAGCCAAGGCTTTCACAGTTGATCATCATTACAACATGGCTGTTACAGTGTACAATAATTTCCCAGTTCTTCTTACTTCCCTTTGCATCAGTTTATATAGTTCTCGCTGTTTTTTTCTGAAACAAATTCCTCATCATTTCGTACACCACAATAGTATTCTCTTACAATCATATGCCACAACTTGTTCAGCTCTTCCCCAACTAATTCCCTCAATTTCCAATTCTTTGCTACCACAAAAAGAGTTGCTATAAATATTTTTGTACGTATAGGTACCTTTCCTTTTTCTTTGATTTTCTTAGAGTATGGACTCAGTAGTCGTATTGCTGGATCAAAGAGTATGCACAGTTTTATAGCCCTTGAGGTACAGTTCTAGATTTTATTCCAGAATGATTGGATCAGTTCACTACACCATCATTGATGTACCCATTTTCCCTCATTCCCTCAAGCATTTGTCATTTCTGATAGGTGTAAGGTGATACCTCAGAGTTGTGTTAATTTGCCTTTCTCTAATAGAGTATTTTTCATATGACTGTAAGGTAGCTTTAATTTCTTCTTCAGAAAACTGCATGTTCATATCCTTTGACCATTTGTCAACTAGGGAATAGCTTTTAATTATTTTTTACAAATTTGACTCAGTTCTCTATATATTTAAGAAATAAGCCCTTTAAAAAAGAAGCTTACAATAAAAAAATTTTTATATTAAATGTAGTTTCCCTGATTATCTCTTTCAATTAGGTCTAATTTTGCTTTTGTATTGTCTGAGGTCATGATGACCACACCTATGCTCTTCACTTCAGTTGAAGCATAAGAGACCTTGACCTACCCCATCATTTCAAATCTGTATCTTTCTGTCCCGAGTTTGTCTCTGGTACACAATATATTATTGGATTCTGGTTTCCAATCCATTATGGTATCCACTTCTAATCTATTGATTAGCTCATCTCCTTCACATTCAGTTATGATCACTCACTGTACTTTTCCCTCCATCCCATTTTTCTCTGTTTATATTTCTCTCTCTTTATCATGACCCTCTTCAAAAGTCTGTCTTCTGAACATTTCCTCCCCCAATCTACCCTTCCCCTTATGATCTCACACACACACACACACACACACACACACACACACACACACACACCTCTTATCCTCTTCCTCTCCTTTCTCCCTATTGGGCAAGATAGATTTCTATAACCAAGTGAGTGTATACATATATATACATTATATATATATATATATGTATATTCTTCCTTCTTTGAACTAATTCCATTAAGACTGTTTCCAGCATTGCCCACCACCTCCTCATTCCCTCATCCACTATAAAATTCTTCCTTGCACACCTCCTATATGTGAGAAAATTTGCCCCATTCTACTTTTCCCATTCCCTTTCCCCCAGTGCATCCCTCTTTCTCATTCCACATCTCATCTCAACATAATTGACTTACATCCATGCCCTCTGTCTATCCAGGTTCCTTCTAACTGCCATAATAACATAAAGTTCTTAGGAGTTACATATGTCCTCCTCTGATAGAGGAATATGAACTGTTTAACTCCATTGAATCCCTTATGATTACTCTTTGATGTTCACCTTTTTATGTTTATCTTAAATCTTCTGTTTGAATGTCAAATTTTCCATTCCACTCTTGTCTTTTCATCAGGAATGCTTGAAAGTCCTCCATTTCATTAAATGTCCATTTTCCCCACACACACCCCAAAGGATTATAATCAATTATGCTGGGTAAGTGATTCTTGGTTATAATTCTAGTTCCCTTGCCCTTCTGAGTATCATCTTCCAATCCTTTCACTTCTTTAAAGTGGAAGCTGCTATATCTTCTGTAATCATGACTGTTGCTTCATGATATTTGAAATGTTTCTTTTTGACTATTTGCAATATTTTCTCCAGAGAGCTCTGGGATTTGGATTTTAGACTCTCTTACAGGACATGTCCAGTGGATTCTTTCAATTTCTAGCTGACCCTCAGAATCTACGATAATGGGAATTTTCTTTTATAATGTCTTGAAATAGGATGCATAGACTCTTTTTTATTGGATCTTTCTTACAATTTTGTAAGAATTACTTACAATTACTATTGTGTCTTTCTTCAATAATTCTTAAATTATCTTTCTTCAATCTATTTTCCAGATCAGTTATTTTTTAATAAGCTATTTCATGTTTTCTTCTATTTTTTCATTGTTTTGATTTTATTTTATTGTTTTGTGAAGTCTCATGGAGGAATTGGCTTCCACTGGCCCAATTTTAGTTTTTAAGGAATTATCTTCTTCAATGAACTTTTGTGCCTCTTTTTTAATTTGGTCAATTCCATTTTTTAAGGTGATATTTTCTTCAGTATTTTTTGTGCCTCTTTTACCAAGCCATCCTCTTTTTATAATTGCATCACTCTCTTTTCTTTTACCAATTTTTCCTCTATTACTCTTAGCTCTTTCTTTAACTCTTTCAGGAATTCTTTTGGATCTTCATTCTAATTAACATTTTTCTCTGAGGCTTTGTAGTTATTTTCACATTGTTGTCTCCTTCAAAGTTTATGTCATGGTCTTCCCTGCTACTATAATAACTTTATATCATCAAATTCTTTTTGTTGTTGTTGTTTGCCCATTTTTCAAGCCTATTTCTTCACTTTGAACTTTATGTTAAAGGTGGGCTTTGCTCACAATGGAGGCACTGTGCCAAGCTTCATGCTTTTTTCCATGCTGATGTTTTCAGAGCTAGTTCTGGGAGTCTATAAATTTCTGTTGTTTCTAAGATGGTGTTATCCTGGGAGAGGTGTGGTCACTGCTCCCCTGGTCTACACTCTGGTCTTTTCTCAGGAAGGGTCCCTGCTCCCCTGAAGTCTCAAGTATCAGTGCTCCTCTTAGCCCTGGAATGTCATATGACCAGGTCCTGCTCCCTAGTGACTGATCACAAGCATTCCATGCCATCATGGAACTGTGACCCAGAACTGCTTATGGGCAATAGAACTCCCAATCAGCACCTGCTACACCCAGTGCTAGCAAAGGGTCCCCTAGAATCTCTTTCTGAACAGCTGTCTAATCTCCTCACTGTCTCTAGGCTGAGAGCTCCTAAAGCTACTGCTGCTCCACTGCGATGGCAATGGCATTGGCACCCTCTAAGCCCACTGTTCGTGCTAATGTTGCCCTCCTGCCATGCTCTGGGATGGTGCCTAACCTGGTTTTACAGATCTCTCCTGCAGACCTTCTAAGTTATCTCAACCTCGAAAAATACCTCCTTCTGACCCTTTATTGACTCTGCTGCTCTAAAATTTGACTTGAAGCATTATTTTAAAGTTGTTTCAAGAAGAATGTTGAGAAATTCATCTGGGTTCTAGCCTGTACTTTGCCCTTTTCTAGGTCTTTTTTATTAGGAAGGGTTTTTGGGGGGTTTTTGTTACTTATATTGAACTGAAATCTGCGTTCCTGCAAATGCTACCTATCTAACTCCTTGTTTTTTGGTTTTTGGTTTTTTCCTCTCTTCTCCAGATTAAAAATCCCTAGTTTCTTCAATTAATGGTTTTTGAGACCCTTCCTCATGCTGGAACTCAAAAGTCATCTGCTGCCTCCTAAGGTAATCATTCACTAGTTGGTCAATGTCCTTCCAAAAATGTGTACAAAGAAAGAAAGTGGTAACAAAAAATTAGAAATGAACTTGATGCCCATTGGTGAGGGAACAGTCAAACAAAATGGGACACATTAATGTGGTATATTAACTTTAACTGTGAGGCAGCTAGGAGGCACAGTGAGACAGCAAGACCTGAGTTCAAATCCAGACTCAGACAAATACTAGCTGTGTGACCCTGGACAAGTCACTGGACACTCAGACTCTATCTGACCAAGTCTCTTCAACTATACAATGGGGATGATAATAGTATCTATCTTCCAAGGTTGTTATGAGGATCAAATGAGATAATGTTTGAAAAGCACTTAACATAGTACCTGGCACATGAATACATGTTTATTAATGGAATTGCTCTTGAATATGGGGAATATAGAGAAACATGGGAGGCTTGTATGAACTGACACATAGTGAAACAAGTAGACCTGAGACAATAATATACACAATGACTATGACAGAAAGGTAAACAACCCTAGTGGCTTGCTAAAATCAGCTTAATTACAATGACCAATCTTGCAATAATCTTGAAAAGAGATGATGAAATATAGTTCTCTTCTCCAAAATTCTTTGGAGACCTTAAATCCACTTGACAGAGGAGCAGGGACTCACTTAATATTGCACGGTAGGCAATGCCATTGTTAATCCAAATATGGATCACCAAATACTTCTTTCCTTTCTCCCCAACAATTACAATCCCTTGGGTCCCTGGGGGGATAAAACCTGCTGCTTAGAACCAAAATGCTTTATGCCAGAAAGGAAAACAGACTGTGTGAAGGCACCCATGTATCTGCTTCACAGCTCAAGTCGCCGTTTCTCCCCCAAAAAAAAATTACAAGAAAGAATTATGTAGGGAAAAGCTTTTTTTTTTAAATTTTCTTCTCAAAATCAAGTGGTAGTTATTTGAGGGACAAAAAGACACCATGAAGATATTATATATGTTGAGTTTTTCCATTTGCATGTGCTAAATAGGAGAATGAAATATATTAAAAACTAGTTTTCAAGCCAAAATCTTACTATCTATTTAAATATTTTAAGATCACAGATTTCGAATTTGAGAAGCTTAGAGATTATATCATCAAAACTATCTGCCTCATTTTACAGATGATAAAAATGAGGCCTAAAGAGGTAAAAAAGTGGCCCACCCTATGGTCCACAGGTAGTTAGTGAAAGATGTGAATCCACCTTTCTGGGGCATGTTGCTGTATAAAATATTTATTTTGTCAGAGGACAACAAAAGAGAGTTCCCTTCCTTCCAACTTCTTAACATCAGCTTTTGCCCTGAATGCGTGGAATAATGGATCTTGGCAAATATTAGAGAGATACGGGAGGAGATGGAGGGAAGAAAAGAGAATTGAAGCAACTGGACTGGGAGCAGGGTGCTTAAAAGAAAGAGCATTTTACTCACTCAAATTATTGAGCCTATAGCCAGAGGTGCATTGAGTAGGTTTTAGAAAGAGCCTCTGGCAGCTGATAGACAATGGACAAGCAACATCAGCTTCAGGGGAGCCACAAACAAAAAACATCCAGATATGTTGGCAAGTCTTTGGAAAAATATTGTTAGTGTCAACAAGCAATAACAACTGCACAAAACTTCCCTGAAAACTAGGTTTATTACAAAAGAAATGAACATGCATGTGAAACCCAAAAAGTTCACAATTCAAACAGAAGTTTACATATTTAGGACAACAGGACAAGGAAGGAGAAGATATCAGAATCTCCACCTAAAGGGCGTGGCATGGCAGGGAAAAGAGAAGTAAAGATAGGAAAAGGACAAAATCCCACCCAAAGGGGAGGAGCAAGATGATTTCAAAAACCACTTTCTTTTCCCTTGGGAACTATTAGACCATGAAAATAGGATGGTCTTCTTATCTATAAAGGTCCCAGCAGCACAAGTCTAGTATGGACTGGCTGGAGCCTATCTTGACTCCTAAGGAAATCCAGCTTGGACTGCAGACAATAAATTATGTCAACTGGGGGCCAAGGGGGATCCTCCATCCTTGACACACTCAGGACCTCCTGCAAGCTCTGGGCCTGGTGTTTCTGGAAAAAGACAAGTTCAGGGGACCCCTTAGTAGCTCATAACATCAATCAATCAGTCAGCCAACAAATCTGTTTATATTCCAAGCACTGTGCTAAGTTGAAGAGACACTAAGTACTGGGGACACCAAAACAAGAAGAGCTAAAACATGATTTCCGTCCTTGAGGAGATCATATCGTAATGAGGGAGAGAGCATGCAAATAACTATGTATATACAAGACATATACAATAAGCTAACACAGGAAGAGAAGAACTGGTAAACACTCCAGTATCTTTGCAAAGAAAACCCCAGATGGGGTCACAGAGAATCAGACATGATTGAAACCACTCAACAATATAGATGGGTGTGGGAAGGTAGGCTTAAATTGAATCTCGAAGGATGACCAGGAAACTAGAAGAAAGAGCTGAGAAGGAAGCACATATATAGGCGAAGGGAAGGGAAGGGAAGGGAAGGGAAGGGAAGGGAAGGGAAGGGAAGGGAAGGGAAGGGAAGGGAAGGGAAAGGGAAAGGGAAGGGAAGGGAAGGGAAAGGGAAGGGAAGGGAAAGGGAAGGGAAGGGAAGGGAAGGGAAGGGAAGGGAAAGGGAAGGGAAGGGAAGGGAAGGGAAGGGAAGGGAAGGGAAGGGAAGGGAAGGGAAGGGAAGGGAAGGGAAGGGAAGGGAAGGGAAGGGAAGGGAAAGGGAAAGGAAGGGAAGGGAAGGGAAGGGAAGGGAAGGGAAGGGAAGGGAAGGGAAGGGAAGGGAAGGGAAGGGAAGGGAAGGGGAAGGGAAGGGAAGGGAAGGGAAAGGGAAGGGAAGGGAAGGGAAGGGAAAGGGAAAGGGAGAAGGAGAGGGAGAAGGTGAGGGAAAGGGAGAAGAAGAGGGAAACAGAAAGGGGAAAGGAAAGCAGATTAGCCCTAATTAACTTCATAGGTGTAACCCTCAGGCACAGTCCCCAAAATGTGCAAGAGTTTCAGAACAGAATTGCCTTTAGGCCTCCACCTGTTATAGGACACTTCTTTCATTCTATCCTCTCCCCCTTCTTTTAGTTTTATTGAATTTTAATCAGAGATATGTAAAGAAGCATGCCGGCCCTTAGCTGAGAACAGAACATGGAACTCAACTAAGTGAGAAGGGAGGCCACAAAGATACCTAATTGAACATAAAACAGAATTTAAAAGTAATAAAATGGCCAGTAGCTGTATTCACTCTCTCCCAGACAGAGGAGTGTCTCGAGGAGAAGGAAGGGATCAGAGACTGAGAATTTCATTCAGCATGGCTTTGACAAATGTAGGGCTTGCTGGGAGGAGCAGGAAAGGAGAAGCAAGATAAGCACAGAATAAAGTCAGAACCAGACCTGACAAGAGCTCCAAAAGCTTAGTAGCATGGACACAGCTACAATCTAACATGGCAGCTAGGTGTCCCAGTGAATGTAAAGAGATAGGAAGACCTAAGTTCAAATGGCCTCAGATACTTCCTAGTGGTGTCATCTTGGGAAAGTCACTTAACCCTGTCTGCCTCAGTTTCCTCATCTGTAAAATGAATTGGAGAAGGAAATGGCAAACCACTCCAGTGCCTCCACTGAGAAAATTCTAAATGAGGTCACAGGCAGTCAGAAATGATTGAATTGAACCCAATATGTGTGTATACATACACGTATGTTCATTTATTTGTCCATTTATTTATTTGTTTGCTTGCTTATAAGAGATAGGGACTGCACCTATGATTTCACTGATGTAGGTAACTTAAGGAGGAGGAAATTGCCTCTAGCAATACAGGTTGTTAGTAATTTCTCTGTGACTTATGGTCTAAGAGAGTTACCTAGAGCAGAGGTGCCAAACTGCAGCTGGTTGTCCCCAAAACTCCAGAGCATGGCCCTCACCAGGTTAAAAGGTAATTGGGAAATGTTTAACAAAAATAAATAAAAAATACAATTAAACATAGACAACGTTAATTTGTGGTTTTCTAAGTCAGTGTGAAGCCCACGGAGATCTGTTTCTATTTGAGTTTGACATTCCTAGAGAACTGTAAATGTAAGTCCCTTGCCCAGGGTCACATAACCAGTATGTGGGTAGGACTTGAACTCAGGTCTTCCTGGTTCCAGGACCAACTCTCCATCACTGCTAAGCAGTTTGTTGAATTGCATGAGGGTGTATATGTGTATATATGTGTGAATGTATATGCACACATACATTCATGTTGTATATATGCGTGTTCATACATATGTGCATGTCTTTGTGTGCATGGTACACATATGTGTTATATATGTGTTGCATATGCTCATACATATATGTTCATGTGTATGTGTGTCTGCACAATATATGTGTGCATTATATACATGTGTGTTGTGTGTATATGCACTCATATGTATGTATTGTATATGTGTGTGCTTATACATGTGTGGTATGTCATGTATGTATATGTGGGTGCATACATGTATGTCATTTATTTATATGCTTGTGTATGTGTGCATCCATATATGCGTAATGGTTACATAAGTCAGTATTATATCTATATACACTATATTACAGTCAGTACACTTTCCATCCCATGTATATTCAATTCTAAAATTCAGTGACTGTAATATGAATACTCACTCATAATTTAGTTGCTTTGTAAACTCCGATTTCTGGTCCCCAGAAGATTCCCATTCTAACATCTAGCTCAGTACAATCAGGACCTTCTCATATCCCACCAAGAGCCTCATCCTGACACAGTGGACGTGGACACAAAAATCCTATCTGAAAGATAAATCCTGTATGACTTTCACAAGGTAAATTTTAATTGGGGGCAAAGGGGTCAAGAACAGATCAGAGCATGGGGCACGGAGGGGAGGGGGATGAGGAGAGCGCAGAGGACAAAATTCCCACTTCACAAATGTGCTGAGTTATCAGCCCTCGCTGTGTCCCACAGAAAACATGAAGAGCAGAAATGAACCCTGATCTGGACAGCTGGAAAAACAGGGATGGATTAAGTAATCTAAATTTTAACGCCTTCTCCCCTAGAGTTTATATCCTCAGAGAAGTGCTATTTGTCTTTGCTGGCTGTTGGCCTAAATATCATCTTTAAATCTTTACTGTGGGTTTTAGATAATTTGGCTTCTAATGACAATAATAGCTAACATTTCTAGAGCACCTACTATGAGTCAGGCACTGAGGTTTACAAATATTATCTCACTCCTCACAACAATCCTTGGAAGTAAATGCTTTTGTCATTATTTTCCTATTTTTATAGATGAGATAATGAAGCCAAAGAGCAGTTAAGTGACTTGCCCAAGGTCACACAGTTAACACGTATCTGAGAACAGAGTAGAACTCTGAGCCCCACATTCCATCCACCACACACCAGCTACCCCAAATCAGTATTTCCTAAGCACCCACCCAGAGTTAGACACTATGCTAGGTGCTGGAAACAATCCTTCCTCAAAATTCCATTTTAAAATTGTAATTTGAAAACATTTGAAAGCACCAAGTGCATGTGACTCTTCATAGAAAAAAATCTCACTTTAGGAATCCCTATATCCTTCACCATTTCCATAATAGTGGGCCTCCTAAAGTGTGCTGCCCTTAAATGCACTAGACATCAAGGTAGAAGACATCTGCCCCATGTCTTGGAGGTATTGAGGTCCCTCCTCCTCTCCCCTTCTGATCCTCTGGACTTGAATGCCATGCTCTCCAGCAGCAACAATCAGAACCTTTTCAACTCCAATCTGGACATTGTCTTCCTCTGTTAGGATGTATGTAAGCTCCTCTAGGTAAGGACTACCTTTCCTCTTTGTTTGCATTTATATCTCCAGCACTTATCCCAAAGTGTGGCCTACAATAAGCTTATAATAAATATAATAACATTTATAAATATTAATAAATTAATCTAGTAAGCCTATAATAAGTGTTTATTGTCTCCTGGTGTACTGAGAAAGTGAATTCCCCTTACATGGATGGGTAATGGAATAATCACTTATAAGAGTATAACCCAGGTATGAAATTCCATGTTACCAGCTTGCTCCAGGTATAACTGACCTAGATATCGGACACATTTGGGATAGAAAGGCCAGGAAGAACTGATGAGTCAGAGTGAATACACACTTGCTCAGGAACTGTGCTAAGCACTAGGGATACAAAAAGAGGCAAAGACAGTCCCTGCTCTCAAGGAGCTCGCAATCTAATTGAGGAGACAACAAGCAAATACATATTTAACAGAAAAGGAATTAGGAGAACCTATGAAGAGTTAGGATTCACAATGTGGTCTCTGGATTGAATTGGCGTGTACGTGAGCATTGAACACACATTGGTTTTACACAAAGATGAAAAGATACAATCACAAAAACACTTTATTGGTAGTTTTATGCAATGCTCCAGGAGATTGTAAGTATTTTTGTTCGTATTAATATATTGATACATGAATAAATAACAATCGTGCCTGAAAATAGGAAACTGGATGTTTTTATGGGAATTGTTTAAAATATTTAATAAAGTGCCAATTAAAATAACCAAAAGTGACTTAAGAACAAATAGGATAAATCATTCATTATTCCCCAGTTCTTATGTAACATTTCATATTTCCGTGGTAATTATATTTATACACATCAATAGTAGTGAACATGTCTGGGGCAAGGAAAGAATTCCTGGTCCTGAAAAGAAGCCGAACAGGACCTCATTTCAAGTTCAGCAAACATTACTGAGTGCCCACTGTGCATGGAGTGAAAGAGAGCGGTTAGAGGACCTGCAAGGAGACAAGAAGATCCAGTTTAAGCTCTGCCTCTGATGTTATACTACATCTGGAACCCTGAGTCAAGTCATTTAATCTTTCCATGACCGGGCATCTGTCTAACAGTTGTTGTTCAGTCTTGTTTGACTCTTTGTGACCCCATCTGGGGTTTTCTTGGCAAAGATACTGCAGTGGTTTTACAAACAAGGAACTGAGGCAAACAGGGTTAAGTGACTTGCCCAGGGTCACACAGCTAATAAATGTCTGAGACCAGATTTGAACTCAGGAAGATGAGTCTTCCTGACTCCAGGCCTGGTGCCCTGTGTGCTATGGCACTGCCTAGAAGCCCAGGTCTGTCTAACACACTAAGTTGCAAATCTGGTTGCTGGTCTGCAACAGATACAGGGAGTTTCCATAACGATGGTTCCCCACATCTATAAAATTACAGATAGGAATCCCTTCACCTACCTACCTCCCACCAAAGAAATTTACTGAACATTCTGTAAGGTGATGGGAAAGATACAATAATAAGTTATTGTAAAATAACAGCAATATTTTAGAACTTATTATTTCATTGGTTGAGTACTGTCTTCAATAATGAGTTGACTATATGGTTCAGTAGGTAAGAGCATTCATTGGAGTCAGGAAGACCTGAGTTCAAATCCTGCTTCAGACACTTACTACTACTGCCTCAGACTACTACTACTACTACTTGTGTGATCCTGGGCCAGTCACTTAACAGAGCTCTTCTTGCCTATTTTACCATCTGTAAAACAGGGTTAATAATAGCACCGATTCTCACCAGGTTATCATGAGGATTAAATAAGATAACATGTAAAGTGCTTCCTAAACTTTAAATCTCTATTGATATCAACCAGAAGAACAGGACAAGACAACTTATTGGGACAGATAGGATGGTGTAGCTATGGCAAAACTACTCAACTTCTGTTTTCTCTAATAAGGACAGCTATCAGAGAAAGTAACCATTTGGCTTATTTTATAAGCTTCTCTGGACTAAAAATGGTTACTAGAAAATCAAAACCCAAGATAACAAATGGATAAAATCCTAGTTGTACTCATTACTGTATTGCAGAGGGCTAATATATCTGGCAAATATGATTCACCGAGGCGGATAGGTCATACAGTAGGTAAAGTCAAAAGCAGTTGAGTTCAAATTCTACCTTAGACACTTTCTCATCTGTGATTGATAACCCTGGCCTTCTTGCAACCTCTCTAACCACTTCACCAGGCCATATTATACATGTTGTTGTTCAGTTGTTTCAGTAAGGTCTGATTCTTCATGACCCCATTAGGGGTTTTCTTGACACTGATACTAGAATGGTTTGCCATTTTCTTCTCCAATTCATTTTACAGATAAGGAAATTGAGACAAGCAAGGTTAAGTGACTTGCTCATAAGTGACTGAGGCTAGATTTGAACTCATGTAGATGAGTCTCCCTGATTCCAGACCCGACAATCTATCACTGTGCCACCCAGCTGCCCACTCTGTACATAGTGGACACAATAATATTTGCTGAACTTGAGTATGAATTACTGTTAAACTCATTTTCAGTACCAAGTCACCTAGCCAGACCTTTCTGGCCTTCCCAACTCCCACATGCTCAACATCTCAGCCAGACATACCCGCAGCAAATGGATAGCATGTAATCTCCATACCTAGACTATATTCTCATGAGACATCACAAGATATTCATCTATACATTATGAATTCACTTTCCCAGTGCACCAGGGGCAGACAGGTTAAGTCACTTAACCTCTCTTATTGTCTTAATTTCTTCATTGGTAAAACGGTGATAATAACAACAGCTACTTCAAAGATCAGTAATAATGAGATTTTATATATACATATATAACTACATATATATATGTATGTATGTATGTATGTATAAAGTACTTTGCAAACCGCGAAGCATTACATAAATGCTAGTTATTAGCTAGTTCTGAGTTGTTTGTGACCTTCAAAAAAATCAGATAGAATTGGTGAAAAGTTACAGAACTAAAAACTGGACAAAAGATAGTGTAAGGCTTTGACGAGGACTTTGCTGACATACATCTGTGCAGCATTTCCCTGATCTACCATTCTAGCAACCTAATGAAAAAAGGAAATGAGGTTAATCTGGTCTGACCTATTCTTGATGAAGCTATGGTCTCTTTTTCAAAGCTCCTCATAGAGCTCATCATCATGGCCATTTCCCTTTCTAAATGTTCACAAATCACTCCTTTATGTTCCAGTGCTCCAGTTTTCAAAGAATGGAAATGGGACAAGTGTTTAAACTATAGGCCAGTGAGCTTGACTTCATTTCCTGGAAGAAATTCTCAACCACATTACCAAAGGCATAACTTGCTGGGTTTTAGATTACTAATAATTATTATCAATAATGATTATTATTAAAGGTTGTTGATAATAAATTAGTAATAAAAACTCAAAATAAATAAAGCTTAATCACTACTTACTATAACTTATTCGCTATTAAAGTGACTTAAAAATCACAACAGATGCTATGCAGAGCTATGGGCAAAAAACAATAGCTCCGTCAGGAAGAGGTCATGCCAAACAAATCGAATTTCCTTTTCTGACACGGTCGCTAGGCTGCTTGATCAAGAAAAAGAAGCAGATGAGATTATGTATATTTCTGCAAAGTGTTCGACAAGGTATCTCATAGTCTCTTTGTAGAAATGAAGAACCCTCTGCTCAAAGACAAAAATGGGGTTGGTGAACTCAGAATCGGTTGAATGACAAGATTAAAAGGGTCCTTAACCTCTTTGAACCCAAGTTTTCTCATCACTAAAATCAGGATTAAAGACAAAAACTAAACTATGTCCAGTCTTCTTCACAACACCGTCATTTATTAGCAAATACAAATGTAAATGGTGATCTCTAGTGGGCTACCCCATGGATCTATGCTGTTTGATAGTTTTGACACTTAGATAGAGCATAGGTGACTTGCTTATCAAACTTTCACATGACACAAAACCTGGAGGGGTAACTAAAGCATTGGATGACAGCATCAGGGGACTCAAGGAACTTGGAAGGCTCGTAAAAAGGTGGTATAAACAGGAGAAGTTTACATTTAATAAAGTCCCACCCTTGGCCTGAGAAAAATCAACTTTATTATAAGTATAGAATTGGAGAGATAAGACCAAATGATAGGCAAAATGATCTTTACCTCAGATTTCACATTGAATTTTGCTTGTATATCTCATTCATCATGTATTATTTTGCATAATAGTTTTGTGTGTATGTGTCTTGTCCTCTACTAGACTGTAAGTTCCTTGAGGTATATGGGGTGTTCAGGGAGGGCTAGCACCTCTGGTGTGAGAGCTTGCTGAGCCCTTTTGAGGGATGCTCATCCACCTTGGGTGTCCACCTTTACCCAGCTCTCATCTATGGTTCCAAGAGATTGTAGCATGTGCAGCAGCCATACCTGTGTAAAGCTGTCTCAGCAGATGGGCTAAACCAAGTTGAGGGTAACCAATGGGCCTCAGACCTATCAGTGAGTTAGGAAGATGTCTGCCCCAAGCATGTGAAGATTTCTCCTGGAAGAAAGGGCAGATGAGAATAATTTGTTCCAATGACTATAAAGGCAGCTGAAGCAGGCAAGGTGGAGTGGTTAGAGCCTGGTCAGACATTGAAGACACCAAGGTCATGTATTGCAACCCAGGCCATCACTGGTCATCTTTCCACTGGACTTTGATGACTCTTGGAGATAGAGTGAGGCTAATGACTGTGTAACTCTGCCTCACTTAAAACCATTTCATGTGCAAGTCAAAACATCCCTCCATGACATCACTGGTCTTCTTCAAAAATGAAGGATGCACAACAAAACATTCCATGAGGGCAGGGACCACTTTTTAATCTAAAATTTGTATTTCAGTCAGGGACTACTCGGTGCATAGTAGGCACTTATTAAGTGCAGCATTTACTGAATTTGAATAGTATAAATTATTTGCATAAACTTTATGTGTACATATAGATACATGCCATGTGTGTATATGCACACATATATGTATGTGTATATATAGATATGTGCATTTGTATGGGAGAGAAAGAAAGGAAGAAGGGAAGGAAAGTAAGAAGGAAGGAAGGAAGGAAGGAAGGAAGGAAGGAAGGAAGGAAGGAAGGAAGGAAGGAAGGAAGGAAGGAAGGAAGGAAGGGAGGGAGGGAGGAAGAAAGGAAGGAAGGAAGGAAAGAAGGAAGGAAGGAAGGAAGGAAGGAAGGAAGGAAGGAAGGAAGGAAGGAAGGAAGGAAGGAAGGAAGGAAGGATGAATCTGGTGTTCCAAAAGTCTTAGGGCAGTTTTATGTTATTAAAAACTTAAAAATGTGCTAAGAATTTGGGGATTCTCTGTACATTAGATAATTAATTCAGATTCACTCTTGTTTGGCTTGAGAAAAGGAAGGCAGAAAGATAGATACACATACTCATAAAATTTTAGATCATGAAGGGACTTTAGATAACATCTACCCCAACCCTTATTTCACAGATGAGCAAATTTAAGTATGAGAAGGATTAAGAGATTCGCCCAACCAACATCACACTACCAGGTTGCCAGGTATTTCTGAGTGGTGTGCCAGCGTTCTCACCTCTATACCACACTGCTTCCCCAATACATTCAACACATTAAAACGATACAAGCAATTTCTACCCACCAAAAGAGAAAGGCAATTTCATCCAAATAGGTATTTAGTAAATATTGGTTGTATAAAAGGATGAATAAATGAATGACAGAATTGTAGAATGGAAAAGAAACTCAGTGGCTATTGGGTCCAAACCAATGAAATAGTGATTTGCCTCTGGGTGATCAAATCCAATGAATGAAGGCTCTAGCTCCAAAGTATAATGGAATTTCTATAATTTTAAGTATATTTCCAGGTGAAAAAAAATCCAAATATTTGAATCCCTCCAAATGTTTGCATTCAAAACCAATGAATCTGGTTTCCAGGCATGTAGAGAATAGGTTCAGATTTTTCCTTCAGGGATTTGGACTAAATATCTAAACCCACCAGACCTTTTGATAAGCACCACCCTTGTTCTGGTCATTGAATGAAAGTAAGGGAGGCAGGATTGAATTTTTACCAACTCAGAGAAGGAAACATCAAAAAGAAAGGAGAACACTTTTGGAAGAAGGAAGGAAAAGTTATATGAAGGTCAGAAACTGGATGAGGAAACTTTCTTCCGGAGTTTGGAACATACTTTAGTATATCTCTATGTGTAAGAGAATAATTTCTTTGTGTTGCTTAGGATTTGAGTCCAATCCATTGTTTTAAAAAGTCGCCTGATTTTCAGGGAACTCTATACTTCACTATGCAGCTTTAAATCTCATTATGAAGAAAGAGAAAGCTTGAAATTAAACATAAATGATAAAACTAAAATTTTCAAGTCAAATTTCATTAACTGATAAAAGTCCACCCAGAGCCCAGGGCAAGGGCAGTGAGAGAAATTCGGTTAATTTGTAAGATTAAAGGCATTTTGAATTATTGAGGCTGAATTAGAGTGAGAATCTGTAGATTGAATGTCATTCCAAGGTCAGAAGACTAAACAGCTAAGTTTTCTTATTCAAATAACCAAGTTAAACTAAGGAAAATGCATTAAACCAATCATAGCCTTGCACCTCAATGACTGATAAACAAGCAACAGACAACATTCCACTGGGTAATCTTACCTACGCAAATTTATCTTTCTTTGATTAAGGAACCTGACCAGTCAAATCTTGAATATTTTAAGCTATTATGGATAAGGTAATATGTTATCTTGACAGTTTATTAGCAATAAAGTCAAGAAGGTTAAACTTGGAGAATCTTCTACCATAGAGTGTCCTTGGCTCCTCAGCAGAACCCCAAACCCTTCTGCATTCTACCATGGGAATACAAGGTCCTTCTGGAACAGGACTGTTTTTGTCCTTTTAGCCCCAGCACCCTTTTAGCCCCAGCCACAACACTTTCTATAAAATGAGTGCCTTATGAATGTTCGTTGTACTGAATTAGCAGTTATAGAAAAAGTGTCGTCAGGTTGAGTTAAAGAAAAGATACCTGGGGTAGTGTCAATCTGAATCCCAAGGATTAGCACAATGCTGATATACAAGTTTAAGAGATGCCATTATCCTGTCATTCTCCTTCTAACTAAGGGTGGACCTTAGATATTGATAAAAAATAAAAACATGAACCAATTACAAAAAGTTGTAGAATACCCTATCTTCAAGATTTGTGATTTTTACAAGAATGCAAAATTCATAATAAAAATACCAAATTCAACATGTAAACAAAAGTGTTTTCCTTTTAAAGAATAACATATTAACAGAAAAAAACTTATATTAATAGAAAAAAATCTAGGAATCTAATTTGAAAAGAGATAGTATGTAGAGTAGAAAAACAAAGCTATAACTAAGATGGGGCAACCATGATTTTACATATGCACTAACATTGGAGGAAGCACTTCCCTTTTGCAATGGTCTAGAGAATGCTATACCTATGCTTTAAAGTATTGCACTAGCCTGCGTCCTCAAAGCAGGTGAGTAAGAAGGTAAGTTCCAGAAGAAGGCAAGATCACAGGTCACTGAAGGTTGTGGGGAGGGTAAAGTACTCCTTCCCGTAACAAATTACACTCCTGGTCAGATCATCTCTACTAAAGCCTGCTTGAATCATTAACCCCACCTCCCCAACTGAATTTGCTTCAGGTAACAGGATTTCTAGTTACATCTTTGGGAAAGAGCTCTTGATTTAAAGGCAAAAGACCCATATTCCAATCTTGACTCTGCTACTTATTAACTACATGACCCTGGGTATATTACTTCACCTTTCTGGGCTTAAGTTTACCCATATGTAAAATGAGGGGTCAAAATAGAAGACTTCCACGTGCCCTTTCGATCTAACATTCCATGAAACTGGCTTTTGTTCAAGCTAGCAAATTTCATTCTATTAGTTTTTAATAGAATATAAGAGTGACCTGAAGATCTCTCCCTTTTGCAAGGTGTGGACATCCCCATTGAGAAGACTGATGACATATCCTTGATGAGTGTGACCAAGTGTACCTTGAAAACCATTCCCAATACAATAATAAAAAGATATAGGCATGCTGGTCAAAAATTATTATAAACCTGAAAGTAATTGATATTGCTTTGCAAGGCCAAGAAATATATTTATTCCAAACATAGTATATCAGAAACAGATGCTTCCAGGCTAGTCATTTAATCAATGGCAGTTATTGAATGGCTTGATATTGTAGACCAGACACTGTGGGAAGTCAGGCATGGTTTCTACTCTCAGGGAGTTTAAAATATAATAGGGAATATAGAATATGGTGGTTCCTTTGGGTCAGTGCTCCCTTCTCCCATCTCTTAAATTTTTGCTGCCTTCTGTGTATTTGTGTAGGTATGTTAAGTAGGCACATAAGGGATACCTCTCTCCAGTTTTCCCAGGGGAGGCAAGGGGGCTTGGTTTTAATGAGAAATAACAAGCATGCAGGCTATAGGGATAGAGAAGGATAGTTAGAAGGGGAAAAAAGAGGGAACAAGCAGGCTAGCATGGCAGGCAGCATACGGTAGAAGAAAGAGTGGGTTTACATCCCAGCTTTACCTAAATCACTTCACTTGACTGTGCCCCAGGTACCTCCTTTGTAAAATGTGAGTGTTGGCCAAGGAACATAGATATAGAGCTGTAAAGGAACTTAGAGGTCATCCAGTACAAACTTCCTATTTTCAAATGAAGAAACTAAGGCCCAGTAAGGGTAAAGGATTTGCCTAAGGTAACATCAGTGGTAAATGGCAGAGCTGAGATTCTAACTCAAATCTTACAACTGCAAATCTAGAACTCTTTCCATTCTCCCATGGTTTCTAGATATAACATTCTATGAATCTATGATTCTGGTTGGTTGCTGTCCTTCATTCTCGAAGAGGACCAAAATGACATCACTATGCTAGAGTCAAGTTTCAGTGTCTCCGACTGCGGCTGATCAGACCAACAGGAGCTCAGAATGCTCTATCACAGGTCAGGCACAAATAGTCCACATGAACATTTGGGGCAGATATTCCAAATTTGCACTTCCTGCATTTCCTTTGAACTGTTTCAATTCTGGTTTGTGCATAGAGCATAGCACCCTTTCTGATAATGGGCATGCCATACTGAGTGGTCCTGTGCCAGTGTCTCCTATGCCACACAATCAATTCCAAAGTTCTTAGGAGACACCTTGAGAGTGTCATTATATTGCTTCTTTTGACCACCATTCTTGCCCTGTGTGTGTTCTCCATAAAACAGTCTTTTAGGCAAGCATATGTTTTGCGTTCGAACAATGTGGCCAGCCCATCGGAGTTGTGCTCTCTGAAGCATAGTTTGAATGCTTGGTAGTTCAGCTCGAGCAAGGACTTTAGTGTCTGGTACCTTATCCTGCTAGGTGATCTTCAGAATCTTCCTAAGACAGTTCAAATGGAAACAACTCAGTTTCCTGGCATGGTGCTGGTAGACTGTCCAGGTTTCACAGACAGACAGTAATGAAGTCAGCACAATGGCTCGGTAGACCTTCAGTGGGGTAGTCAGTCTGATTGCTCTTTTCTCCCATGCTTTACTTTGGAGCCTCCAAAAAACAGAACTAACTTTGGCAATGCATGTGTCAACCTCATTATCAATGTGTACATCCCTAGAAAGTACACTACTAAGGTACGTGAACTTATCCAGAGCATTCAAAACTTCTTCATTTACTGTAATGGATAGTTCCACATATGGATGGTGTGCTGGTGGCTGATGAAGCACCTGTATTTTCTTGGTGTTAATTATTAGGCCAAAATTAGCACAAGCATAAGAGAATCAATCCATACTTTGTTGAATCTCAGCTTCAGAGGCTGCATTGAGTGCACAATCATCTGCAAACAGAAAATCATATACTAACATTCCCTCCACTTTGATTCTGAGTGTAGATGGCTCAAGGGATCAAGCAAAATGGATAGCTATTATTAATAAAAGTTTCCAGCTTAGTTGGAAAGGACTAAACTACATCAAGATGTTGTGACTCAGTAATAACTGTCTCTAAAGTGTCTCCAATTGGTCCATGTCCTTACTGCCCTCGACGGTCATTTCTGCCACATTTGGGAAGACTGATCCAACGCTCTCTGGCTCAGGATAACCTACCATGAAAATGGGTACAAGAATAAAGGGAAGGTTACCTGCCTGAGTCTTCAGTCTGGTGATGGAAAGGCAAAGAGCTATACCGGACAGCCAGGGGGTAATGTCTGCAGGGCAATGGATAGAATGCCAGGCCTGGAGTTAGGAAAATTCCTCTTCTTGAGTTCATATTTAACCTCAGACACTTACTAGATATGTAACCCTGGGCAGTTGACTTAACCCTGTTTGCCACAGTTTCCTTATCTGTAAAATGAATTAGAGAAGAAAATGGCAAACCACTCTAGTATATTTGCCAAGAAAACTCTAAATGAGGCCACAAAGAATCAGCATGACTGAAAAATGACTGATCAACAAATCTTTGAGCATCTTTATAAACAAGGGGAAGGTTTTGGGTGGGGAGAATACAAGGTGAGGAAATGCCCTTACATGATAATGTAGGGAAAAGAAAAGAGAGAGTAGAGTATATCTAGTAGGTCTGAATAAGCATGGGAAACAATGCCAAAAATGGTGGCACCCGCCTATATTCCCAGCTATCAGGGAACTGAGACTAGTAGATCTCTTGAATTGGAAGTTCTGAGTTGCAGTGGTGCTAAGATAACTGAAAGTCCACATGCTAATAGACATGAAGGTAATGCAGAGATAGAGAGAGAGAAGGAAGCTGCAGCTCACACCAGTGAGGGCCTATGAAGAGGGAGCCAGCCTTAGCGGAAGCATCCCCAGCAATGGAAAGGAGTCAAGAAGCTGATTCAGTGCCTGATCTCCCTGTACCATCAAGCCTCCTCCTAGGGAATTAAAAGGAAGAACCCAATGGTTTTGAATGACAACAACTCAGCACATTCTAAGCTCAAGCACAGCCATCAGTGTTCCCCAGGGCATGTCCACAGCTCCTCCATACACAACTTCTTCCCTGGTCTAATTGGAAAACGTCAGGCTCTAAAGAACAAGGTGGCTATTTGTAGGGGGGAAGCAAGGGAAGAGAAGAAATTGATGCTTACTGATCTGTACTCATGAATGAAGGCATCCATCAATCACAGTTAAGCTCAAAACTTGTTTATTAATATTAATAAATCCTCTGGAATATATATATATACATACACACACACGCACACACACATACACACACACACACACACACACACGCACACACACACACATATTTAAGAAGTATCTTAGCATAGTGTTTAAAGAGCCACTTTATAGTCAGAAAGACCTGGATTCAAGACCCACTTCTGACATATACTTGGTAAGTTATTAAAACTTCCAGCATTCTAGGCAACTCTTCAAGGCCACAGAGAAGGGCCAGCCTGCAGAGAGAGTGTCTCCACTGGGACTTCTTTGTATTCATGAACTCCCCTCTAAATGGGGGGACTGGGAGGAAGGAAAGAAGGAAGAAAGAAGGGAGGAAGGGAGAAAAGAGGGAGGAGGGAAGAAAGGAAGGAAGGAAGAAAAAGAAGGGGAAGGAGAGAGGAAGGAAGGAGGATAAGAAGACAGATAAATAGACAAAATAAAATAAAAGACATTATCAAGGATGCATATGACAAGAAAAGAACGATCATAAAACAAGAGACAACAGATAAACAGCCCATATGGTAGCCCCTACCTTATTAAAAGTATCTCAAAGAACTGAAGGATTGCTTCTAATATATTCAGTAGATCCTATAAAGAGAATTTATGGAAAAACATGGAAAAGACCTCACAGACTAAGGTATAAAATTATAAGAATAAGCATGTACTCAAAGATGAATTGGGAAAAGTTACCTCTTCCACTCCTTTGTAGAGGTGGGAGGTCCAAGGGTGTGAAACATTGCACACATTTTCAAACTTTCTCAATGTATTGATCAGTTTTGCTGATCTTTTTTTCTATTCTTTCTCTTTTTTATTTTCTTTTTTTACTTTAAAATATTCTTTGTTAGGTGGGATGGCCCCCTAGGAGGGAGAAAAGGAGAAATGCTAAGATAAAGGTGAAATTTTATTTTAAAATATAAATAAATTTTTTAAAACCTTTTTAAAAAAAAATCTCAGACTATGAAGGCATGAAGGGAATACAGTTCAAATTACTGGAGAGAATTTCACACAGACAAAAATCAAGAATCCATTGAAGTACCAAAGGATGCACACAGAAACTGGGACCCAGCATAGATTACCGAAACAGAAAATGATAGGATCTAAGCAACTCTTGGGAAAAACTGATTCTATTTCTGTAATCAGAATTGATTGAAGACAGAGAAACTAACAGGCACACTGATGGAGCCTCTATTACCTCCTACCTCTCTGACCACTTCTTCTCTGGATCCTTCATTGGCTGCTCAACCCTTCTCCAGCCATAAATGTTGATGTTCCAAAAGGTTTAATGCTAAATTTTGTATATTTTTCTCTATACAGTCTCTCTCTTAGATATTTCTGCCTATTACCTCAGTGCCAACCAACTGCCTCTCTATAGATGGTCCCCAAATTTAAATTTGTAGCTCTAACTTCTCTGTTTCCACATCTCCTCCACTTCCTAATCATTTCTACTTAAAATTCTACCTATCACTTCAAACTCATGATGTCTAAAACAGAATTCATCTTCTTCCCAAATGCCTACATATCCTCATGACTTCCCTGTCTCTGTCAATGGTACCACCATTCCTTTCACAGTGTGACCTGAATCTGCCCTGATTATTAAAGGAGTATGGAGTGAGAATTGTTTGTTATTCTGAATTATATATGACAGGTATTCTTGTCTTATTATGAAACTTGAAGTCTTGAAAACAGCCTTCTGGTTGAAGTCTCTGAACCCTGGGGATCAGAGGTGGGTGAACCAAGAAGAAAAGCTAGCAGAAATCATCTGTTATTAACTTCATCTCCCATGTCCAGGTCTTTCCACTGCCCATTTCTGATGACTGAAATTCACTCCCTCCTCACCTGTCCCTCATAGAATATCTAATTTCCTTCGAGCTTCAGCTCAAGCATCACTTTCTATGTGAAGATGCTCCTGACCCATTACCCAGCTGCTAGCACCCTCCCCATGTGCTACTTTGAATTTAACTGTCTCATAATTGTTCCATTTTATATCTTTTCTCTATATGCTTAGATATGTACATATGTCTCCCCTAATAGATATAATCTCCTTGAAAGCAGGAACTGTACCAATTTTCGTCTTTATATTCCCAGCATTTCCAGAAAAGTTACACTCCCTGAAGACTTCAAGCAGAGACTGCATGACCACTTGTTAGGGATGCTAAAGAGGGAAATAAGGCTTTGGAAGACAAGGAGGCTAAAGGACCTCCAAGGCCCCTCCAGCTTTAAGACTGATGATTCTATGATCCTAGAATCAAAGTTCAGAAAACACAGGACAATCTGTGAGTAATCTGAAATCCTGAACTCAAAGATCTCAAACTCTAATGTGTATGCTCATTTTTTGTCAGTTTATCTAGTCTTGATCAGACAAGACCTACTAAGCACCAGTCCTGAGCCTGATTATAATACAGAAACCTCAGAAAAGATTTGCCTGAGGGTACAATAGCAACAAACCAATCAATATATGGAATAACTACTTTGATAAAGGGTCTAGAGTTCAAAGGTTAGGTCTGTTAGGATCCTTATGAGCAGCGTCCCCAATCAATCCTTGAGGATGAGAAGTATAACAAGGAAGATTGCCATTCTTTGAGCCCACAAAGGCTCCAGATACCCTAAACTATTGGAGAAACGGGAATGTAATAGAGGGGAAATCCTAATGAGACACACAAAGGTTAGAAAGCACTTGGGAATGGCTGACCAAGCTGTGCTACATGAATGTAACGGAATACTATTGTGCTATAAGAAATGATGAGCAGGCGGATTTCAGAAAAACTTGGAAAGACTCACATGAACTGATGCTGAATAAAGTGAGGAGAACCAAGAGAACACTGGACACAGTAACAGCAGCATTGTGCGATGATCATCTTTGATGGACTTAGCTCTTCTCAGCAATGCGATGATCCAAGACAATTCCCAAAGATTGGTGATGGAAAACGCTGACTACGTCCAGAGAAAGAACTAGGAAGTCTGAATGTAGATCTTTTTTGTTTTTCTTTCTCATGGTTATTCCCTTTGGTTCGGATTCTTCTTTCACAACATGACTAATGTGGAAATATGTCTAATATGATTGTACATATACAACCTATATCAGATTGCTTTTTGTCTTAGAGAGAGGGAAAGGGGGGTAGGGGGAAAAAACTGGAATTCAAATTCTTATAAAAGTAAATGTTGACAACTATCTTTACATGTAATTGGAAAATACTATTGCATGGGGAGTAAAGTGCGACCATCAATAAACAAGGAAGAAAAAAAGAGATAGAAAGAAAGAAAGAAAGAAAGAAAGAAAGAAAGAAAGAAAGAAAGAAAGAAAGAAAGAAAGAAAGAAAGAAAGAAAGAAAAAAGGAAGAAGAAAGAAAAAAGAAAGAAAAGAAAGAAAGAAAGAAGGAAAGAAAAAAGGAAAAAAGAAGAAGGAAAGAAAGAAGGAAAGAAGGAAAAAAGAAGGAAAGAAAAAAGAAAGAAAGAAAGAAAGAAAGAGAGAGAAAGAAAGCCCTCCTTTTTCTAGCTTCAGGGTTTAGAAGACAAGAATCCTATCTAATCTAAAACTACAATTCTCCTAACACTTAGATATAGAGCTCTGTACGTGGTGTTTAAAACATATTTATTCTGTCTGTCTGTCTGTGTTCGGCCTTCATTTTTGAAGGAGACCATGACATCAGAGAAATGATGACATGACTTGAACTTGACTTTGTTTTGAGGGAGGGAGGGCTGTGCAGGTCACCAGACTCACTTTCTCCTGAGTCATCCGAGTCCACATTAAATTGAACTGAAGCTCTGGAACAAAACTATTTTAAATAGTAGGAATGATTCTCTGCGCATGAAAGAGAAGATCAGGAACTATCTCTCTTGCATTTCTTTGTTCTTTCATTCAGGGAATGATTCTTGGAAACAGAAGGAGCAACGAGGGACCTTCCCAGGCCCAGGCCATCATGCACTGAGTCATGCACTGAGTTCAGCTTCATCAACTTTGAGAGGAGAGGATAAAGGAACAAGGAATAGGAGGGTCTCCCAACAAGTCACACCTTAGAAAAAGGGACCATAATCTTTCCCCTCAACCCCCTCCTGAAATTCCCTTTCTTTCAAAGGCAACACCAACCTTCCAGTCATCTGATTTTACAACTTGGCATCATTCTCAACTCTTCACTCTCTCACATCCCATGTCCCTAATCAGTCACCAAATTTTGTCTTTTTTACATGCACATTTCCCCTTCTCTCAATTCACAGTGATCACACTGGTTCAAACCCTCATCCCTTCTTGCTGGGCCATTTGCAATGGCCTCCCAATGGGTCTCCTGACTTCTCTCTATTCTGTCCTCCGCACAGCTGCCAATGTGATTTTCAGTGCAGAGCTAATCATGTGACTCTTTTCAATAAATTCCCTATTACCTCTAGGAGTATACATAAATTCCTCTGTTTACTTTCAATGCCTTTCATAACTTGGTCTCCAATCTACCTATATTATACCTTAATTACTTTAATTAATCTCTTTTATTTATTATACCTTACTTTATTAATGACTTTATTATACCTTACTCCCCTTCCCCTACTCTAATGTCCAGCTCAACTAATCTTCTTGATGTTCCCATATACAATATGCCATCTCCTCTCTCCATATCTTTGCAATGGCTGTACCAGATGCCTGGAAATTCATTCCCACCTCCTCCTTACCTGCTGGAATCCTTTGCTTCCTTCAAAATTCTGGTGAAATGATAACTTTTACACAAATCTTTTCTTGAACTCCTCTGCTGTTAGTGTATATACACACACACACACACACACACACACACACACACACACACACCCCTTATATGTATTTATATGCCTGTTGTCTCTCTGACAGTATGCAAACTCCTTGAGGGTACAGACTGTTTCATTTTTGTCTTTCATCTCCAGGCCTAGCACAAAGAATAGCACAGAGTATTCATTTAATTAATGCTTTTTAATTCATTGATTGGCTGAAAGATAGGGCTATAGGTGAGAACAATTTGAGAAAAAGGCACTTGACCAAAATCAGCTGGTAAAGAAGCTTTAATGCCCATCCATCCCACTATTCCTTCAGCCTTCACAGATTTAGCACCCCAATAAGGAAGAAAAATTTTATCTGTGTCTTTATAAGGTCATGACTGGCTTGGAAAAGGAAAGACATGGGAAAGTTCCCCATCACTAGCCTCATTCAAAAGGCATCTGTGGCAGTATAGAAACAGTTCTGGATTTAGCATCAAAGGACCTGGTTCTGATACTTACTCTGTGTGATCCTGCTCAACCTTCTTTATGTCTCTAGGCTATCTATAACATGAGTGATCTCTAAGGTAATCTTGGTGACCTTTAAGGTTCCTTCCACCTGCAATTATTAGGACTCTGATTCTGACTCTGAACTACAGTTATCACACAAGTGGAAAGTTTGTGGTTGGAGATGGGGCAGAGGGTCGCTGTGGAACCATGGTAGTAAGACATGTAAATGATTCTCAACCATCCCTTACCAGGCCTTAGTACTCTGTGATTCCTTCCTCCTGCAACAGAGGCTAATTCAGTAGCAGTCATTTTCACTATAGTGAGAGTAAAAGGTAGAGCTGCAGGTGGCTTTAAAACAAATGAGTCTCAACTTGAAATTCCAGAGGCTACATAGTCCCAGGAGTTCCAGTTGGAAAAATAACATCTATATTTGAAATATATATATTTGTAACTTTATGTCATGTACAACCCCCATTAGAATAATTAGTTCATTTTAAGCCTAACGGTTAGTACAATGTCCCCTAAGATTCACTTGGCTCCACCTTTTTTATCTTTAAAGAATTTATTTTAGATTAAAAGTTCTGAACTGAGTCACAGTTGCCCCAAACCCCAAGTTAGGAAAATTACTAACACCTAGGCAGAAGCTGACCTCTTTGCCTAGATAGATAGATAGACAGATAGATAGATAGACAGATAGATAGATAGATAGATAGATAGATAGATAGATAGATAGACAGATAGATAGACAGATAGATAGATAGACAGATAGATAGATAGATTGATTCACACCCATATATACATATATGCATATACATATATGTATTTGCATACATATATGTATACATACGTGTGTGTTTTCCTCCTCCCTGGCCTTTTCACGATTGAAGCAAAATTCAGTTGAGGGAAACATTTGTGTAATAGAACAGGAGATCATATTATAGCATCTGTGCATAAACAGGCATCAGAAGAGAAGCTGGAGAAAGAGACAACCCTTTCTTGGGACTTCCCTCAGCGTGGGAAGTTCCTCTCCAGATGTCTGTAGAGGCAAAACCTCCTCACAACCTCCCTTCCCTCCTACAGTTCAGTCCTCCCTTTGCTTTACGCCTGCTCCAATCCCTTGAATCCAGACGCCCAGATTTTCTTCCCTCCCCCTATTCTGAGAGATCATCACCCTTACATACAGATGACTTAAAAGTCTCTCCTACAAGGCTTTGCTTGATTAAAGGAGGTTGTGTAAGTCCTGTTCACACTCTGTTCTGATTTTATATTTAATCAAAGTGTTCTCACCTAGTCAAGGCACCAGAGGCAAAAGGGATGACTTCAGTGCCACCCTCACACTTGTTTTCTACTTTATAAAAATATTTTTTTAATGTGCATTATTTCAGATACATTGATTTAAATGAGTTTTTTGAGATTCTTCTGGGAACTGTATCCCATTTGACCACAGCCTCTCTGAATAATGGAGAGAGAAAAGAATGATAATAGAGTCCAGTGATTTTCAAACTTTGATTATAACCCTGCCAAGGGGAATCACGGCACAGTGAACGTTTAAGGTGGAGAGTCAGAACCCCTGCACACTTCACCTTCACAGACTCCCTTCAACAAGAGTAGCCATTTTATTGCTTTTTCATACATTTAAGGTCTGACATCATGAGGCTAGTGCCTCTGTGTAAAAGACAAGTTATAGGCAGTACAGTGGATAGAGCGCCGGTCTGGGAGTCAGGAAGACCTGAGATGAAATCTGGCCTCAGACACTTACCAGGTGTGTGACCCTGGGCAAGTCACTTAATCCCTGTTTGCCTCAGTTTCCTCATCTGTAAAGTGAGCTGGAGAAGGAAACAGCAAACCACTGCAGTACCTTGGCCAAGAAAACTCCAGGTGGAGTAATAAAGAGTTGGGCATGACTGAACAAGAAGTTATTTTGTAAATTCTCAATTTACCTTCCACATAGTCTGAGTGAGCAAATTTATATTAAACAATATTATTTATAATTTTTATCTGCAACTTAATTTTACTTCTAAAATTTTATAGCATGTCTAGTAAGCCTTTGAGAAACATTTGTCTAACCCAACCTCATCATTTAAAAAAAAATTATTTATTTTTAGTTTTCAACATTCACTTCCTCAAGATTTTGAGTTCGAAATTTTCTCCCCATCTCTCCCCTCCACCCACCCCAAGACAGTGTGTATTCTGATTACCCCTTCCCCCAATCTGCCCTCCCTTCTATCATTCCCTCCTCTCCTCCCCCCTCAATTCCTGTCAAATAAGATAGGTTTCCATACCCAATTGAATGTGTGTGTTATTCCTTCCTTAAGCCAAATTCAGTGAGACTAAGGTTCACTCACTCCCTCTCTCTTCCCCCCTCTTCCCCTCCACTGTAAGAGCTTTTTTTTGCCTGTTATGTAAGATAATTTATCCCATTCTGCCTGTCCCTTTCTCTTTCTCCCACTACACTCCTCTCTAACCCCTTAATTTTATTTTTTTAGATATCATCCTTCAATGTCCCTGTGATCTGCTGCTTGATCCCTCCTCCCCCCCAACCTGCCCCCATCTGTGAGCTGAGAGTTCCAGAAGCAGCTGACACTGCCACTGCTGCCACTACCTCCACTACCACCCCAGGGGCTGGACTGGACCATGCTCCTCTTTCATGCAGGTTGAACAAACCTTTCCTACTGACTTTCTCGGTTGTCTTTATGGGTCGAGAATTCTGGAAACCACCACAGTTGCTAATGATTCAGTTCCCTGAGGCCTGCTCCAGGTTCTCTGAGGCCAGTCTGTGCTAGTACATTTTGCACTGGACTGCTGCATGGGCTCTTCTCCCAGCCCAGTGCAACAGACCTTTCCTGTCAATTTCCAAGATGCCTTGGGCTGGACATTTGTTTTACTCTGTCATTTTGTGGGTTCTGCTGCTCTAGAATTTGAGTCATTTTTACAGGTATTTGGAGGGGTTTGGGGGAGAGCTCAAGCAAGTCCCTGCTTTTACTCCACCATCATGGCTACACTCCACCCCACAACCTCATCATTTCTGAGATGAAGTAACTGAGTTTTGGAACAGTCAGCTGACATTCTTAAAGACACATGACTAGTTGTAATATTGTTTCTTTAGGAAACTAAGTTTTTTTTAAAAACTGGCTTAAAATTGAATTTCTTAGATACATTTTGTTTATAACTTGGGTACTGCCTCCATGGGCAAATAGAGAGAGATATTTAGGAAGAGATCTAGGAAGCTAGGGACATACATAGAAATGGAAAAATTTATTACAACTTGTTACTAACTTGCAAGTAACAAAGGGGAAAAGTCCCTCAGATAGGAGTACTTAAATATTTGATGACTAATAAATTAAATGTTAATTAAATACTACAGTGATTTTCTTCCCCAGACAGCATACAATTAACATTTAATTTGTTATAAAATATTTAAAATTATGAAATATCCTATGGCAACTAAAATGTCTCTACTGCCAAACTGTCTTGGGACAATGCGTCAAGGGGACAAAAGGTTAGACTGGTATTTAAAACTTAGGGGGTGATACTTATAAAATTCCTTTTGGGATGTTTGAATAGTAAGAAATTGGTAATGAGATCCAGGGGTCTCATTCACTAGCTGAATTCAGCCCAGTTATTTATAACCAAATGTTGCTGAGGAGCAAAAGATGAGAATAGAGTAGAAATAGGAATAAATTGGTGTCATTAAAGTCCCTGAAAAATGTAATGCCACCAGATTGGGTGGGAAATAAGGAGACTGACTTTGACTGCTTTAATGATATTAGGCAGTGAAATATTCACTTAGTATGGCTCAATTAGCCTTCAAACTTTGTCTGGGCAGAGTAGATGGTTCCCTGGATGTGACTGATTTCAGGAGTATTGCCATAAAGCCATCTTTCCCACAGGTTTACCTGAAATTCCCACCATGAGAAATTTTGCAAAGGGAAGTTTTAACTGCAAGGTAGACAAGCAGAATAGTCTATGTCAAGAACTTCTCTTCCTTGTCTCCCACATCCTCCATTGCCTGCTACTCTCACGTACTAGCCCAGGTAAACGACATTCAGGGACTGAGTTGCTTAATGGAAAGTACGAGAGTTCCTTGGCTGAGGTAAAGGTCAATCAAGATCATCTTACTACTGGTGTCTTGAATTTGTTAACCTCCTTGTTTTGTCCTGCCCTTTCAAGCCCTACGAACGTCACTTGACGTCAAGGATGACAGGACCTTGAACCAAATAGGTACCGCATAAATATTTTTTGGATAGATGGGTGGATGAATTTTGCCCAGCCTTTAGCTCTCTTGGCTTATTCTATCTAATTCTGACTAATCAGCTTGGTTCCTGGTGGTCTGCTTATCCTGTCCTTAACTGTTCATACATAGTATGACTTTAAATTGCCTTCCTAAACCTGTGCCATTATTTTGTTAAAACATCAGACACCTTCAGGATCTCGTATGCCTTGCTTTAGTCACTTTTCAGTCATGCCTGACTCTTTGTGACCCCATTTGGAGTTTTCTTGGCAAAGATATTGGAGTGGTTTTCCATTTCCTTCTCCAGCTCATTTTACAGAAGAGGAAAAGGCAAAACAGGGGTAAGTGACTAGCCTAGGGTCACACAGCTCTTATAACTCAAGCTCACTCAAAATTCGTGACCATCTATTACCCAAGCCCTAATGTGATAGCCTGAATGCTCTTAGAAATATACCCAGCAAAACAGAGAATAAAACCCAATATTATAGAATGAGCCAGTCTATAAATGACAGCTGATAAAGACAAAAGGCAGATTCTCAATGGAGACACCAAAGTAGTTACCAAATGGTATTAGAGGAAAACAGTGTTATGGATCATCTCAGGATGTGTACAGATGTGCTTGAGAAGCATAAAGTGCTCTAAAGATGTAAGATATATGATATATTTAAGAACCTCAACTCAGACAGAAAAAAAATGGTGAATAGTTGCCAAGATGGTTGAAAAAGGGAGGAGAGAGACAGAAAGACAGATAGAGACAGAGCTAGAGAGGTACAGAGAATATAGCCTGAGAAGTCCTTTAGATTTAAATACCTGAGCTTAGCCTAATCATTTGAGACCCTGCAGACAGGAATGTGGGTCCAGGGAAAGTGCCATAACTAGCTCATCCTTAAATTTACTTAGCTATTATTCTAAAAATCAAATCAGTGCTTACCAGCTGTCACCTTGGAGAAGTCATTTTAATTTACTGAGTCAATGGTCTCCTCTGTAAAATGACTGGATTAGATTAGATGATCCTCAGTTCCTTAGAGCCCAAAAATTCACTGAGCTGGTAAAAAAGGACAAAATCAAAACATCTAGATTACATAAAAGATATCAAGATATTATTCCTAGCTCAGCCATTAACCAGTAGTGTGGTACAGTTGAAAGAGGCTGAATTTGGAGGTAGAATCCCAGTTTTGCCTAGGACAGGTTGCAAACTTTCTGGATCCCAGTTTCCTCATCTTTAAATAACATGGGGAGTGGGGTAGACAGAATGACCTCTAAGGTCTCTTCCAGCTCTAAATCTAGAATCCTAAATCATGTTAAGTTCTCCAGGCCTCAGTTTCCTTATCTATAAATGGAGGAAGCTAGAATAATCAATGTCTATGGTCCCTTCCAATGGTGACATTTTATGACTGGTCTCTTAAGAACCTTGTTGGAGATGAGCTGACAGCAGGCCGAACAGTCAGTCACACCCAGTTGGCTTCGGACTTCATTTCTCATGATGCTTTCATGCCACATCAGCTTTGCTGGGGGCTGGAGTTTTTTGACAGCATAAGAAGGGCCTCTCTGGATTGAAGAAATTTCAGCCATGCCATTTACCTCTCTGGTGGGTCCAGGACAGTGGTGAGGCTTTTTGGATTCCCAGAATGGCATGGTACATCAGTGTCACACCTAATTACCCTCCTGGAGTAGTGAGCCCATTAACAACCTGAGCTGGAACCAGACTGGCATGCTAATTACAGAGTTGCCTGCTAGGATATTAATTAGGGGTGACACTTTCAGGGCAAGTTCTGTTTTTCCTCCTCAGATCCCATTTGAGGCATAGGTTGAATGCGAGAAAAATACAGATTGGAATGAGAAAGGAATAAGGACAGTAAAAGATAGAGTGGAAGAATAGGGAAACAGAGCCAAGACTATGAAGAAAAATCAAGAGGACTACCAATCTCTTCAGAACCAATCAATCAATAAACGTTATTAGGAGCCTACTATGTGTCAGGCACTGTGCTAAGTGTTATTAACCATGCTAAGCATAGGGAACACAGGAAAAAAAATACTCAGTAATTTATAGTTAAGGGATTCAGGTATAGCTTCTAATATCAAAACCCAGAAAATCCAAAGATCAAGCATTAATCACCGAATTTCAACATCCTTATGCCACAGCACCTTTAACCAGAACCGTTCACAAACAATAAGGTCTGCCCTCAGAATAAGAAGCGATTAGCTGGTTCTCATATTCCTGCTTCCTAGGTGGTATAGTGGGTAGAGCTCTGAACCTAAAGGCAGGAACACCTAAGCCCAAACCCTGCCTCAGAAATGCACCAGCTCTGTGTAACAGCAAGGACCCCAGCATATACAGGAGGGTCTGCAAGACAGGTTCTTTGATCTGTTTTTCTAAAAGGAAAGCAACTTTTGAGGGGCCAGTAATCACTTTAATCAAACACATATATCATTCACTTAGTTCTGGGGGGAAACTCAGCACCCTGAACTAGAGAAAATACAGAGAAATAGAGATCAACAGGGCTCCCAACTGTCTGACCATACATGCATAGTTACATACACAGAGCAAGATCGTTTGCATTCAGGGGTATGCTGATTATTAAACTTTCAGTGTGAGTGTTTAGAGCACAGATATCAGCCAATGCTATAAACTGGGGCTTGATTTACTATTTTGTTGATTGTGTACTCTTAAGAAAGTGATGGAGAAAATAATAAGAGTGCAAATTAAATAAATTTCGAATTAAATTATTAAGTACAATATATCATGATAAATTTTTTTTCTGGAGAGATAGTTTTTAAACATTTGCCAGCATATCCTTGATTGCATATCATCATGGCAGTTTATCAGAGATGATTAGGACTGTCCCACCAAACATGGAGAGAAATTTCCAGAGTCTTGTGGTGTAGCTGTAGAGCCCAAGCATGGTAGTTATCAGTTGCAGGTCTTTCTTCTGTGATGCAGTTATTCTGGAATCTCCAGCAGAATGCAACCCCATCTGGTTGAGTGACCACAACTCACACAGCGATGCATCCTCCAGAGGGACTATAAAGTCTAGTGAGATGTGCTGCCAGAGGTGAGCTGCCAGTCCAGTCATATCCTATATCGCAAGGTTACATTGCCCAGCTATCTCAGGGGTGATACACATATGGCATTCTCTTTCACCTAAGGCCATATGGCCTTCCTTATTTAGAGCCAGTAGGTACAGCATGATCAGAATCTTTGTGCTCCTTAATCAAGGTCTGAAACGAACATCCCCTGTATATTACTATCCAAGTATGAGCTTTATTATGAATGAAGTTATCACCATATAAATGCACATGTGCCACAAATGGTAGAACACCCTAGCAGTAATAATAAGTGCAGAGGCAGCTTGGTGTAAGGATTAGACTAGACCACAAGGACAGAAAGACTTGGTTCAAGGTTCTTCTATGCTAGATACTGGCCATAAGAGTGGTGAGGCATTTAACCTCTCTTGGTACTTATCTAAGACTACAGAGAAGATGCTGACCTGTGTTGCTAGAAGTTTAATAAGATCAGTGGCTATCCCTATCCCTATCTAATAATGGACGTACTTACAGGAAAATAGGAAGAGTCACTTGCTGTGATGTTGAATTCACTATCCACTCCCCCCTGGTCTTTTCTCTAATCCCAAGATAGTTTTTTTTGTTCATGTGAGTATGTTAGGTTTGGGATTTCAAGGAACAGAGACACAGCCACATCCACCTCAACAGAACTACAAGGTTTATTGAATAATATATAAACCACAGGACTAAAGTGCTAGACGTGGAGTCTGGAAAGTCTGTGTTAAAACCCCACTTCTGAGATTTACTAGTTGTCTGGCCCATGTGGTCATATGTAAATTGATAGGGCTGGACTCAATGACATCTTACATCCTTTTTGGTTCAAAATCCATCATCCTCTGTGATTTCTGAGATGAGGATAATGAGATCTGCATTTGTAGTACCTCCCACAAGAAGGAATGACCATCAGATCATAGATCTAGAATTGGAAGGAAGGAAGGAAGCTGATTTCTATCCCCATCTTACTGGTGAGGAAACTGAGGCCCAGGAAGGTAAGTGACTGGAGCAAGGTCATATAAGAGAGTAAGCCTTAGGAATGGGATTTGAACCAAGGATCTCTGAATCCATAGCCAGTGTTCTTTTCACTGCATATCCCAGGTTCAAATGAGTTGAGTATGTACGGTGCTTTAGAAACATTAAAGTGATGCATAAATGTTAGTTCTTATTATTATTTGGGGCAGCTGGGTGGCACAGTGGATAGAGCAGTGGACTTGTAATTGAGAAGACTCATCTTCGTGAGCTCAAATCCAGTCTCAGACATTTAATAGTTGTGTGGTCTGGGCAAGTCATTTAACTTTATTTGCCTCGGTTTCCACACCTGTAAAATGAGCTGGAGAAGGAAATGGCAAACCACCTCAGTATCTTTGCCATGAAAACTCCAGATGGGGTCATGAAGAATCAGATACAACTCAAACAATTGAACAATAACAAATTATCATCATTATCATTAACTTTACAAGTACAAGAATGGGGAGGCATAGCTAGACAACTGATTTTATGGAAAAAGTCCTTGGAGCCTTAGCAGACAAAGAACCCTAAAAATCTAATGCCATCTTAGCCCATCTTAATAGTATAAAATACTGTACACAGAGAGGATCATGCCATGCCATAGACAAACTACATATGGCATGTTTCATCTGGCTCTGGGCATCATATTTTAGAAGGGAATTTGACAATTCTGTTTGTTCAGAAGAGTAAAATTAGGATAGCAAGTAGCCTTGAGGGCATGTCATATATGGATAAGTTGAACGATCTAGGGATAGAAAGCCTGGAACAGAGAATGATGACTATCCTCAACTATCTGAAGAATGGTCATGTGGAAGAGGAATTATTTTACTTGGCCCTAGAAGGCAGAACTAATACCAGTGGGGGTGTATCATAGGGAGAATAATTTCATCTCAGAATAAGGAAAACTTCCTAATAAGTAGAACTGACCAAAAGACAGCATAGGATGCTTTTAAGAATGATGAATCTGCAGGGCAGCTAGGTGGTGCAGTGGATAGTGCACTGCTCCTGAAGTCAAAAGGACCTGAGTTCAACTCTAGCCTCAGACACTTACTAGGTATGTGACCCTGGGCAAGCCACTTAACCCTGATTGCTTCCCACAAAAAGGAAGGGGAGAAAAGTACAATGAATTCCCTATTATTGGAAATCTTCAAGTGGATATTGTAGGGGATGCAGTAGATAATGCTTATGCTTAAAGTGTGGTTAAAACTAGATGGTCCCTTAGATCTTTTCTAAATACACATTTCTTTAGTTCTATACTCACTCATACAAGTACACAAGAAAACACCTGTGCAGCTGTTTCACTCTCACCTACTGGCTCATGATCTTTAACCCAGAGGAAATCTCACAGCAAACATAAGTGCTCCTTGGAAGTCAGTTCCTTTTTTTTTATTTTTTTAATTAATTTTATTTATTTTCAGTGTTCTACAATCACTATCATATAACTTAGATTTTTCTTTCACCTCCCTTTCCCCTACCTCCCCCCTCCCTCCCTGAGACAGCATACAACTTTATATAGGTTCCTATTAAATACATACATTCCTATTAAATACATTTTCACAATAGTCATGCTGTGTAGAAGAATTAAAATGAATGGAAGAAATCATATAACAAACCAAAACGTAATACAAAAGAAAATAATCTGCCACATTCTGCGATTGAATTCCAAAGTTCTTTCTCTGGGTATGGAAGGCATTTTGCCTTAAAAGACCACTGGGAATTTTTTTAAGTCCTTGTATTGTAATGAAGTTCCAAGTCTACCAGAAAAAAAAACTCTCCTGCGCTGTGGTGGTTGCTGTGTGCAAAGTTCTCCTGGTTTTGCTCCTTTCACTGAGCATCAGATCATATAAGTCCTTCCAGGCCTCTCTGAAGTCTTCTTGTTCATCATTCTTATAGCACAATAGTATTCCATTACATTCATATACCATAATTTATTCAGCCATTCCCCAATTGATGGGCATCCCTTTAATTCCAGTTTTTGGCCACCACAAAGAGTGCTGCTATAAATATTTTTGTACATGTGGGACCCTTTGCCATTTTTATGATTTCTTGGGAATACAGTCCTAGAAGTAATATTGCTAGGTCAAAGGGTATGCACATTTTTGTAGCCCCTTGGGCATAGTTCCAAATTGCTCTCCAGAATGGTTGGATCAGCTGACAACTCCACCAATAATGACTTAGTGTTCCAACTCTCCCATATCCTTGCCAACATTCATCATCTTCCTGTTCTGTCATGTTAGCCATGATAGGTGTGAGGAAGTCAGTTCTATCCATACCGTAGCCTGGCCATCAGACAACCTACACATTTTTAGGGGCTATACATTTTATACGAAGATTAACAAAAGAATCTGGATATTTCTATCTAGAACCCCTCTATCCTGTAAGCAGAGAGCTTTGGAGTCAGCATACCCATGAGGACAGCTGTCTATTTGTGTGCCTTGCCTTCTATCAGCAAAAGTACCTGATCTCAAAACATTGCAACAGTAACGTATGTAAGGGAGCTGAGGAACAGCGGAAAGAAGATGGAAAAGAAACAGTTGGGCATAGTGGCTAGAGAACTGATCTAAGAGTCAGAAAATAAATTCAGATCCTGCCTCTGACACATATTGGCTGGGTGACTCCGGGCAAGTCACTTAGCCTCTCCTAGCCTGTTTCCTCATCTGTAAAATGGGATGATGACAGCACCTACTTCCCAGGGTTGTTGTGGGAATCAACTGAGATAATAATAGTGAAACCTTTAATATAATGCCTGGCATATAATAAGGGCTATGTAAATGTTAGTTACTATTATTAGCTATTACACTGATTAGTCACAGAAGTTTCATATATATACGTGTCTATACTCACATACGTATTCCCCTAATTATATTTTAAAATAATTAAAATTAAAAATAAATAAAAATAAATTTTAAAAACCATTTTTAACATTTTTTTAAAGTTTTATGTTCCAGATTCAATCCCTCCTTCCCCCTCCCTGAGACAGTAAGCAATCAGATATAGGTTATACACGTGCAGTCATGTAAAACATTTCCATATTAGTAATTTTGTACAAAAAGACTCAAAAGAAAAAGAATGAAATAAAGTGAAAAATAGCATTCTTCCACCTGTATTCAAACAATATCAGTTCTTTTTCTGGAGGCAGATAGTATGCTTCATCATTAGTCCTTTGGGATTGCCTTGGATCATTGTATCGCTGAGAACAGCCAAGTCATTCACAGCTCTTTATCCAACAGGATTGCTATTACTGTGTCTAACGTTCTGTTCACTTCACTTTGTGTCAGTTCATGTAAGTCTTTCCAGGTTTTTCTAAAATCATTCCACTTTGTCATTTCTCTAACACAATAATATTCCATCACATCATATACCACAGCTTGTTTAGCCATTCCCTAATGGATGGGCATCCCTCCAATTTCCAGTTCTTAGCCAACACAAAAAGAACTGCTGTAAATATTTTTGTACAAAGAGGTCTTTTTTCCTTTTTTTGGATGTCTTTGGAATATAGACCTAGCACTGACATTGCTGGATCGAAGGATAATGCACAGTTTTATGGCCCTTTGAGCATAATTCCAAATTGCCCTCAAAAATGGTCACGTCCATTCACTCCACCAATAGTGCATGAGTATCCCAGTTTTACCACATCCCCTCCAATATCCATAATTTTCCTTTTTTGTCATTTTAGCCAATACAGGTATGTTTTTAAATGAAGAAGAAAGAAAAAGAAAAGAACATGGAGCTGGAAGTTATATACCACAGGTCTAAGTGCTGCCAACTCTGTCACTAACCAGCTATGTAACTTTTAGCAATTCCTGTACCTTCTCTAGCCTTCTCCAATCTTCTCTAGTGAAGCTTCCCAAAAGAATTCCACAGAACAGGAAGAATGAAAAAACAAATAATGTTTGTATAACACTTTAAGATTTGGAAAGTACTTTATATATATCTCATTCTATATATATCTCATTCGATCTTCCCAACAAGACTGTGAGATTAGTGCTAGCTACTATGATTCCCATTTTACAGATGAGAAAACAGACTGTTAGAACTCAAGTCTTTTTGCTTAAAATGCAACACTCTCCCTGTTCTCCAATGTAGCTGACTCCAAGGGAAACAGATAAATACAAATATAAGTTTCTATCCTAACACGGGTTTAACCTAAAACACTTCATTACGATGTAGTAAAATGGTATCTATACTCTAGATGTTCTCTGTATGCCTTTAGGTGCTCAGCTACAGTGCCCTACCCAGCCTAGCCAATCTCTCTCACCATCAAAACTTACCTCTGCCATTCCCTCAGAGTTTTAGAAGTGATGATTTGACCACTGATTAATTAAAAAATTAATTAATGTTAACAGGTTGGTACTATGCTAGACCATGATAGCAGCCAGGAATCTTCTTCTGATCAGTACCTGACTGTTCAGAACCACAAAAGGATCACTGGGATGCTTTTCCCATTATCCTCTGTGAAAAGAACTACTGTCTTAAAGGGGTATGTCCTTCATTCCTAAAGATCAGAATTTGCATGCTCAACATCCATCTTATGACTGGCTACAAAAGATTGACATCATTCTCTAGACTTCAGTACCATGATTCACCTGCCTCCTTTCTCCCATCAGTTCCCCTCTCCTGACACTTTCCCCATTGAGGAGCTCTTCCTGAAACCTCCTTTGTGAACAATGGCCCCGACTATCCATCCTTCATTCTCAGGACTGCCCCACCATACCTTAGTGCATATTCGTCCCTCATTTCAGCTCCCCTTTAAGTGCTGTCTCCTTCATTAAAACTTAAGCTACTTGAGGTCAGAATCTGTTTTTCTTTTTCCTTATATTTTTATTCCCAGCACTTTGAACAGTGTCTGGCACATAGTAAGTGCTTAATAAATGCTTCTTGACTGACTAACATAAGCAATCATGCCCTAAATGTTAACCAGTGGTTGAATACAACATAATAATCATGTTGTATTATGGATCACACAAGCCATTTGATTGGCTAGTAAATGCTAATCATTATAATTTCTTTATCATTTTAAAATATTGTTCTGTTTAAAAATGACTTATTGAGATTGTTCTTTGTAATACTCTTTCCTCTTTATTTTTGATCTATATAGCAACCTAAACTGAGCTCACCTCCCTCATCAGCTTTTCCCCAAATATTTTACCTTCCACTCACATATTCAAGCCAATAATTTTGATTTGTGATCCCACCTGCTTTGTGTCTATGTCTCATCCCAGCTTTCCTTTTGCCCTCATCTTACAGGTCAGATTTACTTTAATTCCAGGTACTATTTCCATCTTGTTCGTATCTTTACTTCTCTATACAATACCATTCAGGCATAACTATTTCCCAAGAGGTGCATGCAGGGGGATGTCCCGGAGCTGTTCACACCTGAAGTTCTTTACAAGAGCAAGAAGGCAGGCTTAGAACCAAACATTCAGCTTTAAAAGCACTCAGCTATGCTCACCTTGCTGAACATGACAAATTGTGCATGAGCTCTCTCTGCTCAAGCTCAGACCTCAATGGGCGTTAGTTTCTTTGAACTCTAGCCTGACCTCCTGTCTGTCAGGAGATCTTGCTGAAGCTTCAGTGCCAGTCCTTGAAACACACCTCGAGCCCCTCAGGCTCTGTTTGCCTTGCATTTTGTTCTCCATATGCTGAAAAGGCTAAACTATGATGTCCAACAAAGTCTGGATTTGAGCAAAGAGAGTTTGTGTAGCACTTTAATGGTACGAATTACAACTCCAAGAATCCAGCTTTTGCTTTGGGAATCTTAGAAACTGCCATGTCACTTGGGTCAACTTTCTCACACAGCAGAATGTGACCACACTGGCCTCACGTCGTGCAAGACCTCAGCTAATACCATGGAGGACTGCTGGTTACTTGCCCTGCCCCAGGGCTCGCTCTGGGTAAGAGCCTAGAAGAAGACAGCATTTGCATTTACCTGTCCATAAGCCATCCTGGATCTGCCACTAGCTAGTTACATGAAAAAGAATTCATCTGGGCTTTGAGTGCATGGTGGTACAAGTGCATCTAGGTTCAGACAGCCCCTTCTGCCTGCCCCAGAGTATTCTGGAGGTGTGAGAATGGAGAGCTCTCCTGGTTTTTTGCCTTTGAATGTTTTTAGAAAGTAGCATGATATACACACACACACACACACATGCATCCATATACTTATATATACACATATATACATATATGTGTATATATATGCATATATGGATGCATGTGTGTGTGTGTGTGTGTGTGTGTGTGTGTGTGTGTGTGTATGAAGAGCACTGGCTCTGCAGGAAAGCCTCCTTCTTATGAATAACACTAGCGCAACTTAAGTGTACCAGTGTTCAGGGAGTCCTAACCTCTCTGGTGGGATGGCTTGCTGAGCTCTTTTCAGGGCTGCTCATCCACCTTGGGTGTCCACCTTCATCTAACACTCACCTGTGGCTCCAAGAAGCTGTAGTCTTGGAAGTGGCCATATCCTGGTATAAACCATCTTGGCAGGTGAGCTAAACTCGATTGAGGATAACCAATGGGCCTCATACCTGTCAGTGAGTTAGGGTGATGCCTTCTCCAAACATGTGAAGATGTCCCCAGCAAGGTCAATGAGAATAATTTCTTCCAATAGCCATGAAGGTGGTTGAAACAGGTACCGTGGAGTACTTAGATTTTGGTCAGACCTTGAAGATGCTAAGGTAGTACACTGCATCCCGGGCCCTCACTAGTCATGTTAGCTTTTGTCCTGCCCTGGATTTTGATGACTCAGGAAGAGAGAATGAGGCTGATGATTTTGTGCAACCCTGCCTTATTTAAGTCCAATTCACACTCAAGCCAAGACATCATCCTCTTCAAAACTGAAAACCAAACGATGGCAGCACAACCTTAGGTAAGTCATCTGAACCTCTCTGAGCCTCAGTCTCTCCGTCTATAAATTCAAGAGATAGTACTAGATGGCCTCGAGTCCCTTCCAGTTCAATTGTCTTATGTGTAATTTAGCCTTTGTGAGCCTTAGATTTCTTCTTTTACATTATTTATACCTTACTCCTTTCTACATAGTCTGCTATCCAGTGTCACTAGCCTTCTTGGTGTTCCTCACACATATCCTTCCATCTCCCAACTCCAGACATTTTCAAAGGTTATCCCAAATTCATGGAATCCCTCTCCCCATTTCCATCTCTTTGCTTAATTGAATTCCTTTAGGTCCTACCTAAAATTCTGTCTTCTGCAAGAAACCTTTCCAGAGCCCCTCAATGCTAGCATCTTCCCTCTGTTGAGTATCTCCAATTTAAACTGTATAAATCCCGTTTGTACATGTTCATATATTGCCTCCCCCATTAAACTGTGAGCTTCTTGAGACCAGGATTGGTTTTGGTTTGGGTGGGTTTGGTTTGGGGGGTGGGTGTGGGGATTGCCTTTCTTTGTATTCCCAGTGCTTGATAGTGCCTGACATACGGTATGCATTTAATAAATGTTTGTTGATTTAACTCATTTGTCAAATTAAGGGGTTAAACTAAATATTGTCTAAGATCCCATCAACACCAGAATTCTCTGACTAGGCTATACTTGAGTCAGTATACTGTTTGATTGACTAACCAACCTTCTGGAAAGGTTAGATCATCAGTAGTATCAGTAGTGGGACTTGTGACTGCAAGTATCACATAGCTGTCATTGGGTGGCAATATAGCCTGGTTAGAAATAAAAACTAATATCCTTTGAATGTTGAAATATTTTTGTTTTGAGGATTATTAAATTTACAATAAAAATTGTATATTATCAAAAAGAAGATTTTTTAAAATTCAACATTGTGATAATTTTTTTTGGAAAATCTTGGAATTGGAAGGGACTGCCAAAGTCAATCTATAGAAGACCAAGAATTTCCTTTACCTCAACCTATAGAAGACCAAGAATATCTTTTTTCATGCCCAACAATAGCTCATCCAGTCTGGACTTGAAGACTTCTAATAAGGAGGAACCAGTTAACTCCTGCTGCATCTAATTCTACTTTGGGATAGCTCCAGTTATCAGGAAGTTCTCCCTCATCACGCTGAAATCTGATTTTGCAAAAAATATATATATATATGTGTGTGTGTGTGTGTGTGTGTGTGTGTGTGTGTGTGTGTGTGCGCGTATATGTATATACACACACATATACATATATATATACACATATTCATATTTTCTCCTTCACAGAAAACCTCCTGGAAAAAAGCCAACTATACCCATTGCCTCCATCTACTCACTTTCTACGCATTTCTCAACCTTTTGTAAATGAAGTACAGTTCTGCATTGGCAAGGGAAATCCTTTCCTTGGATCGCCCTACACCAATGAAAACATAGACCAACACAAAAATCAAGACAGCAAAAGTATGAGAAGATGTTTAGGGCAAAGAGAAGCTTGCTAATGATGGAGCATAGCAGTCCATGGCACATGTGGAAGGTGAAGCCAGAATTGAGACTGGAAGGGCTAGGGTTAAGGTGAAAGGAAATTCAAGAACAGGTGATACTAGTAGAGGAAGAAGATTTTGATTCAAAATTATAGCAACTCTGAATCACAAGACTTAGGAGAAATAGAAGTGAGTTTTTTCAAGTCACAGGATTATTGCTACCAATTGGCTGACATTCCAACCTTCTGGGAATTTGTGATGATGGAAAATGCAGAATTAGAAAGTAAGAAGAGAACTCAACCTTCATATAGATTAATGAATCCCCATTATATGTGAAAAGTGTTCACTCAGCCTCTGTCTTAAGACCTCTGAGGAGAGAAAATTCATCATTTCATTTTTGAACAATTCTAATTATTAGGATTTTTTTCCTGACATCAGTCCTAAACCAGCCTCTTTGCAATTTCTACCCATTGTTCCAGGTTCTGCCCTGGAGGTCCTAACAGAAGAATCTTAAACATTCTCCACATGATGGCCCTTTAAATACTTGAAGTCAGCCATCATGTCCACCCCATCTCCATCTTTCTTTTTCCCAGGATAAACATGTTCATTTCCTTCCACCAGTCTTCCCGTGCTGTAGACTCAAGGCCCTTCACCGTTCTGATTGTTCTCCTCTAAACATTTTCCAGGACATCAATATGTTTCCATAACTATTGTTCCCAGAACCACACACAATGCTTCAGATGACTTCTGATGAGAGCAGAATACAATGGGACTCTCATCTCTCTATTCCTGGAGTCTATGTCTTTTTTGAAGCAGCCCCAAATCACATTAGCTTTTTTGGCTACCACATCACACTGGTGACTCATATTCAGCTTGCTGTCCACTAACGCCACCTCTCGATTTTTTTTCCAGAACTTCTAACTATGCATCTTGTATTTGTGAAGTTGTTTTTTTTTTGTACCCAAGTGCAAGACTTTACATTTATTCCATTTCATTTCATATCATTAAATTCAGCATAAAGCTCTAGCTCGTCTAAAGTCTCTTCTATCCTGATTCATCCAGTGTTTAGCTATTCCGGCCAGTTTGTTTTAGCTATCTCTCCCATTTGTGCAGTTATCTAAGTCACTGATAAAAATGTTAAAAGAACAGCCAAACCCAGATCTCTGGAATTCTTCCCTGGAGACCTCCAGCCAGATGGACATTGAACTATTAACAACTACTCTTTCAATTCCCACCACCCATATGGTTTTGGATCCATCTGATTGGATTAATATCTAATCAATATGCCTCCATCTTCTCACCAAAAATTTTGCTAAAATCTAGATAATGTATATCCAAAACATATTTCCTTATTGCTAGTTTAGTAATCCTGTCTAAAATCAAAATGAGGTTGGTGAGGCATGGTCTGTTCTTGATGAAGCCATGCTGACTCTTCGTAGTCACTGTGTCCCTATATAGAAATTCACCAATTATCTCTTTAATGATCCATTCTAGAAACTTCCCAGGAGTCAAAGTCAAGCTCACTAGCCTACAGTTTGTATATTAGAAACCAGGACATTTGCTCTTCTCCAGTCCTGTGGTACTTCTCCCATTTTCTTTCCATATGATCTTTCAAATATCCCTGAAAAGAGCTCAGGAATCATATCTGCCAGTTCCTTCAGGATCCAAGGATATAATTTATCAGGGACAAATGTCTAGGATTCACCAAGAGTAGCCAGATGCTCTCTTACTATATCCTTCTTAACTTAAATATCAACTCCCTGGTAGTGATTTTTCTCCCAGTTATTTCCAGAATAAAGGTCATTCTTCTTTGCAGAAAAAGCAGAAATGGAATAAAAATTGAGCAACTCGGGCTTCTTTAGTTAGTTGTCACTGTCTCATATTCCCCAGGCAAAGGCCCTAACCCTTCCTGGATTCTCCTTTTTCTCACAGAATAGTAAAAAAAGTTTTTGTCAACTTCAGCTTCTTCCTCAGCCTCAACTCATTCTGAGCTTTGGTTTTCTTGACACTATATTTATAGAAGTGCCACACATATATTCATCCTCTGCTACCTGGCTTTACTTATCTTCTGTACATTTTTTTTTTAATCTGTGTTATTTGAGAAGTTTCTGGTGCAGCCACATTACTCTTTTGAAGACAAATTCCATTGCTCCTCTTCGGTGGAATTGTCTCCCTTTATTATCTCTAGAATTTTTTTCTTGAGCATCTCCCATCATAACTAGATATCTTCAATCTGCACCCTCTGAAACACCAAAGAAGATGGAGGCAGACTGGGTGTCTGGATCCAAATGGGATGATTGACTCTCCAGGGGCCTGACTAAACTCCTCCTCAAAACCAGTTCCTTTCCTTTACATGAAGATAAAGAGTAATGATGTATATACAGCATTCAGGCTCCTGCCCCCAGAGTCCCAAAGCTCTTGCAGAGGATTTCATGTCTGAGGCTCTTGTCCTGGATGGAATCCTAGCAGCACTGAGTTCTCAGAAAGAGAAAGGAAAGGAGGGAGAGCAGAGGAATAGATGAGTTTTTTGTGAAGTCTTTCCTGACCATTTTTCTAGTGATTTGGTTAATTACTAACTGTTAATTCAGCCCTGACCCAGACACTGTTCTAAAAAGTAAGAACATAGAGAAAGGTAAAAACTGTCCCTGCCCTCAAAGAACTCACATTCCAATGGAGACAACATACAAATAACTATGTGCATAAAGACAAATATAGCATCATGGGACCTTATAAGGTCAACTATTTAATGTCATTATTCCCATTTTATACGGAGGAAACTGAGGCTCAGGCATGGGAAGTAGTTTTTCCAGGGTCACACAGTTAGGAAAGCATCCAAGCTACGATCTGAGTCAAGGCCTTCTTCCTGTGAGGTCAGTGCTTTTTCCATTACACTGCTGAGCTCCTCTTTGAATAGCCAACACGCACCCGTGTGTTCAGATCCCTGACCAATGTGCAAGCCTGGGGGACTTCCTGCACATCATGGCCTGATCAAGGTTGTCAGAACCCCAGTTCTGCCCAATTCAGCCCTCTGAGCTCTCTCCCCATTGAACTCCTAAGCAATTATTATCTACATAGCTCACTTGGTATTTTAACAACAATATTAGATAGTGTTTATCTTTTTCATAGCTATAAGCTCCTCAAGGGCAGCAGCTATATCTCTCAGAGTAGTCAACATTTTATTGTGCAGTTACGGGTATATGAGCTGTTCAAGGAGAACTAGCACTGCTATCTAGTATGAGGGCTAGCCAAGCCCTTTCCAGGGCTGCTCCTCCACCTCTGGAGTCTATCTCCACCCAATTCTTACTGGTGGCTCCTAGAAGCTATAGTGTGGGCAGCAGCCACATCCAGTTGTAATGTTAATATAAGGTTAATGGTAGGTGGGTGGAAGAGTTAAAGATCTTCCCCATCCATTAATTGGCCTTAATACTTTTTGCTAATTTCTAACATATACAACAGGTAAGGTTTTACTTTGAGGCTTATTTTTTGGAAGAGGGTTGATGTCCCAGATGAGACTATGGAAAATCGCTAAGGAACTCCCCTGGCTTTGAAAACCCAGATGTTGGTGCTTCTGTCTTTGGTAACGATGGAGGTATTGTCTGTGGTCAGACAGTTGGAAGCCCTATCTGTTGGTCCTTCTGTTTGTAATTTCTGCTTGTAGTTTCTGTTTGTATTTTCTCTGAAGTTCAGGGTGCTGACTTTTTCCCCTGAACTAAGTGAATGATATATGTGTTTGATTAAAATGGATTGTTGATCCCTCAAAAGTTACTTTCCTTCTAGAAAAGCAGATCTAAGAACCTGCACATCGGGTTCTCTTGTGTTTGCTGGTACACCAGTACATTTTCTCAGTGCATGGGCTAAACCAAGATGTGCATAAAAGACAGGTTTCAAGCCTATCAGTGAGTTAGGGGGATGTCTGGCCCAAGCACGTGAAGATTTTCCCTGAAGGAGAACAATTTTTCTCTGCAGCCACAAAGGCGGCTGTTTAGTGTGGAGTGTTTAGATCTTGGTCAGACATCAAAGATGCCAAAGTCATGCACTGCATTTGAGGCCATCATCAGTCTTAACTTTTGTCCTGCCACTGGACTTTGATGACTCAGGAAGAGACAACGAGGCTGATGATTTTGCACAACTGTCTCAATTAAAACCATGCAAGTCATATGCAAGTCAAGACATCATCCATACCCCAACAGCATGATATCATTGGTTCTTTTTGAAAATGAAGGACAAACAATATTGTACACTTACGTAGGCATTAAATATATGTTTATTAAATTGTTCAACTTTCAGAAGCATATCTATTGAATAGGGGAAAAAAAAGTTTGTGGCCATAAAGTCATAACACTGAACTACTTGTGACAGAATTACACTAAATTACACCAAAAATACCCACTTTTAATACAGAAACGTAGCTGATACAATTCTTAATGTTTGCAGCAGGTGTCACCCTAGAGCTACTGAAGAGACAAGAAATGTGATTTAAATCTTTTCAGGAGAATCAGCATGTAATCTAACATAAAATTGGTCAGATACACACACATATTAGCCTAGATAACACAACTTATTAGCAACTGGCTTTTTAAAAATATTTATTTGCATCTTTAGTTTTAATATCAATTTCATTTTCAAATATATCCTTTTTCCTACCTCTCCCCAGAGGACCATCTTTTGAAACAGAGAGGGAGAGAAAGAGAAAAAAAGAGAGAGAGAGAGAGAGAGAGAGAGTGAGAGAGAGAGAGTGAGAGAGAGAGAGAGAGAGAGAGAGAGAGAGAGAATCAGTTCAGCAAAACTAGCCAACATATTGACTGAGTCTGACAGTATATATAATGTCATACACCCATAGTCCTCTACTTTTGCAAAGAAGGGAAGAAATATTTCTATTCTCTTCTTCAGGTCCAAGCTTGAACATTATAAATACAAAATGTCAGTTTCTTTTTTAGTCATTTTGTATATTTTTTTTCCTGACTTGGATTATATCACTGCGTATCAGTTCATGGAATTCTTCCATGCTTCTCTTCATTCTTCATATTCATCATTTTGTACAGCATGATAATTATTCCATTACATTCATATTCTATAGTTTGTCTATAAGCGATGGACATCTACTTTGTCTGCAGCTCTTTGTTACAACAAAAAGTGCCATTATAAATATTTTGGTCTATATGTATGCTTTCTTTCAGTCTTTAATCTCCCTCAAGTATATGCCAGTAGGGAAATCTCTGTGTCAAAGGGTAAGGACATTTTGGTCACTTTCTTAACATGAGTCCAAATTGCATTCTAGAGTAGTTCATAGCTCCACCAACAGGACATTACTATTTTGTCTTTCCACTACCCCTTCAACATGGACTATTCCCATATTTTGTCATCTTTGCCAGTTTGCTGGGCATGAAGGGAAGCAGTTGTTTTCATTTGAATATCTCTCATGATTCATGATTTGAAGCTATCTTTTTTATGACTGTTTTCACCTTGCGATTCTTCTTTTGAAAACTGTTCATACCTTTTGACCACTTATCCTTTGAGGAATAGTTCTTGATCTTATGCACAGGGTGTTCCAAAAGTCTTAGTGCAGCTTTAAGGTACTGGAGTTTAAAGCTGCAATAAGACTTTTATTCATTCCAGATCATCATCATTCTCAATTTCCATCAGCAGCTCTGCTTGGTTTCCACTCCATGGAAAATCATACCTCTTCAGTGATAAGCTGATCATCTGAAATCTCATCACTATGCTGATTAACTCAGTTTTTGAGACACAGTCCTTTATCTCCCTTAACTGCCTCTCCCCTCTGGTTGAAAGACTGAAGTGTGGAGCAGTAAGATCCTCCCAAAGACTTGCTCTATAGAGGGCTCAGAACTTTGCAGGTAATTCCCCATTTCTTATCAGCAGTTCTACTTGGTTTCCACTCTATGGTACATCATGCCCCTCCCCCAGGCTGGGTACCCTCTGTGGGCCCCCTTCCTCAAACCCTCTCCCCCTTTTCAGCTTGTTTTTCTATGCTATCTTCCCCAATCAGACTGTAAACTCCTTGAAAATAGAGATTATGCTTCTTTTTCTTATTTGTATGTTTAATGTTCAGCACAGTGCCTGGCACTTAGTAGATTCTTAATAGTGGTTTATTGAGTTGACTTGATGAACTTCCAGGAGGGTTGTTTTGACTGTCTATGGGCTCAGGTGTGAGCCTTTTGCATTAAGCATATATTTTTTTTGGTAGGATGAAATTAAACCTGTTCTGTATTTAATTATCAACCTGTATAGTTGGAATAGAACTCTTGGCCCTAGGTGTTCCTGACTCTAAGACCAGATCTCTATGCACTATGCCATAGTATGAATGAATGAATGAATGAATGAATGAATGAATGAATGAATATGAATGAAGAATTTATTAGGCACTTACATTGCACAAAGAACTATGCTAAGTGCTGGGGTTATAAATAGAAAAGTAAGATAGTCTCTGCTGTCAAGGAGCTCACATTTGAATGGTCTAGACAATACATACCAGTATACACTATGTGCTCTTTAGACATGTAAAACAAACTGCTAAGAGAGGTTGAGGGGAAGAGAGGGGCAGTATTCGTTACTGGGAATGAGGAACATGAAAGCTGAGGAACCTGTTGTTTGGAGCTTGCCTTAGGACTTTCACTTATTTATTTATTTTATTAAGAGATTAACAATTTAGTATTGAATATCAATACAACTAATCAAACTTCCCTAGCAACTATTTACATTTAAATTAATTTACAATGTCATGGCAACTTTTCAGTAACTCCATTTAAGCCCCCATCAGCACTGTTAATCTATTCCTTTTCATTCATTTGCCCTCTTATATTCCGCCCTCCATTCTTCTGAGTGTGGTTTTTGTACTTCATCTTATTTCCAAAAATATTCCAAATATTTTATATTCCTCATATTTTCTGGTCTTAATTGTATTATGATATTCCATTATACTAATGTATATTTAAGTAGGGGAAGTAATAGATCAGCTCAGTGACTCCTACCCACCCTTACACTTAATCTCAGAGCCTACGCTACATACATAATTTAACCATTCCCTAATTTAGGGTATGTAGGTTTTTCTAGTTCGGGCTGTGCTGTGTTTTTTTTAAGTGCACGGAATCTTGCTTTGAAAAACTGTTTGGATGGCTATATTTTATTTTTTAAGAATACTTTTAGTATGCACATGTGCACATGCACGCACACACACACACACACACACACACACACACACTCCTAATAATTAGAACTGTCCAAACATAGAATGGATTTCCTCAAAAGTTAGTTCTTCTTTCTTGGCAGAGTTAAGCGAAAGTTTTAAAATAATCTTACCTCTTGACCAAATAATTCCATTGTTGGACACACATATGCACATACATATACACTATAGAAGATGTATGAGATATATGTATATCTACATATATGTGTGTCTGATATATATGTACATAAATATACAAATATGTGTGTATGAAATATCCCAACAGTGGAATTATTTGGACAAGAGGTATGATTATTTTTAAACTTTTACTTTATTCTGCCAAGGTGGAGGAACTCACTCTTGAGGAAACCCATCCCAACTTTCGACAGCTCTAATTATTAGGAAGTTTTTCATGACATCAAGAACAAATCGATCTCTTTCTAAGTTCCACCCATTGCTTCTGGTTTTCCCCCTAGAAGTAAACAACAAATCAAATCACTCTTCAATATGACAGACTTTCAAATACTTGATGACAGATATCATGTATGCATCTTCAGGCTGTGTGCCCAATTCCTTTAACAGGTTGTCTTTATGTCATGGACTCAGGGTCTTTCACCATCCAGATTGCCTTCCTCTGGGCACTCTCTAGCTTCTTAAATGGTAAGGCACAGAACTGAACATACTACTCCAGGGGAAATATTAATAATGGAAGGGAATAGTGGGCCTAAAACCTCTGCACATATATGGTAACTACCTACTATGTGCCAGGAACTATGCATGCTTGGTGTTGGAATCGTGGAAGCTATGCCAATTTTAATGCAACCCAAAATTTCATTAGATTTTTTGCAGATGCCACATCACATTGCATATATACATGCATACATACATATATGCATGCAAAAGGATTTTGAAAATCAAGTAAGAGAGATGGAGGAAAAATTGGGAAGAAAAATGAGAGCAATGCAAGAAAATCATGAAAAGTGAGTTAGCAGCCTGCTAAAGCAGACCCAAAAAAAATGCTTAATAAAATAACACCTTGAAAAATAGGCTAACTCAATTGGCAAAAGAGGTCCAAAAAGCCAATGAGGAGAAGAATGCTTTCAAAAGCAGAACTAGCCAAATGGAAAAGGAAGTTCAAAAGTTCATTGAAGAAAATAGCTCTTTAAAAATTAGAATGGAGCAAATGCAAGCTAAAGACTTTATGAAAAACCAAGAAATTACAAAACAAAACCAAAAGAATGAAAAAATAGAAGATAATGTGAAATATCACACTGGAAAAACAATTGACCTGGAAAATAAATCCAGGAGAGACAATTTAAAAATTATGGGACTACCTGAAAGCCATGATCAAAAAAAGAGCCCAGATATCATCTTTCATGAAATTATCAAGGAATTGCCCTGATAGTCTAGAACCAGAAGGCAAAATAAATATTGAAAGAATTCACCAATCACCTCCTGAAAGAGATCCAAAAAGAGAAACTCCTAGGAATATTGTAGCCAAATTCCAGAGTTCTCAGGTCAAGAAGAAAATATTGTGAGCAGCTAAAAAGAAACAATTTGATTGTGGAAATATAATCAGGATAACACAAGATCTAGCAGCTTCCACGTTAAGGGATCGAAGGGCTTGGAATATGATATTCCAGAGATCAAAGGAACTGGGATCAAAACCAAGAATCACTTACCCAGCAAAACTGAGTATAATACTTCAGGGGGAAAAATGGTCATTCAATGAAATAGAGGACTTTCAAGCACTCTTGATGAAAAGACTAGAACTGAATAGAAAATTTACTTTCAAACATAAGAATCAAGAGAAGCATGAAAAGGTAAACAGGAAAGAAAAATCATAAGGGACTTACTAAAGTTGAACTGTTTATACTCCTGCATGGAAAGATAATATTTACAGAAAACACAAGATGAGTTGAATAGGAAGGGATGAAATCTACAAAAATAAAATAAAGGGGTGAGAGAGGAATATATTGGGAGGAGAAAGGGAGAAATGGAATGGGGCAAATTATCTCTCATAAAAGAGTCAAGGAAAAGCTTTTTCAACAGAGGGTAAAAAGGAGGAGATGAGAGGGGAAAAGTGAAGCTTACTCTCATCACATTTAGCTTAAGGAAGGAATAACATGAACACTAAATTTGGTATGAAAATCTATCTTACACTACAGGAAAGTGGGGGAGAAGGGGATAAGTGGGTGGTGGAGGGATAATAGAAGGGAAAGCAAATGGGAGGAGGGAGCAACTAGCGTAAACACTTTTGGGGAAGGACAAGGTCAAAAGAGAGAATAGAATAAATGGGGGGCAGGATAGGATGGAGGAAAATACAGTTAGTCTTACACAACATGATTATTAAGGAAGTTGTTTGCAAAACTACACATGTATGGCCTGTGTTGAATTGCTTACCTTCTCAGTGGGGATGAGTGGGGAGGGAGGAGGGGAGAGAAGTTGGAACTCAAAGTTTTAGGAATGAATGTTGAGAATTGTTTTTGCAACTGGGAAATATGAAATACAGGTAATGGGGTATAGAAATTTATCTTGCTGTACAAGACAAGAGAGAAGATGGGGATAAGGGAAGGGAGGGGTGTGATAGAAGGGAGGGCATAGTGAGGGAAGGGGTAATCAGAATGCATGGCATTTTGGGGTGGGCAGAGGGGAGAGATGGGGAGAAAATTTGGAACTCAAAATTTTGTGGAAATGAATGTTGAAATCTAAAAATAAATAAACATTTTTTAAAAAATTAATCTCCCTCAGTCTCAGTTTCTTTATCTGTAATTCAATTAGACTAAATGGCCTCTGGGGTCCCTTATATCTGTATATCTATGATCCTATGAACCTTTTCATTTTACATATGATAAAACTAAAGTTCAATAAAATAAGGTAACTTCCCCAAGGGTATATAGCCAAAAAGGAAAGATATTTGGAAACATACTTTCCAAAACACTCCACTCCAAAATCTCAATTACCTGCAGAATAAAGCTCAATTAAAGAATGGCATTTAAAGACTTCACCATCTCCACCCAATCTATATTTTTTACCTGGGATAACTCTCTCACATGGCTTAACTGAAGGAGGATAACTCACTCCAAATGGCTCAAATGAGCTAAAAAGAGACCTTCCCACTAAGTTCCCAGCACCAGGACAAAATGACTCTCAAAAAGGCAGCTATAATCAACAGGCAGGGGGCTAGCTTGTAGAGTCAGAAAACACAAGGATCCTCTGGAAGCTGTGCCCTAAAGATGGTATCATGAGTTTTTCTCCAGGGAACATCAGAGAACTAATTTCAAGAAACTAAAATGAAAACAGCCTTTACTGCTTATAGATGTTTGAATTCTTTGAATACAGGACTGAAAAATATTTGTTATTCCATTTGTCAAGAGCTGGTTACAAAGATCCAGGCTTTGTTAATAAAGAGCTTGATCTGGCTCAGAGAATTCGAGTCTGTCTTTTGAAGTCCTCTCACAAGCTACTTCTAAAGGGATCAAAGACTATTCAGCTGCAGCACTGCACAGGCACCATCTCGTGGCCAGTCATCCATATTGCAGCCACAATACTAGGAAGGCAAGAGAAATAGCAGAGATACAGGTGAGCTGGGTACCAAATAGCCTCGATGCCATCCCACCCCCCACCCTCCAACCCAAGCACACTCAGATCCTTCCTACTCACACTGCCTCCTTTGCTTAGGATGCTCTCCCTCCTTCCTTCTGCCTACTCAAGGCAGCTTTTGAAAATCCAGCTCAAGAAATCCAAATCATGATGATGAAGATGGCGATAATAATAACTAGCATTTATATAGCACTTAAAGGTTTGCAAATCAATTAACATATAGTATCTCATTTGATCCTTACATCAACACTGTGATTTACTCTAAACTGCCAACAGAGTCCCTGATATACACACATGAATTTAAGAACTCTTCTCAAATGTAGGTTTTATTATTATCCTCATTTTACAGGTGAGGAAACTGAGGCAAAGAGAGGTTAAGTGACTTACCCAGGCTCACACAGCTAAGTGTCAAAATTTGAATTTAGGCAAGGATTAGGTGATAGTCTTCCTGACTCCACCACTCTATGCCCTGCACCACCCACCTGACAGATAGGACTTTTTGAAATTGAAGAAAGCAAAAGCAAATTGCAACCCTGTGTATCCCAGTTTTCTTGAGTACAATTTAATTAATTCAGATTCAATATTCCACCATGACCACATGAAGTAGAAAGAGCTCTCGGACGGATGTCAGGAGACTTGTGCCATGCCATTATCTAGCTGTGGAAGCTTGGACAAATGGTGATCTCTTTGGGTCCATTTTTCCAAATGTAAATTGAGGAAATTGGACTTTCTCTAAGTTACCTTGCATCTCTAAACTTATATAACTGTAAAAAATTGTAACAACTTTGTTTTCTAAGGCAGGGGTTCTTAACTTCAGGACACATACACACACACACAATTAAGAACCCTACTGTAACGCATTCTTATAAGCCCATTGCTTCATTCACTGTCACATCAGGAATATTCATCTTTGACTTGAATAGATGTTTCAGCCTCCTGGCCTTGTGAGTAAAGGAAATCATCTTATCATAAGTGGGTGGGGTCTACCTTAGGGTTGTCTTCTGTTTTCTCTGCAAGAATACCCTGGTCTTATCCTCCAGGGGTCTCTCACTTTCAAACTTTTCCTCACACCTTCCTGGAAAGAGGGAAAGGTTGTCAAGTATGGGGGTGAAAGGAAGAATAAAGAAGAAGACTCTACTGTGGCATTGGAGTCAGAGGATCTGGGTTTGAATCCTGGCTCTGTCACCTGCTGCCTCTGTGACCTTAGGCAAGTCATTTAACCTCTATGAGCCCTCTGCATCTGTAAAAGGAAGTTATACCCTAGGACCTCTAAGAACCCTCTCTGTCCCCAAACTCAGAACTCTAAATCAAAGATCCTACAATCCTACGGACCAGCTTCCAGACTGTTCCCCCAGTCCTCCTCTCTCTGCACCAATATAATGTTCCTTCACTCAAGCTAGTAAAGAGCAGAAAAGTTCTAGAGAGTTTTCTGAGGCATAAAAAGGTTAAGTGACTTAGCCAAGGTCATAGAACTAATAAATGTAACAAACTGAACTTGAATATGGATTAGACCTTCCTGATTCCAAGCCAGGTACAGTAAGATGCCTCCACTCAGAGGCCACTGGTGGCCCTTAGAAAAAATTGAATATTATGAGATTTAGCCCTTCTTTGGTGCAAGCGGTAGGGGAAAGGTCTGTATTTGGAATCAGAGAACCTGGAATGTAAACTAGCTGCTTGCCACCTGTGAGGCCTCTAGTAAGGTATTTCACCTCTATGAGACACAGTTTCCTCCCCCTAAAAATGTTAGTATTGAATCAAATGTTTTCAGAGTCCATTAGAGGTCTAAATCTATAACCCTCTGATCCTTGAGAGGAGAGTAAGGCCAAGTCCTTCCCCATCCTTCCAAGCAAAATATCTCCAGTAAACTGTTCATCTCTTTGCTTGGTATATCATTATTGTTTTCCCAGTGTAAGACTAAACTGACAAATTAGTTCATTTTTTTTCAGTCACGATGAGGGATTTTTCTTTTTCAGGCATGTAGAATAAAGTAATCAGAGCTGTAGCAATGTGAAAGAGTTACCCTCTCCCATGCTCTATCAACTGAGAAGAAACTCTTTACTTCCTGATCATTCTTCATCCTGAAATTTAACATTTCCCTGAGTGTGAGGATGAAAACAAAGTATTAGTAATAACACATCCTAAATATCTGAATATGCCTTGTACCAACCTAAATGTTCATTACTTCTCAGTGCTTGGCATTCTAACTGGCATTCTAACCAAAAGAAATCTTTCCCTGAATAAATAACTTTTTAAAAAAAGAAAGAAAAGTGAAGGATGTAAAAGAAAAAGCTGCAAGCATTAGTAATGCTGTTCTTCTTTGGTGAAAGTGCCATCACAAATCCAAGCATTGTTAATGAAGAATTCTCCTCTCCTAGCCTGCAGAGTTATGTGTAGACTTACTTACTCATTATAGTTGTCAGGGGCAAAATTTCTTACAATGAGAACTTTCATACCCAGTCACTTCAAAAGTTCTCTGGAAAAAGAGCCTTGTGAGAAAACCAAGTTCCCAACCCCACCCCCAAACCCCAGGCTTCCAAAAATAAATCTGATTCCTGTAAACTGATGGGGTGAGGGGGTGGAAGCAATACTGACCCAGGCTTTTCAGATCTCCCTCTGAATTTCAAAACTTTCAGTGGGATTTTAACTCTTTTCCTTACTGCAGAAGCATGAGCATTAGGGCAACCTATCTGGTCATGCTGAGTAAGTTATTCAGCTCATTAAGAAGTCCATCAGTCAATCAACAAGCATTTATTAAGCTCTTACTATGTGCTAAGCAGTGACCTGGGACTCAAGATATAAATACAAGCAAAAAAAGTCCCTGTCTTCAATGACCTGACATTCTAATAGGGGAAGGCAGCAAATAAAAGCGTATGGAAAAGCTCACTGGGGGAAGCTAGGGGATGCATGGGGAGGAAAGGAATTTGCCCCCCATGGGGACATGGTGATAAAATCCAGAGTCAGAAGCAGAGCTGGGAGGAGGCAGAGTAGCATGCCTCAGAAAGAAGATTCTGTGAGGAACTCACTAATGGGAGAAAGAAATTAGCCTCAGGATGGAGGGATTTTCCAGGGTGAGAAAGCACAGAGAATGAAGGGACTTCCAAGGCACTATTTATATACTATTTAAGATTGCTGTAGTCATTGCTGTCCTTGGATGGGGGCTAGGATGGAACTGGGACGGGATAAGACACTGCCTCTGATCCTTATTACCTATGTGACCTTGGGACAAGTCACTTAACCACCCTGAGCCTCAGGTTTCTCATCTGTAATAAGAGGAGAGATTAGACTAGATGGTCTCTGACGTCCCTAAAAGCTTCCGATCTATGTTCCTATGACATTTGCAAAGCAGAGGTAAAGGGTTTGGATGAGGGGGTAGGGGCCAGAATGGAAATGGCCTGATCAAAAGAGGAATGTTCAAAGAAAAGTGATTCTCTTAAAGGTAGAAGCTAAAGGTGGACTTTCAGGGACAGAAACACAAGGACTCTCAAAAAGCTAGGACCTACGGAGGCTAGTACTGAAAATTACAATCCAACTCTGAGGGAGTCTCAAAAACTAGTTTCCTTAGAAAGGAAATGCACTGAATGTGCACAGAACCTTTTGAATGTTTCTGAAAATATTTATGAAGTATTCATTATTAAGTTACAGCTCTTGTCACTGCCAAGTTACAGTCGGGCTAGGGTAGAGTGTTCACATAGGAGAGTGGTGAGAAGTAAGAAAAGGAAGGTAATTTAGGACCAAAATTTTAAAAACCTCAAAGGCCAGGCTGGTGATTGAGGCCCACAACCAGCACCACACAGTATCTAGAGCAAACAACTGGGGACTGGAGAGGCTGGGAACAAGTCAAGAAGAGACTTAAGAGACAGACCTCTCATGAGCAGAATACTCCAGGTCCATTGCTACTACTGATGAGAGTTCAAGTACTGTCAGCTACTGAGCCCTGAGCCCTGCCCTAGTTACCACTCTGGTGTCTAGACTTTACTGTTTAAGTGCTGGAAAGCCATTCAAGGTTTCCAAGCAGGAACATAATGAAATGAAAATAATATTTCAGTAAGAGTTATCTGGGGCTAGCAAAGCCAACCCTATGGGACTAATAAATCTAGAGATTATTACAGGTAACTCAAAGAGCCCAGGACAAATGACACAGTGCAGCTACTTCTTACACTTCCCCCACCCCCAAGCCCCCCCAAATAAAACCTTTCATAAAAGTTACATCAGATTAAAATGAACAAGTATGAAAGGGGAAGGTGAGTCACAAAAGGATAACATGTGTCTTGCCTTGGTGAAAGTATGTATAAAGGTTAATTGTATATTCACGGATGATATAGGCTTACATTAAAACTACCCTTACACTTTCATCTTCAGTCTGTCTTTCTTTCCAGTGCTATGGTGTTAGGCTCCAAACTGCTGAAGTCTGCTTAGACCTTAACTGCCAGCTTGATCACAGTCCTTCAGGAGCAAAGAGCTGCTGAGTGCACCAACCTAGAAGCACCAGAACTATAGGATTTGAACTGCTGGTACTGAGGGAGAACAGGCTCTGGGCTGCCTATGGTGGTCCAGAGAACTGAGGAACAGAGGAAATCAAACAGGTCACCAGGACATTACACCATGCATGTGGGGGACTGTGCAGCACTCTGTACCGGTAGTGATAACCAGCAGCTGCTGTGAAGGTGTGAGGCCAATAACACCAGCACAGAGAAGGGCTGCTAACACAGGTTCTTGATCTGCTTTTCTAAAGGAAACACAGTGTCAAATCTTACCTTAATTAAACAACGAAGAAAGATAAAGATATATAAGTAGAGAGAAACGAGTATCCAAGAAAGAATCCGATAGACAGGGCTCCAACTGTCAAAGCGAAGCAAAGGTACATACATCACCAGACCAGGGAGCACCAATATCTGGGTTTACATTTACTTTTATAGCTGGGAGGGGAGCGGGGCGGGGGGGGAGGGAGGGGGGCAGCTTACAATGGCTACCCAGAATCTCTCCTGGAAATCACAAAGTCCTCAAGTGAAACATTTTGCTGATGAGTGAACCCCAAAACAAAATAGCAACCTCCCAGAATATATAACAAAGACTCGGCCCTTGATTAGCTGAAAAGCTTGAAAGCCTCAGCACCTGATGAGCTCTGTGCCAGGGCTCTATGTGACTCAGAATCTATCACAGCTGTGAAACGGACCAGAGTTCAAAGCAGCGAGACATCTGTGATTGAAATGCCTATGTGCCTTTAGACTGGGAACACAACCCCTGTTCCAAGTTAAAAAGGGAACACATGTGGTCACAAAGGCCTATAAATGGACAGGGATGATCTTATATTCCCTTAACCCTTCATACTCCACCAAACCTGAAAGAAAAACAGCATCTAGTTGGGGCCAATTTGATCACCCAAAAGTCAGATGGTACAGAAAACAAGGCTGGAGAACCATGAATTTCCCAGTATGAGGGGAAGTTCAAATGCTTTGAGAGCCAGCATCTAAGGAAACCAAAATTAGAGGGAAATTGGTCAGGAAATGAGTGATAAGGAAAATAAGGAGGGAAAGAAAGAATTGAAATACCAAAGATTTTAGGAAGAACTCTCAAAAGTCCTTGAACGTGAACAGATAAATAAACAGAAAAAAAAACTGTAACAACAAAAGAAAAACATGGTCTCCAGATTTAGTAAATGAGTTCAGGCATCTAATGCATGAATTATTATGCAAAATAAAGGAAAATGACCAAGCAGACAAAGGACCCTAAGGAATCTGAAGAGAATGTGGAACCACAATATGCTGTTTCTGAATGATTTAAAAGAGAAATAAGAATCATGAAAGCAGAATTTATGTTCTACACAGCAAAAATAATGAACAAAATTGAAAAACTTGAGTCTGCAATGACAAGCCTCAGCAAAGAAATAAAAGAGAAAATAACAGACCAGGAATGCAAATATACAGAAGTGAAGGACAATCTAGAAGAAGAGAAGGAATAAACAATGACATTAAAAGAAAATATCCTCCCCATTTAAGCATACTGAACTCAAAGAGAAGATGTACAAAAACAACCTAAGGATTATAGGTCTCCCAGAAGAATATGACAGAACAAAACATCTCAACAGCATCATAAAGAAACTAATAGAAGAGAATTGACCAGAACTTCAAACACAAAAAATGAAATTCCAATTGAAAGAACTCTCAGATTGTCTCCAAAAACAAAAATAAAAACCCAAGGCTGCAAATTTCAAGACACATAGTAGTTAAATTTAACAATTCAAGTTCTGCAAGTCATCAGGGGAAAGACCAACAAATACACAGGAAAGGATATTGGAATAACAGAAGACTATTCTATACCCACTAGAAAAATGAGGGAATGGAATAATGTGTTCTGGATAGCAATGGAGTTCAGGATGCAGTCTAGATTAGGACAGTCTACAAAAAGTCTATAGTATTAACTATAAAGGACAAAAGATAGATGTTCAATAATAAAGAAGAGTTTGAAATATTTCAGAAAGAAGACCAGAAATGAAGAGATTATTTACTTCTCAAACATTCCAAACAACAGAAATGTAGGAGGAGTGAATAAATGTAGCAAGATGGGACTGTAAAGGGAACAGAGTGACAACAGAGAACAGTAAGAAACTTCTTTCTAAATGTACACAAGGAGAAAGGTGAAGGCAGAAATATAGTAGAGATGACAGTGAGGAAGGAGACAGGGATGTTATGCATAGATCCCAGATACCCTGCCTTCAGGTGAACCAATGCTTTTTTTTTGTAGGACTACAGTACAGAGAGACAGTCAGTGAAGGGAGATGAGCATCTTACCTTGGATGAGGTCTGGGGGATTTAGTGCTTGAAAAATCAACTTATCTTGGGAGATGAAGAGTTGGAACCTCTAAGGGTAAATGACATTTGGAGGAGTGGGACAGCATGGACACAAGGAGACTTCCAGGCAAATGTAGGAAAAAAATAAAGATCAATAAGAAAGGGTATAGTTCAGTGGTAGGCAGTATAATCAAGAATTCAGGAGGGGAAAAGGGAAAAGATCCCTACCATGGGGGCAGTGTCCTCTCTGACACCTACAGTAATTGGCACTGTCCTGGAAGTGTAATGATGGAAAAGGGAAATCAATGGGGCAAGCTCTAGGAAGTGGCAGAAAGTGTCCAGAGAGGAGAGCCAAGAATGGATACCTTAGAAGTTTTGACTGCATGAAGAATACAGAGAAAAGAGATCAGATAATTTTAGGAGTCATGAATCAGAGACTGAAAGTCTATTGTAAACAGACAGAAAAGATGGATAATGAAAGAGTGAGAAAACTCCTTTTTCGAAAAGGGGCACAAAAATGAAATTTGAAAACTAAGGAAGAGAATTAGCTGAAGGGGAGAAGAGGAAGGGGAAATATATCAAACAAGAAGAGGAAAGCAGAATTGAGATGAAGAGAGCCAGTGGGAGCAGGGCCATCTAAAAAAAGGGAAAAAAAGATTAAAGTAACTGAAGGAACATAATACTGTGTTTACCACAGAAGAGGTAACTTGAAAATGAAAAGCTTCTGCAAAGACAATATTAATGCAGAAAGGGAAATGGTCAAATAGGGGGAAAAAATCTGTGCTATCAAATTTCTCTGACAAAGGTTTGGTATCTAAGATACAAAAACAATTAATAATTATACATATGGCTAATAGCCACTCCCCAATAAATAAATGGTCAAAGGATATGTACAGACAGTTCTTAAAGAATTGCAAAGTATTTACAGTCACATAAAAAAAATGCCCCAAATCACTAATAATAGGAGAAATGCACATGGAAATGAACCTGAGGAGAAAGGCACACTAATACATTATTGGTGGAACTGTGAAATAGTCCAACCACTTTGGAAAGCAATTTGGAATTATGTAAAGTTACTAAAATGTCTATACCCACTGGGTCAGAGATTCCATTACTGGACTTGTACCTCAAGAAATCCATGGAAAAAAAGTCCCTACATACTCCAAACTGCACTTTTTGTAATAACTAAGAATTAGAAACAAAGCACGTGCCTATCAGTTGGGGAATGGCTAAAAAAAAAAATGTAGCACATGAGTATGATAGAATATCACTGTGCTCTAAGAAATGATGTATGTGATGAATATAAGAAGCATGAAAAAATATGGTGAGTGAAGTAAGCAGAGCCAAGAAAACAATATGCACATAACTATAACAATGTAAACGGAAAAAATAACAACACACAAAAAATCAAAAGTAAATGAAACAAAATTATAAAGATTAAGTGGGACTCAAATGAAGACATATGAGAAGATATCTCCAGCCTGCCCCTTTGTGGAAGTGGATTATAAATTGCACAAATGTTACAAATTGCATATATTTTTTAACTTTTTCAATGTATCAGTCAGTTGTGCTTTTTTCCTTTTTCCTTTTCTTGTCCAAAAAATATGCTATTTGTCATAGGAAACAGTTCTCTGGGAAAAGAAGAGGGAAGGACTCATAGAATACTATAGGAATGTAAGAAACAGAAAACATCAATAAAAACTTATTTTTTAAAAAAAGAAATGATGAAGGGAACAGTTTCAGAGAAACCTGCAGAATGACATGAAGAAAATCAGGAGAAGTTAGTTAAACAACTTTGAACGAATTAGTAACCGTAGAGAACATTATGAATTGCAAAATAGATAAGTCTGATTACATTAAATTGAAAAGTTTTTGCACAAACATAGCCAATGCAACCAAGATTAGACAGGAAGCAGAACAGAATTTTTACAAAAAAAAAGTAGGGAAAGGATTTTTACAAGTATCTGTGATAAAGGCCTCATTTCTATAATATGTGGAGAACTGAGTCAAATGTACAAGAATACAAGTCATTCCCCAATTGAAAAATGGTCAAAGGAAATGAAGGCAGTTTTCAGAGGAAGAAAATAAAGTTATCTATAGTCATAGGAAAAAATGCTCTAAGTCACTATTGATTAGAGAGACACATATCAAAACAACTCTGAGGTACCACATCACACTTGTCAGACTGGCTAACATGACAAAACAGAAAAAATGATAAATGTTAGAGAAGATGTGGGGAAGTTGAAACACTAATTCATTGTTGGTGTAGCTGTGAGCTAATCCAACCATTCTGGAGAGCAATTTGGAAAATTGCCCAAAGGGCTGCAAAAATATGCATACTCTTTGACCCAGCAATATTGCTTCTAAGATCATAAAAATGGGAAAGGGTCCTACATGTACAAAAATATTTATAACAGGTCTTTGTGATAGCCAAGAACTGGAAATCAAGGGGATACCCATCAATTGGGGAATGGCTGAATAAGTTATGGTATATGAATGTAATGGAATACTACTGTGCTATAAGAAATGATGAACAGGAGGACTTCAGAAAAACCTGGAAAGACTTATATGAACTGATGCTGAGTGAAGTGAGCAGAACCAGGAGATCACTGTACATAGTAAGAGCCACAGTGCATGATGACTGCTCAGCAATGCAAGGATCTAAAACAATTCCAAAGGACTCATGATCGAAAATGCCATCCACATTCAGATAAAGAACTATGGAGTCTGAATGCAGAGCTAAGCAATTTTCTTTTTTGTTTTGTTTTGTTTCTCGTGGTTTCTCTCATTCCTTATAATTCTTCCATGCAACATGACTAATGTGAAAATGTGTTTAATAGGAATTTATGTATAGAGCTCATATCAGATTGTATGCCATCTTGTGGAGGGGGGGGGAGAGAGAGAAAATTTAAAACTTATGGAAGTGAATGTTGAAAACTAAAACTTAATAAATGAACTCAAAAAAAAGAATTAGGGACTGATAATTATAATGACCAATCATCCTGATTCTAGAGGACTAATGATTAAACATGATATCTATCTATTTCCTGGTAGAGAGATGAAGGACTTAAAGTACAAAATGAGACACTTTTTGTACATGGCCAAAGTGCAAATTTGTTTTGCTCAACTTTTCATGTTTATAACTGAGGTTTTGTTTGTCTTTCATTTTCAATTGATTGGAGTAGGGGTAAAGGAAAAATTGAATTTTTGTGATTAAAAATTTTTTTTGATATTTTGATAACTGCATTTCATTATCTAAAAATGATTATTTGGGTCTGATATAATATTATCTAACAAAACTTATGTCAGAACTTACCAGAAATGTAGTGCTTACAAAGTCAAAAAGACTAGAATTGTAGCTGTAGTGCTAAAGATGGCCCTGCCGGCGGTTGGGAAGTCAGTACAGAATCATAAACATACTAAGTTATTGATTCAATTCAATATATTAATTCACTTACAATGTCAAAGACCCCATGCTAGATGTTGAAAATAAAAAAGACAAAAAATTAAACAGGTCTTATGTATATAGGTCTTATATCCTCTCAAGTGGCTTGTATTACACTGAAGGATACAATATGTACACTGATGAGTACAATACATAATGAGAAAAAAATAAGGCAAGGAAAAACTCAAAATATTCTATGAAGAATTTGAGGAGGGGGTATACTAACAACTAGGGGAATCAAGGACTGATAGGAAAGGATTTAAAATTTTATATTTGGAAAGATTATAGGCTCATCGATTTAGAGCTGAAAGAGCCAACAGTAATCATCTAGTCCAACCCCTTCATTTTATACATGAGGAAACCAAGTCCCAGAAAGACTTATCGCAAGTCACTGAGCTAGTCTTTAGAAGACCTGGAACTAAAACCAAAGTGTCCTGACTTCCAGTGCTCCTTCTGGCACCAGGCTGCCTCATTCCGAGACAGAGACCTCTTTATAAATGTGTGGCTAAAGGGACAATGGTTTGGGGTAAGAACAGGAGGTGCAAGATGAGCCCACAATCCTGGAAAAGAGTAGACTATAATTTTTCCAGTGATGAGAAGAACCAAAATATATTTAGGCAGTTGAATGTTTGGCCCTAAGTATATGACTTTACATTTATCCCAATTAAATTCCATTTTTTGAAAATATTTTGGAGGAGAAAAGAAATAAACAAAGAATGACTATTAGGAAACCTAAGATGCTTTGCCTTTGTCACAGTGAATCTGAGGTAGCTGCACAAGACAACAATGCTTTAAAGCAATTAAAATCTGATGATCACAAAAAGTAAATGTTGAATTTTTTAATATGCTGGAAACAGAAAAAACAAATAGGGCCACAGTCTGTCAGTCATTCTACAAACATTTATTAAGCACCAGGTACTGTGCAAAAGACCCAGAGATAGGATATATTTTCTCTATATTTACTCTTTAATAGTCTTTTGCCCCTAAAATGCTGCTGTACATGAATCCTGCATTCAACAAACTTCATTTTATTAAAGAATTTAGTCATAGTACTTAGTTACAGTTGAGATACTGATAAGTGTATAAAACTGAAAACATGACCTAAAGTAAATTAGGGTTAGCAACAGTCTGATAAATTTGAGCAGTTAAGGTGGAAAGTACAGAAAATTCAAAGTGAACTATTTTCCCTTAACAATCCAATTTGGTACTTTAGACTGCCCTCCACCCCCAATTCATTACTCTTCACTTAGAGATAGCATGGGATAGTATGAATAAATGAACGAAAAATCATTCATTAAACACTATGTGCCAACGGGAGACGAACAGCAAAGGAAGACAATCTCTGCTTTCAAGGCCTTCACATTCTAAGTTGGAGAGGTAACACTGCAAGGTGGGTGGAAGGGCCTCATGGTCTTAAGAAAGCATATAAAGACTCAAGGGTCTTTATTGACAAAAGCAGATTATATGACTGTGATTGAGAGTCTAGAGGGCATAATAGCAGGGCAGATGGTAAGGAATTTCCATCCTCCTTGCTGGACACTGACCCTGACTCCCTGTCCCTAAAATGGCAGGAAAGCAGGGAGTAAGGGGAAGGACAGCCTCTTAACTAGCTCTGCTGGGTATAGAAAGAGGACTGGTTTGGGGAATTGGCAAAAAATAACTTTTACCAACAGTGTGAAGAGTAGGCAAGTGAATTCACTTTTCTTAAATCACAGTTTCTTCACTTGTAAAATGGGGCTAATAACAATGACACTACCCGCCTCGCAGTGCAATGCCATAAGGAAAGAAAATAAACATTTACATAGTGCTAATATGTGCCAGGCACTATACTAAGCTCTTTTCACAAATATTATCTTATTTATAAACACACTGTCAACCTTAAAACATCAGCAAAATTACTTAAATATTTCATTTACATAGCATACATATGGAAATATATGTATATAGTTACCTATAAATAAAATGATACAGAAGTTTTTATTATTAGCTCAACGCCTGAGGACACAACAGCCCCCTAATACTTATTGATTTAAGACTGAACCTAACCTTGTTCCTTCGAATAAGAAGTTATATTCGCCACACCATAGCTTTCTCATCTGCAAAATAAGGGAAATCATACCTATTTCACAGAAGAGTTGTGAGGAATAGTTATAAATAGCCACATTGTTGAATTTACAAGGCACCTTTTTCCTCTGAAGGTTGTATTTATCATCTCAGACTTTTTGTGAAATAGGAAGAGGCAGGTATTTAGTTCACTTAACACAGGCTAAGTGACTTGTCCAATGTGATGCTGTTGGAAAGCCCTACATCTCCCACCTCCCATTTCAGGAGTCTCTCTCTGGAGTGATTACTTATAATAGCATCTGTGGTTGCACAAAATATTCCTTGTCAGCTGTGACTTCCAAAGAACTGATGTTTTGGAAGAATGTGTCCCACTCCTGGTAATGGGTGGGAGACAGCAGTTGCTGAACAAGGTAAATGCTTTCCAACGTGCCCAATGTGCTAAATTAATTTTGTTTCACTATACTTAGTTGTTACAAGGGACAATTATATTGTGGGGGGAGGGAGGTCATTGGAAAATTCAAGTGATGTAAAAAAATAAGCAGGAATAGTATGGGGCAGCTAGGTGGCACAGTGGGGAGAGAGAGTCAGGCCTAGAGTCGGGAATCCATCGTAAGTTCAAATTCAGCTTGAGATACTTATTGGCTGTGCGATGGTGGACAAGTCACTTAACCTCTGTTTTGTCATCTGTAAAATGGGGATAATAATTACACCTACCTTCCAGGGTTGTTATGAGGATCAAATGAGATTATAATTGTAAAAGTGCCTGGCACGTAGCAAGCACTACTTAAGTAACTATTATTCTTATTCTTATTATGGACAGCTGGATTTGGGATCAGAGGAAATGGGTTCAAATTCTATTTTTGTCACATAGTAGCTATTAATTATTAGGCCACAATCATGCTGAACCTCAGTTCCTCATCTGTAAAATAAGGGACTCAGACTGAACTTCCTCTAAGGTCCTTTCTAGCTCTAAGTCTGTGATCTGTACACTGAGATCCTGTGAAAAGAACATCAATAAAACACATTTTTGAAAGAAATAAAACATGCTTCATAAATAATGCAGCATTCACATTCAGAACACCACCTCTAGGGTACAGCATATCTAAGGACCAGGTTCTGTATTCCTTGGTATTATGCTGGGGCCAAACCTCAAAATCCCCAAACACCCCAACAAGCCATCCAAGTAATCCAGCCTGACGTTGCTTGTGCCTTCAGGAGTGCCTGGGCTCACTCTCTCTTTCTTCCTTTCTGTCTCTCTCTCTCACTCCAATGTTCAAAGCTATTTTGACCAAACTGATTTTGTTTAATTCAACAAGTATTTATCGGGAGCCTATTATTTTCAAGGCAGTTGGCTAGCTGATGTGGGGTCTGGTTTCTAGGTGTTTACAATCCAGTAAAGATCTATGTGTACATGAATACCATGACTAATAGGGACAGTAAGTGTAATTAGAATTCAGATCCCAAAAGGTCACTTCTAGCTATATTTATCAGGGAAGGCATCATAAAATTAAGCCTTTAATGACAGCTAGGTGGGCCAGTGGATAGAGTTCTGGGCCTGGAGTCAGAAAGACCACAGTTCAAATTTGGTCTCAAACACTTACTAGCTGTGTGACCCTGGGCAAGTCACTTAACCCTGTTTGCCTCAGTATCATCTGTAAATGAGTTGGAGAAGGAAACAGCAAAGCACTCCAGTATCTGCCAAGAAAACACCTCAGACATAACTAAAGATGACTAAACCACAGACAACAGAAAAATGAGCTGGGGGGAGGGAGGTAGAGAGTGAAGGATTTTCAATCAAAACAGCTCCCATCCATGGGCCCTTGATAATTCTACCACACTGAATACTTTACTCTCCCTTCTCTGAACTTTTGCACTGATTTCTCTCTACCTAGAATGCTCTTCCTCCTCATTCTCTGCCTCTCAGCATCTCCGGCTTCCTTCAAGGCTCAACTCAGACATTACCTTCGGCACAAGGCTTTGCCTGGTACACTTAGCTGGTGAGTCTTCCTTTCTAAGGTCACATACCTCTTTATTTACATACTCTCTCTCTTTCACATTAGAATCTAACTAACTCCTTGAGAGAAAGCACTGTTTTTGCCCAAGTTTTTTATTCCTTGAATTTAGTGTGGTACCCAACAGACAGAAAGTGCTTAATAAATGTTTCTTGACTATCTATTCATCCAATTTGATTGGTGTGTAAAGTTATTACAGGAGAAAAGGGCTAAAAGGTTGGAATATGGAGGGCCTTGGCAAAGGAAGGTACATTTTATTGTGTGGTCAATGGGTAGTCTGAAAAACATTTTTGAGTTGTGAAGAGGCAAGAGAATAAGTTTCTTAACAGTGAAGATAGCTTTTAAAAAATAATGACAATAACATTACTAGGTCTGTATCACAAAGTGATAAGAAAAACAAAGAGGAAAAGAACCTTACAGGCATAAAAATATTTATAGTGGTGGCAAAGAATTGGAAACTGAAGGGATGTCCATCAATTTGGGAATGGCAGAACAAATTGTTGTATATGATTTTGATGTAACGTTGTGCTACAAGAAATAAGTAGGATGCTGAAATGAGCGGAACTTTAACAATAATACCGTATGGTGATCTATGGTGATTGACTTAGCTATTCTCTGCAATACAATGGTCCAGGACAATTCTGAAAGGACTTAAGATGAAAGGTGGTTTCTATCTCCAGAGAAAGAGCTCGTGGAGACTGAATGCAGATCCAAGATACTTTTTCTTTATTTTTCTTGGGGTTGCTTTTTGTTTTTATTTTCTTTCACAGCATGACTTACAGGGAAATGTGTTTTGCATGACTCCACATATGTAAGCTATGACAAAGTGCTTGCTTTCCCATGCGGGGTGGGGAAAGAAGGGAGAGAGAGAGAATGTGAAACTCAAAATTTGAAAAAAGTACTTTAAAATTGTTTTGGCATGGAATTGGGAAAAATAAAACATTAATTTTTTTAAGTAATGACACTTGTTGTATATGAATAAAACTTTTATTGAATTTTAGACAATTAGAAAGAATAAAGAAATACAAGAGAAGATTCTCTCTACAGAATGACCGATACAGCTTCCTGAATAACAACTGACAGTGCCTCCTTTACAACGTCAGAATTTTCCATTTACTTTATAAAAGTATAAGTATTCATTTCTTTAATTTAGATTTTTACAAAGCCAAGAGCAGTCAAATGGAATAATAAGTAGTACACAAAAGCAAATCCAAGTCCATATTGATACTGGAATATCTGAGAGGATGAGGTTTGGAGTCTGGCCTTCTTAAAAATTATCTGGTGAAGAGAGGAATTTTTTTCTTCTTTTTGTGCAAGGAAGGCACAACATCATGTCAAATCATGGCCCAGAAGACCATATCCAAAGATGACTATGCTGATCAAAAAAGATGGGTGTGGTAGGGAGGGCAGGAAAGGTTAGTGGAAAGGGAGGGAAAGAGACATCCTGGAAGAACTTGCTTTAAAATGAATTATGGGTCCAGTATTCTGGATAAGCTACATAGTAAGTATCATATGCCAAAACCAGCTGCTTGTGCTTTTAGCAGTCTGGTTTGATTAAGGCTCTACAGTTACCAAACATGTTACCTGTGGGCAGGTCTACACAGCACAAAATGATGTGGAAAGTTGGCAATTTTCTCAGTGAATCTGGACTGTGTAGAGACCCAAGCTGGTTCATTCTGGAGAAAAGGAATATTTTTACAGAAGTGTGAGATGCCTTTGGGTAAACCCCTGTGCAAAATGGCAACCCTGAGCTGTCACAGAGATTGGGCAGGCCTTACTTACTGTGAGCAGGAGCATATCACAACCTGGAAAAACATCACAACCACTCCATCTTCCCATTTGTCTCTGTCTTTTCTCTTTGCCAAAAAATATATTTTTTTCTTTAAAAAACAAATTAACTTCACCCTCTCTTTCCAATTGTCTAGTAACATCTATCTGTCAAATGAGAATTAAGTTATGTGCCTCAATGCAAGAGGTATTGTGCGCTGCTCTCCTAGTGTGATAACAAGGGAGACCCACAGACAGCCCTATACAGAGAAAGTGCCCTATAATGCTACAGCCCTGGAAGGTTGCCTTCCCTGAATTGTATGAACCACAAAATAAAACATAAAACAGCTCTTGGGTGATAAAAATGTTACCTAACTCACTAAGCATAAACATTGATTCTCAAGTCTCTATTTCTTCTTGCTCAGCCTCACACCCTCCTATCCCAAAATAGTCGTCTTTCCAAAATATTGTCTTCCCCGGGAAATAATGAATAAACAAACAGCTGTGGTGGCCATGGGCATAAAGCCGATCCTAGAAAGAAAAAGCAGTCATTGATCGTAACTATTACAGAAATGGTCTAAATGTGAGATGGTTCAAGAGAAAAGATAAATAAATAGGAAGGGAAATCTTGACGGAGCTACCTTCTTTTCTCTCTGCTTCTCAGTAAGTGTTGCTCTTTGTGTGTGCTTTTGTCACTGAGACTTTGGAGGGGAGAGGGTCAATATGAACCATTTCTGCCCCACCCCCTTCCCATAGGGATGGTTGGAACATCACTTCTCCATAGGAACCTTTCTTCCAAAGTGGTTTTCAATTTCCAAATACTACCTGGCACTTTAGTCCTTTTTTAAAAGAAAGAAAAAAGTAAGTTAGGTATAGATTAGAAAATAAGTCCCTCTGGACTGGAATTTGGGTTTTACCTGACTTCTTTACTCTCTCCCTGGGCTTGGCACATCTATGAGATTCGACTTTGTAGTAAGAACCCAATGGATTCACAGGGTAGAGTGGAATCGTCATACTGGAGGGTCTTGCAAATCTCAAGATGGAGCGATGCAGAGCTCTGCCCACTGCATTGTTTTTAAACTGATGTGAGGATGAGGAAAACAATCTCCTTTCCAGCATTCTACCCCTTCTATAGTGAGATCTTCTTCTCCTGGACTATCTCAGCTCTATACGAGTGAACCTGCTCTACTCTGGGCTGGCACCATGACGGGCACTGCACCAATTCGCTCTAGAGTGGTCTGGCTCACGGCATAGGAGCGTGTGTGCTGTGACCGAGGTTTCCGGCTGATGGAGCCATTGCTCCTGGACGTGACCTGTGGTGATGGTGCTTTGTTGGCAGTGACAACCAGAGTTTTCACTGAAGGTGGAACCAGATGGCTTCCATTGGCATAGATAGATGGTATATTGGCACTGCCTGAATGGAGAGAGAAGGACTGATGCAAGTCTCCCAGGTGGCCATAAGACTCCATGGTATGATGAACTTTGGGGTTGTTATTCCAGTAGCGACTATTGTAAGTATTAGAAGAGGTCAGTGTGTTATTCTCTGAAGATGAGACCTCGGCATGGAAAGCTTTGGCAGATGAAGTACATTTTGGTGGAAGGTCATCTTCCCTGGAAAGAAACAAGGATATGATTTAGAATTTAATCAAGACTTATTTTCTATCATTACCCACAGGCTCAGCTTACTCATGACAAGGCTAAAACCATCTGTGTAACACAAATCCTCTTCCTCTAGCTTCCACAGTTTAATAAGGACATTGAAATGCTAGGGAGTGACCAGAGTAGAGTAAGTAGGATGGTAAAAGGTTTGAAGAATCTATGTCATATGAGGACTAGTTAAAGAAAACTGAGTATGAATAGCATAGAGAAATAAAAACTCAGAAAGGTCACACGTAGCATTCATTCATTCATTCGTTCATGACAGCCATCTTCAAGTATTTGCAGCATTAAATGGTAACTATTACTTGAAGGATTGTCATGTGGAAAAGGGTTTAGATTTATTCCTCTCAGCCCTAGAGGGAAGAAAGAAGAGCAACAAGTAAAATTTACAAAGTGATAAATTTAGGCTTGATGTCAGAAAAAACCTCCAATCCATCTGAGCTTTCCCAAAGTGGAATGGGCTAACTGAGAGAGGTGGTGAGTTCCCCCTCCTTGGAGGTTTTCATCCACACATAATTTATGTTATATTGATGAATTCCTTTCATACAGAGTTGGGACTAGATGGTTGCCACAGTTCCTTCAAACTCTCAAATTCTGTGAATCTGGTTCAGTCTTCTATGACATTTTAAACTCAAAACAGAATGCTCGACAAGGAGTCAGAAGATCTGGGTCCTACAAAGAGATCAAATCAGAAGAAAAGGACCCCCATATGTACAAAAATATAGCAGCTCTTTTTGTGGTGTCAAAGAACTGGAAACTGGGAGGATGCTCATCAAGTGGAGGATGGCTGAACAAGTTATGGTATATGAATGTTATCGAATAATACTGTGTTATAAGATAAAATGAGAGAGTTTCAGAAAGATCTGGGAAGATCTGTATGAACTGAAGCAAAGTGAAGAGAGCAGAAACAGGAGAACAATTGTCAATATCAACAGTACTATAAAGGCAATCAACATGGAAGGCTTAGGAACTCTAACCTTCACAATGACCAGCCACAATACCAGAGCATTCATCATGAAACCAACTATTTATCTCCTGACAGACGTGATGGACTTCAGACTGCAAACTGAACAATGCAGTTTTTTGCAGTGGAATAGTCTGCCTGAGAGGTGGTGGATTCTCCCTTCTTGGCAATTTTTTTAATTACTCATTATTTGTTACAGTGGGGATTTCTTTCATGTAGGAGTTAAACTTAAGTGGCTGTCACACATCAAAAAATTAATGACCAATGCAAAAAAATTGGTTTTGCTTGACATATATGAGTGTAATGGAAGTTTTGTTTTTCTTGCTTTCTCAACTGAAAGGAAGTAGGAGAGGGAAAGGAGATAGGGAGGAGAGAAAGCTAATCTCCATCTGAAAAAAAAAATTTAAAAAAAATACCTGGGTTCCAGACTCAGTTGTAATACTTACTCATGCCCTCTATCTTCCAGCTTGAGTGGCCTAGATTCCATTTTCCACCTTGGTGCTTCTTCAGACACTATTGCCCCTATACCTGGAATGCACTTCTCACCAGTGCCTTTTAGAATACTTGGTTTCCCCCAAGGTTTATTAACACATGACACCTCCTACGGGAAGCTTTTCCACTACCTCCTAGGTACTGTCTCCTTCCTCACTTAGTCATGTTTTATTCTGTTTACATACTCTAACTCCCAGTAGGATATAAGTTCGTTAAGGGCAAAGGTTGTTCCTGTTTTGTTTTATTTTATCTTTGTCTCTCCAGAACCTAACACGGTGCCCTGAACATAGTAGGTACTTAATAAATACTTGTTAGATCGAGTTGGATTGGACTTAAAGAAATAACCTAAATAATACTTTAACTTGTGATCACAGACTTAGAGCTGGAAGAGACCCTAGAGGTCTGTAAAAGTCAAGAGTGATCTTTTATTAAGCAAGTACAAACATGACCATGTGGAGAAGTCAGTTTAATGCCAACGTAGCTCAATGCGGGGAAAGCAAGGAGGACATTTATATAATTTTCAGTCAATGGAAGATGGGCTGATCCAGGGAGGGAAGTAGGTACCTTACATATATAAACTGAGGCACAAGGGGTTGGAGAGTTACAGGAACAGGGGAACTGAGTTCTCAGTACACTGAGATAAGCATGATGACTCAGACAGTCCAAGGTTCGAGTACAGACAACAGGAAAAGCAGGATGTTTAGAAAGTCATTTTACAGGGGAAAAAATGTGGTTCATTGTAGTAAAGTGACATGCCTAAGGTCACACAAGTAGTAAGATGATAAGTCATTCAAGTCCAAGACCCAGCACTCCAAATCTACCATCACCAATGTCAACACGACCCTGGGCAAATGACTTCATCTTTCTAAGCCCAGCTTCCTCATTTGGGGATGGACTAGATGATCTAGAAAGTCCCTTCTCAGTTTAAACCCCATGTTCTTCTTTTCCCCTGTAAAGGAGGTATATGAATTTCCAGAGTTGTCCAGGATCTCTCCCAACATCTCCAATATTTCAATGTACCTTGTGTAAGAATAGAAGAAAGGAATCTGTTGGACATCCCCTATTCCAGGAGCACCAGCTAAGAAGTGATTAACTTATTCTCTGGCTATGGTCAAGTGGACCTGCGGGTGGTTAATTAGATCAGGTGGGGTATGAGGATTTATCAAGGGAAAGAACTCTGGATTAAAAGTCATAGGACTTGGGCTTCAATTCTGACCATTCTTCTTACTATCTGTGTGACCTTGAGCGAGTTAGTAACTTCTCTGGGCTTGGGTTTCCTGATTTTTAAAAGAAGGGGCTGTTCCAGAAAACATCTAGATCCCTTCCACATTTAAATCTCTAATCCTCTGTGTCATACAAGGAAGTAACCAGACCTGAGAACAATAAGAAGAGCACGTTAAGGTCTGCAAAGCATTTTACATATAAAGGTCTGCAAAGTATTTTACACGTGTCATCTTGTTTGATCAAGAACCTAACTGGTCTTACTAACCTATTCTGATTCTTCATTGCAAACTGTCTTGCCAACTAAATAGAACCACAGTTCTCCCAGAACAATGACCTCAGCGTAGGACCCACTCCTGGAGCACTAAAGGGATAATCAAATCATTTCAATTTGCCAGTGATAATAATTATTGTAATACCTTCCATCTGTACAGCACTTTATAGATGCAAATTACTTCCACACCCATACTCTAATTTGCCATTTATATTCCGCTAAATTTAAAAAAACATTCATTAAGTGGCCACTCTGTGCAAAGCCCCATGCTAGGTGCTGGGGATACAAAGATAAAAATTAACAACAGATCCTGCCCTCAAGGAGCATGCATTCAGGTGGGACATAAAATGTGCCAAAATATAAACAGATTCAAAATGATTTGAGGCAGGAAAGAGCACTAACATCCAGGGAGGTTCCATGAGATAATGATATGAAGGCACTCTGGAAAGTAAAAAGTCTTTTTAAAAGGTAGTTGTTATGATAATGAAGATGATGATGATGATGAAGATGAAGATGATGATGATGATAACTAATCTCCCAGAACCACAACATCTGTGGTATATGCAGAGCAGATATTTTACAAATAAGGAAAGTGGGGTTTTAAACTACAAAGTCACTGATCTTGAGCTACATGGCTAATAAGTACCGGAAAGGCTGTTCAGTTCAAAGTCCCGTGTGCTCTTCACTCTAATTCATTAAAAACTTTTTACACTTTCCTCAGTGTGCTGTCTTTCACTCCTGACTTAGGCTGGTGGCTTTGGCACAGCTCTGCAAGATCTAAGACAGTCCTTGAGCATTCTGTTTAGACCTTTTTTGGCTCCTATGAGCACAGTGACCTGAGTGCTCGGGTGTTGGACAGGGGCCACTTTATTGCCATTAGAATAAGCAAACATTTATATAATAAAGCTTAAAGGTCAGCACAGCATGGTAGCTAACTCCGTATTATCTTATTTGGTACTCACAACAACCCTATAAGGTAGGAACTATTATTATCCTCACTTCAAAGATAAGGAAACAGGATAAGACAAAGTAACTTTTTTAGGATTATAAAACTAGCAAGTGTCTGCGGCAGGATTCAAACTTGGGTCTTTTTGGCAGCTAGGTGGACCTTGGAATCAGGAAGACCTCAGTTCAAATCCTGCCTCAGATAACTGTGTGACCCTAGACGTGTCCTTATACCTCCCTCAGCCTCCGTTACCTCATCTGTATAAAGGAGATAACAACAGCACACACCTCACAAGGCGATAGTGTGAATCAAATGAGATAACACCTACTAACTAGAGCCCAGAGATGTGAACAACTTGCCTAAGGTCATACAGGTAGTAAGAAGAATGATCACAATTAAAGCCCAAGTCCAGTGACTTCTCATCTAGGGATTTTTCCATTGAACAATATGACAAATAAGTCATCCAATCTCTGATTAAAGACCTCTTGCAAGTGGAACATTTATTGGATGTTGTGAAATCATCCCATTTCACTCTTTTCCAATTCTAGGATTCTAAGTCCATAGACTTCTTTTGATTAAAACTGAAATAATTTAGCATAGTGAATCAGCTAAGTTTGGGGCACTGAGTTTTTAAAGCCGTGCATATCTGCTGTAAGAAATGATGAGCTGGGTGATTTTAGAAAAACATGGAAAGACTTGAATGGAAAAATGAAAAGTGAAATGAGCAGAGCCAAGAGAATATCTCAGAATAATTACAAAGGACCTATAAAAGAAAATGCTATCCACCTCCAGATGAAAGAACTGATAAACAGAAGCATGCATAGTATGGTTTACATAGATTTATAAATCTATATCAAATGGTAGACTTCTCTAGTCTGGAGTGGGGAGGGAGGAAGGGAAGCAGTTTGGAACTTAAAATGTAACAAAAATTAATTAAATTAAATTAAAATATGTGCATTGTTACAGGGAAATCCATCAAGAAATTAGCAAACTAAACCTTTGCTGATACTTCTGTCCTCAACATAATGGTATAGTTATTTGACAAATTATTGCTGTCCTCATTAAAGCCCCTTACTATATCAAAAGAGTACAAAAATAACTAGTCTTAGGAACAAAAGAGTAAACACAAACAGAATTTCACCTTTTACCAGGCTCCATCTTTGTAGGGGCTAAATCAGAGGAACAATCATCAGTTAAATGAAAAACTGAAAAGAGAGAGGTGAATGTAGGCCCCACTTGCTAAATGTATGATCACTGAGGGCCTCCAGTTTTAACATCTTCACAGGTGAAATGCATAGTTAAATGTGAGCTATCCCACTAACACAAATATTCAAAACACCATTACTGAAGAAATAATATGTGGCCTACACTGTCAAGATTTGTTAACTATAGATTGAACTTCAATTTACCTGTGAAATAAATATGCTCCTGGAAAATCATCTGCAAGTGAAGATTTGTTATTATAAAATAAGATTTTCCCCATTAACTTTCAACATAATGAGTTTCCAAAAGATAAGGGGAATGGGGGAGGGAGAGGAATGACTCCAGAGTATAATAAGAATTATACTTAAGAAATCTAACATTCACTCTGAGAAAGATACTGTCATTATTGGGTTATGGTCTATATTGCACTTAATTGTTCTACACAACCCCAGTAAGAAATTTCATTCAAATGGACAATTAATTCATTTGACCTCAACACATTCATTAAACACACAAGGTTTAAAATATGCCACTTGCTTAATTTCCATTTCCCTGTGAGTTCTCAAGGATAATAATATGACATTTTTCTTTCTTTCACCATACTGCATCTGACTTAAAATTTGTAGAGCCCAGTATTCTGTCTCCCATTGTATCATTGAGGAATAATTTGTTGGACAGATGATATAAACCTCAAAAATTGAAGAATATATCCCCAAATCACATCTTGTTTCCCTTAACTTATGACTCTACTATCCACAAATCTGTACAGATCTTCCCTGAGTCCAATTATGTTTTCAATCTAAACTACCTGATAGGGAACATGAATATTAATATTAATCCCACCTGGGAAGACCATCACGTGAAAGATCTAGATATTATTCTTCATCTCATACATAAATTTATTTCATCACATATGAAACTTCCTTTGAATAGTGATTACTGTTCTCTCCAATGTCTCATCTGTGGAATGCACCACACTCCATGGCAAGCCCTACAACACTGCCCCTACTAGCATGAAGACTAAGAGTCTGGCCAAGAGCTACCATGTATAAATTCTTCCTCTTCCCACACAAGCATCTCTGAAGCTACTGACACAACAATAATCGTAACAACTCAGTTATATTTGGCGTTTTAAGGTCTACAAAGTTCCTTACAAATTGACAGTGCATAATATCTTCTGGGCTCTTCCTGCTGTTTAACTGTCCTACCAGCTACTTCCAGTGACTCTCTAGTTCATTCTCCACACCAACTATTCTAAACTTTTTCTTCTTTTCTCAAGTCCCCAAATTTCCAGCTGGGTGAAAGAACATCACTTACCTTACCACCCATTCCCTGACACTTACAGTAAATGATTTAGCCTTCTATTTCACTGAGAAAGCTGAGATCATTCAAAGGGACACCCCAATTTCCCCTCCTCCAAAAGTCTCTACTCCTTCCATCTGGACACAGACATATTTTTAAGGCTAATTTCTTTACCTCAGGAGAATCTAGTTTGTTTTTTTTTTTATGTTATGGACCCCTTTGGTTGGTGAAATCTGTGGCTCCACTTCTAAGAATAATAGTCTTAAATGTACAAACTAAAACACATAGGATTACAGAGTAAATCAATTGTGCTAAAATATAGTTATCAAAATGCTAAAAAAAAAAATTACAAGTTCAAGAACCCTAGGTTAAGAACCTGTGTTCCACCCACACCCAGGACCTCTTCCCTTCTGCCTTCTTCACAAGCTCACTCCAGCAATTATTCTTTTTCTCCTACTTATCTTCAATTTCTCTCTCTCTATTGGCTCCTTCCCATCTCTCCTGAATCCTTAAAAAAGCCCTCCCTTGACCCTTCTACCCACCCTAGACATAGCCCTATATCTCTCCTCTTTAAATACCAATTTTTTAAGTTATGCAAATATGATGTAAACATCCACTTTCTCAATACATACAATCCCTTAACAATCTGGCTCCCCCTTCTCCCCCACCTCCATCATGTGTTGAAAATTTCTCTCATAGTTTCAAGAATTGCTCACAACCTGAGAAATGGTAGGTGGGTATTAGTCACTGTTGTAATCTTAAAAACCATGGTTGAAAAACCAGTGAGGAAATTTTCATTACTAAGGTGAACAAATACAAACGGAGATAGCCAACAAACCTTATCTCATTAGGGATCTCTTCCTCCTCTTCCTCTTTATTTCTGTTCCTCCAGTAAAAGAACGCCACGAGCATCAAGATAAGACAGAGGATGACGACCACTGCGGCACTGCTAACAACCCCCGCAATGACACCGATGCTCCTGGGCTGGGCTGTGATATTCATTGAAAAAAAGAAAGAACAAGAGCATTGGCTCAACGCTGAGTAAGCCCAAGAGATGCTACCAAGGAAGCATCTAATACTCAGCATGTACAACTGTCCAGTCTGGTTCACTCATAAACAATAAAGCTTCAATTGACTGGAATGTCCATTAACAAACTGTCTAGGATTTCCATTCCACCTTTATAAAAGACATAAATGATAACACAGATTATATCACAGTTTACCCCTCAAAAAAACCAATTTCTAGGATTCATAATATGAGTAGCTACATGGTGCAGTGAATAGAGTGTTAGGCCTGAAGTCAAAAAGATTCATCTTCATGAGATCAAATCTGGCCTCTGTTTCCCAATCTATAAAGTAGAGGAGTTGGACTAGATAACCACTGAGGTCCCTCCTAGCTCAAAAATCTATGACTCCTTTAAGCTTCAGTTTCCTCATCTGTAAAATGAGAGAACTGAACTAAAATAACCTCTAAGATCCTTTAAAATTCTAAAGCTATGAGTCTACAGTGCTATATCCATACCAATGAAACCATCTGGTGTTGTTCACTTGTTTTCAGTCATGACCAACTCTCTGTGACCCCATTTGGGGTTTTCCTGGCAAAGATAATGAAGTGATTTGCCCTCTCCTTGTCCAGCTCATTATACAGATGAGGAAACTGAGGCAAACCGAGTTAAGTGACTTGCTCAGATTCCTGACTCCAGGCTCAGCATTCTAGTCACTGTTCCATCTAGCTGCCCATATGATGAATCCTAGAAACTGTTTTTCTGAGAGGTCTGAGGTCAGATTTGAACTCAGGAAAGAACTGAACTGATGACTCCTATCTCATCAATACCTCTGGAGATAACTACAGGCCTGGCTCTTTATTCATTCTACCATGCAGACTTTTAATGACCCATGGACCATACGGTCCTTGAGTTTTTTTGTCAAAGATACCGGACTGGTTTGCTATTTCCTTCTCCAGCAGATTAAAGCAAATAGAGGCTAAGTAACTTGGCCAGGGTCACACTGTTAGTGTGTGTCTGAGGCCAGATATGAATTCAGGTACTCCTAACTCCAAACCCAGCATTCTATCCACTGAGTCACATAGCTGCCTAATGAAATCATGTATCAGAAGAATTTTCAAGGACAATTGGCAGAAAGAAGGGTTAAGTAATCATCAATTAATTAGTTCCACTAGATTATGAGCTCCTTGAAGGCAGGGACTCTCTTGTCTCTTTTTGTTTCCTCCAGAGCTTAGTATTGCTATGTATGCTGCCTAGTACATCCTAGATAACTAATAAATGTTTACTGACTGACTAATCAGAATACCCCATTCCTCAAGATATCTGCTTGAATCCATGCTTTTTTGTTCTAGAACCAGGAAGCACTAACATTGGCCTTGGATAGACTCACGTGAAATGACCTGAAGATCCAAGAGACAAGTACTGGTCCCAATGGCGTTAGAAGCCACACACTGGTATAAGCCAGAAGAGACAGAGCTGATATTACGGAGGGTAACTGTTCCCTGGATTTGGTCTGTAAGGATAGTAACAAAAAGAGTATTTAGAGGTGGAAAAGAAAAAAAGAATTTTTTTTAAAAATTAGCTTTGATAAGAATTTCTAGTCAAAAGAAATCTAGCTGAATAAGGCAAACATCTATTAAGTACATGCTATGTGCAAAGGCACTGTGGTGAGAGCTGGGGATACAAAGATGAAAAAAATTAAACAGGCCCTCTCCTCATGGAGTTCACACTCTACAGGAGAGATGCAACATGTACACAAGTTAGTAAATGGTAATACACATACAGAACTGATACAAAGTTATTTCAAAACTTCACATCAGGAAAGGTTTCATGTAGGAGGATTCTACTACACGAAAAATGAAGTAGAATTTGGCACAAGAAACCAGCTGTGGCATGTCACATACTTCTGCCTCATCTTTCACATCCATCCCTTTCAATCTACTTACATGGCTCCTATGGCTCCTACCCTAGTTCAGGTCCTCATCACCTCTCCCCTGGACTATTTATTGCAATAATTGCCCAACAGCTCTCTTTGGCTTCTCTGCCTCAAGCCTATCCCCACCCCCATCCATCCCCTACACACCTAAATATTCCTGAAGTATAGGTCTGACCATGTCATTCACACAATTAACAAATTCTAGTAGTTTCTGGTCACCTTTTGGCTTAATTATAAACTCCTGAGTTTGTCATTTTAACCTCTTCACACCTGCTCCCAGCCAACTTTTCCAGCCTCCTTATACACACTCCGTTATCTAGCCATACCGTCCTCCTTGCTGTTCATGGCATCCAACCTCTTTGCCTGTCTGTCTCTTTGCCTTTGCTGTGGTTGTCCCTTCGACGTCTAGAAGGTTCTCCCTCCTCACTACCATCTCCAGGAAGCCTTGGTTTCCTTTAAGATTCACCTGAAGTACCATTTTCTGTATCAAATTTTTCTCAGTTCTCCCCAGTTGCTAGTGTCTCCCCATCCAAGATTATCTCACATCTACTTTAAAATAAAATGTAGACTCTATCCCTCTGATTGGCTTTTAGAGTCCATCACAACTTGATTACAACGTTTTTCTACCTGACTATATATTACTCTCCTTGGAATCTATTCTTGCCAAACTGTACTTTCTGTTCCTAACTCACAGAACTCTATCCCTTATCTCCATGTCTTTGCACTGGCTGGGATGTACTCTTTTTTTCCTCCCTCTCCCAGTATCTCTCCCTTCCTTCAAGACTCAGCTCAAACATCACCTTCTACATAATGGCTTTTCTAATCCTCCAACTGCTACTTACTTCACATTCACATAAGTGCATGCTGTTTCTCCTGACTAAAAGAAAGTTCCTTAAGAGAGCAAGACTTGCTTCAATTTTGTCTTCATATCTCCCGGTACCAAGCACAGTACCTAACACGTCACATGCTCTTAAACAGATTCTTCTCGATGGATTTGACTGAAATGCTAATTATATGAGAAGTAACATGAAATAAGACTAGAGAGGTAAGCAGGCAACAGGTTGTGAAGGGTTTTAAATGCCAGTTTGAGATAATGTTTTAAAGGAGCATGTGAGTTACACTTTCCTTCTTTTTCAGTTGAACTTTTGGAAAATGAAAGCCAAGGACTAATACAAATACTATCACGAAACACCCATACTGAAGTTCTGAAAAGCACGATGGCACAAACAAACAAATAAATGATCTTAAGATCTGTACCTAATAAGGAAACCCCTTGAGAACAACCAGTTTCTGCCTGAGAACTTTCATACCTCCTTGCTACCTTTCTTAAGGAAGCTCATTCCACTCTTTAACTGCTTCAAATGTTAGGAATTTCAGTACCTCAAGCCAAAATCTGCCCACCATCTACACTCACTGCTCCTCGTTTTGCCCTCCAAGGGCAAGCAAAGTAAGTGAACCTCTGCTCCCCAAAGAGCCTAGCCATATCTCAATCCACCATTATGTATATCAACTTGGTACTTTCCTCTTCATTTCCATCCTATCCTTTCCTTCCCCAGTTTTTACAAGGTTAGTATAAACACTTCTGTGATTGATGTTCTTAAGCTATAATATAGAGCTTTACGCTTATTCCTATCAAATCTCGTATCATTAGATTTGAGCCATCATTACAGTCAATTTAAATCTTTTATGGTCCCTATTCTGTGATCTGGCATATCAGACATCCCTCCCGGTTTCACGTCACTCACAAATTTTGTAAGCACACCACCTCTGACTTCATCCATAGATTTAAAAAAAAAAAATGTTGAACTGGACAGAACGAAGGATAGCATCCTGGGACTTTCCACTAGACCCCTCTCTCCAAAATGTCTCTGGATCAAGTCATTCAACTATATCTAAATCTATATGAAATTCTCTTTCACATGTAGAAAAACAGCATTGAGTCAGAGGGATGTATTCAAATACCACTTCTGACACTTATCACCTGTGAAAACTTGAGTTAGTCACTTAAGCTAAATGGTCTCAGATTCCTCATTTGTTAAAATAAATAAAAAGATGGAACAGGACTACATGGCTTCTGAGGTCCCATCCTCTTCTTTTTCTATGGTTCTATGACCTGCTGAAACCAAGATGTACTACATCCACAATATATACATAATTAGTCAGTATTGTAAGATTATAAACAAGGGAGGAGGGAAGAAGAGGTTAAGTCCAAAAGTAACATATATGATGAGAAAAAAATGGCATTTCATGAATAAGGCACTGTTGGTCTCCGACTAAAAAAATACAGTAATGGCAAATTTCATTTATTAGCTAAGTAGGGAATAAGTAGAATCAATTATAACAAGCTTCACCTGAGACATCACTGCACAAACTGGTGTTCTAGAATTCAGGATGTTACTGTGTACTTCCATACTACTATTACAGTACAAATGCTTCAGTGATGCAACATTTCTGCAAATCATCACTATTTGCATAGTTATTAAGTCTCCCCAGTGACTGTAATGGAAATAATTTCTTATCCACAGGTCAGAGCTTCAATTAATTCAGTTATCTGAAGTCACCACAAACCTGGAAGCTAATTAAAAAAAAAAACAAACCTCAAGAATGAGCATTCATGAAAACAGAAGACACAAAGCCCAAGCATTTTATAAAATGCCTAAGAAAGAAGTGAGGTAATGTTCTTATATTTCAATGGATCTGAAATCTTATCCATGTTGCTATCCCATAGATCTAGTTAAGTCAAGTGATCGATAAGCATTTACTAAGTGCCTAAGCCGTAAAAATAGAAATAAAAGCAAAAAGACAGTTCCTGCCCTCAACGAGCTTACATTCTAATGGGGGAACACAACATATAAAAGGGAGCTGAAAAGTACATGCAACATGTCAAAGTCCAAAGAGTTGGAAGTAAGGAATGAAGGACAACTGGCCACTTCTTCCACAAGGGGCCCACACACTGGCAGGAGCCTTCCTTTAGAAATCTTACCATCTTGTGGATATCAGTAGATGGAAACAAAGGACATTGATCAGTTTTCCCTCATTTTCATCACATAACCAACCCATCTCCTTTTTCAGTCATAAAGCTTCTTGATAACATCCTTTACACTTTATTCTCTTACACAATTTGTGACTGGCAATGTCTTACAGATTATCCATGTCCCTCTCTACTGCTCCTTGAGTGAGCCACAACTTTAATCCTTTGGAGATCATGGTATTCAATGATTTGAAACTATACAGTATCAGTAGGAAAATGCTCTGATGGAGTTCACTAGTAATCCAGTTTCTACCCAACAGCTATTTATGATTCATGAAACAATCTTCTCCCTTAGTTAAAAGTAATTTTACATACAAAACTAAGGCTTGATTATCAGGCTTCCCCTGGCAACCTTCGGTTCTCTTTTTAAAAAAAATCTTATTTATTTTATTTTTAATTCATGAAATAAAGCAAGTATTTCAATTACATGCAATAATAAAAAAGATGATTGCACATGAAATTGTAAATATTATGTACAACTTGATATTCCTCTTAAATATATAATAGTTATTGTGTAAATTTCTTTTTTTCTTCCCCTTCCACCTTAGAGATGGCTACCATCAGATACAAATATGTATACACACATATAAAATCATTCTATACATATTTTGATTTATCAGTTTTTTTCTCTGGATGCAGATAACATAGATGGGTATTTAGAATAATCAAAATGACTTATTCACTCAAAGTTGTTCTTAAAACTATTACTGTTACTGTATACAACATTCTCTTCTTTCTGCTCTTTTTGCTTTTCATTATTCATGCAAGTCCCGTGTTTTTCTAAGATCATCAAGCTCATCATTTCTTGTAGCACAATAATATTCCATCACAATCATATATCACAGCTTGTTTAGACATTCCCCATTTGAGGGGCATCCCCACAATTCCCAATTCTTCACCACTACAAAGAGAGTTGCTTTAAATATTTTACAACATATAGGTTTCTTTCCTTTTTCCCTAATCATCTTTGGAAACAGATATAGTAGTGGTATTGCTGGGTCAAAGGGTATAAGCAGTTTAATATTATTCTTTAGGCATAATTCCAGATTGCTTTCCAAAATGGCTGAATCGGTCCACAATTCCACCAACAATTAATTAGTGTCCCAATTTTTCTACATCTCCTCTAACACTTGTCCCTTTTCCCTTCAATCATTTTAGCCAATCTGATGGATATAAAATGATTATCTCAAGGTTGTTTTAATTTGCATTTCTCTCATCATAATGATTTAGACTATTTTTTCATATCTTTAACCTTCAGTTCCCTCCTGAGCTATAAATAGGAAGTGGGAGACAAAAAGTAGAGGCTAGAGACAGCAGACTGGAAGGTAAGGGGTCAGTGAAAAATAGATTATTGAATCTAACAAACAGAGGTAGATATGGGGAAAGAAACTAAATAAACACCAAGTTGGAAAGTAGAGTAGTGAGGGAATTCAAGGAAAGGGCAAAGTGAGTACTAAATAACTCCAAAGACCCTTGAGGATATCTATAATGATGACCCAGAGTCATCAAGAAAAGGTTAAATTGTGCTTACTAAAGCAAGGGAAAAGTTAAAGTTTGGACATGTAAAAAGTTAGGTTTTGATTAGATTGCAAATTCATTTACCCAGAATACCCCATTCTCCAAGAATGCCTGACAAATAAAGCCTTGCTCTACGTTGGAAACATTGGCTAGATGATGCATTTTTTTGCTCTTGATTAGACAATGTTTTTGCTTTTTTTTTTGTTTAAGGTAGGGTCCAAATGATATCCTGTTCCTGAGACTGAGGGCCCTCCCTTTCCCAAGAAGGAACTGAAGCAATGGCTGTCTTTACTGGACTATTACAATGGCCTCCTGACTGGTATCCCTGTCTGAAGCCTCTTCCCACTCTAATCTATCCTCCACAAAGATGACAAAGTAGTTTTCCTAAAATAAAGATCTGACCACCTTACTCTCTTATTCAATAAACTCAGGTGATTTCCTAATATTTCAAGGATTAATTATAAACTCTATAGTTTATAACTATATGTTAATTATAATTATATATTAATTATAAACTCTATCGTTTCCCAATCAAACATCAGCCTACCTTTCCAGCCTTATTACATTTTTTTCCCTTCACCTACACTATAGTCTACTCAAATTGGACTGATATACAACACTCAATCTCTCATCTCTACAACTTTGCACAAGCTATCCAGTCCTACCCCTACCCCCACATCTCCACCTCCACCTTCTCACGCCAAGAGTTCAACATTCCTCCAAAGTCACTAGTTTTCACTAAGGCTCAGTTCAAGTGCCAACCTTTACTTGAAGCCTTTCCTGATTCTCCCAGCTACTGTGCCTATTTCCCACTCCAGCCACATACCTATGTATGAAAAGCATATATTGCCTCCCCTAGATAGACTGTGAGCTCCTCATCAGCAGTAATTATTTCCCTTGTCTTTGTATCCCACGAATAAACTCTACCGGACCCTCTTCCTCCATGCCATTGCAGCAAGTACCCTTCTCTCTCCCTCCCTTCCCCCTATTTGTTGTCTTCTCTCATGAGAATGTAAGCTCCCAGAGGGTTGGGGCTGTCCTTGTTGATGTCTATATCCCCAGTGCTTAGTACAGTGCCTGATACATAGCTCTTGTTCTCCTTCTCTCATTCTCTCATTCTCTCTCTCTCTCTCTCTCTCTCTCTCTCTCTCTCTCTCTCTCTCTCTCTCTCTCTCTCCTTTCCTTCCCCTCTTCCTTTCTCTGCCCACCCTCCCAATACCTAGCACCATAGTACCTGCCACAGAAACAAATGTTTATTAATTGACTAAATAAGAAATTCCCCAGAGCCTTAAGTAGCCTTCTCAATTCCATTTCCCACGATTAATCATCTCATGGAAAGGAGACAGACCTAGGGAGTCTCTACCAGATGACATGTCATTGTCTCCTGAACCAGAAGAGATCCTTTAAGACCAGTCCAGCAGAGCTATGCCCAACAACCCTTCAAAAAGCCTCAGCTGACAACAAGTCACTGCTGGTAGACTTGTGAACACAGATGTTATCAACCCACTGCCTCATCTTCCTCCTTTTCCTCTTCCTTCTCCTCCTCTTCTTCCTCATTATCAACATGTATTCATTAAGCACTTAGTAAGGATCAGGCTTGGGATAAAAAGAAAGACAAAAGCAGTATCTACTGAGTTTGAATTCATATAGCGGAGACAGCATGCAAACAACTACACACATACCAGATATACACAGAATATAAATGAGAGGTGATGTCAGAGGGAAGCATTAGCACTGAGGGGCACTAGAAAAGGCCTCTTGGAGAAAGTAGAATTTGATTTGAGTCTTGAAGGAAAACCAGGAGGTGGAAGCAAGGAGAGAGAACATTCCAAACGTAGGGTACGGCCAGTGAAAATGCACTCAGGAAACAGTGTCAGGTTTGAGGAAGGGCATGAAGGCCAGGCTGCTGTATTATAAGAGTATGCAGGTGGTGTAAGAGGACTAGGTAGGTATCAAGGGCTGGACTACGAAGGGATTTAAAAGCTGAACAGGGATTTTAGATTTAATCCCAGAGGTAACGGGGTTTGAGTAGAGTTGGCTGAGTGGGGTGAGGGAGGGGATCTGTGTGACATGGTCGGACCTATGGTTTAGGAAGTGGCAGACAGAACAGCAGGGAAAGAAAAGAAGCAGAGAGACCAATCAGGATGCTACTGCAATAGTCCAGGTGGGAAAAGGCAGGAGACACGTAGCAGGGTGGTACCTGCTTGAGTAGTATGAAGAGGATATATTTAACGGATGCTGTGAAGGCAGAGATAAGACAGCTACAAAATGGATATATTGGGTGATTCTGATCGATATGGGATGACTGTTAGATTGTGCCTCCTCTGGCACCAAAGATGGTGGCATTCTTAACAGGGTCAGCAAAGTTCAGAAGAGAGTAGGGTTTGGGAAGTAAGATGATGAGTGAGTTCAGTTTGAGTTTGAGATGTCTACAGAACATCCAGTTCAGGGTATCCAACTAGAGAGCAGGAGAGAGGTTAGGGCTGGAAAAGAAAAATCTGACAATCATCTGTATAGAGAAGATCACTGAATGCATGGGATCTGATCAGCACCTTCTCAAGTCCCTCAGCTTCTTCTCCCCTCTGACTGGAGGGCCAGAGGATAGAGCACTAAGGTTTCCTATCTTATACCAGGCTGGGAAAGGAACTTTTCAGCTGACTGTCCACTTTCTATCAGTAGCTATGCTTGGTTTGGAATTCATGAAGCATGATGTTTCCCTCACCTGGTTCTGTTCTCTCCCTTTCCTGCCCCGTCCCCCCCACCCCCCAGGTAACTCTCCTTTCTCCACCCCACTGCCTGCTGCTTTCCAGCTTCCTTTTGTCTGCTGTCTTCACCCATTAGATTATAAGCTCCCTGGGGTCAGGGAATGCCTTTAATTTCTTATTTATATCCCCAATGCTCAGTATGGTGCCTGGCACATAGGAGATTTTTAATAAATGTTTACTGAATTTATTGAATTGAACTGGAATTTGATGACAACATCAAGTTTGTAAGGTTATTCCTCCCTCAATATCTTTGACATTTCCATTGTTAGAGTCTGTCACACTATGAATGAATAAATTAAAAATTTACAATGTACCAGGAATTGTGATAAGAACTGGTGATACAACTACAAGCAAGCAAGACACGCTTACCTTTGAGGAACTTACATTCTAATGGGAGAATACAACCCATAAGTTTGAAGGGTGAAGGGGGGTGGCCAGGAAGTGACTATAGAGGCCTGGTACCAGGCAAGATGACGTGAAAGCTCCATCTATAAAAGCCCAGCATTCAAGGGATAGGGTCTGAGATTCTTGCGGAAGGGAGATGACAATCGCCTGTTTTAAGTCTGAGTGCTTCCAAATCTAACGCCTAACTTTAACCCCTGGGACAACGTTTGGTTCCACAAACTAAATAAAACTTCAAAGGCTAGGGAAATATTAGTCATTACTACAATTGTTTTTAACACTATCACCAACCATGTAAAACAGTGTAGCTCCATGCCATCCACGTTCTCAATTCTTAGTCCTAAATACTGCTAAGCAAAATCATGCTATGATGCTACTATAAATTTATGCTACTTAACTTCAATTTGGCCCTTACTGCTGCTTAACAATCCCTCTATTCATTTCTGATAGACTCACAGAACTATAAAATGTTTGGGCCAAAATGTGCCTCAGAGACTGTCTAGACCAAGGTGTCCTAACCTGGTGGTTATGAATTTACTTTTGATAAATTTTTCTGATGACTGCATTTCAATCTAACTAGTTTCCTTTGTAAGCCTATGCATTGTATTTTTTGCATTTTAAAATATTATTCTGAATAGTCTACAGGTTTCGCCAAACTTCCAAAGAGATCCCAAGCACCAAAGGAAGAAAAAAAGGGTAAAAACCTCTGGTCCAGTCCAACACACTCATGTTACAGGTACAGAACTGGGGCCCAGAAAAGTAAGGTGACTTATCCTAGGTCATGTGGTTAGTTAGTGAGAATCAAGACATGAATCCAGGTATTCTAATTCCATTACAACATACTTCCTCCCGATAGCAGCTGGTTCAAATTTTCTCCTTTAAGATCCAAAGCCCACCCCCAACTCCTTCCCTCTGCAAATGATAGCTTTATTCTTCCCTAAGAGTGAAGCCATCTTTCTCTCCCTCCTCCTTGACAAGTTGAACCCCATCAGTGATCCAGTGATCCTCAGCCTTCTCATGTCCTTCCTGGACCACAGATGGCCCATAATCTTTCCCTCATCTTAGATCTCTCTACAGGTCTTCTCTTCTCTCTAAACACTCTCTCCCTTGGAGATCTGATCACCTCCCACACCTTGAATTACTATTACTATGCATATGATTCCCAAATGGGAATCTATAAGCCCAACACACACCCCAGCACAATCACCGAGGCTGAGCAGCTGATCTTTGGAGATAGGAAGCAGCAGTGTGGCTGACCATGGCATTCATTGACCTTCCCCTCTGAGGCTTCCTTTAGCCATCAGACAAGATCTCTGAGTTAGTGTTTTGTTGTATAGTCTGGGACACTAACTGCAAAGGCTATTACTAAAAGGAGGGAAGGAAAAGAAGAAAGCTAAGACAAATTTCTTCCAAAGCAGCAAATATCTGGATTTCCTGGATGGTTTTCCCTATGTCTGGGTCTATGCTCCAGATATCTTTGAGGAAATTTTGTATGTCAAAATTTGCTGCAAGTTGCCTAAGGTTTTATTTGTAGAGAACACTGAAATGTCAGGCAATGTTGATTCTGTTTCAGGTTCAGTGACAAATGCATCCTTGAGCATTTTGAGCCCTTACCTACTCTCTTGGGTGTTATCTAGTCAGAGGCTCAGGACCCTGACACTGATTTGAGAGTAAGAATGAAGTACGTTTCCCACATTTCCAATAGTTTGTGGGATATCTATTCCTAGATGCCCAGCAGCACTTCAAACTGCATCAATCCAAACTGAACTCATCATGTTTCCCCAGACAGCTTGCTTCTCTTGCTTCCTGATTTGTACTGACAACATTACTATCCCCTACATCACTTGAGAAGATTTCTACAACATTTTCTATTATTCTCTCTCCCCTATCACTCATTTAAAATAAAATACCAAGTATTTTTTTACTCTCTGGACTTCTCCAACATCCAACCAGCCTTCTCACCTAATAAATTTCCTCTACCTCTATGGTCTTCTTGAAATGGAATTTCATTCCACTCCTGTAGCTCTATCCTCTCATGAATTCTTTCTGGAACATTTTGAGGAAGTTCCCAGGCCAGTATTATAATCACTTCTTGACTCCTCTCAATCAATCAACACTTATTAAGTGCCTACTGTGTGTCAAGCTTCTCCTCCATGTCCTCACACTTCCCTCTTGTGGGAAAAATACTTTACTACAATTTATTAATATTGTTTGAACTTAGCTTTAAGTGGCAAGATAATTTTTAATCCCAGAATGTCACACTGACCTCAGAGATCCTCCAGGGAAGCTGAAAACTGCTGCAAGAAATATTTAGATGCCACCCAGGTTTTATCTTGGGTCCAACCAAGATGCTTGTGTTTTACGTTTACCCAACAGTTTTTGGCTTGGCCCAAATTTTATTGAATGTTTATATTCATCAGGCAATAAACATCTCAGCAATCTTTTCTACATTCCGGCCACCTAGCTGCTTGTCCTTACACCCCTGTTTGAACTCTATATTCTGTAAATTTCACAGAAACTCAAGAGAAATCACACTTTTTTCTGGTTCTGTCCTCTGCTGAACTGTATTGTTAATGTATTTTTGCTTAATTTGAAGGGGAAGTAGTGAGAGAAGTTAGGGCTGAACGAGGAGAGGACACAGGCAAGCAGGCACAGTTAGGCTTGTGAGTGTTTGCTTGTAGGAAGGCTTGGGAATGGCTATGTCCCCTGCAATGCTAATGTGTATTGACTTCTTGGCTACTATGACAGAATTTGCTTTCTGGTGTTGGGATTTGGGTTTCTGGTGTGTGAATAAATGTTTTACTTCTATCTTCTATATGGAGAGCCTGTTATATTTTGTGATTCAGAACTACACTGGCATATTCAAAGTCACCCTTGGTGCTCTGAATACTGCCTTGGCAATACATGAACTAATTTAATAATGTTATTTCTAAAACTCTTTTAGGTTCTGGGATTTGTTCTCAACCAACAATTTAGTGTCAAAAGTGGGATTCCTGATGGAATACTTGAGTAAATGTGAAGGTTCTCTGAGACCATGGTAGCTGGGTAAGTCTCTATTACACTCTGGATAAAGTAAGGGCAGACCAAACAATATGGAATCAAATTGGGCACAGGAAGAATTTGATGGACACCCAGACAAGCACGTGGGTGGTTTGTAAACTAGAATGACTGCCCTTATCCTCAAATTAATAGTTCTCTGTGAGAACCTTGAAGTTCAGGCCAAAACACAGTCAAGAAAAGCTAAGGGGTTATGTTTAGACTTGGCCCAGGGACTGGTGCAGGTTTGAAGTAGCCAAGCTGCCCTGATGCACAACTTAGTAATCCCCTTGGTTGGATCATTCAAGGGCTAGATGCGCAGTGCTACAATTGGTTAAAAATTTGGCTAGTCCTTGAAAAAATCCTCTAAATCACTATTGATTAGAGAAATGCAAATCAAAACAACTCTGAGGTACCATATCACAGCTGCCAGATTGGCTAACATGACAAAACAGGAAGATGATAAATGCTGGAGAAGATGTGGGAGAGTTGGAATAGTGTTCATTCATTGTTGGTGGAGCTGTGAGTTAATCCAACCTTTCTGGAGAGCAATTTGGAACTATGCCCAAATGACAACAAAAATGTGCATACTCTTTGACCCAGCAATATCGCTTCTAGGACTGTATCGCCAAAGAAATCATAAAAATGGGAAAAGGTCACACATGTACAAAAATATTTATAGCAGTTCTCTTTGTGGTGGCCAAGAACTGGAAATCGAGAGGATGCCCATCAATTGGGGAATGGCTGAATAAGTTGTGGTACACGAATGTAATGGAATATTAATGTGTTATAAGAAATGATGACCAGGAAGACTTCAGAGTGACCTGGAAAGACTTATATGAACTGATGCTGAGTGAAAGGAGCAGAACCGGGAGAATTTTGTACACAGTAACACCCATAGTGCGCAAGGAATTTTTTCTGGTAGACTTAGCTATTCACATCAATGCAAGGACCTAAAACATTCCCAAAAGACTCTTCAGGCAAAATGCCCTCCTCATCCAGAGAAGAACTATGGAACTGGCATGCAGAATGAAGAAGAATATTTTCTCTCGTGTTTTGTTTTGTTTTTTCTCATGATTTCCCCCATTCATTCTAGCCCTTCTGTGCAACATGACTAATATGAAAATGCTTAATAAGAACATATGTATAGAAACCATATAAAATTGCATGACGTCTTGGGGAGAGAGAAGGAAAAATGTAAGACTTATGGACGTGACTGTAGAAAACTGAAAACAAATTAATTTTAAAAAATTGGCCAGTCCTTCAAAAGAGCTTTCTCTCTTTTTGTCTTCTTGTATTTCTCCCCTCAACCCTCCCATGATATCTAGTCAGAGACTGGTCAGTAGTCAGCCCAATATCCTGGTGAACAAGGTGCTGTGATCTAGGACTCAAAAGTAAGGACCACCAGTGGTTAAACCTCATGACCTGTTGGGAAGCAACCATATTTATCAGACATCTGTGTAGCTGACTGAGCAACTTTGATGAACTGGTCAAACTGGTGACCGACACACTACTTCAGACTTTCCAGCTCTCTTTTATGCATTTTCTTCCCCAATTGGAATGTAATCTCCTTGAGAGAAGAAACTGTCTTTTTTTGGGGGGGGGGGGGGCCTATATTTGTATTCCTGGTGGTTAGTGCAGTGTTTGGCATATGGGAAGCCCTTAATAAATGCTTGTTGATGCTTGTTGACCATCTCCACTTTCTTCCCTCCCTTTCTACTCCTATGAGTGCCACCCTGGCCCTTATTTCAACTGCCCCTACTATTGTAATAGATTCCTAAATGATCTCTGATTCTAAACCTTCAGGTAATACATAGGTCTTATTATCTCACTCCCTTTTTGAAAGATCTTGAAAGGTCTCCTGCTTATCAAATAAAAAGAAATTTAGGATCATGAAATGAAATTTAATTATATTCCCAGAATTTTAGAGAAAATCTGTCATTTTATGATTCAGGAGCTCTGAACACATTATTTTCTCTATTACATAACTAGAATCAGGCCCAAGGAAATAGTAAAGAGAAGGTGTAGGGAGAGTCAATCATAGAACAGGATGATAGATCACAGATCTAGGGTTGGAAGAGTCCTCAAAGGTCATCAAATCCAACCCCTTCATTTTACAGATGAGGAAAGGGAGGACTTAAGCAAAGACACAGGGGTATTAAGCATCAGAGTCATAATTTATAGCCATGCCCTTTGACTCCGGAGTCAATGCTCTTTCCACTGTGGCATATCATAACCCACATAACTCAAGCCTCTATGACTCCTACCAGAATGGGCAGAGATTGGAGATAGGTAGGCGTTTGCCATACTTATGCTGGCATCCCAACTCACAAATAAGTAGTGTTATAAAAGTTTCTTTCTAAAACAATTGTATAGAACTTGGAAAGCATTTTCAAAGAGTAATATAACAAATGTCCAATGATTAGCAAAAAGCTCAACAGACTGTGGTACTTGAACATAACTGTAAAGCTATTGAGCTTTAAGGATTGGTAGGTGTGAAAACAGTGAGAGAGAGGAAGACAGAAGCTAATGCAAAGTGAAGTTAGCAGAATCAAGAAAACAATAAAAATAATAACCATAATAATATAAATTGGAAATGCAGCGCCAACAAAAAACCATGAAACTGAATGCTGTACAATTATAATGACTATGAAGGAGAAATGAGAAAATGCACCTCTCTCACTTCTTCACAGAGGTGGAAAACTGGGTTTGAAACACAATGTACTGTTAGACTCATGTAATTGATTTTGCTGAACTACTTTTCCTTTTCTCTTTCTTTTTGATTTTTGTAACAAAGGACTGATCTCTGGGTGGTTGAGGGGCAGAAAAGTATTAGAAAATAAAAGTGAAATCAAAATTTAGAAATTGTAGAAAAAAATAATATTAGTTTGGGCTGTCTCTAGAATTACCTTCAAAGTTTAGTGAATATGCAATTCTACTGAAAATACTGAAAATGTGCAACTAAAAACAGCAGGAAACAATAACATTTTAGTGCAATACATCTAAGAAATAGAATAAGTATTCTGAACAAGATTTTTTTTAATGCTGAGGCTTAAAGAAAACAAATTTAGAAAAGGAGAAAAAGGAAGTAAAACATAATAGACTGAACATATTCTGAAGGAAACTTCTGAGTATCTTTTAGGGTTTAGACATTGCCTTATTGGTTCTAGACGTCTAATTTCATAATACACTTAGTGCTTCGCATTTTACTGAAGCAGGCATATCCCTAGCACTGCTTTTATACTTATTGGCCACGTTAAGGTTTTCTTTCTGACTCAGAAATGAAATGAAGGGAGCTTCCCAAGGTAACATGGCAAAAATCTTAAAATGGAGGAAGGATAAAGGAGATTTAAAAGGATGGGTTAATGTACTCATAAGAAAGTCTATGCAGGGTACAATTTTTTAAGTTATGAGCATTAAAAGAGGACTATAAGCAGAAAAGATTTTCTTAGAGAGGAAGAAAGGAGGTGGTAAGGGAAGAGAAATTGAGAAAGTTTTCTCAAGCCACCAGGTGGCACCATTGGCCCAGGACAACTTGTCTGCTACATGAAGCAGCTTTAGAGGTGGTTGGGCTAATGTGAAAAGCAGGCTAAGTAAGTTTAATTCAGAGAGTGCTTGAAAATATTTTATGAAACATATAATTATGACAGTGAAACAGCACAGAAAATTAAATGGAAGACAGGCTCCTAATAAACATTTTGGTTTTATTTCACTCTAAAGTATCTTTGATATATTCTAGATAAAATGAATTTAATTATCAATATTAAATTTCACTTTGTCTTCACCTATCTCTCTGCCTTGTCGTAAACTAAAGAGATCTCCCTTCCGTCTCTTCCACTTATCCATCTCCATCTGCTGCATCCTTCAAGGTTTGGCTCAGGTTCTGCCTTATCTATGAACCACCCCACCCATCCCCAGTTAAAAGTGATTTACTCCTCCCTCAAATCTCTCATAGCATATATTTATACTTCTTTTCACTTGAGTATATTACAAATTATTTTTTTCATTATCTCTGCCCACATCTTAGTTTGCCATGAGCATCTTCACTCCTTGGGACAGATACTGTTTTATTTCATCTTTATAACTCCTCCTTCGATTAGATGCATCTTTCACATGGTAGGCATGTAATATTTGTTTGAATTTAAACATTACAATGGGTAATTTAGGGCAAACTCTTACCTAAACCTAATCCTCAAGTACTCTAAATTATTGGCAATGGCTAACTCAACAATTCATCTTCCCTAGGTGAGTCACCAACCTCCACTTCCTTTTATGCTGTATCTGCCTGACCTGAGTTTCATACACTAAACATTCTATGTACTGGGGAAGATACAAGCAGGACTGCTAAATCTTCTCTTCCCAAAGTGACAGATTCCATCCATAATTCTGGTAAATTTTCTTTTATTTCCATTTCGTTAATGAAATGTAATTTTTTTCTAAAATATCAAATTAAAGTTTCTAGTTTTAGCAGAAGAATCGCATCTACCCTATTCATTCCTACCCATTTTCATTTCAGTAAATACCTGAGCCTCCACTTTCAACATTCGACAGACCCTTTCTTATTGTTAAACTTTCTCTTTCTGGATTATAAGCCTTATGAGGGCAAGAACCGGTATCTCATCTGAATGTTATATCACCCCCAGAGCCCAAAACAATGCAGGGTCTGATCACTGTCTTCTGAATTCCATATACTTGTCCTTCGTGTAATAAAAATTTGTGCCGAGAGATTCAACCCCTTGCCACGCTCCTCAAACAACATAATGAAGGTCAGCTGTAAATTTTCACTTCCACTGAAAGGAGAAAATAGGATAGTATTATAGTTGTCATCCTCATGCCTCTAGAAGGCAAATCTTTGGGCAAATCTTCATTGTAATTATGGGTCTTAAGACAACTCTGAATGCTGTCTTAATGTTGTCACCAATGAATATACATGATCATTTCCTAAGTAAGGCATATGTAGAGACACAAAGAATGCAGTTCTGTTAATATAAAAGGTCAAGCATATAGAGAACAATAATAAAGTCAGCATCTCTGTGAACTCAACACAGTATTATTTTTCAAAAACTACATAGCAAAACCCGTAACAACTGAACATTATTATGATAAACTTGGTAACATTTGTGCTTATAGCAACAACACAGGCTGTGTCTACAAATACCTTGTGTAGCAGTTGGAGGTAGCCTGGGGATATTATCCAGTTTTTCCCAGAGATAGGTTGGCCGGGGAATGCCTTCTTCTGAACTACAGATCAGTATGACATCACTACCTATGTCCTGGGATCCTTGGATGCGACAGAGTGGGACAGAAGGGGGAACTGCAAAAGGAAAAATATATGTATTACATATATTAAGTATCCTCTAACTCACAGCAAAGTGATTACCATGAAATATCTTCTAATTAAGGCTATGCACAGGAACTTCATGGTAACATTCCTTGTCCCCATACTATAGAAATGATCAGCTTCCAGATAAGACTGCCTTACAACAATGAGCAGGAAGGAACCTCAGACGCCAAGTAGTCCCACCCCTCATCTGACAGACCTCCATCTGTAACAGAAATCCAAGGAAGTTTAATTGGGCAGCTAGAGCTACGTAGAGGTACGTAGAACACTGGGCCTAGAGTCAAGAAGACCTGAGTTCAAATCCAGCCTCAGACATATTTAGTAGTTGTGTGACCCTGGGCAAGTCAATTAACTGCTGTTTGCCTCAGTTTGCCATCAGTAAAACGGGGGTAATAATCTACCTCTCAGGTTTGCTGTGAGGATCCAATGAGATCATATATATTTATGAAGCACTTAGCACAACGCATGGCACACAGTAAGTGTTATGAAAATGTTAGCTATCATCATCATCATTAGACTTGCTCAAAGTCACACAGGCAGTGGGCATCAGAGGTGGTTTATGAATCCATTTCCTCCGACTTTAGAATTACTTAGTGCTCCTTTCCAAAGTACTGAAACGCCTCCTTGTGGTACTTTCAAAATTAAACCCTCCTGCATGGGGGTATAAAGTGCCTTATAATTAATTCTTCCCAGACTAGTTAACAGTATTATAATCAGAACCTAGTATATTAGTTTGCTACCAACAATATGCTAGGTATATTTTATGAACATCAAGACAAAAATTTTAAGCTAAAGGTTTTCAATCTAACTTAATTAACACAGTACAGGTGACACAAAGAAAAACAAAAGAAAACATTATAGAGAGGCAAGAAATGACAACCATGGAATAGGGATATCAGATTTATTTCCAAAGTCACAGAGAGCAGGGTAATACTGTTCCAAGTCCAATTAATGATTACATAGCTCAGGGCAACTAGGTGGCACAGTGAATAGAGCCTTGGCCCTGGAGTTAGGAGGACCTGAGTTCAAATCCAGCCTCAGACATCTCACACTTACTAGCTGTGTGACCTTGGCCAGGTTTCACTTAACCCTGATTGCCTCTCCTCTCCCCTCCAAAAAAAAAAATGATCACATAGCTCCATTGGCTTTTCAACAATTCTTGTTGCCTCTTTTTTCAAGCATCAAGTGTTCTCCTATTCTTCATCTGCCAAGTTTGTGTTCCTGGTCTTATGGAAGACTAAGGAAGTGTGTAACTAACTGGGCACAACTCAACACCATTAATAGAAAAACAACCCCAAGCACAAATGTACTGCCTATGTCACCTTAATAGATGGAGGATGACATGTAACAATAATAGTTCACATGAGAGCTGCCATATTTCATTTATTTCCCCATGTCTTAGAGGTAAGGGAAAAGAGGACGTTGGGAGGTTGGGTTGAAGAGGGAGAGAGTTAGATAAATTCTAGTTCAGAGATGGGGTCAGTGACATGACTTTAAAGCATGTAATAATTTTGAATTTCATAAGTATTTGGTTAATTTGGGCAGAGCCCCCATAATTCTACTTAAGGATTGAGGGGGAAGCAGAATAGGGTAGAGGAAGGAACACTGGATTTTGAAGTCAGAGAACCTTGGGTAAAGTCACTTAATCTCCTGAAACTCTAACTTCCTCATTTGTAAAAGGAGAGACAGGATTGAACCAAATGATCTCTCAAACACCTTCCAACTCAAGATCCTACAATCCTAAATGATATTCCCACTCCAAAGAGGGAAGACAGGACATGGCCTAAGTACTGGGGAAAGGGCACAGCAATGGAAAAGTACCTGACTTAAAGAAACAGTAAGTATCCAAATTCTGGTTTAGTAGCATCACTCAAGAGTAGAAGAAAAAGGAGAGTTGAGAAGAGTATAGATTACAGGGAGAAGGATGTGAATAGTCAACAAATATCTAGCTTAATCAAGTTAAGAGAGCAGAGAATCTGTTAGAAGCTCTCTACTCTTATATTTGCTATCCCTTACTTTGAAGGGCTTTAAAGTTTACTGAGCACTTTCACCTATGTGATCTTAATTGACCTCATTTGAAACTCACGGGGATAGGTATCACCACCTTCAGTCTCTACAATTAGAGAATATCCTACAGGAATCCCCCCAATCTCACCAAGACTCAGAGGGCTCTCCCTCCTCAGCCCCACTATCACCTTGAGTCAACCAGTGAGATGGAAACCTCTTCCATAATAACCAGCTTGGGGCAATGTTTTATGTTGAATGCAGGGAAAACAAAAGACTGAAGTACAACTTCAGGGAAATCACCCTAGTGATGCTAGTGATGGCTGCAATCCCAGAAAAAGACTTGTCCTTTGTTGGTGATATTTAATCAAATATCCTTCCTATCCTTCTCTTTATCCCCTAACCAGGGAACTTACTTTCCTTATCAGAAAAGTCAACTTTGGTCTAGGAAGAACACAACTAAGTGATAAGTTTCAGAGAGGCACTTGGGAAATAACATGGCAGAGAATACAGGTGTATGGAAACACATGGGAAATGCCTTAGAGATGATAATGAGAAAAGAAGAGACATGGGGTAACCAAGGGAAGCAACAGTCAGGAACAATAACTAGACTTATATGTAAAGACAAAAACCACCTTAATCTGTTTTTAAAACCCACCTAAAACGGTAAGCCCAGTGACCCCAATGTTCCTGCCACCTCTGTCTGGGAGGTTATTGACTAAGCACTGGTATGTGCCTGTGTCCATCAACTGGGTGTTATTGATGAAGATTGAGACATTAGTGGCTGGCATCGTGCCTGTAAATCCTACCCTACCATGGAACCGTGGGGCACCATCAAACATCTGTCCACCCTGATACAAAATGACCTGCAATAAAAAAAGAGAGAGAGAGAAAGAAATTAAATTACCAATTGAACCTTCTTCTGTACTATGACAGAAGTTGCTTGGGTGACTGTAGGTATTAGTACATGTTAGAGACTTAATTCCTTAGTCTGATCACAAATTCTGTTATTTAGTTCCTTTAGGCCAATGATTCTCATCAACTTTTTGATCTCATGACTCCTTTACACTTTTAAAAATTATTGAATGTGGACATGGCCAATGTGGAAATTTATTTTGCTTGACTATCTATCCTTGCTTATAAGGAGGGTTTCATTATTCTTTCTTTTTCAATAGAGAGGGAAGGAAGGAGGAAAGATATTTCCTCCTAACTGAAAAACTAAAATTAAATCTTAAAAAATATTGAAGAATGCAAAAAGCTTTTATGTGGAATATACATGTACAGATCTTTGTTGTATTAGAAATGAAAACTAAATTTTAAAGAAGTATTAATTCATTTAAGAATAAAATAGTAAACTATTTTGTTAACATAAATGTTAACATGTTAACATAAATCACATATTTTTACAAAAATAAATTCATTTTCTAAAACAAAAAAAAAAGAGTGGCCCTATTTTACATAGTTTTATAAAACTCTATTTTTGTCTGATTTAATGTGTTTGTCCTTCATTCTCAAAAAGGACCATGACGTCAAGATTACGACATGACTTGCAGTTGACTTCGATTTGAGTGAAGGGGGTTGTGCAAGTTCACCAACCTCACTTTCTTCTCCTGAGCCATCTGGGTCCAGTGGCCTGATATTTATCAGGATGACTGGAGATGGCCCAGGATGCAATGTGAGACCCTGGGCCTTTCAGGCTAAGTCTTATCACCTCACTTTGAGTGAGAAACACTCATTCAATAAAAAGGCAATAGAGGACAGCTGGAGTCTCATATCTGCTTCTGCATTCAATCTTGTTTCGATTTTTTTTTTTGTTTCAAGTATATGAAGACCTCAAACCAATATAGAGTTGAAAAAGGAAGGGCATTTTAATAGACAAATAATATCTTAGACTGTTATGAGAAGGGTTTTGACCTCAAGGAACACCTGAAAGGGTTTTGAGGATTCCTCAAGTCCTTAGAACACACTTTTGGTGATCACTGCTCTAAGTGCTAAACACTCATCTATCAAATGGAGATAACTTTTTCTGCAGCTTCCACAAGGAGAAAGATAGTATTCATATGTTAACCTTGAGTATAGTTTCTAGAAATGTTTTTAACAGTTCAGAAAATCCACACTATCCTTCCCTTGATTATTGTACCACAGTATCATGACTGTAGTTAAGAGACTGAATGCAGACTAATAGCCATAGCAAGGAAGAACAATTAATAAATTTATGACTTCTGTCTAGTTCTAATTTTGTCACCAAAAAAACCTGTTCCAGTAATGTCTTTAACAAATGATAATCATTTGTACTTCATAAGCATGTCTGAATTTAATAGCACAGACAGGTTCATCAAATACTTTAATGTTATAACGTGTCTGAGTGAGATAAAAGATCTTACTAAAAGCAATAATTATCTGTAAGTACAGAATTGTATACAAAAGCACAATTCATTAATTTGCTACTTTTTTTTTACTGTGACAAACATTAAACACTGTGGAGCTTTAGCTAAGAATAGATACATCTAGCAGTAATGAGCATTAGTAACTTCAGCAAGTAAAATATTAATTTAGTGAGTCATAGTTTCAATTTTTACTTGCATATACCTTTTTTAAAGACCCTGTCATTTCTCTCAGACCATAATTCTAGCTAATTTTCTTGAGTGCTCTCATGATCTTTTGAGAACTTTAGAAGAAATCTGTTCAGTAAATTTAAGTGGTATTATTATTACATCATTCCTTTATTAGTACTGATATGACTAGCAATCTTGCACTAAAATCTGACTCTGATACCACATTCTGGTTTGGGAATAATACTGTTTTCTTGAAGGTCCATACCCATGGAGAACCAGTTCTGGCAAGATCTCACAAAACTGGACAAGCTTTGACTACAAGGCAAATGACTGTAGTTCTATTGACCAAAAACCAGATAAGCCAGAATGACTTATCACCATAGGGTTGGAAAACAAAACTTTTCAGCAACAGTAACTCACAAATAACATGACAGAATTTCAGTCCCCATCAGTGGATAGTATGACCCACAGCAATGAAATCATAGTTCCTTATGTATCACAGTTATAACTTGTCTAGCTTCATTAACAGACTCCTTGAAAACAAAATGTTGAAGTGACATAACATAGGTCAAGGTTGAGGGGGGCAGGTGGAGAGAGTAGGGAGGGCGGCAGTTCAGGGAAGGAGGCAACCAGCTCCAAAGCAGCAATGTTATAAATGTTACAAATAGAAAACCAGTCAAAAAGCATTACAGTGATGGTACCATAAGGTAAAGTTTGGTTATAATGTATTAGCAACATATTGAGGAAGGACATTAGTTGAGGGCTACATCATTTAGAGCACACTTGTATTAAAATACAAAGGTTTCTTATTCATCCGTGCTTACTGGCACTATCATTACTAAATACTTTACTTTTCTTCAGTGCTCATGGTTGTTACCGATTCAAAGGGGATATGAGCATTAAAAACTACAGAACGGATACTTTTACCCTAGGGTAATTTCAAAGTTGATATCCAGAAGAATGGGTCTAACAAAGATGAGGTGACTCAGGTCACACACAAATATATTATTACACTTAACAACAGTACCTGTTCAGGTTGGTTGGCGTTGGAGAGTGGGATGACCATCCAAATGACATTGAGGTTAATGAGGGCAGCACTAGTGGTGAATGTACAAGGCAGCACTGCTGTCTGGCCCCGAGCTACTTGGATACTTCCTGGACTCTCTGAAACATCTAGAGATGATGCTATCCCTACAAAACAAGAAACACAAGAGTCAGCTGCTTGTTTCAGTTCCACCAACTTCAAAATGAATTTTATTAATGATGCAATGGAGACAACAACAAAAGAAAGAGAAGATAATTTCAATTACATGAAAATGAAAAAGTTTTTGCACAAAATTAACATACCTGTAGGGAAGCAATCAATAGGGGGAAAAGTATTTGTATTACATTTGTTACATACAAATATTGGTTTGATATCCAAGATATATAGACAACTAACAGAAAGCTATAAGACTAAATACCATTCCCCAATAGATTAGTGGTCAAAGGAAATGAATAAGCAATTCCCAAAAGAAGTATCACAAGCTATTAGCAGCCATATGCTCCAAATCACCAGTAGTAGGAGAAATATCAATCAAAACTACTCTGAGATTTCACCTCCTACTCTCAGCTAACTGACAAAGATAACAAAAGACAAGAATGGTCACTGTTGGAAGGGTTATGGGAAGACAGACACACTAATGGTATTGCAATGGTGGAACTGCAGGTTGCTACAACCCTTCTGGAAAGCAATTTGGAATTATACAAAGTAATTAAAATGCCCACACCCTTTGACCCAGAGATCACTGCTAGGTATATACTTGAAGGAGGTTTCTGACAAAAAGAAAGTCTCCATATACACAAATAAATATTTATAGCAAAGCTTTTCATGGTAGAAAAATCTGAAAACAAAAGGGATGCCATTGATTAGGGAACAGCTAAACTAACTGTGGTATGTGAATGTGCTGAGAAATAACAAACATGATGACTTCAGAGAAGTATGGAAAAAGTCTTATATGAACTGACACAGAGTGAAGTAAGCAGATCCAGGAAAATAACACACACAGAGTAACTACAATGACCATAAAACAAGTAAAACTAAATGTTGTACAATTATATAAAGTATAAGGTTGGCCCCAAGGAAAAGCTATGAGAAGACACTGTCCTTTTGCAGAGGTGAGATCCATGCATGCGTCTATAACAAGTATGGGGGGAGGGGGAGTCAAATACAGGGAGAAATATAGGCAATGTAAAAACTAAAGACATAGGAAAATAAAAAATGTGAATAGTCTGAATGACAGTCCTACTAAGTCACTGAAGACTCAAAGCATAAAATAATAATGAAAACTTTGAAAGGTTATTAAATCTATCCTATCATCTTCTAGAAAAAAAAAGCCATCTCTATCTGTCTGTAAGGACTGAATTTGGCCTTTACTCTTAACATAAAATCTTCTATTTCAGAAGTTAGTTAAGTTGCCTTACTGCTTCATCAAGTAAAACATTAAGTGCTTTTATGAATAGTCAAATTGGGAGGAAAGAATAGGATAACATTAAGTGCAAGATTAAAACAAAACAAAATGTTAAAATATCTAAGACCATGAAGTTACAGCATACCCAGTTCACCCTCTTCATTTCTCCCTCATTTGTTGAGATAGAATATACAGACATTTATTAAGCACCTACTCTATGTCAGGTACTGTCCTAAGTGCTGTGAAAAAGAAAGACAATCCTTGCCTTCAAGAAGCTTATTTTCTAATAGGGGAAGATAACACCCAAAAGGAAACTGAGAAGGAAGGGGTGGGATGGAGAGAAGAGACAGTATGACAGAGAAGTCCAAGGAGTGCAGTCAGGTGGAAAAGCTCCCATGGATTCAATTATCTCTATATAAATGACTCTAAGACTCATTTTTCTAGCCCTAACCTCTCTCTCCTGTTATCTATGATATCATAGATAACAAACTTCCTATTATATACATATATGTTCCTACACATCTATATAACTGGATATATTTCTTAAACTCAACATGTCCAAAAAACAATTATATCCCCCCCTCCCCATACTGTAAACACTCCCCTCTTTTGGACTTACTTATTACTTTCCAGGGTACCACCATCATCCCAGTCACCCAGGCTTGTAACCTAGGTGTCATCCTCAGCCCTGCTAGTGCACTCTCCTCACATACCTAACTAATCTATTGCTAAGTCCTGTTATTCCTACCTTTACAACACCTCTCACATACATCCACTTCTCCCCTCTGACAATGACACTACCCCAGTGCAGGATCTCATCATGTCATACCCAGACTGTTGAAATGTCCTAGACTTCCCCACTGTAGTCCATCCTCCATTCAGCTGCCAAAGCAATCTTCCTAAAGTTCAGGTTTGACTACATCATACATCCCTACCCTTATTAAATAACTCCAGTGGCTCTCTATTACGTCCAGGATCAAATATTAAAATCTTGTTTGGCTTTTAAAATCCTTCACAATCTGGCTGCTTCTTATCTTTCCAGTTTTCTTACGACTGACTCTCTTTTACCTACTCTATCATCCAGCCACACCAGTCTTCTTACTGTTTCTCAAATAGGACACTCCATTTCTTAACTCTTTGCCTTTCCATTGACTGTCCTCAAAGCCCAGAATGCTCTCTCTCTCTCTCTCCCCTCACATCTACCTCCTGGCTTCCCTGATTTCTTTCAAGCTCAGATTAAAATCCCATGTGCCCCAAGAAGCCTTCTCTATTCTCTCCTCCCCCTGTTATCCATACCTTCTCTCTCAGATAACCTCCAGTTTTATCCTGTATATTTCTTGTTATGTACACATTTGTTTGCATGTTGCCTCCCCCATGAGAATGTTAGTTCTTTGAAGGAAGGAAGGTACTGATTTTGCCTGTCTTTTTATTCCCAGCACTTAGCACCATACCTGGAACATGTTAAGAGTAAGTCATTTTTAAGCTACATCCAACTCTCTGTGACTCTATTCAGTGCTTTCTTGGCAGAGATACTGGAGGAGCTAGCCATGTCCTTCTCCAGCTCATTTTACAGATGAGGAACTGAGGTATACAGGGTTAAATGACTTGCCCAGGGTCATACAGCAAGGGTCTGAGGCCAGATTTAAATTCAGGGAAATAAACGAGCCTTCCTGACTCCAGGACTGGTACTCTTTAGATTAGATTATCTCTAAGGTCCTTCCAAGTCTAAATATATGATTCTAGGACTCCACTCTGAAGCCTCTCTAGCACTCATCTGTAAGTTTCCCAACACTCATTCTAATGAGATAAGGGGCTCCAACTGCGGCTGCCACCACCACAACACTTAGCAAAGACAGGATAGCAACCTCCCTCTCTCCATGGTTACATCCTCCTGAACAAATTCCACCTCTCCTGAGTTCCAGAGACAGATGAATTAATTTTAGTAAAAATTTGAAAAAGAGATTAAAGTAACAGAAGGGGGAAAAATTCCCCAAAGGAAGTCTAGCTTTCTGAATTTCTATGGATGCAAAACAAATGTAATCTAAACTGTATATTTAGGTAAATTTGGTCTCTGTTTTCAGATCTGGCAGACTCATCAATCTATCCAAGAAATTACCTAAAAGGTTCTTGACTGATGAAGGAAAATGAACTGAGGTGTAAATATAAAATCATCTATGCTTTTTATGTTTGTAGATGTGGGAGGCAGGGTGGATTGGAAACGGTCCTCTGTGTTTTATTTCTTTGGACAGACATAAAGAGAGTGCACTGAACTCACGTGCATTTTAAACTAAGTAAAGAAAATGTAAAATATTATGTTCAATATACTTTTATCTAAGAAATAATATATGTAGGTTCCACATTACAGTCAGTTACCAGAGAGGAAGTGAAAGGAAAGGATTAAAAAAAAGTAGAAATAGGAGAAGAGAATGAAAAACGTTTAGAGAAGCTTGTGGAAGTTGGGAATATGATAAAGGCAGAGAGAATAAAAAAGGGTTTATTTTCAAGGCAACAGTACAGTGACTAAAGCAATGTCTCCTACGATACATCTATAAACAAGCTGGTTCCTACATCTGAGAGGCAATCTTTTTAACCTCTGTTCTTCTTAAGAATCTCTAGTTCCAAAAAAAATTTAAAAAAAAATCTCTAGTTCCCTTAAAGGCTATACTCAGATGTTCCCTCCTTCTGGAAGCTTTCTCTGCTCTTGTCAGTTATTGGTGCTTTTAACTTCCTGAAATGACACTTTGCTATGTATATCTCTAAAAGAATATAAACTCTAGAAGAGAGAATTCTCTTCATTTTTTTTTACATCTCTACTACCTAAGATAGTGCTGCTATACACAAAATAAAGACTTGATAAATGACAATTTATTCAAAATTATCAGAGTTGGGGGCAGAGCCAAGATGGCAAAGTGAAGCAAGCATTTTTGCTGAGCTCTCCCAACACACCCCTCTAAACTTAAAAAAGCATGGCAAATTAAACTCTGAGTGGGATAATCAATAACAAGTTGAGAGCAGTGATCAAAACTATCTTCAGATCAAACCATTTTGGAAACTCCAAACTCCAAAACTAGCTGTGAAAGCAGTAGGACACAAAAGTCAGACAATCAGGCTAGATATCAACCCCCCACCCCCAGGGATGAGGGGAATGCTACTCTAACATAAAGTCCAAAGTAAAAAAAAAAAAGGCTGGAAAAATAAGCAAACAACAATAACAAACAAACCTTGATTATAAAAAGTTACTATGGTGAAAGGAAAGCTTTACACACAATTCAGATGAAGACGACAATTTAAAAATATCTACAAACAAAGCCTCAAAGTAAAATGAAGATTAGAAGTGAGCCAACAAGAATTCCTAGAAGTTAAAGAAAGTAATTTTTAAAAGAACAAAAATTAAAATTTAAAAATCAATAAGACTAATAGTAGGAAAAGGGGGAAAGAAACAACCTAAGAAAATTATGAAACGAGGATTAACAGCTTGGTAAAAGAGGAACAGAAGCACAAAAGTAAGAGGCAAAAAAAAGTAGAAATAAGAAAAGAGAATGAAAGGACGTTTATAAAAGCTTGTGGAAGCTGAGGGCAGGCGATAAATATGGGTCACAGGAGAGGGCTAGAGAAAGGAAAAAGGGTTTATTCTCTGGGCAGCAGTACTGTAATTGGAGTAGTATCTCTAGCCACATAGGAGAAAATAATTATTTATAATATTTAAGAATTGACCAAATGTTTTCTTTTTTGAAAAAGGTATAAAACTTCACTGAAGAAAGTAACTCTTTAAAAATTGGAATTGGTCAAGTGGAAGCTAATAACTCCATGAAGTATCAAAATACAATAAAAGAAAATCAAAAGACTGAAAAAATAGAAGAAAATGTGAAATATCTCAGAGGGAAAAAATTATCTGCAAAACAGATAAAGGGGAGAAGATTTGAGAATTGTTGAACTATCTGAAAGCCATATTTTAAAAAGAGCCTAAACATCATATTTCAAGAGTAATCAAGGAAGACTGCCCAGATACCACAGAATCAGAGGGCTAAATAGAAACTATTTTAAAGACCTCTCTGTAGAATTCACTTTAATTGTTCTGATTATTTTCTATATATCAAACTAAAATATGACTTTCTGCCACCTCCACAATGTCGAATGTACAACTGGGTAGGGTGTGGAAAAAAAACATGCCTTGTACCAGGAAACAATGTGTGTTATTTTGCAAAAGATTTTTAAAAAGACACTGAATAGCTTTTAAAGCATACAAAACTTCAAAATTTTCCATTATATATTTCAAAACAATTCACTTAAAAGAATAATACTCAATAACGTTCCCAGATGTTTTTGCAATAAACCCAAACACAAGGAAATAGAGAGCTAGACTCTGAGCCAGGTAGCCAAGAATTCAAATCTAACCTCAGTCACTAAGCAGTTGTATGATCCTGGGCAAATCACTTAACCATTGCCTGTCTCAGTTTCCTTATCTGTAAAATGGGGATAATATTAGCACCTACCTTCTAGGTTTGTCAGGATAAAATGAGAAAATATTTGTAAAGTATTAATAAATACTAGCTATTATAATACTTCATGTAAATTTGCACATTAGTGTCAAAAGGCCTTAATTTTCAGTGTGGAAAATAAAATTAGTTTGGTTCACTGTTATTTTTTCTCATTTAATTTTTTTATTTTTTTTCTCCATTACATGTATACAAAATTTTTAACACTTGGTTTTTAAAATTTTGAGTTCTAAATTCTCTCCTTGCTTTCCCTTCTCCCTCCACCTCAGGCAAGCAATTTCAATAGATTACACATGTGAAGTCATAGCATATACTATTACAGAGAAAAAGTGGAAACAAAGGAGCTCCTCTTGGGGAATAGTTAAACAAACTGTGGTGTATGAATGCAATGGAATATTATTGTAACAAAAGAAATGATGAAATGGACACTTTCAGAGGAAACATGGAAAGTGTCTATGAAGTGATGCAGAATGAAGAAAGAAGAGGTAGGAGAACAATTTAAATAATGACAGCAGCTTAAAAGTAACAACCTTGAAAGAACTCTGATCTAGGTAATGACCAATGACATTTTCAAAAACCTCATAATGAAACATGTCGCTAGCATCCTGCCAGAGAACCACTGGAATTAAAATGCAGAATGAGGCACTCATCTTTGATTATGTCCAATACAGGAATTTGTTTTGATGCATTACACATATTTCTGTGATTTTCTTTTTAAAAATTTATTTATGCAGGGGCAGTGGGAGGAAGACATAATAAATACTTATAAAATAAATCAGGAAATAAGTTTTTAAAATAAACGATGTTTTTCAAGTAAAAAAAATATAACTGTTTTAAACGTAGCTCTTCTTTCCCCTGCTTTGCTAGAATAGTGGTGCCAAATTCAAACAGAAATAGGAAGCCACTAAACCACAGGACCCCCATGAGCCACATATTGACATAATTTTAAGATGTAATACTATGTTTCATTATATTTTTATTTATTTTGTTAAATACTTTCCTGTTACATTTTGCTCTTTTTCAGTCCACATTTTTCAGGAGTGTTGTGGGCTGCATGTCTGACACCTCTCTTCTAGAGCATAGAGGTCACTCTGGCTATAAGGTCATAATCAACCCAGATGTAACATTCAATTATTTTGTATTCTGTTACTATGTTCACACAACAAGGATCACAAACTTGGAGTTGAAAGGAACATTAAGGGTCTTCTATTCCAACCCTCCCATTTTACAGATGAGGAAACTGAGGTCCAAAAAGGCTAAGTGGCTTGACTAGCTTTACACAAGTAGTAAGCGGCTGAAATGGGAATTGATTTCCTACCTTTGAATTCACCACTTTTTCCACTATGATACACACACACACACACACACACACACACATAATAGAGGGAGCTAGATAGTACGGTGCTAGGCCTGGGGTCAAGAAGACATAAATTCAAATCCTACCCCACATCAGATACTTACTAGCTGTATGACCTTAGAAAAGTCACTTAACCTCTGTTTGCCTCCACTTCCTCATCTGTAAAATAGGGATAAAATAGCACCTATCTCTCAAAGTTGTTGAGTGGATCAAATAAGAGAATATTTATAAAGCACTTAGCCCAGTGCCTGGAATATAGCAGGTGCTTAATAATTTTTCCCTCCTATCCTTCCTTCCTCTCTAAAGCAATATTCTAGCAATGTCAAATATAAAATACCTAAGTATTCTGTTAAGTAATTTGAATAAGCACTAGATCAAGGAAAGGGAAATGCAGATGCCCAGCATTAGGAACCATGAGAGAAATGTAGTCAGAAACATAAAAAGGGATGACTATAGGAAAACACACAGATGAGGCAGGTAGATGAAAGCTGAAGGCCAGAATTTAAATTCTGTCCCTGTACTTTACCCCTGTGTGACAAGCAAGTAACCAAACTCTGTTGTGCCTCAGTTTTTAACCCTACAAAATGAGATGGGCATCAGGATTCCTTCCTAACCTAAATCCAATGACAAGGAACTTTCTTTTATCCCCAGCTCCTATTTTCTACATATACCTTCACCTTACAGTTACCTCTCTATAAGGATCCAAACAGGCCACAAATTCAATAACCATCCCCTGAGTAACTTATCAGTTTGGTCTACTTTTTAATCTCTTTTTCAAAAATAATATTTTATTTTTCTCCAATTACATGTTAAAATGATTTTTAACATTTGCATTGTTAAGCTTTGAGTTCCACATTCTATCTCTTCCTCCCCTTAAATGCTAAGCAATCTAAATAGGTTACCATATAAAACATTTCCATATTAGTCATTTTGTATAAAAAGACTCAGACAACAGAGAGAGAGAGAGAGAGAGAGAGAGAGAGAGAGAGAGAGAGAGAGAGAGAGAGAGAGAGAGAGAGAGGAGGAAGGGAGGGAAAAATGGCATGCTTTAGTCTGTATTCAGACAATATCAGCTATTTCTACTTTTTAATCTCTAATCCTCTCCATTCAATAAACATTTATTGAGCACCTACTATGTGCCAGGCTCATGATAAGTGATAGTAGAACAGAATAAAACTTAGAATCACTGACAATTAGAGTTGGAATGGACCTTAGTGCTCAAAAGGGTGCTAGGTTTGGAGTCAAAAGGATGTGGATTCCACTTCCACCTCTACTGCTTTCTACCTATAAGACACTGAACAAATTCCCATAATGTCTCTGGACTCCACTTTCCTGATCTCTAATGTCCTTTCCACTTCTGAATGTGTGATCCTGTAAACTAGACTATTCCTTCATCTTGCAGATAATTAAACTGAGGTCCTGGGATGTCATATGACCTGTCCAAAGTTACCCAGCTAATTCATAGTATTAGAGATTTAGAGATGAAATGGAATTTTATTCCAACCCTCCTCATTTTATAGATGAGGAAACTGAAGGCTCCTCCCTACCTCCTGAAATCATAAGTACATCCATAGCTGGAAAAACTTCAAAGGCCGTCTGCCTGGTCTGGCCTATACAGTGATTTGCCCAGAGTCAAACACAGCTAACAAGTGAAAGAAGCAGAATCTGAACTCAAGCTATTCCTACTGTGCCACCCCTTCCCCCACCCCAAAAGCTCATATTCTTTCTCCTGTGCCAGGAGAACTAGAAAGCAGCTCTCAGAATTGTGAATGCAATGCTCTTTCTAGTGCCTCTACAGGTTGTTAAAAAAAAACAAACTTAAAACCAAAACAAACAAAATATAAAAACAACCACCTATGCTTAAAAGTGCACTAAGAATTTTGGGACACCCTGTATAAAGCAGCATTTCAGAGGTACACAAAGTAATCCCTGTGACTTGCTGCTCATTAAAAAAAAAAAAATAGGATCTTTAAGGAGGAAATAAAAGGACCTTAAAGCAAGGGTCCTTAAAATGTGGCCCATAGATCCTCAATGGGCCCATGGACAGATTTGAGATCATCTATAAACTCGGGCAGGAAAACAAATTACCTCTTTATATCAACATAATTGGTTTCCTTTGTAATAGGCTTCACCAGACTGCCAGAGGGGGTCCATAACACAAAAAAGTTAAGAGCCATTACTCTGTAGAAAAGTATAAGGAGCTAACAAAACCCTAAAGACAAGTATTCTAAGAAAAGCTGGTATTCCAACTGATAGCAGAATTGGTGTTTGATACTTTCTTTTAGAGCAGAAAAATGAACAAGAAGAGATCTTCAAAAGAATATCAGCAAAAAGGTGCCTCTTTGCAAACCAGTGCCAAGTGAGGGTTAGCTGTATGTAAACAGTACAGAGTCTCCTGCCGAGATGGACAGAATAACTCTTCACCCACAAGACAGTGCCTCTGAAGTTAATCTCAGCAGTTATTTCTGCTAGAGGAGCCAGCCCCTGGGACTATGTAACAGTATCAGAGACACTAGGGATTGTCTATTGGAAGTCAGGGAGTTCTTACAAAGGCACTCATGAAAAATACATTTAGTAAAAAGCAGAAGCACAGTTCGTTTTACTGTAAAGTAACATCTCCATTTTTAAGAACAAGTGATACAATAATAAGCCATTCATCTGGATTATGACTTGTAAGAGTGTTTGAGAAATGTCAACATGAATGTCAAAGTCCCCTGGGATAAGGGCAAGAGTTGGGATAGTGGGGAACAGAACTTACTGAGAAATGACGGAGAGTGACCTGCAATTGTTGTAGATAACAACAACAAAGGAACAGGGGCTGTTGAGGATCAGAAGTCCTGTTCTAGAACTGGGGAATTCTCCCTGATAAATGTATGAACATACTCTTTGTTGGCACAACACCACCACATTCTGGCTGACTGAGTCATGAAAGAATTGACTAAGTCAAGGCCAGCCATATACCTGTACCCAACCCTAAGACACCAAATAGGTTCTCAAATTGTGGTCCTAGGACCCCCCTGAGGTCTACAAGACCCTTTTAAGGAGTCCTTAAGGTCAAAACTATTTCCATAATAATAAGTGATACTTTTTGCCTAGTAAAATACATCTCCCTTTTCCAAATGCGTATCTGTGTGATACCATATTTTCTTAACATACTTTGATCAAAATAACAACACATTGAACACAGAAGCAGATTCAAGACTACCTGTTTTCTTTTAAAGCAGACATTAATAAAGAGATTTGCAAAAAGCATGCCAAAAAAATCCTACTTTTCTATTTTTTGTTTTGGAAAATGATTTATTGTTTTACAGATTGTCTAGATTTCAGAAAGTAATGGAAAAAAACGTAAATACAGATTAAACTTAAAAGTGCGTCCTGTGTACATTTTGGAGGGAAAGTGAATTATTATACATTTGCCAGCATAGTTCTGGATATAACTCCCACAAATGAAAGTTCTTTGGGGTTCACAATAATTTTTAAGAGTATAAGACATCCTGAAACCAAATAGTTTGAGAAATATTGCCCTAAGTTATGACTTCAATAAGGGAAAGCTGACACAGAAGAGAGGAATGGAGAGGACCAAATCTAAGAGATTACAGAAAGAAGGACTACAAATACCCTGAGCTCACATTGTACTTTTCTTGCAAAGAATTCAAAATTCTTCACATTAAGTCAACAGTTATCAAGTGCCCCCTATGTGCTAGCACTGGGACTACAAAAGTATAAAGGGAACAGTCCCTCCCAAAGAGTACACATTCTGCTGGGGAATGTGACGTGTGTATGTAAGTAAAAGAGACTATTTGAGAGGAGAAAGAAAGTACTATAGCTGGGCAGGATCAAAGAAACTTTCAGAAAGGACTGACCCCTGGCTAGGCCCTGAAGTAAAACCAGTCATTCTAAGAAGCAAGGATAAGGAGGAAACACATTTCAGGCACATGGGGCAGCCAATAAAAAAGAACAGAATTGGGAGGGGGTGCGGGGGGGCACAGAGAGTTCACGGAACAATTAAAGGAAAAATTTGGCTAGAACATAGAATTCATGAGGGAGTGTACTATGTACTATGAGGTGGGCATGGTAACACACACACATCTGTACTCCCTACTCCAGGGGAGGCTGAGGCTAATGAATTGCTTGATTTTTTTCTTAAGTCCAGAACTAATAGGGTGAACTTCTAGGCAGGGGATTAGCAGATTGTCAAAGGAGGGACAAAGTAGGTCAGGTGGGAGAAACGGAGCAAAGGCTGAAGCTTCTAAGCTGAGAGAGAAAGGAGGCGGGGGAGGCAGAGGAACAGGGAGGGGGTAAGCTGAGAGGAAAGGAGGGGAAAGAGAGGGGAGAGGGAGGGGGAGAGAGAGAGAGAGAGAGAGAGAGAGAGAGAGAGAGAGAGAGAGAGAGAGAGAGAGAGAGAGAGAGAGAGAGAGAGAGAGAGAGAGAGAGAGAGAGAGGGAGAGAGAGAAAGAGACAGAGAGAGAGAGGGAGAGAAAGAGACAGAGACAGAGAAAGACAGAGAGAGACAGAGAGAGAGAGAGAAATGTCATTGTCAAACCTGAGCCACTGAAAGATTCTTCTGGCAGCTACATAGAGGACAGCTTAGAGAAAGAAGAGACTGGAAAGCAGGGAGACCAATTAGAAGACTATTACAGCAGATCAGAGACGTGATAATGAGGGCCTGAATGCAGGCCCAGTGAGTGGAGTATTATTACTTCAATTGCTTTGAACAACATCCTTGGGAATTAGAATTTTTAAAATAAAATTTCAGACAACAGAAAATTAATGAAATGGAAAGTTCTTTAAACTGTATATAAATCGTCAAGAGTTCAGCCAGCATCTCTCAGATGCCATCTCATTTGGTCCTAACAACCAATCTATGGGTAGTTAGTTCAGGTGTTATTATTTCCATTTTTATGCAAGGAAAATGAAGTTCATCAGTAAACTATTTGCCCAGGGTCACATACCTAGTAAGAGGAGGAAGAGAGACCTAAGTCCAGTTCTCTTTCAAATGAGATAATATTTGGAAAGGGATGAGCCCTGTGCGTAGTACACAGGAGGTGCCATAGAAAAGTTTATTCCTTTACCTTTTCTTCCCCTTCTTTCCACTCTGCTTTGCTGCAGTTCACAGGATCACAGAATATGGAGCTGGAAGGAAAGCTTAGATAACATGTAGACCAATACTCCCATTTTATAGATGAGGAAACAGGCCTTATGAGAGGGAGGTGACTTGCCCAAGGTTAAAAGCTGCCATGTTAAAGGAATTGGCATACTATCAGAGAGAAGAGAAACGGAAGAGAAGATGGAGTCAAATCAAATTAGGGCACGTAAGAAGTTGGTGTTGAAACCTTTCAAGCAATGATTATGATGAAAATGGCATTGTGGGTGTGTGTAAGAGCAGATCTGAGGGCAAAATTACCAACAATAAGATCTTCAGCTGAATACCTAGCCCCTATTAATGACTAGTGACAAAAAATTCCCTGTAGCATTAAAAAAAATACACAACATGAACCAAAATAAGGTAGGATCTAAAAATAAATTATCTGAAAATTATTATTATTATTAAAATTATTATTATAAATTATCACAAATGGAAAGATAAGATATGGAAAACAGACCTCACCATCTTTCCAAGGTCAAATCCAATCTTGTCTCAAGAAACAAAGTATCCCTGAAAAGTTGTTGTCAAAATCTGGAAACATTCATAGGGGAAACTGCCATGACTCAGAAAAACAACAAAGGTGATCATTTCTTAGAAGACTGGTGGAGGAAGACGGGAGGAGAGAACATTTTTTAGTAAGAAAGCAAGCGCATAGTGGCATGAATCTAGAATGAACATGGCTCTTCTTCACAAAGAAATGTCATACAGCAGCTGCCTTGCCTCCAACACCTCATTTAGATAGAAGCATTTTATATGAAAAATTGGGGAAAATCCTCAAGTATAAACCAAATTTCCTTGGGGATAGAGGAAGAGAAATAGATGCTTTTGTATTTCATATGCTTGAGGAAAAAAAGGCCAAAAACCAAAACAAAACACCAGCTTACCGAAGACAACTAAAAACTCTGTTCCTTTTAGAATAAAATTCACTCCCTAAAATTCAAGGCAAGAGTTTAAACTTTAATGCTAAATAGTGGATAAAAAATTCATTGAAAATATCTTACAATTTGCAATATTTACATGTAAAATGAATAATTTAAGACCTCAGACTGGTGGCATTCTGCAGGCTTGAATATTTTCTTAGTACTTTCTTCCCTAGAAAATTAAGTCAGCTCATGAACACTGAATGACCCTTGGCATTAAATGAAAAAGACAGAAAAAAGTAAACTGCCATATTCTCTCTAAAGAGTTAGAACTATAACAAGCATTATACTGTTCTCATTTCTTCTATCAATTGTTCCCAAGGCTTAAAGCAGGGAGAAATTTATAGAATCTCAGATCAAGAGACCCATGTTGGAGGGTAAGAAATGGAAATGATCAAATGAATGAATAAGCACTTATTTTTTATTTGTAAAGCAAACTTTATTTTGTTTTTATTTTTTAATGTTTTTATTTTAAGTCTTGAGTTCCAAATTCTATTCCTCCCTCTCTCCCCTCCCCTCCTGAGAGGGTAAACAAAAGATACAGGTTATACATGTATAATCATGTAAAACATTTCTATATTACTCATTTTGTATAAGAAGATTTGAATAAAAGAAAAAATGAAAGAAAATAAATAGCATGCTTCAGTCTGTATTCAAACAACATCAATGTGGTGGAGAGAAGAAAATCTATTCAGTTTTAGATATGCTGAGTTCGATATACTTATATGGTATCCACTTCAATGTCTCTTAAGCAGTTAGTGGTGTGGGACTAGGTTTAGAAAAGAGTGAGAGAAGAGAAGCAAAGAAAATGAGCATGGACAGCTTTTTTCAAAAAATTTGGCAGAAAAAGATTGGGAAAATGTAGGACTAAAGCTTTTGAGGACAGTAAGGTATAATGAAAATTTAGGATGGGTGAGGATTATTTGCAGGCATCAAGGCATCAGTGGAGAAAGAGAGAGACTGAAGATGAGAGAGATTCAGAGACAAAGAGAAACAGATGATAATAAAGACACTAAAGATACCCTGCTAGAGATTTATGTGGGTGAGATCAAGGGCACATGTACTGGGGTTGGTCTTGACAAGAAACGATACTTCTTTATCAAAGACTGAAGTAAAAGAAAAGAGAATAAGGAATGATGTCAAGGAATTGTGAGATGAGGAGAAGGGGAGGAGGAAGTTCATGGAATGACTTCTGTTTTCAATAAAGAAGCAAAGTCTTCAGGTTGTGATGGTTGGGGAAGGGAGTAGTATGGGAATTTTCAGGATACAAGAGAAAGTTTGAAACAGCTGATATGGGAAGTGGAACAGAATCAATTAGGAAGAAGTAATAGGATTTCTTTGCTGCAATTATGACACAGCTGAGATAACAAAAATTTATATTGGACTCAATTAGCAGAGTTTTCAGACTTTTTGCAATCCATTCTGCAACATTTTAGGATTAACATGATTAGGAGTATAAGAACCTGGATGGTGATAATAATCAGGGTTAGGGTTTGGCAAGGTATGAGCAGAGATAGGACAAGGAAGCAAGAAATTCAAGAACAGAGAGGAGTATAGAGTTGATCTGGTCAACGAAAGGATTGAGAATGGGAGAAGAGTAATGTAAAGCCAGAGCAGGGGTGATGGCCTAGGAAAGGACTGAGAAGTGGCAGGACTGGAATTTTACAAAGAATAAGGCATAAGGAAAGGCAGAATGATATAATGTGATGACTGGATGAAGGAATGTCAGAGTTCTTGATCATAGAAGTGGAACTCTTGTGGTTAATGGCAAGGTCAAGGATATGACCACCTCCGTATAAGTGAAGTGGAGAGTTAAGTCATAAGAGTTAAGCAGAATGAAGAACTGGGCATAAAAGTGTTTGAGGGAATTTTAACAAGTCCCCTAGTATAAAGGCATGAATTTAGGTGGTGAGGAACTGTATACCCTTTGAGAAAGGAGAGAAAATTACCTGAGGATCAGTAAATAACTCAGATCTGGACTGGATAATAAATTTAGACAGAATGAACTTCAAAAGAAGAAAGTGATGAGAAATTAGAGGCACTGTGCTAGAACTGAGGAATTCTTCTTGATGGGAGTGAGAAGTCCCTTGTTGGAGCAATACCACCAAATTTAAGCTGAGTCATGGAATAATTAAGTTAGCCATGCTCCCATGCCAAACATTATGATACAGCCTTAACAAAGAGAAAGCAAACACAGAACAGAGAGATGAAGAGTAACAAATCTGAGAGACCATAAGGAGGAGAAAGATAACAAAGATTCCGATTTGATTCCCAGGAAGGGAAGTCTGAATATCGGCAAAGTCCTTTCAGGGAACCATATAGCCACAGAGATGTCAGTGACTGTAGACAAAGTTGGAGTAATATGTAGAGTTACTGGACAATCTAAAATTCCTGGACCAAGCCTCCTGGAGAAAAGAGAAATTCTTCTTGTATAACACTGAGTTATAGAACCAAGCAAGAACTGGGACTGAGTGAGGAAAGGAGCTACAATGTGGGGAGTAAATTTGTGTTTTTCCCTTTATAGATACTATGATTTATGTCAACTGTGCAGGTCCAGAAAAAAGGATTGGCTCTAGTCAAGTATTTTTCCCTTTTGGAGGAACTCAACTCTAGGGTGGCATCCTAAATCTGAAGCACTAAGTCCCTGGTAGAGGTGGGACTTGATGAAAAGGGGGTAAAATTGTCTCATTTGCTTATGGACTCAGGTGTAAGCCCTTTACATTTGATTTTACATGGGGGGAAAAGTCTTGATTTTTCTTTGTTGTACTCTAAGTCCTGGTGTTTCATAGAACTGAAGGCCCTTTTTACCTTTTCTGTTGAGCTCCAGATACTAATTTGCAGTGATCCACTGCTGGAACAGAGACTTCAAGGAAAAATCGAACGGATTTATGATGCAAGCCAACAGGCTCTTTATCTGTATCATTTAATTCATGAGGCAAAGTATGTGGCTTGCCTGGAGGTACCTAAATCCCAAGTTCCCTCTGAAAGGCATTAGGTGAAGGAGAGGGATGGAGAGAGAGGGAAATGACCAGCAACTGGGAGAAGAGAGGGTAGAGAAGGGCTGGTTACAGCCCAAGGCAAGAGTATACAACAGACAGAGTCTGGATTGGGATTTGGGGACTGGCACAGAAGGGAGGAGACCACAATGGTGACACAAGAGGCTCTCCTTGGAACTTATCTTACTGTTACACCAAGCTCTTGTTACCACTCCACTTGACACTACTCTGTGCATGGAAGAGCAACATAATGCTAAAGATGATCAGGTGTTTTAGAAGAAGGAAAAGGGACATCTGATTGTTTTTTCATCTGCCATAAGCAGGGTGCCAATTCACAAGAGGGATTACTTGGAAGATAGAAATTTATAATATGGAAAGGTCTTAGCAAATGCCTGAAAAGGTATCAAGGAGAAGTAGTCTGTCCATCTATCTATCTATGTATCTGGCAAAAAAAGCCTCATGAAGAAAAGACTAGGCCTGAAAAAACAAAGGATTTTCCACACTACAATAGAACTACATTTTGATGTTCTCCAGGAAGACTGTCAGTTGGGGCACAGAACAATGTCATTGACTCACACAATCCTCCAAACTTAAACTCAGTCTGTGTAAACTCAGAGCTGCAGTCATGGCCTATGCATAGCAACTTAGTGTCTTGTGCATGATGCTTGTGGACAAGAGGTCAGAGGAAAAGGATCGCTAGATTTTCAGGGAAGTTTAAAATATTTTTTCATCTTATTTTTGCTGGTGGTATTTTTCTACTTTATTTTAATTAGTTATTTGTGTTTTTAATTTTTCTTTCTGTTCTGTCGCTGTGGTTTAGGGGCCTGAAAGCTTTCAGCATCAGCAATCCCTGAGTGTAGACAGCAGCCTTGCAAACACCAAGATAAACCTGAGTCTGGCTGAGCACAGCATGCCTGGGCTGTGGACATTAGCAGCCAGTCATATGGAAGGTCTAGACCTTTACGATGGATTGTAGATGTTAGGAATGCCCATGAACTGTGACAAGGATGCCATTAAAAATATGTTGGGCTGCTATGGACTCTTTAAGAAGGGTGTAAGATGCTGGGGAAACTATTCAGGAAAGAAGACAATGCACCTACTATAAAGAGCCATTTACTCTGGAGCCTTCCCAAGTCCCCAGGGAGATAGGGATAAAGGCCAATGTAACCAAAAGATACCTTGATATAGTTTTCTGGGAGTCACCAGACTTTTCCCAGGCTACATCCTCTTAACTTAAAAACCTATAAACTTTAAAAACAGGAGCTTGACAAACAAGATAACTACACCCTAACTCAAACAGATCTATGAGAGGTCCCAACACAAATTCTTATGTGGAAAGTAACGCCAACTACATATACATCTGGGTAGTGGGGATTACTTGTCATGTCTGTTCAAAACACAGCCTTCACTTCTCTTTACAGTTAGTCATCAACCAACAGGCGGTGAGAGCTTTTTCTACAGTGTCACATTAATACTGTCATTTAAAATTTTATTTAGTGTATTCTTTTGATCACATAAATACTAACAGAATTTAAAAGTGATTTTTTTTTTAACATGTAGGGAAAAAACACAAGAAGACACACTTGGCTTTGTACTTCTCCCTTGCAAATTTAAATTATTCAGATTTACCTTCTCCGACAAATAAGATAAAATGGAATTTGGTTCATCTGCTTGAAAAGAAGATAAGACTTAAGGTTTTCTCAGGAGATATGATACCAATTATTTTCAAATTTGGTTTGGTATCTGGCCCTGGACAGATGACAGTTTGCCAAGAAAGCAATGTTTCCTTGGTGGAGAGGTTTTGTTGAATGAAAGCAAGAAGCCAGTAAAGAGTCTTCAACACTCAAAGACAAAACATTCAAGTTAGAAAAAAATTAATTGATTTTTTGAAAAAGAAAATCTTTTGCAATGAAATATCAAAGGAGTCCCCCTTTAAAAAATAAGTGCTTATTAGTTAAAAGTTCACTTGTGAAGGCTCTTATTTAATTGCTTTTCAAACTGGGGCTGGCAAGAAACTGTTCTAACAATAATAAAATCAAAGTTAAGAAATCAGTCAATATCTGGCCTTGTTCCATATCTTATAGTCATACTGTTATGGACAAAAAAAAAATGGTGATTAAGGAGGGCAGTAATCATGCTAATGATCTTCAATTTTAACAATATTTATTATTATACATATATTGCATAACATACACAAACATGTTTATGTATATTACATATCCCTACAATTTTAACTGTCAAAGGTACAGAATGTAGGTATTCCAGAGGTCTACAGCCCAGTCTGGATTAATAAACAATAATGGAAAACACTGGTAACAAGAAGAGAGGAAGAGAAGTGTCCAAAAGGCACTCTCTACCTACTTCTTGATTCTTTGGTTGAGATTTCAAAATTATGGGATATAATGGGGAGGAAGGCAGGAGAGTGGTAGGATCAACTCAAGGTTCAGTTTGACTGCCAGAGGATTTCCTTTACAGCAGAGGTATCAAATACACAGCCTGGCGATAACATTCCCAAGTGCGCCTGAACCAGATTAAAATGTAATTGGGAAATACTCAACAAAATTAATAAAAATACAACAAAAACATATGTGATATTAATATGTGGTTTTCTAAGTCAATATTCAGCCTACAGAGATCACTATGTATGGTTTGGTGACCCCCATTTCTATTTGAGTTTGACATCACTGCCTTAGAGAATTCAACCAGTTCTAGGCATTTAAAAGACCCCATGGTACCTCAGGAACTATATCTTTCCTTTATTCTAATAGAGAGGTTACTAAGATGCTTGCTGGTTAACAGCGTTCCTTTATTATCATTATTTCAAGTTAAGAGACTTGGACTACTTCCCTGAATATGAAGAATGTTATTTAAAATGAAACTAACCTATGTGAAATCTGTCTTATCCTCAAACACCTGACTACGATGGGTTTCAAATGACAGAACTTCATAATCCATCCCCTATTTGCTGGCAGACCTTCATATGAGAATGGAAAGAGATAATATTCTAATGTATAAAATTTCAAAACAAACCACTTTTCTATTTCTACTCATTTTTAAAAGGTAAAAATCACTAACCATAAACTCTAACATTATCTGACTTTAAAAAAAACTTGAACATTATCTTAGGAAGGAATTAAAATGATGACTATTCAATTACATATTAAAGAGGATTTTGCCTGGGTTTAAAGAACACAAGAAGATGAAGTGAAGATATAGCAATTACCTGGTTAATTTGAGTAATGTATCACTGGGAAATGATTATCATGTCCATGAATCAGATTAGCAGACATACGCCAAAGTTCTATTTCACTTAGTGTATATAGACAATTGTGTGTGTGTATGTGTGTGTGTGTATATATATATATATATGCATGTATGTGTGTATATATATATATATATACATACAGATATAGAAAGATATATATGCACATATATAAATACTCACACACAGTTGGCAAATATATTCAGACCATCATAAAATTAAACTCTCCTGTCTGTAGTGCCAAACTAGCTCTTCATTATACATCTGACCTTTGATTTCCGTTCACTGTCTTATTCTGATTGTTCATCGATTTTTGTAAAGGTTGCATCAGGACCTTTTGTGGTAGATAACTTTTCCCCAATTAACTATGAATACATTCTACAAGAGGGATTTCTGTTGCTTTCATAAAACAGGGGCAAATATGAACTACAATGACATAAAAACAACACAGTAACAGTATTTTACAAACTAAAGGTAAAATGACGAAGGAGAGACTCCATGACTCCAAGGTCCCTTCCAACTCTAAATCTATGATCCAAGGATTCAGAATGGTCATGTAACTAAGGGACATTATACTGTTCTGCTTTCTTTTTAACTGAACATAAAATTCTTGGAAATGGAGGGCTTTTCTTTTTCTTTTTTTGTCTTTGTATCTCCAAGATGTAGCAGTTCTTGATGAGTAAAAGGCGCTTAATTGATATATTGATTTCTTCCCCTTTTTACTACCTAAATCTGTGAGCATCAAATGACATGAAAAATAATATTTTTTCTTTACCATTCATTGGTCAATTAATCTTATTCTTCCACATTAATCCTCTTATATGGCTACCTTATGATGTTACTCAAATTTTCATATGTTTATGTCTCCTTATCCTCCTAACTAAAATGTAATTTCCTTGGAGGCAGGGGCTGTGTCTTATGTTTACTCGTATCTGACAGTGAAGTCTTGAATTAAGATAACCATGATATGTATGGAAATAAGGACACAAGTGTGAGAAATGTTGGGGAGGTAGAGTCTCAGCAGAGAGGTGAAGTCTGGATAAGGTAAACATCTCTATCTGCATAGAGATGCTAGTTGAACTCATGAGAACTGATGAGCTCACTGAAGGAAAATACATAGAGACAGAGCTTTAGTCATCCCACAAAGCAAGCAGGACATGGATGAAGATCCTGCAAAAAAGTCTAAGAAAGCTTGTCAGAGAAATAGTAGGAAAACCATAACAGAAAAATTTCACACATCTGTCCCAATGTAGCAAAATCCAATTCCTAGTCCTCTACAGGGGCCAATAAGGGAAGGGAGGCAGGTTTCCAGGGTCTCCCTTTTTATCCTGTACCAATATGAATACCTACCCTGCTAGTCAGCAGCCATATCAGCTAGTACTCTTATTAAATAAATAAATCTCACTCACCCCAAATGCCTTCTCCCTGAGTAATCCTTACCCTACTACTTCCAGTCTTCCCTCTCTCACAATCAAGTCACAGAAGAGGTTTAATAAAGGCTCATTCATCCCAGTGCAAAGGATAAAATCTGCAAGTGATATCGAGAGTTGAGAGTGCAAAAGATTATCAAAAATCAAGCCTGCCTCTGCATGAAACAGAGATAGCCAAGATTTCTAACCATAATCTATGAGTAGGTAGCTGACTTCATATTTACTGACAATGCTAAACTAATCCAGCCCTTTCTTGATATGAAAAGGATTCTAGCTGTGTGGAGGGGAGAGTAGGTCAAATAGATAAGCAGTCAAAAAAAAAAAGGAAAAGTCAGAAAAATATGCTGACTATAGCTCATGGGTTGGATCCTCTACCAAGCATGGCACAGAATGGGTCAGTCCTATGGCATTTTCTTCACACACCCATATCAGATATCATAAGACATTGCCCAAGAATATTTGACAAATATCTAATTATCTGATTTATAACATCATAAAGTCTTAACACTACCTGTAATTTTATCCACTAAAAAATACATTATTTTGTCCTAATCCCCTCTGTACAAAACCCCTACCTACTATCTGAAAGAGCCCTGAGATCTCAGTAGGACATCCAGCATATACCCAACTGTCAGATGTCTTTGCCTCACCGCTAGATGGGCATACACTAAATGGCTGGAAACAACACAAAGGATAATTAGTGAGCATTTCTCAGGGCCCCAGGCCTTGTCACATAGGAGTGCTCAAGTGGAAATGTTAAAATTTTGCACAGTGAGTTGTTCTGGGTTTGAAATGGCAGGAAGACCCCTAGGGTGCACTGTACTCTGATTGGTTGGTGAACACAAACAAGACAGATCAATCAGCTAAATCTGCACAGTTCAGCTGAAAAGTATTTAAAACAAGTATGTAATGTCAACTTTAGATTCCTTTGGAGAAAAGAGAATCCTAGAATAGAGTTGTATGGGACACAGCATAAAGACAGAATTCCAATGACACAAGAGATTTACTTTATAATAAATCACTTTTTTACCCAGCCTTACATTACAGATTCTTGCTGTTTAAGCAAGCCTGTTTAAAAAAAAAAAGGTCGATTTCCTACACACCTTTCATTCTTTTTTTTTCTATACTTACTATACATAGCAATGTTGCTTTGGAGGGCAATGAACTTTGAAGAAATGCTGGGGGAGGTAAATGTCTGAGGCAAATGTGCAGCTACCAGTTCAATATTCCCTCTAAGGTCTGGGGCTACAAAGGACCAACCCTGAAGTCCCAAGCGTGAGGCTCTGGAGGTTCAATTTAATAAAATGTTATTAGGGGTCCCTGAGGTACTATGAGGGTCCCCCTAAAGTGCTGCATTTGCAGTTATGTTTACTTTGGATAAGTCCTGTAAACTTATAATAGTTCTAAAGATCACAGTTATTCAAACCTGTTGAGTATTCATTTCTCCATGGCTCTGTGAAAGGAGAAAATGCAAGAGGCAATGGAAAAGAAATCTTTCTCAACTTCTCTCAGTGTCTGACACTAGCGAACAACTCCCTCCTTCTAGATCCTGTCTCTCCTCCCTGGGTTTTTGTGGCCCTGGTCTATTATGCTTCTGCTATCTATCTATCTGACAGCATAATGAGGCAAAAGTTTAATACATTTATCAAGGCTAAAAGTGAGAAAATAGAATCTCCAATATGCCCTCTCATACTACATTTCCCCTCGTCACTAAAGGAGCTTTGGGAATTTTCTGAAGGCTCCCCCACTGACTCTCAGAACTTCCACCTCGTCCCTTGTAGCCTTACCCCATCTCCCCTTTGCTGCCCAGTTTCCCTGTAGGTTCTGTCTTCCCCTGGTGGAATACAAACTCCAGTTTAAGAACAAGTAAAACCTATCCTTTGCTGCTTGTATATGTATTCTCACTGTTTAGTGCAGAGCCCATAGCACTTAATAAATGCTTTATCTCTCTATCAAAAGAGAAGATGGAAGAAGCAACATGGAATTAAAGTGTACACAGAGAAGATCCTTGCAAGGAGAAAACACATTTTTGAGGAGTATTAAAAGTATCTGAATTCACAAGGTATCTGAAGGAAAACAACAAATGTCAGACCACAATTAAAACACACACACACACGTGCGCGTGTGTGCACACACACAAAAGGGTGAGCAAGAGAATATTACCAGCTACTTATATGCCTACATTCTCATCTATACACAGTTTTATGAGAATAACATGGACACATATTGATGGTATCTTCAAAGAGGGCACAGTAGAGACCAGGAAGTCTTTTGCAAGCAATATTCCATAGACTATGTTTTCACTATCAGCAAAATGAATGAAAGAAGAAAAGAAGTGCTATGTAAAGGTAGCATTTCAGGAAACAGACCCAGTATATTCAGCATAAGGATCTAAATCTGGAAAAGACCCTAGGGATTATCTAGTCGAAGCCTAAACACAACGGATAGAGAGCTGGGGCTGGAGTCAGAAAGACCAGTTTTAAAAGATTGATATCTAGCCTCTGACGTTTACTAGCTGTGTGGTCTTGGCCAACTCACTCACTCATCCTTCGTGTACCTCAGTTTCCTCAATTATAAAATGAAGATAATAACAGTACCTTCCTCCCAGAGTTGTTGTGAGGATCAAATGATGTAATATTTATAAAATGCTTAGCACAGCATCTGATACACAGTAGGCACTTTAATAAATGCTCGTCTTCTTCCTTTTCCTCTCTGTGTATGGTATGAGAGGTTGGTACGCAGGAGAGCTAAAATTTGAACCTAGTTCTTACACCAAATCTGGTGACCTTTCCACCAAATCACAAGGCCTGTTGTGATTTTTTAAAGAGAGTTCTGACCACATTTACTTGAAATCTTTTTTTTAAATTTTCCAATGTGTCATCTTTTAAACGTATAATTTACTTTGCTCAATGTAAAAAAAAGTCCATCTTTTGGCATGCGTTTTACTATAAATACATATGGATTGGCACAGCACCAAAAAGCAAATGGGCTAAATTTTTCAGCAGGAAAAAATGTGACAAGGGAGGCAGGAAATGGTACAAATGAACTGTGAGGGAGACACCTGAAGAAGGATGAATAAACAATACATTGTTAAGAAATTGAAACAGAGCTCAAAATGAAAGAGATAGAAGATAGTACAGTAGGAAATGGCAAGTAAAAATGAGGGGAGATTTGGGGAGAAGCAAAAGGAGAGAAGAAGGGACAGTATTGTTGACAACATCTGATCTACCGATTAATGTATTTCTAAGCAGATTAACCAAATCCCAACTGTTCTATGTCAGGTCCTTCCACTAAGCTTCTCCTCCTTCATATCAGCAAATAAAAAATAAATACAATTTGTAAACACACACATGAAACTGATAAAAGGAAAAAAAAACACCCACACAATACAGAATTAATTTCCTGGGCTGACTGTTCACCCAAATATGCTTTATTCTTCTCGTCCAATCTGTGCCTATGCTCTAGTCATCAAATGTATGAGGGAGAAAGAAGGAAACTTGATCCTCCATGTAATTTTTCTTAAACCTAGCATCAAGCTCTCCTCCCCTCAGCAGCATGCATTAGGTTATTGAAGATCATATATCAGCATGAGGGTGAGGGGCGTAAAAATGAGTTGGCGAGGGAAGGGTGGTTATTTCTGTCCCAGATGCAGAACTTTTTCAACCTTGTTATGCTTTTCTTATCATAACCTTCTCCATAGCAACACAGACAATACAGTGCCCAGGACAGAGAAAAGGAATATCTCTCTCTCTCTCTCTCTCTCTCTCTCTCTCTCTCTCTCTCTCTCTCTCTCTCTCTCTCACACACACACACACACACACACACATACATACACACACACACACACACACACTTACTTTTTTACTTCAAATGAGTCATGATTTCATTAGTGTGAGTCTTCCTTCTACTCATATAGACTATTTTGTCTCTGTTTCTCTCTATCTCTGTCTCTCTCTCTCCTTCCTTTCCTTCCTCTGTCTCTCTCCTCTTTGTCTCTCTCTCTTTTCCTTTTTCTCTCTCACTCACACACACTCTTACAACCCTCTAACACTCACTCTCTCACACATACATACCCTCTCTCAAACACACAAACTCTCACCATCCCCGCCCACCCCTCTCACACACATTCTCTCTTTCTCATTTTAAATGAGCTACGGAGAGAATAGGTTTAGAGGAAAGACCCTAGGCCTGAATTGTAGCTCTACAGTGGGCAATCCCTTCCCTGTTGTGAGGTTCACTTTCTTCATCTGTAAAATGCAAAGGTTGCATTACATCCTATCTAAGGTCTCTTCCAGGTATAGACACCAAAATCTTGTCCTCATGCCCAAATTTTACAAAAAATCTTCCACAAAACATGCAACACTTGCATTTATGATACAGGGATTTTTTTTTATCTTAAAAAGAAAAAAACATGTATTTGAAAAATTTAGAGACAAGCAGCAAGGCAACCAGAATTAATTCACTGTCTCAAAAGTTCAGACAATTAGTTGGATTTAAGGAAGTCACAAGACTTCTATGGGATCTTAAAAGGTCAATTTCTATATTGTCCTGTCAACAGGCAATGCCACATTTATATAATCCCAGACAGCAAAGAGGGCATTCTGACATTAATGACCCCCCTCCCCAAAAGAAAAACTGCAAAGTAATTGAAACTACTGCTACAACAAATGAATTCAACAACTGAACATGTAATCAATTAGCAAGGCACTGCAATAGGCCAGGTGATGCAAAAAACACCATACCTACCCTCAATAAATTTACAATGTGATAAAAGAAATGACAAGTTTAATTCTGGTAAGCAAACATTCACTAAGTGCCTGCTGTATGCAAGGCACTATACTATGCATTCCCCCAAGGCTCCTACCATCTACTAGAAAAGATATGACCCGTACACAAATAAATGCAAAAGTAGAACATGGCACACAGAGACAAAGTCCTGTCATAAACCTGAGGAAAGTTGGGGGAAAGCACGGAAGGCTTCTGAGAGGAGTTAGCACACCTAGAGAATACATTCTGGGCAAGGGATATGGTATGAGGAGGCTATGGCTTTTCACCAACAGAGAACTGCATAGAAGAAATAGTGTAAAGGACTTTTCACAAATTTGTTACTATAAAAAGAAGTAGATTAACCATGCATTGAGAACAAGGGATAACAAGGAGTAGGCTGTGTGTTTAGCTGGAATCCATGCAACATCAAGAGATCTGGAGAAGGACGCTCCCCCACATAGGCTGGATCGTTGGCAGAGGATTTATGGAAAGACATGGGCAAGGACTGCACAAGATGGGAAGCTAGAGATGAGTTAGAATCTGTCTTGTTAGAAAGAGTATCCACATTGGAGAGATCAGAAATTCATCAAAGGATCAGATTGAGATATGAATTGTGTGAGAGAGGAGATTGGAAGACATAATATGGATCAATTAGGCTTCAAACGTTGTAGTGTTAAGAGCAATGGATTTTAGGACCAAGAGGAACTGGGTCAGAATCTCAGCTTGACAACATATGACCTTTATGACCAGGGTGAGTTATTCAGTCAACCAGCATTTACTTAGCACCTGATATGTACCAGATACTCTACTACACACTGAGAATAAGACAGGAAGGAAGGTCAAAAAAGGAGAGGGGGGAGAAAGTCCTTGCTCTCTAGGAGTTCATGGTCTAATAGAAGGGACAACAAACAAACAACAAGACAAGCAAAACTGGAAAAACTAGAGAAAATCAGCTGGGGAAGGTGCTAGTATTAAGTGGGATTAGAAAAGGCCCTTAGGTTCAGTTTTCTCAATTGCAAGGAAAAACTGATTTCTAGGGTCACTTCCAGCCCTAGATTCTATCATCTTTTCTGACCTATGATGGGAGGTAGGCACATTGTTATCCCCATTTTACAAATGAGAAAACTGAGGCTGGTTTGCCCAGAGTCACCAGCTGAGAAGTATCTGAGGCAGTATTTGAACTCTGGTCTTCCTGACTCCAAGTCCAGGATTCTTACCAATTATGCCACCTAGTTTCCTCTTCCAAATGCATATGGTGGATGGACAGTGAGGGCCATCCAAAGTTGGGTATTACCATGGAACCAATAATTAATACTGAAAAGGAAAAAAAAGAAAGAAGGAAAGAAGGACTAGCACTAAAGGGTTTCTCATAATTTAATTCCATGGAACATGCCCCACTATGTGCCAGGTTATATTCTACGTGCTGAGATATAAAAACAAAAACTAAACAATTTCAGTCATTGAGGAGCTTAAATTTTATCGTATGGACATATACAGATAATTAACTCTAAGAAATATATAAATAAATACAAAATTATTTCAGTAGAGAGAGCTTTAACAACTGGAGAATATCAGGAAAGGTCTTTCATGGGAAGTAATCCTTCCCAACTAGAGCCTTGAAGGCAGCAAGGGCCCTCCAATTTTCTAATGTACTGGTTACCTACCTCATAAAATTATGTAATTTTTAAAGCTAGAAGGAGCATTAGAGATTATAATCCATTCCCCTCATATTAGAAATAAGGAAACTGAGGCAAAGACTGGCAAACTGACTTACCCAAAGTCACAAAGATAAATGATGAGCTAGAATTGAAACCCAGGTTCTCTGACTCCAAAAATGCCATTATCATACACCATTCATACACCTAGAGCTGAAAGCACCCCCTGAGGTCATCTAGTCAATCTCCGTGATTTTCCATACAAAGAAACTGAGACTCAAGGCTTACCCAAAGCCACAGAAGTAATAAGTATCAGAGACCAGCTTTAGTCCCTTGACTCTAGGGTCAGTGATTTCTCCATTGTACTCTGTATGGTGCAGCTTTCATAATCAATACCCTGAATGTCTTAACTATAAACAACAGAATACGAGCTTTCTGTCAGTAAGGGCTGTTTCATTCTTTGTGCTTATATCCCTGGCCAAACACAGTGCCAGGGACAGAGGAGGCAGTACATGCTGACTGACTGGTTGGTCTTTGTTGCTTCTTCTGTTAAAACATGAGGTATGTATTTCTTTTTTTTTTTTTTTTTTTTGGAGGGGGGAAAGCAAGGCAATTAGGGTTAAGTGACTTGCCCAAGATCACACAGCTAGTAAGTGTGTCAAGTGTCTGAATGAACTCAGGTCCTCCTGACTCCAGGGCCAGTGCTCTACTCACTGCACCACCTAGCTGCCCCTAATTATCTCTACAAATTGAGGTACAATAGAGGACTGTCCAGATTGTCCAACAACGGGTAAAAACGGGTAAAAACACCCTGAATCATTGATATAGCAAGGGCCAACAGCTAGGGGACAGAAGGGAGAGGAGAAAGGCAACTGTAACATCCATACTCCTGATGTTTTCATCAGTCTCTCCTTTCTTTCTCTTCCTCCCCACCTCTACCTCCTAAACTATAAAATGAGAGAACTGACCTAAACAATACATAGGGTTCCTTCCAGTTCAGAGTCTTCTGACCCTAAGAAAAAAAGTCACTAAAATGCAAGGGTCTAGTATTCGTAAATCTGGCCCCCTTAATGAATAACAACCTTTTCTGACCTACTTAGGTTCATGACAACAGATTTGTTCAGTTATAGTGGGCACTTTCCTTAATTAGAAAAGCAGGGAGAAACTGAACATTAAGGTTAATTCACAGAGACTGTTCACAGAGACAGTGAGGTTGCTGCTAGAGCTGCCTTCAGAGTGGAACAACTCAACTCTTCCAGAAAATGTCAAGCTTTTGAAGCTAGAGAAAATCCATCAGGAAGCCAGGCTGGTTTATGTATGCCTATAATAATTCCTGCTATCTGGGAATCTCAGGATGGTGAATCTCTTGAGCTCGGAAGTTCTGAGCTAAGTAGGCTAAGTCAACTGGTTTCCCAAACTAAATGCAGCATTAATATGGTGAGCCCCAAGAAACAAGGGACTATCAGGGTCCCTAAGGGGACAACTCAAGTAGGAAAACAGAGCAGATCAAATCTCCTGTGCTGACCAAACGTGAGACCAGGCCCATGAGTGGCCCCTTTAGCTCCAGCCTGCACAAAGTACTGAAACCCAGTCTTTAAAAAAAAAAATCAATAGGGAGTCAATGATAGGAAAGAAATTAGTGAACTGAGCATTGGATATGGACTCAGAAAATCCCAATGTGAATTCTGACAATGTCATTTGTTACTCATATGAACATGTACAAGTTACTTCTCTCTAGGCACTGACAAAATCATAATGTTGGAGTAGGATTCAGCTCTGAATCCTATTATCCTGGGAGCCTATCCCCTAAAATTAGCTAGTAACCCCTTTCTTCATTATCAGAAGAAATATCTATATCTGCATTTCAGATAATTTGTGCCATTTCCAATCTTCCAAAGGGGTACGTACTACCCCAACGAAGACACTGGGCAGGTTAGACTATGGTCTTTTCTTATACTTAAGCGTCCAGAGGCAACAGGGAGATCTCTTTTCCTCAACAAAAAGACAGTGTTACATACTACCCATACACACCCTACCCTGGATCCAATGTATGAGGGAATTTAAAGTCTAAGACTCGAGAAAAACGTACACATCCTGGTAAGACCATCAGAGTATTTTGGAGCTCATAGATTATAAGTTTCTTTAGAGTGGGGGCAACTCCATTTGTTGAACCTCTGCAACTCACTAACTGACCACTGAATGGCTTTGAGTCCAGCATATACTGCTCTCCTTCTCCCTTTACCTGGTATGACAACGGGCTAGAGACAGTCCCCAGAGGCAGCACATCAGGAAGCTTCAAGGACAGGACTGGAGACTGTATCCCAAAGAGATCATAAAAATGGGAAAGGGTCCCACATGTACAAAAATATTTATAGCAGCTTTCTGTATGGTGGCCAAAAACTTGAAATCAAGTGGATGTCCATCAATTGGGGAATGGTTGAACAAGTTGTGGTATATGAATGTAATGAAATACTATTGTGCTATAAGAAATGATGAACAGGAAGACTTGAGTAAGGCTTGGAAAGACTTATATAAACTGATGCTGGTTGAAAGAAGCAGAACCAGGAGAACTTTGTACACAGCAATAATCATAGCATGCAAGGAATTTTTCTGGTAGACTTAGTGCTTCACAGCAATGCAAGGACCTAAAAAATTCCCAATGGACTTGAGGCAAAACGCCTTCCACATCCAGAGAAAGAACTATGGAACTGAAATGCAGAATGAAGCAGACCATTTTCTCTTGTGTTATGTTTTGTTTTGTTTTATGGTTTCTCCCATTCATTTTAATTCTTCTATACAACGACTAAGTTGAAAATGTATTTAGTAGGAATGTATGTGTAGAATCTATACAAGATTGTATGTCATCTTGGGGAGGGAGGGGGAGGGAGGGGAAAAAAATCTAAAATATATGGAAGTGACTGTAGAAAACTGAAAACAAATAAAATAATTTATTTAAAAGATGACAGTAAAAGGCCCAAAAACTTAAAAAAATAGGCCTGGAGAGGAGTGCAGACATCTCAGTAACTTAGAATTTTAGAGTTAGTAGAAGATAAGCTTTTCTCTATAGCATAGGCTGTTTGATTTTGTGTATATTTGTCTTTTCATCAACAGATGTATAATGAATGTTCTTTTTAAGGTGCATTGAATCCTTCTGTCTCTACTAGACACCAAAGGGTCAAGGTAAGGAGGAGCCAAGTGGATGAGCAAGGGGAGGTAATATTTTCCTCATGTCTTGGAGACAGTGGCATCAGCTGAGTGCCAAGACAGTAGGAGCCTGGTCCTGTATTATTGTCCAGTTTCTCTACCCCTGCCTGAGTTTTCCAACTTTTGTTAGAGTATAGAATTTATCAATCTAGTAAGAGGAGCGAGGCAGGTGGACATTTATCTTGTCCTTAGTGGGGTGTGAACGGATATTTTCTTTGGCATCAGCAATACTGGCCTGGGAAAACTGCAGACCCTCTATGGAACAACCAGCATTGCTGTGGTTTTTCTAAAATAGCTCAATTACTCCCTATGCGTGCTGGCTGACAGCCTGGGAATAGGGCTGGTATTCAGTAGCCTTCCTCCTTCTCATAAAAAGATTATGTATTACCAGAAGATATCTAAGGTTCAGCATCCCTTCAATTTTGCAAATACTTCACTGGAATCCTCCTCACCTCTGATTCCGTACCACCTTGCTAGCTAGAAGCAGTGACAGTTGTGGTTACCAGAAGCAACTTCTTTGCAGAAAGAGAGAGGGAGGGAGGGAGAGAGAGAGAGAGAGATTTATGCTTTCAGGACTGGACTGAGTCCAGAGCATACCACTGTCCTATTCCCTTCCCCCATGCCCATGTCTGCCCCTGTGCCTATGGGCCAGGGCTAGTCCCAGTCCAAATTCTCAGGGAGAAGTTATAGATACAACAAGGCATCAGTGAATGGTTTTAAAGAAGAGACTCAACATTTTTTGTGTCAAAGACCCCTTCTCAGTATAATGTTTTGAAATGCATAAAATATAACATATAAGACTGCAAAGGAAACCAATTATATTGAAATACAATGATCAAAATTTTAAAAATTCAAATTCGCAGACCCCAGGTTAAGAATCTCTGTTTTGGAGTGATGTCTGGCCTGTACCCACACTCACCCAGCGATGACTAGGTGAGGAAGAAGCCAGGTAAATTCAGTTTACAACGTTAGAAATAAGGGAAAGATGTAATCAACACAATATGATGAACCTACTGAAAGGAAAGTGTTCCTATTTGGAAAAGAAGAGAATATGAAAGAAGAATGCTTCCAGAAAGGGAGAGGAGTGAAGTTTGAGCTGAAGTTTAGTGAGGGAAGAGACACCACCAGGGAGTGATTCTGTTTTTACTCAAAGGATAATGTATATATTTTACTGTGTATCTGGGGAATTCAGGTGAGTTTTTTAGGTAGGGATGAATAGATGTTATATGCTCATAGGCATACACACAACCCTTTTTGCTGGTTTCCTCATCTGCTGAATGGAGTTTCCTCCTCATCAGAAGAAGTTCTGTTGGCTCACCAGAGAGGCTCCTTCCACTCCTAACCCATAAGGAACACTTCTTGGAAGCCTCTCCAATTCCAAAATGCACTATCATTATTACTTCTCTCACGGGTCAAGGGCAGTGCAGTGAACAGGTAAAGAGGACTAGTCCAGACTCTGAGGCATACAAGTTGCATAACCCAGAGCAAAGTTCTTAAATCTAAGTCTCAATTCCTTTATCTGTAAACTGGAGATAATAATTCAGTACTTAACTTCACACAGTTATTGTGAGGGAAACACTTTGTAAATCTTGTAAGTGCTACATAAATGAAAGCCAACACTTATGATCCTGGGCTGCTATTCACCTAACCGGCTCACACTGAGCTTCTGGTAGAGACACAGAGAGAAAGAAGGGGGAAGATAATGATCCAAGGGCCTAGGAAATCCATAAACTGGATAATCAGCTTCTGAATAATTAAATTATAATTATAGTCACTCTATAAACGTAACAATGATGAACATTCTTTAGGCTCTGGGAATTTTTCCGAGAAGCATAAATTTGATGGAAACAATTGAACTCTTAAAGTCCCAAAAAGATCAACTGTAGGAGACAAACAACTGAGTTTAAAATTAAATAGAATTTTTTTTTCACTTTTCCCCTCTCTGCCCTCAAGTCAGGAATTGAATATGTACTAATTAGGTTCTTTATCTTTCCGCTTTCCCTGAAGGCATGACATTAAGGTCCTTGAACCATGAGCCCCAAATCCCCTACCATCTGAGCAGGCTTTGTAATAGATGTGGGAGATTGGGGGAGAAGGCAGAAAAAGGCTCAGTCCACAGCACTGGCAGTGATGAAAACAAAAGCGACCCACCCCCAGCCCAACTCCAGTGGTAAAGAAATGTTCTGAAGGGGATATTTCCAGCATGCAGACCATCCAAAAAAATAAAAAAGCTAGCAACTAAATTAATTATTCAATTCACTATCCAAAATACTGCAGACAAAGATTTGCAAATCTAACCTGATCTTTACCGTTCATTTACAAAGTGCATGGTACTTCCTATTCATAAGAGTATCAATTATCCTCCTCTGTTCAGAAAACCAGCCCAGTGACCAAATGGCACATGGTCTCAAGGCTCTTTCTGTCTGCTTTCATTAACTGGGGACACATCAATTTGCTCCTAAAACACATTTATTTTGGATGTTTCTTCAAACCACTTCTAGATTTAAACAACTTTCCCTGACTTAGCAAGAACTCCACAAAGGTCTTAGCAATTTAAGGCCCCTAGGACTGAACTTGGTCTCAACAGTTTTGTTCTTTTTTTTATCCTTCCATTAGCTGCCTGATACACAACCCGATATGTTCTTAAATAAACAGTGCTTAACCTCAGGGGATGATTATTTTGGGTGCGAATTATTCAGTCCTTTTCCTTCTTCCCCCTTCCAATCTGTTCCCTATTTCATTTCATTGCTCATTTACACATCCACCAAAAGGGAAAGGAGAAAATGAAAGGAAAGTCAGTAAATTTTGTTTCTTGTTAGCAAATCCAGTAAAATAAAGATACAGGAAAGAGGTTAGAATTCTAGGGGAGAAACTACATCAAGCAATTATTTGTGGATTTCACTTACCCATACCATTTATCTTAGTGCTGGAGTTTTAAAGATAAAAAGCTGCATCCTGATGATATGGTCTTATGCTTAAGAAGTTGTGGAGCACGATATGACATAAACATAAATAAATCTAAGGTACATGATAATGTGGGAAAAGAAGAAATCCAGGAGAGCAATCTAGGAAAATCTGAGGTAGAAGAGAATATTTTTATCCAGGGGGGATGGCAAAGGGCACAAAAATCAAGGAAGGTTTCATGAAGGTCACACTTAAGCTTAGAATTTAAGCAAGAAAAACATTCACATCAGGAGGATAAGAAATAAAATTCAATTATATGCAGGGATGGCCTGTGCAAATGTAATCAGGTGGAAGATGTCCTGCTGCATTTGAAAAACAGGAAGTAGTTCCTTTTGGCTGGATGTGAGGCTGGAAAAGAATCACACTGTCGAGGCCCCTTAATGCCAGGCTGGAGATGCCTTCTTTTATCCTTGAGGCAATCAGGACTCACAAGAAGGCTCATGGGCAGGGTACTTTTTCTCTTTTCCATTTTCCATCCTCACTAGTGTAATATGCACCTCATGGTGACATAAACATTCACCAAATTGAACAAATGAACATTGTCATTAATGTTGCAGCATCTGTTCACTTGTATTGACGAGTGCTTTCAAACTGAACTTTGTCACATGAAGTTTAGCTTTTGAGACTGAAACAGTCTGGGTGTCTTTTGGGAACTCTGACTGACTATAGATTTGCTTCCACTTAAAGAAAACCTCATTACACTATGTGAAAAAAAACCCAGATTTGCCAAATGTAAGGTAAGGCAGTTATTCAAGATAAGTGGTCATTCTTCATTGTACAGCAGCGTTTTCAACTAGTGGTCCCTTTAAATAGTTACCTCCCCATATCATCTAAAATCCATTGACTTACAAAAGTCAAATTTATACTCAATTTTTCAAGACTATAGCTCTTACAGCAAACAAAATGTCTAAAATACAACTCAAGTGTTATCTCCTTCAGGACATCCTCTCTGAATCAACCATCAGAAATTATCTTTCCCACCAAAGAATTCTCACGATACATTGCACATCTTTTCACCAGTGGAGAAAGTTCTAGAGTTACATGCAAATCCTGCCCCAGACACTTCCTGGCTAGAAGACTGTGGCAAATCTCGTAATCTCTCAGAGCCCTAGTTTCCTTGTCTATAAAATGGAGATCATATTTGCACTGACTAAAAACATACACACACACACTCACACACTCACACTCACATTCACCGACTACCTGGCACAGTTGTTGAGAAAGAAGTGTTGTATAAAGTTCCAAGCACTAAATAAATGCGAATTATTATTATTAATGTGCTTGATATGTACTCCATTTTACACTACAGCTACCCATGCCTGTGTGAAATCTCCATGATAGCAAGTTCCCATTCTTATTCCTCTTCATGTTATCCAGTGCTTAGTCAGAGATATGTCCTGAACATGTATAAAAAATATATTTATTTAATTAAAGGTGGGTTTGTATTTGCTTCCTAGATAATCCTACCTGGAAAATACACATTTATTAAGCACATATTGTGTACGAGACATCATGGTAAGAAGAGTAGATATGCATACAGCATACATATAAATACAGTTCAAGGATCTGTGGTTTTACTAATGTAGATAACTCTTTCCACTGTGCAGAACACAACCCCACTTGTGTTTGTCCCTCATTGCCAAAGAAGAGCATGTCATTGGAGAAATGATGAGATAACTTGCATTTGACTTTGTTTTGAGTGAGGGAAGGGCTGCGCAAGGTCACCAGCCTCACTTCTCCTCTGGGGGCATCTGGATCCAGTGACCAGATATTCATTAGGATGACTGGAGATGGCCAAGGATGCAATGGGAGATCTTGGCCCTTTAGGCCAAGACCAATTCAGGTACACCCTTCAGGTGAGGTAACACCCATTCAGTGAATAGGCCTGTTTAAGAAGTAGTCAGAGGAGGGGGAGGAGCCAAGATGGCAGAGTAGAAAGATACACATATGCTAGCTCCCAACCCACAGCCTATAAAATATCTGTAAAGAAAAATTCCCAACAAATTCTGGAGCAGCGGAAGTTACAGAACAATGGAGTGGAGGAGATTTCTGTTCCAGAGAGCCCTGAAAAACAGACACCAAAGGTCCATCGCGCACCGGACCCAGAGCAGAGTCCAGCCCTGCCTTGGCTGCACTGCACCGAGAGGAGCAGATCCGAGCAGGCTTCAGAGACAGAATCTCCAGTGGCCACACAGGTCCCTCCACCCACAGGCGCCAGGTGTGAGTGAGACAGTCTTTTTGGCTCGCCGGGAAGGGAGCAGGGTGTCTCCATGGCTCGGGCCCCCTCAGGAGGCGACAGTGGAGGCAGCAGTGGACAAGGGCTCCCCAAGCAGGCAAGAGCCCAGATCCACTGTTGAAGGTCTCCACATAAACCCCCTGAGGGAACTGACCCCATGTGGCAGCCCTGCCCCCACCCAAGCACCTGAACTTAATCTCACACTGAATACCAGCCCTGCCCCTGCCAAAAGCCCTGAGGCTGGAAAGCAGCATTTGGCTGGGCAGATCTGGAGGTGAGGTGGGTGTGGAGAGGACACTCAGAAGTCAAGTCACTGGCTGGGAAAATGCCCAGAAAAGGGAAAAAAATAAGACCATAGAAGGTTACTTTCTTGGTGAACAGATATCTCCTCCCTTCCTTTCTGATGAGGAAGAACAAGGCTTACCATCAGGGAAAGACACAGAAGTCAAGGCTTCTGTATCCCACACATCCAGAATAAATATTCAATGGGCTCAGGCCATGGAAGAGTTCAAAAAGGATTTTGAAAATCAAGTTAGAGAGGTGGAGGAAAAACTGGGAAGAGAAATGAGAGAGATGCAAAAAAAAGCATGAAAAGCAGGTCAACACCTTCCTAAAGGAGGCCCAAAAAAATGCTGAAGAAAATAACACCTTGAAAAATAGGCTAACTCAATTGGCAAAAGAGGTTCAAAAAGCCAATGAGGAGAAGAATGCTTTCAAAAGCAGAATTAGCCAAATGGAAAAGGAGGTTCAAAAGCTCACTGAAGAAAATAGTTCTTTCAAAATTAGAATGGAACAGATGGAGGCTAACGACTTTAGGAGAAACCAAGAAATCACAAAACAAAACCAAAACAATCAAAAAACGGAAGATAATGTGAAATATCTCATTGGAAAAACAACTGACCTGGAAAATAGATCCAGGAGAGACAATTTAAAAATTATGGGCCTACCTGAAAGCCAAGATCAAAAAAAGAGCCTAGACATCATCTTTCATGAAATTATCAAGGAAAACTGCCCTGACATTCTAGAACCAGAGGGCAAAATAAGTATTCAAGGAATCCATCGATCACCGCCTGAAAGAGATCCAAAAAGAGAAACTCCTAGGAAAATTGTGGCCAAATTCCAGAGTTCCCAGGTCAAGGAGAAAATATTGCAAGCAGCTAGAAAGAAACAATTCAAGTATTGTGGAAATACAATCAGGATAACACAAGATCTAGCAGCTTCTACATTAAGGGATCGAAGGGCATGGAATATCATATTCCAGAAGTCAAAGAAACTAGGACTAAAACCAAGAATCACCTACCCAGCAAAACTGAGTATAATACTTCAGGGGAAAAATGGTATTTAAATGAAATAGAGGACTTTCAAGCATTCTTCATGAAAAGAAAATTTGAGCTTCAAACACAAGAATGAAGAGAAGCATGAAAAGGCAAACAGCAAAGAGAAGTCATAAGGGACTTACTAAAGTTGAACTCTTTACATTCCTACATGGAAAGACAATATTTGTAACTCTTGAAACTTTTCAGTGTCTGGATAGTTGGTGGGATTACCCACACACACGCACGCACACACGCACACAGGCACGCACACACAGAGATAAAGAACACAGAGTGAATTGAATAGGATGGGATCATATCTTAAAAAAATGAAATTAAGGGGTGAGAGAGAAATATATTGGGAGAAGAAAGGGAGAAATGGAATGGGGCAAATTATCTCATAAAAGAGGCAAGTGAAAGACTTTTCAGTGGAGGGAAAAAGGGGGGAGGTGAGAGAAAAACATGAAGTTTACTTTCATCACATTTGATTAAAGAAGGAATAAAATGCGCACTCATTTTGGTATAAAAACCTATCTTACAATACAGGAAAGTGGGGGATAAGGGGATAAGCAGGGTGGGGGGGGTGATGGAAGGGAGGGCATGGGGAGGATGGAGCAATTTGAGGTTGACACTCATGGGGAGGGACAGGATCAAAAGAGAGAATAGAAGTAATGGGGGACAGGATAGGATGGAGGGAAATATAGTTAGTCTTATACAACATGACTATTATGGAAGTCATTTGCAAAACTACACAGATATGGCCTATGTTGAATTGCTTGCCTTCCCAAAGGGAATGGGTGGGGAGGGAGGGAGGAAAAGATGTTGGAACTCAAAGTTGTAGGAACAAGTGTCAAGTACTGTTCTTGCTAGGAAATAAGAAATACAGGCAATGGGGTATAGAAAGTTATCTGACCCTACAGAAAAAAAAAAGAGAAGATAGGGACAAGGGAAGGGAGGGATGATAGAAGAGAGGGCAGATTGGTGATAGTGGCAATTAGAATGCTTGGTGTTTTGGGGTGGGGGGAGGGGACAAATGGGGAGAAAATTCAGAACCCAAAATTTTGTGAAAATGAATGTTAAATGTTAAATAAATAAATTTTAAAAAAAAAGTAGTCAGGGGATATCCCTTTTAATGAGGCAAAGAAAAATAACTAAGTCAGGCTGGGAGGGAAACAGTAACAGTTATTATTGATAATCACCCTTAAGCCATGAGGATCCAGAAAACAGCCCTTAAGTGGAGCTTGGGCAGAGGCCTAGTGTGGTACAATCTATGGGCTTCAGAGTGCAGTAGGTTTAAGGTTTTGGAAAAGGAAACCCTCACTATAACTTAGAGAATAATCTGATGGGTAGCTATGACCAAAAAAAATTTCTTTTTAATCATTATTCTGAAGCCAATCTAAGAATAGGCCTGTCTTGGACATCAGAGAGATAGCTCAACATTAGGCCCAAACTCAAAGTCCTTCCAGCTTAGTAGGAGGACCTCTCATGACTTGTGATCCATTGAAATGGCCTTTGAAAAGTCATGTGAGCCAGAGCACATGCAGCACAGCCTAGGAAGCAAAGAGCTCACTCAGCACAGCCCAGGAATTATGGAACGCAGCCTGATGTGGCAGGGACAGGACCCTGAACAGACTTCAGGAAGCCACCAGCAGCACCAGCTCCCAGATCGCTCAACCCACATACAGCTTTAAGGGTCAGTGGGAGGGCCCCTTAACCCAGGAGAGGGGAGCTTGGTCTGGACCGCTAGCAGCAGCAGCTTCCATTTTTGGAGCCCTCCACCTTGCCCATACTGGAATTGAACAGCTGATCTGAATCTCAAGTCTGAGTGGCAGTCCTGGGAGACCTCCACCTAAAGCCCCTGGGGGAATTGTGCCACTGATCTGAATCTTAGCCCTGAACTCAGCCCTGACAAAGAACTCAAAAGTCAAGGAACTGGCTGGGGAAATGCCCAAAAAAGGGAAAAAGAATAAAACAACAGAAGGTTACTTTCTTGCTGAACAGGTATTTCCTTCCATCCTTTCAGATGAGGAGGAACAATTTAGATCTTCAGAGGAAGACCTAAAAGTCAAGGCTTCTGCAGGTAAAACCTGCAAAATAAATATGCAATGGTCTCAGGCCATGGAAGACCTCAAAAAGGATTTTGAGAATCAAGTAAGGGAGGTAGAGGAAAAATTGGGAAGAGAAATGAGAGCACTGCAAGAAAACAGTGAAAAACAAGTCAACAGCTTGCTAAAGGAGACCCAAAAAAATGCTGAAGAAATTAACATCTTAAAAAATAGACTAACTCAATTGGCAAAAGAGGTTCAAAAAGCCAATGAGGAAAAGAATTCTTTAAAGAGAAGAATTCGTCAAATGGAAAAGAAGGTTCAAAAGCTCACTGAAGAAAATAGTTCTTTCAAAATTAGAATGGAACAGACAGAAGCTAACGACTACATGAGAAACCAAGAAATTACAAAACCAAATTAAAAGAATGAAAAAATGGAAGATAATTTGAAATATCTCATTGGAAAAACAACTGACCTAGAAAATAGATCCAGGAGAGACAATTTAAAAATTATGGGACTACCTGAAAGCAAGGATCAAAAAAAAGAGCCTAGACATCATCTTTCATGAAATTATTAAGGAAAATTGCCCTGATATTCTAGAGCTAGAGGGTAAAATAAATACTGAAAGAATCCACCAATCACTTCCTGAAAGAGATCCAAAAAGAGAAACTCCTAGGAATATTGTAGCCAAATTCCAGAGTTCCCAGGTCAAGGAGAAAATATTGCAAGCAGCTAGAAATAAACAATTCAAGTACTGTGGAAATACAATCAGGATAAGACAGGATCTGGCAGCTTCTACATTAAGGGATTGAAAGGCTTGGAATGTGACATTCCAGAAGTCAAAGGAACTAGGATTAAAATCAAGAATCACCTACTCAGCAAAACTGAGTATAATACTTCAGGGGGAAAAATAGTTATTGAATAAAATAGAGGACTTTTAAGCATTCTTGATGAAAAGACCAGAACTGAAAAGAAAGTTTGATTTTCAAACACAAGAATCAAGAGAAGCATGAAAAGGCAAACAGGAAACAGAAATCATAAAGGACTTTCTAAAAGTTGAACTGTTTACATTCCTACATGGAAAGATAATATTTGTAACTCTTGAGACTTTTCTCAGTATTTGGGTAGGTGGAGGGGTTACACACACACACACACACACAGAGTACAAATTGAGTTGAATCAGAAGAGATGATATCCATAAAAAATAAAATTAAGGGGTAAGAGAGGAATATATTGGGAGGAGAAAGGGAGAAATGGAATGGGGAAAATTATCTCTCATAAAAGAGGCAATAATAATAAGCTTATTCAATGGAGGAGAAAAGGGAGGAGGTGAAAGGGAAAAAGTGAAGCTTACTCTCTTCACATTTAGTTTAAAGAGGGAATAACTCAATTTGGTATGAAAATCTATCTTATCTATCTTATACTACAGGAAAGTAGGAGAGAAGGAGACAAGTGGGGTGAGGAGGATGATAGAAGGGAGGGCAAATGGGAGAAGAGAGTAATTAGAAGCAAACACTTATGGGGAGGGACAAGGTCAAAAGAGAGAACAAAATAAATGGGGGGCAGGATAGGATGGAGAGAAATATAGTTAGTCTTGCACAACATGACTGTTATGGAAGTCATTTGCAAGACTACACATATATAGCCTATACTGAATTGCTTGCCTTCTCAGGGGGGATGGGTGGGGAGGGAGGAAGGGAGAAAAGTTGGAGTTCAAAGTATTAGGAACAAATGTTGAGAAAAATTTTTGCATACAACTGGAAAATAAGAAATACATGTAATGGGGTATAGAAATCTATCTTGCTGTACAAGATAAGAGAGAAGATGGGGATAAGGGAAGAAAGGGGTGTGATACTTCTAGGGCATATTGAGGGAATGGATAATCAGAACGGGGGTGAGAAGGGAGAGATGGAGAAAAATTTGGAACTCAAAATTTTGTGGAAATGAATGCTGAAAACTAAAAATTAATAAATAAACATTTAAAATTTTAAAAAAAGAATGCCTTTTCCCCTTCTCGGCCTTCTGCCTCCAGCAAACCCTCTGAGCCTCAGGGATGAGAGGCCTAGTGAAAACCAAGAGCTTGGGTCCAGGGTCAAACATGTCTGTTTCTGCATTTCTAAGTAAAATCAGTTTGGTGTTAAAAAAAAAAAAAAGCCATGTGAGCATCTCTATGCCACAAAAAGAAAGAGGTAAAGAGGAAATATTGAGTTAGATCCTCTACTTCAGTTTTCACATTAGTTCAAATCCTAACTCTGTGTCACACTACCTGTGGGATAATGGGCAAATCACCCTCTCTTGGGCTCAGTTTCCTCATTTGTAAAATGAAAGGGTTACACTAAATCAGAGGTTGGGAACCTGTGGCCCTGAGGTCACATGTGGCTTTCTAGGTCCTCAAGTGCAGCCCTCTGTCTGAATCCAAACTTCACAGAACAAATCCCCTTAATAAAAGGATTTGTTCCATAAAACTTGGACTCAGTCAAAAGGCTACACCCAAGGACCTAGAAGACTACATGTGGCCTCAAGGTCACAGGTTGCCCACCCCTTGACTAAATGATTTCCAAGAACATTAAACTCTGGCAAGAGTACACTTGCCAAAAACACTATTTTATGGAGAACTCACATGGGGCAGGCGATCACATGGCGGTCAGAAGAAGCAATACAAGGACACTCTCAAGGTCTCTCTCAAGAACTTTGTATTTGACTGTGCAACATGGGAGACACTGGCACAGGACTGCTCAGCATGGGGTGCCCACATCAGAAAGAGTGCTGTGCTCTAGGAGCAAAGCAGAATTGAGACTGCACAAGTAAATGTTGGATGCACAAATTTGGAGTATCCACCCCAAATATTCACACGGACTATATTTGCCCAACCTGTGGTAGAGCATTCTGAGTTTGTATTGGTCTGATCAGCCACAGTTGGACAACTGAAATTTCACTTTATCATGATGATGTCATATGATTTGGTCCTCTTTGAGAATGAAGAACAACAACCAAGCAACTATGATTCAATGACTTTAGTAAGATACATTACATGAAAACATATCTAAGGAGAGCTTTTCTGGATGTCTGCTCATTCCCATAAAACTTAAGTCCAGAGCCGATCTTTCTATCTTGGGCATGGGTTCACGAACACATAGTACAGAAATACCTCAGAGGCAAGAGTTTTAAAAGGAGACTTGAGGAAGCCAACGGAAAAAAAGGAAAGAAAGGGGCAGGAAATAGCTGCTGAACTCAGGGGTTTCCTTTTGGCCATGGTTGTTAACCACTAAGGTGTTGCCTTCCCCGTGCTTGAGGACATCAGACTTTGGAACTGGATAAAGTCTTATACTGTTGACCATTAGCTTAGAAACAGTGTCTGCTCTCATCAGAAGTATTCTTTTTGTAAATACTATTTGTAAATATTATTTGCAAACTCTTGGGGCAAGGAGCAGAAATCATGGTCATTGTGGGGCAATTAATTAATTTACTATGTTCCATTCAACTAGGGGAGGCAACAGGCTGATAACAATGGTAAAACTGAATTTCAATCAATCAAAAAGAATTTATTAAGTACATATTATATGTCAGGCACTGAGAATACAAATATCAAGATGAAACAATCCCTACTTCCAAGGAGCTTACACTCTAATAACTTATAACCTTCCCATCCTAGTGGGAGGTGGTTTGATTTGGGGACCAAGGGTGTTGAGAACATTTGCTGTCATCCCTTCTACTTATTTACTGCTACAGAATAATGTTCCTGTCTTTTGCCTCTTTTTGTTCCCCTAGCTTTTAGCCCAGTACCAGGCATATAGTAGTTGCTTATCCTGGGCCATCTCCAGTCATCCTGATGAATATCTGGTCACTGGATCCAGATGGCTCAGGAGGAGAAAGTGAGGCTGGTGACCTTGCACAGCCCTCCCTCACTCAAAACAAAGTCAACTGCAAGTCATGTCATCATTTCTCTGATGTCATGGTCTTCTTCTAAAACAAAGGACAAATACAACAACAATTAAATGATTACTGACTAACTGATATTAAACAGCAGCCAGCACCAGGGAAAAATTCTGAGGGAATCTAGGTTCAAAGCATTAATTCAAGTACATATGAACTCAAAACCAGGTTCTGGGACTTAGATATTATAAATTTATGTCATTCTTGACATGAGCAACTCCATTTTGAATTTGCAATGAATATGCATATGCTAGTTAGTCAGCATAACTTACACAGGAAGATTATGAAAACACATAGACATCCTGTTTGTATAGTTATGGTAAATATGTGTTGTTTATGCTGATCAAGACAACTTAGCTGGTTTGATATTACTTGTCTGCTGAATACATGATGGTCACCTTGAGGTTGTGATGCCAATGTAGTAATATTGGCATAAACCAATCTTCTCCAATGATTAGACAATAGTTACATCAGTCAAAAGCTGAATGGCTGCATCCACTATAAAATCAGGCCAGGCTGAGTCAAAGCCACCACTTCAGATCACAACCACCTATCCTGGTACCACAGTACAGACTGAGGACTCACACCTGATGCACCTCATGAAGCCTTCAAACATCACTGCTCACAGCCCAGACCTCTCTCACTGGTCACTTACTACTTTGTGCCTTGTATTATAGCTATCTGTTTACAGGTCTGATCTTTCTTACCATATTTGTAACTTCCTTAAGGTTAGGGATCAGGTATTATAGTTTTTATGTGTTGCACTGTGCATTGTTTGGTGCCTTACATTCAATGGATGTCCAATAAATGTTTGTTAGATATAATCATTCAAAAACTGAAACAGAAGTACTGCTCCTACTTCACTCCTTAATTTCCAATTTGTTATGTTACTTACATGTCAAGCTTGTGATAGTAAAAATGACCTGTGGACTAGGAGAATAAAGAACAGTATAAGAAAACAGAAGATCTGTTACCCAGTTCTGCTTCTATCAGTAACTAGCTACTTAATCAAGTTATAAGCACTCCCTGTACCTCAGTTTCCCTTCACTGTAAAACAATAACATCAGGATTACCATGAGGATCAGATAGCACAGACGACATAAAAGCATTTTAAAAGGTACAAAGCTTCATACAAACACATATTATCAGTAGTATGATCATCATGACAGACACAGGGTAGCAGGATGGATAGGAAACTGGATTCTGAGTCATAAAGACCTTAATTCAGCCTCTGTCTTTGATATGTACTAGTTGTGTGACTCTGGGCAAATCATTTAACCTCTCAATGACCCAGATAATTCTCTAAAAGTCTTTAATTCTCCATAAATCCCAGAACAGTCTCTAATGAGCATTAGTAGAAAGCATCCTCAACTGAAAGTTCCTTCTACCATTGAAATCAAAGACTCTCTCAAAAGAAAAAAATAATCAAGTAGCTATGGTACTAGATGACTAAAAAATTAGGAAGGGCATGTCTACACTTAGCAGAAAACGTACAAGAAGCTCAGTATCCAATTAAAACACAGAAATTTCTGACAGTATCTATCAACATCAGTTTCACCCAAGATTTTGTATATAAAACACTAACACTGCTAAAGCAAACATCTTATTGGATGAGGTTGAGATGTTGCTATGGTGATTCAGAATGGGGAAATCACTCCTAAATAGTATCACAAGCATATAATAATGGGAAATCTAGTTAATTATAGGTGGAAAATACACGTTATGAGTAATGAAGCCACCACATGTGCAACTAGAGGATGGACCACCTTGGCTGTTGTAGATATTAGGAAATAGAATAGAACCTCAATTGTCACTAAAAAAATGAACAAACAAAAACCACACTGCCATGGTTCCTTCCTTAAGCAACCTGGAATATTTCCTAAACAGGCAGTAAATCATCATCATCATCATCATCATCATCATCATCATCATCACCATCATCATCATCATCATCATCATCATCACTATCTCAATTGATGACAAATCAACAGCCACTGGATCTACTAGCAACAAGGCAAATAGCAGAGAAAAGCCCAAGACCAGAAAATTACTGTGCTACTTTGTGACTGGCCAGTTCACGAATTACAGGGAAAAGAGAATTCAGACTGGTGAACAGTGCCTGCAAATAACAAGCCTTTCCCCCACAAAAGACAGGAAGCACAAGTAAAGCCACAGGAAGAGATAAGAGATAAGAATGAGAAGAGAGAACAAGGCAAAAAGAAGTGGAAGGGAAAGAGTGAGGGAGATTAGAAGCAACTAAGATTAGAAGTGTTGACAAGGGAGCAGGCAACAGGCATTCTTTGACAGTAGAGAAGACAGTCAGTCTTGAGACAAAGACCAGAAGATAGGGGGTATCAGACAACTACATCTACCTCAAATGTGCCTGAAGGTACAAATGGGCAAAAGCTGAAATTACTCTAACCCAGACCTGCACAACTTTTGGGCCCTTGCATCACATCAAAGAATTTGCTGTACCTACAAAGGAAGTTCTCCTCTCCATTTTTTGCAAGCCACCTGAAAACCTTTGGTGGGCAGTAAGCAGCCCTTGTGGCCTTCAAGTTGTGCAGGCCTCCTCTGACCAGTAGAGGACAACAGGCATACCCTACCAAGCTCTTTAGTAGAACCTGTATAACCGAATATACAAGGGATACAACAGAGCAACAACTGCACCACAGAAGTGATCCTACACCCTGGTTTCTAAACTTCTGATGAAAGAGCAAAAGCAGTGGTGTAAGAAAATCATACTAATATTTAAAAGAGAGTAGACATCTTTAGAAGATTTGAAAAGGGCAAGCACAGGAGAAGGTGAACCTGTGGTTCATTTACTATGACATCAAAGCTCATAACAGTGATTTGTTCAAATTCTTTAAAGATTATAAGTCACCTAAATCTATTTAGCAGCACTGTCATTCATGATCACTTAATTAAGGCATCCAGGACAAGTTTTGCATGCATGACTTTCAGTTAAAAAAAATCTGGGAAATCTCTGGCTCAATACTAACTGGAAAGGCAAAAAGGTTCTTTATTTTCATAAGTAAATGCAGTTTATTGGGCAATACACAGTTTTGAAATGATGGCCTTAGGATCTCAAAAAATACATGGTGTGATCTGACTATACTGTAATGGAAAAGTTTAAAAAACCAACTCATGATACCCCATCAAAGTTTTATTCCAATACCTATCAATGCAGAGATGAATCCCGGGTTCTAAAATACCAGTGGAGCACAGGTTCTATTAATGCTAGAAAAATTCCCAATATGACCCCAAAAACAAGACAATCTATTTTCCAAGGTCCAGCTGAACTAATCATGGAGAGGCATGTCACTCATAGGATAGCTACTTATTGATGGAACTTTTGGCCATGGAAACCCATGAAACAGAAAAAAAAATTATGACCCTCAGTTCTCTGTGTTTCTGTAGTGATGGTGGCAGAGCATACTAGGGTTATAGTTTCTACGTCATCAAAAAATTTAAATTTGACTGTTGGCATTATAAATATGAGCTCTTCACAGAATGATCAAGAAGTCATGTTGCCAGAAGGGATGAATCACATCAATCCACAGAAGAAAGAAGGCAACTGTAGTTAAATAGAAGATAGCTCACCATTTCTTCTGAGAGAAGTAAAGAAAAGACTTAGGGGAATGTGTTTTATCATATGCCTAAAAGCTACATGAAATTGTGCGATCTAGTCATCACATATTGATGTTCTAATAAGAAGCAGTATAAAAAGTCCACCATGAAAATAGTTGCATTAAGCACCAACTTTGCCTAAGACAAAGTGGTAGAGAAATCCTACAAAGAATTTTATATGATCCTCAAAATAAAATAACATACAATTTGATAACTTCATGACAATTGTCCAAGCACAGTAAAATCATCAACTTGTCAGAGTTAAGATCAAATTTTACAATAAAATAGTGATGAGAAAAAATACAGTTTGTAATTAAGAAGATTTAATCCTGAATTATTTAAACAAGCTATTGAAAAATCAAAAATGGAAAACAGAAAACAGAAATAACTTTAACACTGACTAAAATAATTTCATCCAAAGTCAAACCAGTCTTCCCTAGCTCTAATAGGTGAGCTTTTGTCTCATCTTTTCCTGGAACCATGTTTTCCATATCACTTCAAGAATATCTCCAAACTATATCTAATCAAGAGTAAAAACAGAGAGAGCACTATGAACAAAAAATGGAAAAGATTTGCAAAAGTTATTACAACAAACTATTTTCCCCATCAAGGATAGAGGAACAAGTACATTTAGATCCTAACATCACAGTCCTTGAGGTGCTTACAGATTAATAGTAGTAAACAAAAATGGCACTTAAGAAAATAGCAGCTAAACTAGCTCAAATTTATATAGAGGAAATCTGTATTCAAGGTGATACGATTGTGAGAGCACGAAAGGATTTTACAATTTATAAAGAAAATAATAAAAGTGCAGAAAAAAATCTTGGACTATACTGACCCTAAATAAAGGTGACTGAGCAAACTACTGGCCTATATATCTATGCTTCCATATAAACATCACTATGGAATTAATAAGCATATCAATTAACAACACCCTCAATGAGATGACTGATAAGAAATAAGCAACCTTTCACAAATAATATGCAAAAACAGATCACATTTATACAAGCTCCCATAAATCCCAGTGTGGTAATTGTTAGTTGGTTACCAAAAAAAGCATTAAACCCTGTAGGAAAAGATGCCACATTATAGTCTCTTTCATAAGAAGTTCTCTCCCATCTATATGTTAAGATAATTCCATAGAATTACTCCACAGGCGATCTCACTACAGAAAGCAAGCCTGTTCAGTGACTCACCAATAAAAAGCATCAGGCAAGACATAAAACAAGGGGATATATTCCAGCCAGGAGTATTCACCACTGCGTTGGAGAAGTTTCAACACAGAGTTCATACTGATGGATTCTCTTTGGATGGTAAAGTCCTTCGGATTCTCCTGTTTGGTGAATGATTTTATGTTAACAGCATCAAGCTCTAAGACATTGTGGAGTCTCCTGTAAGAGATCTGTGATCATTCAAAGGAGTTTTGACATCAACATAGAAAAAAGACCAAATAGATTTTTAAAATGCCTAATGCCTAGATTTCAGAATGTATCCAAATCAAGGATTCTTTACTTGGAATCCATGAATGTGGATATTTCAATTATTCCAAATATTCCATTCATTGTATTTAAATATAACTGGTTTTCTTTGTAATGTACTTTATTTTATGCATTTGAATACTTAATTCTAAGACAGGGTCCAGAGGCTCCAAGGGGTCTATGAAACAAGAAACATTATGAATCCCTACTCTAGAAGGACTCCTGTAGAGCTTGTCCAGCACTAAGCATATCTAGGACACTTAATACACATAGATACAGAGCTGAAAAGGAAAGAGGGGGTGGGGAAGAGAGAGAGGAGGGAGATGGGAGAAGAGAGAGCACTGGATTGTTTTCAGGAAACTAAAAAGCATCTTTACTGACCTCAAGTTTCCTACAATAGCAAAAGTCCATTATTTCAATACAAAGATTTTACCAATTTTGCTATATTGCTACATAGCAATGAGACCTGGAATACCACTGCCTTCAAAGAAATAAAGAATGGGCATTACACAGAGGGCAATGGAAAGGCACGTGGTTGGAGGTGAGCAGGTTGCAATATACAACCAAGAAAGAACCTTTAAGAATAGTAGTAAAGGATGTCATCAAAAAAATTGTATGACAGAAAAAAGAAGATGGGGGGAGGGAAGGAAACACATGGTGAGAGGGAGAAAGGAATTCAAGATGAACAACCAGTGCTCCACTGGTGATGTTAGGAGAAAGCAAGGAAAGTCTCCAGCACCTTGGGTGAACTCTTAGTACGAGGACCTTATGTGAGGACATTGAGAAGAATTATAAAGGATGGGCAGGCATGCCTGGGTTTCAGCCTCCATTTTTAGAGGAAACACCTGAATTAAAATCACAGGTCCATTTGAGTATCTGAGATGGCACAAAATAATTCTGTGGCTTTTTCAGAGAACTCACTTTTTAGCACTCTGAACAGTTTTGCAGGGCTGATGAAATGGGACAGGTGCAGGTGAATCCAGGGTCCCCAAATTTAATCAGACAAGGAATAGCCTGACTGGATTCCATGTCTTCATGCTGCTACAGCAATCTTATAAAATAGAATCCAGGCTTTTAGTTGCATTGTAGGTGTATTTGTTGCTTACAGGAGCAGCACAAGTCAATTTTTTTTATCAACTTTTGTACCTTCAATGAAAACAGATAGCAAAACAATCCTACTGAAAGACAGATGTAAAGAAACAGCATTAGTCTACTGACATTTTTATTATTTTTCTACCTGCTAATATAACAAATGCCTTAACTGTGACAGGAAATATTATTATAGAAAAAAACACAGCTGACACCATATAGGACTCTCAACCCTGTTGTAACACTGAAGATGCAACATTTGATATTTCTTGTCTCTGGAATTTAGTTAAAATTCAGAGAACAGGGAAAAACTGAAGAAAACAGTGGCCCAGCACCCAATCTACATGGATGCCACCTTTTCTGAATGAAGAAATCTGCACGTGGTATGAGACACTCTTCCTTGGTACTCCACGAAAAAAAAATTAAGGCAGCATATCATAAAGCATCTATGAAGCATTGTGCTGTATGTGACAGGAAGGGGACCACAGGTATTTCTGAATGCATATTATTCACATAGTACTGGGAATACAAAGAAAGGCAAAAACATGGTACTTTCTCTCAACAAGGAGCTTACATTCTAAAAGGAGAAACAATATGCGGATAACTATCTACACACAAGATATATACATTATAAATAGAAGGTAATCCCCTACTGGGGGAGTGGGAGGAGGATGAGATGGAGAAAGGCCACTTGCAGAAAATAATATTTCAACTGACTCTTCAAACAGACCAAAGAAGCCATGAGGTATAAGTGAGAGAGAGATCAAACATCGACCGTGCCTGATGGCTCTTTCTATCCCCTCCTTCCAAGGACGTATAATTAGCCAAGTGATGATATCATAATCTAGGAATCAATCTCTTCCAAGTTCAAAGGTAATTTAGAAGCAGTGGTATGAGGCTTCCAACTTGAATGGAGTCCATGGGTAAGGTCTTTGGAACCTTTGATTAAAGACTGATCAGAAAGTTTGGCCACCATCCAGTCTGGGTCAGTTCATATACACTTCTAATGACTAGACAGAGCATACAGTGATGATGGCAGTGACAACAAAAGAAGAAAAAAGCTCAGGTGGGGAAGATCTCTAAACTCAAGACGCCAAACAGACTTATGGATCAAAAAAGGGTCAGGAGACTTGGTACCTCAAGCTGATGGTTCAGTGAATAGAAAAGGTTTAGAAATTTGTGAAATGTGAAAGTCCAAGGGTCAAAAAACAAGTGACACCTGAATTAATTCTAAGAGGGAGCTGGGATCCCCAACCAGTGGATTCAGGTCATCCCAGAGAAGGATTTCTCAAAGGATAAGCAAGAAGCATAGGTATGAGCTGTTGAATACAAAGGTGTTTGTGAGTTCCCTGAATTAGAGATGTACATATAATGTTTTGAATACTACTTATAAATCAGTGAGTAGTCTGAGGATTCTCTTCCAGAGGACAACACAAACGATTGGGGAAAAGTTTCTTTTGTTGTTGTTTTTTAATTCATTAATTAATTTACAGAAAAACAGCCATGCTATACTGCCCAGGCAATTTTATAGCTGCACATCCTTCCTGAGAAAGAGGCAAAGAACCAAAAAAGCAAGCAGCAACAAGGTTTTTTTCCCCAGAAACCAAGGTCCAGGACTGCATGAGTTAATACCCATTGCACTTTATGTCCTACACCAGATCTAGTACCCTATATGCAGTGGAGATGAGATAAATACTTGTTGAATCAAATCCATCTGTATCTACATAGTATCTCCACAGCATGGTAATTAAAGAGGCATTGTTTCGCTGAGGGTAGGGTAATGGGCATGGAAGCAAGAAGACCTGAGTTCATATTCTGCTTCTGAAACTTCCTAATTGTGTGACCCTAGACAAGTCATTTCATTTCTCTGTGCCCTAGACAACTCCACAGGACTTATCTCCTAGTCATAGCACAGTTGGGTATAATTTGTTCCCCTATGACGATAAATCACAGATCTTTCAAGTACTTCAAAATAGCTCATGCTTATGCCATTGACCAATGACCTTGAATCATCATGAAAATGTTAGACAGTGTCTTGTGGACATAAAGGTTGGCAAATACACAATACATTTATTAAAGATATCCTTCAAAAGAAGTAACATTAAAATTCTAGACAATTTCATACTCAATACATGAAGAATTTTCCATTTCTCCCCTAAAGAAAGGCAAAAATCAGAACTCTAAGAAAATCATGCTAACATTAAAAGAGAGAAAAAGCATCTGGAGTTACACTTAGCACAGTGCCTGGTGCTGTGAAATTAATTATTGATCACTGATTGATTGGTAGTTAAGAGTTTTATCAATCACAGTAATAACCACTGTGACCACTTTCTAAATGCTTATATTTAGAACTATTTTGTATAGGCCTTGGTAGTATGAAACTTGATAGAAAACTATGCATATCACTTTGAGAAAACCTGCCTCTTAAAGGAGATAAAGAGGACAAATGAAAAATGATTCAACCTGGTCATGGGATGTTTTCCCCAGCATTGGGTTTCCTTTAGTACAGGAGACTATGGGGAGGGGGACTTCCCAAGAATGTTGAATAATTCTGTGTCCCTCTTACCATGGGCTATGGAAGATCCCTTTTGCAAATCAGTGTAACTACGGACCAATCACAGTTTTAGTTTAGCTGACACAAGGTGACATTATATAATGAATTTATATAACTAGACTATGTAAAAGGGTGCTCTGACTGTAAGGGTGGGTCTTTGATTACAGAGGGGTCACTGATCTCTGCTGGTAAATGCTAACCTTACTAATAGATTATGGTTAGTCTTTTGTGCCTCAGCTTCCCTTAACTGCAGATTTACTGAGACAGAATATAGTAGGTGCTAAACAAATGTTTACTGATTGACTGATTGACCTGTAAAACAGTAAGCATAGGAAAATGTGATGGAATCCTTTAACACTGGTTCCCTTGTCATTATATCAAGGCTCAGAATAACCAAGTATTTGAATTCTACAGTCTCAGTGGACTGTAAGTTATCTAAAGTTGTTTAAGAGTAACATCATTTACAATAGCTTTACGAAGACATTTTGTATGATGTATGGCCATAATCAAGGCAGTTTCAATCCCTCTACACTCTCTGGAGTTGCTGTAGCCAAAATACATTAATTACTTACAATCAGGGCGGAGCCAAGATGGCGGAGTAGAAAGACATACACAAGCTCTTTCCACTATACCATACTGATATGGCTAAAAGATGGGTAGACATTCAATCTGTTAATTTAATAAGGAAGTGTGCTCATTAATCTCGTTATCAACTAGGTGGCACAGCAAACAGAGCCCTGGACCTGAAGTCAGGAAGACCTGAGTTCCAATCCATCCTCAGATACTTGCTAGCTGTGTGACCTTAGGCCAGTCACTTCCCCTCTCTCAGCCTCAGTTTCTTCATCTGTAACATGGGGATGACAGTAGCATCTATCTCACAGGGTTGTAGTAAGGATAAAATGAGATAATGTTTATAAAAAGAATCTGTACAAACCTTAATAAACTACATAAATGCTAGTCATTATTGCTATTATTATTCCACTTGGTAGAAATATTGCAAAATCTCTGTGAAGGTGCTCCCATTCCTCCAGTAGTACAATTCTCAGGCACTAAGAAAAATCTTTGGGGTAGAATATTATAATAAGGATAGAGTTTTCTGGTACAGCTGCTATATAGCCCACATGGGTCAGGGTCAGGACCATCCTTAAACAAAAATATCAAAGAGGTAAAGGTTATCTTTGGCTACATCTTGCCTTCCCATTTTATGTTATATTCAAGTCATGTTCTTCCTAATTAGACCCACTACCTTCACTAGTGTACCTCCATCTTGTGCAATGATCTACTCCTTGATCTAATCTCTCTTTTTCTACCTTCACTAATGTAGAGTTAATGGAATATAAAATCTTCATCATCCATTAATAGGCCTACGTGACCATATGTGTCCCTGTTTCCCCAGAACAAGAGCCATATTCCCAAGTCTAAAGATATATAGGCATTTTAATCACAAATGTCTTGCTGCTTTGAACTTCAGCTCAGTTCACAGCTGTTATACATTCTGAGTCACATAGAGCTCTGGCAGGTAGTGAATCAATTAGGCAGTAAACATATGGGCTTTCAAGTTTTTTGGCCAATCGGGGCCGAGTCTTTGTTACATATTCTGGGAGGTTGGCATTTTGCTTTGGGGACCACTCATGGGAAGAATGGTCTTTATGATTTCCAGACAAGACTTTGGGAAGTCGTTGTTAAGATCGATATAAATGTAAATATGGACCCAGATGTTGGTGCCTCCTGGTTTAGAGATTATGTATCTATTCCTTTGTTGAGACAATTGGAGCCCTGTCTATTGGATTCTCACTTCTCTCTATTTATATCTCTTTATCTTTCTGCATTGCTTAATTAAAGGAAGATTATTAACACCTTTGAAACTGTCTTTCCTCTAGAAAAGCAGATCAAGAACCTGTGTTAGCAGCCCTCCTGTATGCTGGTGTTATTGGTCTTATATACTTCCACAACAGCCACTAGTATCATCACCAATACGACTAATAAGTTACCTGGCTTTTACATTACGTCACTTAGAAATATGTAGAGCTGCCAGCTGGCTAATCTTTGATAAATTCATCCACTGGAAATATGCTGATGGATAATAACGGCTAGATGCATCACCATTTCAAGGACTGTTTTAAAAAATTACTAGAAACAATACAGTTTATAGTTTAAAAGAATATTGCTAGAAACAATACCTTTACCAAAATGTCTGATTTCCATTTGTTGGATATATTATGGTGGGGATTCCTTTCCAATATGGGTTGAACTACATCACTAATAGGTTCTCTTCCAAATCTAAAATTCTTTCACTCTGAGAAATTTTAATTACCGGAGCAGGGGTCTGGGAAAGAGGTTTGAGAGCAAATGAACATTGGCCCCTCAAGTCAATGAGCAATTCTTCACCTAAGATCAGCCATACTTAGGGCCACAACTTCATCCTTTGTCAAGGAAAGCAATATTACAGCCCCAAATGGCTTTTCAATGACAAATTGGCAAGAAGTAAAGTCAATAGAGTTCATGGTGACCTTTGAGATCTTCCAGTCCCACTCCACCATTTTAGGGATGAGTGATTGAGACTAGGCCCAAAGAGATGAAGTTATCTGCCCAACATCAAGTGAGATCTAGTTAGTACTTAAAATAATACCAAAAACCCTGTGTCCTGACCCACAGAACCAATGAATGCTCTTTTCATTATGCCAGTTTCTGGGGAAGTACAATAACCTGCAACATGAATTGCCATCTTACAATCAGGAACAAACATTATAAAAAAACAACAAAGGCAACTTGGGTAGGATATTTTCTATAAATTAAGTACAAATAAAAAACTGTTCTAAACTAGATCAGATTTTCTCATTGTTGTGCTTTCTTCACACTTTAAAAAAAATTTTTGTTTACTCCTTTTTAAAGACAGACACTAGTTAAAAAGCACATATAAAAACTAAGCCTTAAATCTGATAGAACTACTCATATATTCTTGTTGGGTCATTTTCTATTTCTTGCCAGCATCAAGGAAATCCCCAAGCTTGGAAAGATGTGCTCAAAGGTGCGCTGAAATCAGCTAAGATGGGCTCTCCAGCCAATTATTAAATTTTCAGTGTGAGTATTTATACCTCAGAACTGGTAAATGCTACATATCAGAGCTTGATTGATTGTTTGGTTCATTTGTCTAGATTTACAAAAGTGATGGGAAAAATCCTAATTAGTTGTCTAATTCTTCCTGACCTTTTTTCTTGGCAAAGACAGTGGAGTGCTTTGCCATTTCCTTCTCCATCTCACTTTACACATCAAGAAACTAAGGTGCTCCTCCTCTTCCTTCTTGTGTTTCTTCCTTCTCCTTGTCTTCCTCCTCCTTCTCCTGTTCCTCCTTCTTCTCCTCCTCTTCCTCACCATCATCACCATCATCTTTCTCCTTCTCCTCCTCTTCCTCCTCCTCCTCCTGACACTGCTGCTTCTCTCCTCCATTCCCTTGGAACGGACCATCCTGGTGCCTCCTTTGTGAAGTAGCAGCTGAGGACCCTCCCCACCAGACTCACCGACAAAAAGCCAAAGGAGTCAAGACTGAAAACTACAACCACATTAATTTGAAGGTGGCAGGGCAACATGGTTCGATGGTGCAATTTGAGATTAAGAGGCACACCACATAGTAAACTAATGAAAGTCTATTGTGAATGACAGAGATTGTCAATGAGGCAGATCAGATTCCAATTTGATGGGCAACCAATCAATGAAACAGACACACCTACATAGTTGGAAATGGAGGATGAAGATATAATTGATTATTCCAGCAGCAGGCAGGAGGCACTTACTAAAAAGAATATCTACAACTCCACACCAGAGCTGTGCTCTCACAGAAAACAACACATTCACAATCAGAAATACCAAGATTTGGTTCATCTACATCCTGACTACTGCAGTATAGTTTTCTCTCTTCTTTGATTCCTTTCCCCATTCCTTTATTATACATAAAGTAACTGGTGTATGTGCACAGGCATAATGCATTGCTTTTTGTTTTTTAGACTAAATAGCCTATGGTATGTTTTGATCAACATCAAGTAGAGATAGGGAGAGGAAAAAACTGATTCTATGAAAATATCCTTTTCCTCCACTAGTGGCATGCTCATTCAACTTTTATCTTTATGTTCCAATAAGTATTTGCTCCCACTGTTTAACAACAACAAAAACCAAAAAATACTTTCTTACCTTGTTTGATTAGATAATTTCAATGTTTTTTAATCATTATGAAACCAAGGATGATTTAGAACTTTTTTATACATAGTTGTTACATGTAGGGCAATATCGGTCTCTCAGTAGGGATAAATTTCTATAAAGAAATTAATCCTAGACAGTTTTCCCTTCAAGTCAAATACCTTATTGTTTAAATGATCTTCTTGTTTAAAATTTAAAAAAAAGAAACTAAGGCAAACAGGGTCAAGTGACTTATCACACAGATAAATCAGTATGTGAGGTCATATTTGACCACATTTGACTTTAGGAAGATGGATCTTCCTGATTTCAGACCCAGTGATCTATCCACTGTGCTATCTAGCTGCCTCCAAAATACTAATAATACAGATTAAATTTAAAAGTGTGTCGTGGACTTTTTTTTTCAGAGAACAGATTGTTTAAACATTTACCATAATATTCCTGGATGCACCTATAAACAAAAACTGGGTAAGAGAGAGAAGACAACTCTACTGTTTGTCTTCTGTCATTTGTTTATTAATAAGCCACCATGTATGTAGTGAAAAGAGCAATAAACTAACCTGTTTTAGTTCTGGTCCTGCCACTAACTACTTTGAGACCTTAAGCAAGTCACTTAACTCTGTGAACTTCCTCCTAAATATACTCCTTTGTAAATTAAGAGGTTTGGGCTAAATGATCTCTAGAGTAATTTATAGTTCTCAATTTGATAATTTCTTCCAGTTCCAATATTTTCTGAATCTAAGGCACATACTGAAGTATGAATACTAACATAAGTATTAAATTAAATGTGTTCAGGATAAAGATCTGACTTAGAAAGAAGTAATCTAGGATGAATGGAGATCTACAGCAAAGATTAATGCTTAAACCCATGACTACATCAAGCTACAAGAGAGATTTGTGTCTCAATCTGAGATTGTCAAGCCACTTTTTCTTGTGACAATATCCTCAAGTTGTCTCCCTACAAAGATAGCTCACTTCTTCCTATCTCTTTAATCCTTATCCACATCACTCCAGTTCTAGTTCATGATTTTATCCTAAGATGGTTTCCCCTCCTACGGAAGACTTGGGACAGCAGTGGCTTTTTTGTCCAAATCTGCTGCTCCAGGGACTGGCTCATCTTGGTAACTCTCCATCATGCTCCACTGCCAATCTTTTGCTTAATGAGCCATCCCACAAAGGTGATGCTGTTCCTCCCGGGAATACTAAGCTCCAACAGGCAACATATTTTCTATGTCAAGGGTGCAACACATGGATTTCAAAACAATTTGTACTAATTCCTAACCACTGTTTTAACAGTAAAGACCCTTATACAAATGGTATTTCCAGGCATGAATAAGGGCATTGCTCAAGAGGAGCATACAAAGCAGATTGGGACACAGTAGATTTTGACACAGTAGTATCAGATGTCAGTTACAACAGTTGCTTGCCTCAGCAATTCCAAATTTTCATAAAGGCATTACTAATGATCCTACAACTTACCCTAGACGAAAGTGGTTCTCCATGACTCGCTGATCCTACCACAAGCATGCATGACTGCAAACCTCTGCAAGAGATTTTCTCCAGTCCTTTTCATTTGCTAGATATAGCCTTCCCTCTGAGATGATGTTCCATCTACTCTGTAATATCTTGTATGCACAATTATTTACGTTTCCTACGTTAGAATGTGAGCTAAAGGCAGAGAATGCATTTTGGACTTTCCTTATATTCCCAATGCCTAGCACTGTGTAGGAGTTTAATAAATGCTTGTTGAATAGATGACCTAAGAAAATAGAAAGATCATGCAAAGACCTGGACAGACTTGTCACAGTACCAACATAGAACAAGCTAGATGTCATACGAAATCTTGCAACATAAGCAGAGAAAGCCCATATAATGAAGTTGAGTGTTACTCCACTATACCATTCCAAACACTTTCACAAGTATTTTCTCTTTTGTATTTCTTCCAAGTAACCAAGTATAGGTATCATTAGAGCTTCCCTTTTATATAAGGAGAAAGTTAGGAATAGATGTTGGGCAGTTTTCCTACAGGCAGATTTTACCTATTCCCTTTAATTAGTTCCACAAAAATAACAATGTTGGATGAAAAAACTTCACTGGAAGCAGTTAATTAGACCATCTGATTGGCAGCTTGTGAAGTCAGCTGAATTAAGTTACATTGAGCATTTTACAAGGGTGGCTTTGATTATAATGCGATAATGATGATTCTTACACTTCGTAGCTGTGTGGCCCCTGAGCAAGTCATTCTTATTCTATGAACTACAGTTTCTTCATCTATAAAATGAGGACAATAAGACACAATACATGGAAAATTCTCTTTAAACTTGAAGCACTATGTAAATATCATGTGTTATAAAATGATATTGGCTGGTTCAACGTCACTCAAGGTAAGAAGACTACAGTATAGGACTAACAAACCCCCATCACATGATATTCAATGATCTTTCTACCAAAACACATGACTATAAGGGATCTTCAAAAACAGGATCAAATAAAATGAATTCATCCATAAACCAAAACGTCTATGGATACTTCACTTTTAGAAAAGTAATGCCTTTTTTTTAATCTGTGTCAAATAACTGAAATTTAGTTCAATCATAGAAACTGGACTCAGTTCCCCAGGCCAAGACTTAGAATTAATTAGCTGATGCCTAAGAAAAAAAGTCATTCTGTAGCCAACTTTAAATTTTAACTAAAAAAATTGAAAGTATAACCCACAGCAGTGACATAATATTCATCCATTCCAATGATGAAAATAAAAGTTTTTCTAGGGCAAATGGACCACCACCAGCACCAGCACCACCACCACCTATCCTGAAGGCACAAATATTTAACTGAAGGATAAGCAATATAATTATAGTACTTGATGGGACCACGACTGCTCTTCTCTGCCATCTGCTGCTAGCTTCATATATGGAAAGTAAGTTTGTCTCATCTCTATCTCTGTCTCTCTCTCTCTGTCTCTTTCTCTCCTCTCTCTCTCACACACACACACTTGGCAGCCTTCTTTTCTCCTATAATCAGAGAACATAAGTGTGAACTATGTCAGGAACAGCCAGAGTTGCAAGTCTGTCTATTCATCACCCAGGTGGCCTTATGTGACCTAATCTGTGTCCTCACTCCTTCTAGTCAATCAAGCTCCTAGGTAGACTTTAGCAATGAAGTCCAACCAGCATCCTCCTCTGGTCACCACTATTCACTACCTCCAGATGCAATTTAGATGCATGCAGACACCAGTAACACACAGTTCTAAAGGTACTGCCTTTAGAGGGAGGAAATCGCAATAAGGTTTTCCAAAAGTGGGGCTAGTGTGTTTTTCCTTATGAGTACAGCAATTTTGTTCTATAGTGTCTTTTCCAATTTATATTGGATAAAAAAGAAAGAGATTCACAAGCTAGCCTAAATGTCTCCTTCTTGGCCAAATCAAGAAATCAGCCAATCATCAGAGTCATAACTAGGGCAAGGTGAACAGGGCTCTGTCAGAGCTGGCACTCTGATAGCAGCTCCTACTCCTACCACTGTGGAGAAACAACTGAGCTTAGCACCTAGTTAGCAAAAATAATTGGTTAAAATAGGAAGCTACCAAATGTCTCCCCTATGCCCCAGTCATCTTTCCCCAACAGCAGCCTTAGTTTTAAAGTATCAAGTTCTATACCCACAGAGGCCAGTGTTTGGCTCCCAAAATGAGGTAGTGTCATGGGCCCCAAATAAATCTGCCTCTTAAAGTTGTTTTAAGAGAATGTTTTGTAATAATTTTCTCCAAGCTTCAAAATTGCCAGTTATAGCAACGTCAGTAACATCAGAGGTCTCAACTATGTCAAAGGCTTAGAGGAAAACAGAAACCCTCTGTCAAAACCTCTGTTTAATTATTCCCTGAAACCAACATAACCCTGGTGCCAGGGAGTTAGGAAGCTGCTCCCAGGGAGTGGAACAGCAATATGGCACTATTAGAAGTCTGTGGTCTCTGAAAGTGAGAGGTTAAGCAGAGTAAATCTCAGCCCCCATCTGTTGGCACACACTAGTCACATCAAGGCATGCTTATAGGACTGGGCCATTCCCTGACCCTATATTACAACTCGTTGTGTATGGCAACATATCAGACTGACAGGTAGCAAGCGCTTCAAAGAATGAATATTCTCACTGAAGTGGGGATTCCCTCCAACATTGCAGATTGTAATCCATACGTGCCTTCCTATGCAATTGAAAGCACAGTGCAGTAGGAAAAAAAAAAAAAAACCACTGGCTCTGGAGTCAAGAGGACTCAAGCTCAAAGCCAACTCTGTCACTACTTATATGCCTTGCACAAATCACCCTCACAGGCTGGTCTAGATTACCTATGATCCAACGATCATTTCATAAGACATTAGGGATCTTCCCAATATGCATCCTTTGACTTCATAAATATTTTGTAGACAGTGGTACATCCATCCCTCATTCTCAGCAAAAGACTGGTCCAGAGAGCCAACACAACGTAGGGGATAGGGCATTGGACTAGGAGTCAGGAGAACATGAATTCAAATTCTGCCTTATACACTTACCATCTGGGTGACTTTAGGCAGGTCACCTGGCATCTCTCTGACTCAGAAGGTTCTTTGCATCTCTGAATCTATGATCTTATGATCTCCTCTTCCAGCTACACATCCCTGATGATGTCTTCTCCAAAAAGGATTTTCTGCATACAAATCATTCATAATATGCTATTGCCTATTATACCCATCATGTATCTTCCTGTAATTTTTATTCTCCTGAGAACATGATGTTTCATGAATTGCGGCCCTGTAACATCTCTGGGAAAACAATGTTGTTGTTATTGTTGTTACCAAAATAGGCTTGGGTGGTAAGATCACTGAAAGAAATACACAATTTCCTAAATATTATCCAGGCCAATCTCATTCTTCCATTCAACTCTGGGTCAACTTTACACCATCTAGTAAAAACAGCTAATCAAAACATATACAGTTAAAGACTAATTCAATGGGCTGCCAATTAACACCAATGAAAATTTTAGAGACCTTGTGATTTTTTTACCTATTTCCAAACTAAATTATTTATTACCAATTTACCCCACTTTGTAGCTCCTCATTTACTGATGTCAGCGGAGCGGGCAACCAGTCCACGGAGTGTGCATAGTATACTAAAACTGGGCACTCATTAGACAGTCCCCTTTTACACATACAAAATATGAAAAGACTTTTTTTCTTAAGATTCTCCTTATAAATCCTTCATACTGGCAAAAACAACACATTCACATATTTTAAAACCTGTCTCTTTTTTGCATATTATGTCTATTACAGTATGTCCATTCTTCAAGACATTACAAACATGCATAAACATATTTAATCATTTTTTAATGTTTTCTCCACATGGTGACCATATCTCACTCTAGTCCCATGTCTTTGTTTGTTTGTTTCTTTCTTTCTTTTTCTTCTCTAAATCAGGAACAGCTTTACATGGCAAAGCTTTATCTTTACCAGGACAGACAAATGGTTAAATGCACAAGTACCAGATGGAGGAAATTTGTATAACAGAATCTTAACACTGGTAGGAACCTCAGAGGTTCATCTAGTTCAACCCTTACCTCTACAACATACCTGACCAACAGTCATCTCACCTTGTCATGTGAAAGAGATGGAGGGGTTTAATCAACTGGAACCTCAATGTGAGTCAAGAACAAAAAATATCTATATAAAAAGTCAATGGAATCTTAGGCTGCATTAAAATAAGCCCATAACAACAGAGATGAAAGCTCCATTCTGGAGCATATTTTGCTCAATACTACATGCCAAACTTTGAGGGACACTGGCATCCAGAAGCCTGCCCTAGATAACTAGGATGGTTAAGGGTCTCAAAGACATATCATATGAAAAATTGTTAAAGGAACTGGACAAGTTAATCTGGTAGAAAAAAAAGATTTCAGGGATACCAGCTGTCTCCAAATATCTGAAGCTTTGTCATGTGGAAAAGAGATCAGACTGTTTTGGGCTACAATAGAAAGAGCCAAGTAATTAAGCCTAAAACTTAAGTTCAAGTTCAAATTCCACCATTTACTAATTATTTAACTTTGGGCAAATGATTTTTTGATTTTCTCTGTTTCAATTTTCTTATCTATAAAATAACATTATTATCTTACCTAACAGGGTTCTAAAATAAACTAAAATATTATATGCAATCAGGTGCTTTGTAAACAATAATATATGATCTATCTATTTCTTTACTGAAAGACTTGTAATTTTGTTGGCTAGGAAACTCCTAATGAAGAAACTCATTCTTATCAATGCAGAGTGACAAGTCTTAGCACTTGAGGGTATTTAACTGGATTCTTTATGTGGATCTTTGGACCCCTCAGAGGGATTTCAGGAGGTCCAGGAACTTGGATGGGAAAAAAAATTACATCTTTATTTTCACTAGCTTCAAACTAAAATGCAGTATTTCTTCCAATTATTTAAAAACATTACTCTGAGGGGCAGCTAGGTGGTGCAGTGGTTAGAGCATCAGCCCTGGAGTCAGGAGGACCTGAGTTCAAAATCTGACTTCAGATACTTATTAGCTGTTTGACTTTGGGCAAGTCACTTAATCCTGAATGCCTCAAAAAAAACTACTCTGTTTTCTGGTAGACTGAGCCCTTCACAGCAATACAAGGACCTAAAAAATTTCCAGTGAACTCCTGAGGCACAATGGCTTCCACATTCAGAGAAAGAACTATGGAACTGAATCACAGAATGAAGCAGACTGTTTTCTCTTGTGTTTTGGTTTGGTTTGGTTTGGTTTTTCTCATGGCTTCTTCCATTCATTTTAATTCTTCTCTGCAACATGACTAAAGTGAAAATGTATTTAGTAAGAATGTAGGTGTAGAACACATATAAGATTGTATGCCGTCTCGAGGAGGGAGGGAGAAGGGAAGGAGAATGAAGGGGGAGGGAGATAGAGAAAATCTAAGATTTATGGAAGTGATTGTAGAAAACTGAAAACAAATAATTAATTTAAAAAATTACTCTGAGAAGTTCACAGACTTAATAACTGCTAAGAGTCCAAGACACAAAAAGATTAAAAACACTCGTCTTAGTGATCTAGGGCACTGAGATGTCAAAGTCAGACTGCATCAGAGATGGACTTAAACCTGTTTTTTTCTGACTCTAAGGCTAGCGTTGTCTCCACTCTCCCATGCTGCCTTATAACATATTACACACATGTAAACAATGTTATCATTATCACTATCATTATCTGTGTAGCACTAGAAAACAGAACAGGGACCAAAGAATGGGAGTTCAAGAGAAGCAGATTTGTGCTCAAAAATAATAATAATAATTTGAAATAATGTACCATAACATGGTGGCTCCATAAAGCTGTGAGTTCCCTGCCACTTGCAGTATTCAACTGGAAACTGAAAAAGCAGAGGTCAAGGATTTTGTAAAAGAGATTCCTAAACTGGGTGAAAACTCAAACTCTAAGGTCACTTTTATGATTCTACAACTCTAAAGCAGCAACTCTCTACTGGCCATTGTCTATAAAAGAAGAAAATAAGTCAGCTCCCCTAGCCCTGACCTAGTTCTACTTACTTCATTTTTCCTACATGCCTTGAGCTAGAATATTGGTCCCTCTTAATTCTCCAATACACCTCCCACCCTAAAGGGGAGATCAGTGTAGTACCTCCTAGGAGATGCATAAGAGTAGAAGATGCCTCCATCAGGTATCTCTCCACCAAGGAGGTATTTATTCCAGTAATGGGGGGGAGAGGTTAGGGCTGTGGCCATCTCTCAGATCTCCTATCTCCTTCTTTGCCCTTAGCTTCCTTCAAAAACACCTCTTCTTCCCAAACTGTAAACCTAAAAGGGAAAAAATAAATCTGACACAAACACTTCTCTTCAATCATTCACAAATCATCTTTCTGAAGCTCTCTTTAGTCTTTTCCCTCTATGTAGTTTCCTTTTTTCAGGAACAGCTGAAGCAAGAAAGAAGTGTTAAGAGAGCCAGACATCAAGTATCTGTATATGCAAGAATGACAACCCCAAAAATTCACAAGGAAGGTTTCCAAGGGTGGCAACAGACCTTGCCCAGATAGATAATTCCCTAGTACATTCCTAACTATTTTTAAGAGTAAAAATGAGGGAGAAGAGAAAAGGGGAATGAGAAGGGGAAGAGGGGAAGGCAAGGAGACAGGAGAAGAGAGGAAGAGGGAGAAGTGAAGGAGTGAGGAAAGGGGAGAAGGAATGAACAGAAGGAGAAGAGAAATTTAGTAGTGAGCAAACATTGAGAGATGAATGACATATACCCATGAAGTAACCTCCATGAGTATAAACATTCTATAGTTAATACTATATCCTTGACTTTTGAATTGGAAAAAAAAATCTCAAATTGTACTGAGCAAAAAATGAAGATAATCACAAGGCTAGTAGGAAGCACAAAGAATAAGAAGTGTATTTTATACTTGGTGCTCCTCAACATTTGATCAGAATGTATGACTGCAATAATATAATGAAAAAGATGCAAAGACATTCATTCCATCAAGGACCATTTACTATATCAAGGGCTGTTCTATTCTTAGCACTGCAGTGAATGGGCACTGAGAGGGATATAAAAAGGGTACCGATTTTCTACACTGAAGGACTCATCATTCCTTATTTCAAATATTTCCTTTGCCAAGTCATGATATCTACCCTAGTGATATCTACCCTAGCAATAGCTTCATTTTTTTCTGAGCCTCCATGGGGTACAGTGCCACTTGCAAAGGTAATTCATGGGGGGAAGGGAGAGCAGTTCACTTGCAATGATGAAATAATGCTAATTCTATATACTTAAGTCCCTAGAAGATGAGAGGAGGAGAAGGGGAAAAAGGAAGGCAGAGGAGGCTGCTTAATGACTGCTATAAAAGTGATACTTTTTTCTTCCTTTTTCTTTAAAAAAAAAAAAACAACAACAAAACTAGGTCTTCCTACTCACCAGGGAGAGAATTGCAGTGGACCCCTACAAATATGATCCCATACTAAATGGTATAAAACCTTTAACCTGTTCCATTTTCCAACCCCACTCTTAGGTAGTTAGGTGGTCATGTTGATAGAGCACCAAGCCTAGAGTCATAAAGACCTGAGTCCAAATTCAGCCTCAGACATTTACTAGCTGTGTGACCCCAGGAAAGTCCCTTAACCTGTGTTTGATTCACTTTCCTCGACTGTAAAATGAGGATAGTAATAGCACCTATCTCTCAAGGTTGTTTTGAAGATCAAACGACATAATATCTATAACGCCTGGCACATAGTAGGTGCTTATTAAATGTCTGCTCCCTTCCCATCCCCACCCCTCCTTGGGTAGCCTGGTAACCCTCTGCTCCAGTGGGCTCTCCATATTAATACTGGACTTAATGCAAACACCAATCAGCTTCAGCCAACTTGCAGCTCTAAATTCAAGTGATCTATCTATCACAGCCTACCCCAGCAGCAAGGGTTATAGACATTTACTGACAATCCCAGGTCTCCCAAGTGATATTCTTAAAGCACAGACGTGATCCTATCATTCTACTACTCACGAAATTCCAGTGGCTTCCTAATGTGTCTAGGATCAAATATCAAATCTTGTTTGGCATTTAATAAGCCCTGAACAAACTGCTTCCCATCTATCTTTGCAGCTTTGTTAATAAATTAGTCTCCTTCACACACTCTGCATTCCAGGCAGATCTGCCTTTCCCCAAAAGCAATATTCCATGTCCCTGTTCTACATAACTGTTCCCTATTCATGTTTTCTCAGCATCCTCACCTCTTACATGAGGCCTTTTGTTGGTGTTCTCTACCCCAAAAAATTATCTTGTATTAATTTCACACATATTTGGAATATACAAAGAGATAGTATGGAACAGTGGATAGAGAGCTATAGTCAGAAAGAGGTACATTGAAGTTCCACCTCTGACACACAGAGACTCTGCAAATGATCCTTCTGGGGCTTCTTCAACTCACTCACACTGGGATGCTAAATCTCTCAAGGATAGCTAATTACTTCTCTCAGGCTTCTAAGGACGGTTCTAAGTGTTCAGGATTTCTCGTACTGTGGTTCACAAGCCCTCACCAGTGTCTTTCTCCATTAATTATCACTGAACTGAATTAGCTTTATCAAGGATATTTACTAAAATGATAGGACAAGGAAAATCGGTACAAGAACAACACAGACAACCACCTTACCCCCCCAAACCAGGGACACATTCCTCCCCTGGCACATACAAAATTCCTTAGGAGAATGGGCTCAAACTTAGAAAGCACATGTAGCCAAAAAGCAAAGCCACAATCCACAGCTACAGTGTCCATGAAGTTTCTTGTAAATGTGGCCTTCTATTGGGCTGAAAGGGTTCATGCTCTTTTAGAGTCATGAAGGTACCTTTTCTCAGTGTGTCCAATACGATTTCAGTGTAAAGCAGATGCTGTCTCCGTTACTACTATTCTAGAAACACTGCTACTAGGCTGGGCCTGGAGTCAGGAAGATGTGAATTCAAATCTGACCTCAGCTGCTTACTTGCTGTGTTATCCTGGGCAAGTCACTTTTCTTTGTCTATTTCCTGGACAGTAAACTGAAGATTATAACAGCACCTACTTCACAGGGTTGTGGTGAAGATCAAATGAGGTAATATTTGTAAAAAAGACTTGGTCCAAGTGCCAAGCACAGAGTAGGTACTACATAAATACTTATTCCCTTCTTCCCCACCCCCCCACCTTGTTTCAGTTTTCTAGCGGACACTGTTACCAAAGTAGCCCTAGGAAATCGAGATCTTCTAACTTTTTAAAGTTCACAAGGTGAACTAGTCAATAGAGAGGGAAGTAGGAGAGAAAACAGGCCCTCTTCTTTACCCCTCCACCAGGGCATTCCTCCTGAGGACTCCTTCACCACTGGATTCAACTACTACTCTACTGTGTGGCATGACTTGTATTTAACCAATGATCAAAGCATGTTATTCCCACAAATTAAGGAACTCTTCACCTCTAGTTTGTAATTTGATTTACTGATCCAATCTAGGGTCTGCCCCTCTATGATTACATTAATTGTAGAGAGGGTAGAAGTACCCACACTTACATTTGTATATTCACCCATGCTGTGTACCACAACAAAAAGGAAAGGAACTGCTTCCTTTATTTGTATCCCTAGTCCTAACACAAATCAAGAGCTTAATTAATTCATAATTGTTAAATACCAGAAGGCTTTCTACTTAAACTTTCCATGGGATATGAGTGAATAAGTTCCTCTTTGGGGATTCAAATGCCCCCTGGAAGCATGAGGCCCATCCTCATTTGTACTACATTCTTTATTAGAAATTGTATTTGATCACTGTTTCTCCAGAGCACAGTTCTAATGAACACCAAAATTTCCCATCCAACAAAAGCAGGTCACTCAACAGCCACCTGACAGCCTCAGAGACTGGGGCTTTGATTGGGATAGTAGGAGATATAGGAGAAGGAGGGAGTAACTTTAGAACACAGAATCAAGTATAATCTTTGTGAAATGTAGCAAGAAGTTCAGCCTGAAAAGTGTGGGGATTCATGTTTTACAGTAGTTTCCCATTTACAATGGGAAATTAAGTGATAACAGCAAAGACGTCAGATTCAGAGGGAGAAGTAATGGATTTGAAGTCCTGGGTGATTCCCAGATCGGCCACTTACCAACTATATGACCCTGGACAAATCAGTTCTCCTCCCGGGGCCTAAGTTTCTATAAAATGAAATTACCTGAGGTGTTCTCTATGGCAATGGTATCAAAGTCAAAAAGAACCGTACCACCAAGTTGTACATAAGGATCACTGCAGGTTGCAAACTGACTTACAAAACCACATACTAATATTTTTTTTATTTTGTTAAATATTTCTCAATAGTTCTAGCTGTACTCAGGAGCTTTGAGAATGTTTGTTATCTCTAACCCCTCCCCAATATATCTGCCATACCTCTATTCCAAGGCACCTTGCAGTTCTAATACTCTCTGATTCCTGATATTTGTGGTACAGGCAAAAGAATACTGAACTAGGAGCCAGAAAACGGGTTCTAGGCCTCCAACACATGCTTCACAGATCAATGTGGTAAAAGCTATATGTAATGGAGCAGTAATTGGAAAATTCATTTTGGGGTCAGATTCCCTATGGGCAAAACGCTGCAGAGCATAAATCAGGCTCATTTTAAGAGTGTAGCTGCTCCTACCCTTCAATGTCCCTGCCGACAACATATAGAACTGAAGGGTTTTTCAATGTGCTTTCAATAGACGACAAGAAGAAAGTTATAGAATCCTGAGAGAAGCTGTATTGGTAGACATAATATAAAGATCCTTCAGGGCAGGAATTGTTTCATTCTTTACTTTGTACCTCCACTCGGTAGCACAGTGCTAGGCCCTTAGACAGTACTGAATAAACGCTTGTTAAATGATTAATTGATGACCTATTTAAAAAGTAGGAATAGAAAATACCCTTTGCCAGATCTTGTGATTTCAGCCCCTGCTTAAAGTTCAGTCTATTCCTGCTTGAATGTAAACTTTCCACATTTTTTATCGTCTTCACAAGCTGCAAATTTCTGATGGCACATTTTAAAAGAGGTAGAACCAGATATAGATCAGGAAAATGTTTTAAAAGGGGAGATCTCTCTCAGCTCATTCTCTTTGCAAAGTCCTAGAAATGACCCAAAGGCTAATATATACGTAAAATGGCTGTCAGACTCCCCTTGGTTTATGTAATCTTAGAAGCCACAAAGAGCTTCAGGGCTCTCTGTAAGAGATATCAGGGTAAGAAATATCAGCGTAACCTTGGTGGGGAGTACTGAATATGTAACAACCGAGAATGAAACCAAAGCCTAAAAAAAGTCCAGCAGATGGACTGGTACAAATCTCAAGCAGAGCTTCTGGGCTTCAATCAATTCTGGTTTGGTTTTGTTTGGTTTTCCCCCTGCTTTGAACAAAGAGGCCAGTCAAGGAACAATTTTTAAAACACTGCTCTGCATATTCATTATGGACCTGTATGAGTGTAACAGCTATCAAGGTTTGGACTAGATGCCAGGGGAAGGAGCCTAAATGGCTAAAGAACATGGATTCCTTCCCGGCTGAGGAAGAAAGGCAGCCATTGCAAGAAAGAGAGACAGAGACAGTGATAGAGCAACAGAGATAGGGAGAGAATGTCAGTGAAAAACACAGAAAGATAGACAAAAAAAGAAACCGAGAGATGGAAACAGAAAAAGACAAAAACAGAGACAGAGAGACAGGGACACACAGAAAGAGACAGAGACAAGTACAGAGAGAAAGAGAATGGGAAGGGGAAGAGATAGTCCTGGGGGTAGAAGAGGGAGTAGCTACAGATGGAGGGGACACTTTCCAGGGGACTGACACTAAGACTACAGTGGTTTTTTCTTTCCTTGAAATCCCCTAAAGAGTGACTGAATTCTGCCTTCTCAAAGAAATTACTGGAACAATGTCCAGTAGACCATGAGCTTCTTGAAAGCAAGAACTGTTTTTTTTGCCTTTCATTGCATCCCCAAAGCTTAGCAAGCACCTGGTACACAGTAGGTATTTAATTAAACATTAGTCGACTGACTTCTAGTTGACTGACAACTATGAATTTCCTCTGCTTTCTGTTTTTCCCTTTTACTGATGCACCCAATGGGAAGCTAGATTCATTACTGAGCATTTCTTTGCTATTTTAAATTCTGCTCACTAAGTTATTTACTTTTCACATCATTTACTAGATAAAGATAATTGTAATTGCTCCTTATTTTATGCAAAAAATAGGTTCATATAAAAGTTTACAAAGTAATATTTTGTACATTAAACAATATCTTAGATATATTAGAGGGACTCTCTAATGAAATTCTAAAATGAATCCTTTTGTGAACCAAATTCAGGCAATCTCTCTCTAATTTATCTGCTCTATAAATGTGAATTTTCATATATCAGGTCCAAGGCATAGTTCTATTATCTCCAAGTGCTACATAATTAAATGTACTCTCATACTTTATCTTTGGACCTTAACACATATTAAACTTTCAACTGCCTTTTGGTAGCTGTTATAAAAAGAAAAAAAAGAAAAATCATTTAAACAAAATAATTTTATTTTTTAAAATGTAATCTGTTCATAAGATTTTTTTTTTGTTTTAATAAAATCTTTGACTAATCTATCTTGAAACTCACCAGGTTGTAACCTTCCTCTGGATCCATCTTTTTTTACATTATTGTACAAGAAATCTCACTATTTTAAGCAAAATTGACATGAAAAGCCAATGTGAATTATGGAAGATTTTTACCAAAAAAAAAGTTCAATTGCATTCAAGTACATACAGTAATAACACAAAGTAAGGTAACATACTTCATATTTTTTATCCAAATATTACCTAGCAGTGGTCCTTGGGGATTTACTTTAATAAACAGAAAAAAAATACTTTTTAACTAGCATAAGTTTAAAATATCATAAGAATAAGAAGAGAAGCTGATGAATGTCCCCTGAACTTGTCATTTTGAGTTGCCATATTCTATGACCATAGTTTTTAAGACAACAAAACGATAAATATGTAAATGGATTCTGAGAGAATAAACTCTTTTATTTTATATTAGATTATTATTTTACTAACCAAAACAAAAACATTTCTTATTCAAGGGTTTTATGTGTGGCTCCAAGAATTAGAAGGGAAAATTTTAAAAATAGAAAATTTAGTCTCATAATCAGAAAGACCTAAAAAGTCCTGCCTCTGACAGATACCGGCATGGCATATAACCCTTGGCCAGTCACATAACATCTTGGGACTTCTTCAGGAAACAGTCTAAAACTCTAAACTGCAGTGCATATACCAATCTGCGATGATAGAGGGAGTTTCCATACTGAAATCATAGATCCAACACCCTCCATCCTCCAAACTGGAGAAAATGATACTGTATTTTGAAAATCTGCTTATCAGTATTTTTAGTGTTATTAAATTTAATAACAATTTTTAAAATCACAAGAAATAATTTATTCTCTTAGGGGATATAACTAGTATTTCTGCAGTCTTCAAACTGTGAATGAGTTTTATGAAGAAAGGGCTATGTAAAGGTTAAGCCTCAGCCAAATAACTGTTGCAAATTCCAAATCAATGGAATTCAAATCAGCTTTTCCTTCGTTCAAGGCTATATTCAGTACACATACACTGACTTGTAACAGAAATAGGTTTACCTCATATAAGCCTTGAGATTGTTTAAATTTTTAATTTACTGACATTTAATTAACTCCCATCCTCTATATTTGAATAACACTTCTGAGTAAGATCAAATTTTCAAGACTTTAACTCCAAAAGTATTACAGTTTAGTGTCTCAAATGAACAACATTAAAAATAAGAACTAATATTCCTGAATAACTCCCAAGTTACCCATAATACTATGTAAACACCTGTGCTTGCAACTTCATAGTAGAAATCTAAGTACTGTGCACAACAAATTCTGGTGATGTTTTCTGATATTTGTCATCCAGAGAGTTATTTGGAAACATAAACTTGATCAATTAAAAATGTGATCTTTGCTTGGCACTCAAGGGCCATGTCAATCACTAAGATGGCAATTATACAACTATAGGCATTAGGTGTTATTTTGTGCGAATCACCTGGTACAATTTGCATTAAATTAAATGGTACATTTTTAGTGTTCTCTAAAATTACTTTGAGACTGAATTATTATAGGACACAAAATGGGGGAGAGGTGTCTTGTCTTGAACTGTTTCAGTTTAAAGTTTCTAGTAGAAAAGAGATTTAATTCAAGGATGGTCAGTTTGCGGGCCTTTCCTGATGCCTAGTTCCTGAAATCACTTAGCATTTTTATAGTTTGTATACATTTCTGTACATGCTCATCTATGTATATGTGCTATCTTCCCAGTAAAATGAACCTCCTTTGTGTAAGGGCTGTCTTTTTGTCTTTGTCTCCTTACTACCCATCTTCTACCAACAACCATTGCTGACCAACTGGCAAATAAACACAAAAAACCCTGGGAAGTAGCAGCACTCCCCCCCAAACCACTTATGAAGACAGTTCTGACAGGGAAAAGGGGTAGGAAATAAGCATTTATTAAGTACCTACTATGTGTCCAGCACTTTACAAATATTATTTCATTTGATCCTCACAACCCTATGATGTAAGTGCTATTATAATCCTCATTTTACAGATGAGGAAGTTGAGGCAGACAGAGGTTAAATGATTTTCCCAGGACCATGTAGCTAGTGAGTATCTGATGCCAGATTTGACCTGAGGTCTTCCTGACTCCAGGCTCAGAACTCTATCTATTGTACCACTTAGCTGCCATCATCACAGTCATGTTCCAGGGAAGCAACTTAGAGAGAAAGGACCAGTCATCCCCACCAACTGCCCACTGACTGCCACTCAGTGTAGGCAAGCCAGCCCAGCTGAAATAGTAAGCTACCCTGAGGAAAAGACAAAAGTCAGCATGTGCCTGGCAAGTCAGACCACTACTATTACCCTTGACCATCACCTTCCTTTAGACAGCCCCCAAAAGAAAGTTCTTGCCACCAAAGTCCTTAGCACTGTCGAATGGTTCAACATCAGAAGCTGAAGGGATTGTCCGTATGTGTCACATTTCCCTAACAGATTACAACCCTAACTTTGTATCTCCCCTAGTATTTGGCATAGTGCTATGCACAGAAATAGGTATATAATAAATATGTAATGAAATTACTGAATTGAACCTGGATAAAACTAGGTCAGGGTCCAACAAGAATGCTTAGAATATCAGATTAATGGAATTCCCCAGGAAGGGCAAAGAAGGTTATTTCAAGGGCAGTGCCTCATTCATCTAGTGAGTCAAGAGAGCTGGGGGTAAAATTTCTAAGAAGCCAGAGCCAAAGAAATTTGAAAAGGGAGAAGAAACTGCATACAAAATCAATCAAGATGAGCCGCAAGAAAGAACTGGAGTAGAGCCAAATAGAGAAAAGCATAAAGGTTCCAAAGGGAGTCCTATCCCTAGAGATAAATCTCACAAGTAGACGCTAAAAGGGCTGTTGTTGTTGCTATTGTTGTCCAGTCATTTTTCAGGCACATCTGACTCTCTATGAGCCCATTTGGGATTTTCTTGGCAAAAACACTAGCGTGGTTTGCCACTCCCTTCTCCAGCTCATTTTACAGATGAGAAAACTGAGGCAAACAGGATTAAGTGGCTTGCCCAGGGTCACGAAGATATTAAGCCTCTGAGGCTAGATTTGAATGCAGGAAGATGAGTCTTTCTAACTTCGGGTCCAGCATTCTACCCACTGAACAACCTAGCTGCAACATCTCTGTTGCCTCAGATCAATATTGGGGAAAGAGCTCCAACCCACATAGAATTGGTGGCAGGCCAGCTCTAGGGACAAAAAAAAGAGTAAGTCAATAAAATTCCTGGCACTGTCAATAGGTAAATGATCTTATACAACTTCACTTTTGAGTCTCAGTTTTCTCATCTGTAAAATCAAAGGACTGTACTAGATGATCTCTAAGGGATGTTCTGACTTTTTCATGAGACTGACAATTAGACCTACTAAACTCCAAAAATTATTACAATGTCATTTAGCAATTTGTAGTAACTGCCATTTTTTTCTATTGCTTACCATTTAAATGCCTGCTACTAGTAGTAAAATCCTTAAATTTACAAGGATCCTTGACAGTTTTTTTATGTCATAGATCCCTTTGTCTGGTAAAGCCTAGAGACCCCTTTGTTGAATAATGTTTTTAAATGCACAAATTAAAATATACAAAATTACAAAGGAAAGCAATCATAATGTAATACAATTATCAAACTACTTTAAAAAAAAAAAAAGAATTCAGGGACTTCTGGTTAAGAATTGCAGTCCAAGGAGAAACTGAAGAATGGGCATGTGCTTATTTCAGAGATAGTCGGGTGGGAAGATATTAGAACAATGAAGATCAATGTTCCCCTAGGGGCGGGGGGGGGGGGGGGGGGGGGGGGGGGAGGGAAAGAGGAGAAGGGAAATTCAAAGGGCCACACTCCTCCCCCTCCCTACCTCAGGAGGAAAAATAGCCAGGTAAATAGCTGGGTAAAACCAGATGAGTGACCCTATGTTCTAAACAGAAAAAACTGAGTACTTACCATGCCTGAATCTGCAAAAAGTCAATAAGGAACTTGGAAATCACTTAGCTCAGCTCCTTTACTTTACAAATGTGGGAATCGAGACTCTAACAGGGGAAGTGATTTGCCCAAGATCCAATCACAACCAACTAAGTGGTAGAACTAGGACATGAACCTTCTGAGACTAAGTAAAGAGCTCTTTGTACCAGTCCAGGTTCCTTAGCACTGATCTCGTTGAGATTCATGCAGACATTAGGAGCCCTCAATGGGACATGGAATAATAAGGAATACTGAGGCCAGACTTGTCATGATCTACTTTTACTTATTCTCCCCAGGAGTAACAGCATTAGGACAAGTTCCAATGAGCAACAGAGTTCTTGCATTTAAAAGGGACCTGGTCAGCTGACAAAACTAAATTTCTACCAGTTGTGTAGCTTTCACTGACATTTATTAAAAGGATACACCAAAATCCTTAAAAAGAGAACAACAGAAGTATAAAGGGGGGCACCTCCAAACTAAGTTGTCAGCACCCCAGCACTGTCCTCATTTCCATCCCACAGGAACTCTGGTCTTTGCCTCTAGAATGCTGGGCTCTGATTGCATGGGGCTGGAGGAGCACGCAGCACACAGCGCACAGGCTGTACCAGCACATCCCTGCCACAGCAGGGCCAAGCAGGAAGACGCTGTCAGTCTGAGGCAGCAGCCATACTGTGGAATCCCAGATATATCAGCCCAGGATGGGAGTCCAGCAGAACCAAGCAAGTGAGAGCTATGGAGCCCTAGGTATCTGAAGTGGCAGGTCCTAAGACTATCAGGTCACAGATTAAATGTCTGTAAGTCACCTACTTGAACTTCTGGAAGCCAAGATGACAGAGTGATCGGTAAATGCTCTCCCCCTCCCCTGTTGACCTTGAAAGACTCATAAAATATTTTCCCAGAAAAATCTGGAACAATGGGATCAGCTGAAGGGGCAAACTGTCTCTTAGTACGTGAGGCTAGAAAAATCTCTAATGAGGGTCCCTCTTGCTGTGATTGAAAGGGACCAGTACAGGACCAGAGCTGTCCCAGACAGCCCCACCTCAGTGAACTGGGAGGAGATCCTGAGCCCCAGGAGGGTGGAGCCCACAACTGCCAACACCAGGACCCAAGGCATGCCTCAGAATCCCAGGGAAATCGCAAAGACGGGATCACCAACCACTGAGTTTGCCTATGCTCTAGTTCAGCAGAGGAGACCTACTGTAGTCAGATCACCCCTCCCCCACACTTAACACAACTAGCTCCAGGACAACTCCCAGGGAAACCCAGAAAGACTTTACCTGGCCTCTGCTTTCTCACACCGGCCAGCTCAACATCAGCTTCTAGCTGAAAAAACCAGAGGCCACAACACACAAAACCTCAAGTTCTAGGCACAAGAACTGTGGGACAGAGCCCCTTGTGCCTTAGAAGCACTTTAAAAAGTATTTTAAAAGCCAGGAAAAGGGTGATCATCATGAATAAGAAGCAAAGCAGAAAAGAAAAGACCATAGAATCTTTCTATGGGGACAAGGACCAAAACACGAATACCAGAGGTCAGCATTGAGACTGTACTCCCATCTGAAACTTCAAAGGGGAATATGAACTGGTCACAAGCACAAAGAGCACTCTTGGAGGAGCTGAAGAAGGATTTTAAAAGCCAAATTAGAGAAATAAAAGAAAAACTGGCCAATGATTTTAAAAATATGAAAAAAGAATTCACTGAAGAGAATAGTTCCTTAAGAAGGAAAATTGGACAAATGGAAAAGGAAGAACAAAACCTAACTGGGAAAACTGGACAAATGGAAAAGGAAGCACAAAAACTAACTGGAGAAAATAACTCCTTAAAAGGAACAACTGGACAGATGAAAAACAAGATGCAAAAGTTAACTGAAGAAAACAATTTGATAAAAATTAGAATTGGTCAAGTAGAAGCTAATGATTCTATGAGACATCAAGAATCAGTCAAACAGAATCTAAAGAATGAAAAGACAGAAGAAAATGTAAAATATCTAAACTGACCATCTGATGAACAACTGACCCTGGAAAATACATCCAGGAGAGAAAAATCTAAGAATTATTGGTCTGCCAGAAAGCCATGATGAAAAAAAAAGCCTGGACATTATCTTCCAAGAAATCATCAAGGAAAACTGGCCAGAAGTCCTAGATCCAGAGAGCGAAATAGTCATTGAAAGAATCCACCATTCACCTCCTGTAAGGGATCCCAAGGTAAAAACACTAAGGAATATCATTGCCAAATTCCATAACTATCAAGTGAAGGAGAAAATACTACAGGCAGCTAGAAAGAAACCATTCAAATGTCATGGAGCTACAGTCAGGATCACACAAGACCCTCAACTTCTACATTAAAAGATGGAAAGAACTGGAATATGATATTCCATAAGGCAAAGGAGCTGGGATTACAACCAAGGATCAATTACGCAGCAAAGTTAAGCATAATATTTCAGGCAAGGAGATGGAAATTCAATAAAATAAGGGTTTTCCAGACCTTCCTGATGAAAAGGCCAGAGCTCAATAGAAAATTTGATCTTCAAATACAAGTCTCAAGAGAATCATAAAAAGGTAAACAATGGGAAAAAACTTGTCATTCAATATGGGCATACTGTTTACATCCCTATAAGTGAAGATGATACTTGTTAATCTTCAGAATTATATATTTATCATGATATATAAAAAGGATACATATAGCTAGAGGGAGCAGGTATAAAGTAAATGATGTGATGATAAAAATGTGATTTAAGGGTGCAAAGGGACTGTAACAGATGTGAAAAGGAGGAGGCAGAAAATAGTAAATTACATCACAGGAAGAGGCACAAAATTATATTACAGTAGAAGGAAAGAGGGGAGGGAGAGGAGCATTGTTTGACATTTACTCTCATCTGATTTGGTTCAATGAGGGAACAACAAACTCTGTTAAGTATAGAAATCCAACTTGCTCTATAGGCAGTAGGAGGGGAAGGGGAAAAGAAAAGGGAGGGGAGGCTAAAAGGGAAGGAAGAAGTAATAAGAGTAAAGGGGAGTAAAAGGGAAGGGGGCTGAAAGAAGGAAGGAAAGACTGAGGGAGGCAGTGGTCAAAAAAAATACAATGCTGAGCTCCCATAAGTGACCCCCGCAATCACTTCTTGTCTATAAGAATATCATTCTCCCCACCTCATAACTTCCCTTTATGTATAGCTTTCCCCATTCAAAGGTAAACTCCTCCAAGGGAGTGATAGTCTTGATTACTTGTATCTGTAGACCAAAGCGTAGCACAGTATCTGGCACATATAAATACTTAATAAATGTTTTATCATTCATTCATTCATTAAGTGGGGGGAAGTTGTTTCTGGGTTTTAATGGAAGTAATAACTGTTAAATTCAAAAACCTTCAGAACCTCACATTTATTTCTTCTAAATACACTTGGTAAACAACTAGGATTGAGTTGGTTGTGAGTTCTCCATGAAGAAGAATATATTTCAGTTAAGTCACATGCTTTTCTTTGGGGAAGCTGTTGTTTTAATTAATATTCCAGTAATTGATATTGACTTTAATTGACTGATGATGGTCTTATGATAAGTCATTCCCTGCCAAATTCTGTTTATCTGGATGCCTGAAGGCTACGAGCACCAAATCCTATTAAATGAACTCTCTTCTTGTTTTTTTTCTGCCCTCTTCCCTGTACCACCCATTTTGATTTCATAGTATTCTGAAACCAGAGAGGTCCTTGAGAGGTCATTGAATTCAGCCTTGTAAATCATTTTCTAAGACTCTTGGGTCATAAACCCATAATTATCCTGCTCAATTTGCCTTAGCCTTCCACACATTTAGTTTCTCCTTTTAGTTTTTTTTCACTTTATTTTTCTAATTCATAGGCCACTCCTTCTCAACCAGAACAAAACACTGTGGGGAAATTGTGAAATTCTTTACCCATTTTTGACTAAGGTGAGAAGATCACCACCATAGAGAATGAAGCTGAAAGATAGAGGCTAAGACATATACATATATATATATATATATATATATATGAAGGTATCTATATCAATATAAACCTATGTCCTGAGGGTCCAGTTCTCCTGAGTGGGGAATACCTGCTGGAAATGATTTCCTGCAGATGTCAAGCAATGCTCCATCCCACTTCTGACTCCGCCACATTTTACAATTCAGGAAAATAGTTTTCAAGAAGCTGTGACTTGTCAAGAGATACATAACTAGTATGTGTATGAGACAGAATGTGGACCCAGGTCTTCTGACCCCCAAACCCCCACTCTTTTTCTTATACCACATCTTCACTGTGGTGAACACTAATAGTGCAATATAAATCATTCCTTCTCAAAAGCAAAATCACCACCAAAGTGCTTATTTGGGAAAAATCACCATTATTTCCAGTATTATATAATTTGGAGTTATAATGAGTGGAATAATCCTATTTCCTTCTCCACATTTTGATATGCCTAAGGCAATCATAGAAAGGAATAAAGGGAATGTGAGGAAACAGATAAAAGAGAGAGCACCATGGAACACCTAAAGATGTTACCAGGGCAGGAAAACAGGTAGGAAAAGAAATAATCAGAAGGGAGAACAGAGACTAGAGAGAGTGCTGGAAGGTAACAGTCAATTGCTTATGACTAATAGACTCAAGTTATATTAATTCATCTTTCAGGCTTTATTACAGGAAAAGGAGGGTCTTCACCCAAAGGCTGAATGCACTCTTAGATATTTATCTGACCAGAGGAGTGATGTTGCTCTGGTTACCTCCAGAGGCCTAGAGAATGATCTCTCCCCTGGGGGCTGTAGAGTTGACCCTTTAGAACAAGAAGAGCAGAAGAGCTTCTAACAGTAGTTAATCATCTAATTAGCATTTCAAAGAGAAATGATAAGAGGTGTTAACCCTGGGAAACTCAAAGCCCAAGCGAACTGGCAGAAGCCCAAAGATCCTTCCAGCTGGTCGGCAGCCCAAGAAGTCCAGAGGGAGGGCCAATTCCCAGAGCATCCAAGGGGATAACACTACATATATTCTTGCATTCTTCTCCATCCTGCCCTATCTCAGCATTTTAAAATAGTCAACCAAGCTTAAATATCATTTATTCATTCAACATTCATTTATTGTTTTTGATATTTCTTAAGTTTCTAATAAAAGAATTTAAAAACAAGCATTTATTCAGCACCTACTGTCTGCCAGGCATTGTGCCAAGGTACTTAAAAAATAGCAAAAAAGCAAATTTTGCCCTCAAGCATCCTAAGGGGAGAGTGAGAGGGGTAGTAGTTTCAAGGACTATATGAACTTAGCTATCTGAATGCAGAATATGAGCAAAGGAAGTGTAAAAGGAAGAAAGAACTAAAAGTTAGTAGGATCATGAAAGGGCTCTGCCTGGAATAAAGGTAAAGATTCTAAGAAGTAAGAAAAGGAGGGAGTGCATTCCAGGCTTTATCACCCAAAATCATCAGGATCAAAGATTTAGAGTTGGAAGAGACCTTAGGGGTCATTTAATCCAAACCCTTCTCTCATAAAGAAACTGAGGCCCAGAGACTTGCCCAAGGTCACATAGGTAATCAGTGGCAAGGATGAGACTTGAAAATTGGGAGTTAAAGAGCTAGATTCCCAAGGCTCTTTGCCTGGCTACTGCAGTAGCCGACTGGTCTACCTACCTCAAGTCTTTCCCCCATACCAACATATTTTACATACAATTGTCAGGTCAATCTTCTTAAAGCATAGGCCTGACCATGTCACATAGATACCCCCCATTCAATAAACTTAAGTGGGTTACCTACAGGTATTAGCTCTAGATACTAACTCTAGGATCAAATATAAAATGCTCTGGCATTCAAAGTCCTTCACAACCTAATCCCATCCTACTTTGTACTCTTTTACTTTATACCATGACCCCTTTCCCACCATGTACTCTGCAATCCAGTGACACTAGCCTTTTTACTAATTCTTGAACAACACTACATATCCCCACTCCTAGAAGCATTTTCACTGGTTATCCCCCATATGTGGAATTTTCTCCCTCCTCAGCTGTCCGCTGACTACGCTAAAATCTCACTTAATGCAAAAAGTCCTTCCCAATCCTCCTTAATCTTAGTGTCTTCTCTCTAAGACTACCTCCAATTATCCTGTATATAGCTTGTTGGTACATAGTTGTATGCAGGTTTTCTTCCCCATCAGATCGAGAATACCTTGAAAGCAAGTACCAGTTTTACCTTTCTTTGTAACCCCAGTGCTTAGCACAGTGTCTAGTATAAATGCCCGTTGACTGATGGATTGTTCTTTGGATCCAGGATTTGGGACAATTTTGAAAGAAAAAAGGAATCACAAAAAGGCAACTGGTGACTTAAGGAGGAAGTAAGAATAAGAGACCGTCCTACCTTAGCAATGGAGGAGTGCTGGAGCTGAAGTGCATATATGAACTTCTGGAGCTGTTTGTTCTGTTTTTAAACTCTGGTCTACTTTTGGCGGGGGAGTATCTTTGATAGTCTGATAGGGACTATGGAACCCTTCTCAAAATGTTTTTAAATGTACAAAATAACCTACAAAGTATTACAAAAGAAACCCATTATACTGAAATACAATATCAACTAAATTAAAGGTTACACATTTTTTAAAAATTTATTTGACCCAAGGTTAAGATCCCTGAGACGGATAGTGAAGTTCTCTAAACATTCCCATTTAATATTGAGCTCATGACACAAAACTCCTAAATATCTTACAATGGTAGTTCTTAATCTGGGGGTACAGAGATGTATTTCAGGGGACCCATAAACCAGAATGGCAAACCCCACCAAAATTGCATCTTTATTTTCACTAACTTCTAAATGAAATTTAGCATTTCTTTCCATTATGAATTGTTTAGAGAAACATCTCTGAAAAAAGGTCCACAGACTTCACCAGATTGCCAAAAGGGTCCATGAAGGTAAAGAAGGTAAAGAAACACTTCTGTGGAGCATCCTAATGAGATATACATGGGTCACCAGTTTAAGAAACACTGAAGGTGTCACTAGTGGAAAAAGTTTTAGAAGTTTAGAGTATGACACCCAGCTGGACTGACAGCCCACTGAGTTATTCCACCAGTATCTCTATCTTAACCAGGCACAGCAAGACGAGTGAGGTCTAGAAATGACTAGGACAACATGTTGGGAAACTGTGTAGTGGTCAGACAACTCGGCATGCTTGCTGGTGTCAAAATATAAATTACAGACAAGAGTCTCCCAGTGAAGCTATGTGACTACAAATCATGGACTTCCATGATTTTGGAATTTTGTGGGGGATTAAAAGGCTAATCAAATGACATACCATGAGTAACAGCAGACAACCTATTACAAATGATGATTTGAATGTAAGAAGTGATATAAAATGCATAGCACTGAATCAGGCTCATGGAGCTGGAAGGAACCTCAGAATTCTCAATGGTGGAGAAACCTCTCTACAAGATTCCCAACATATGGGGATCTAACAGAGGCCTCCAAGTGAGAGGGAACACACTGGCTATCTTCTGCAGTGGCCCATTTTATACTTGGCCTGGTCTAATTGGCACTGACTACTTTTCGCAGGATAAAAATTCTTTCCTTCTTTGACAATGAGAGCATTTGCTCTTCTCCAGTCCTCTCTCTCATTCTCCATGGTCTTTAGCAGTTCAGTAGTTCAGGAATCCTGTCTTTCAGTATCTTAGGATACTGGGTCTGGTGGCCTAAACTCAGCAAGCCAGTCAGTTGTTTTCTCAATATCTCCCCTACTTATTTTGGGTATCTACTCTTTGCTATTTTTCCAATCAAAAAATTATTCTTCTTGGCAAAGAAAACAGAAGCAAAGTAAAAACTAAGCAGCTCTATGACACGCCGTCTCAGATCAGTTCTCATCACGCCATCCTCCCCAAACATCCTTTCCTTCTTTGACTCTTCTTTTCATCAATATGCATTTTAAAAAGCAGCCATTAACTATGACTTTTTTGTTGTCCATAACTTTTCTCACAAAATGAGCTCTACTCTCACATTGTTTTTTATTGTAGCTATGCTTCTGTATTCATCATCCATTATGTACATTTTGGTTTGTCTCCTATAAATGTCTCTTCTAAAATCTAATTTGATAATGAGTCCCCTGTGCGTGGTTATCAGTCTTCCTTTTCTTCTTCATCATAATTATTTCTCTTTGTGTCCTCAAAATATACCCCTGCCTAATTTCAGTACATGGAATTCCACCTATCCATTCTCTGAACATTTTTAAATCTTCTCATCAAAAATCTTAGATTTATGTCAAATTATACCTGGCTTTCCTGCTGTTCTCTATCATGAATTCAGAGATGAAGTGGTCACTTCCCTCACAAGGTTTCCATAATTACTAAGTCAGCAACCAGTCTCTCTTTATCAGTGACAATCAGATTCAAAAGAAAAGCATATTCTAATCTATCTTAGCTCCTCCAACTCTCAAAGGATGAAATTATCATTAGAATAAATTAATAACTCTTTGAAACAAAGAGTTCCTGCAGATATTCTAATAAATGGTGATCCTCCTCCCAGATCACTATTATATGATGCCTCCACTGATTTTCACCCAAATGTTCTCTGCCATGATTCCCTCTTTTTGTTCCTGGTTTGTCTCATCCAAGTACACAGTCTTAATATATAATGTTATTTGCTCTCTCTCCTGCCCCCTCCACTTCTCTCTCTCTCTCTCTCTCTCCCTTCCTCCCTCCCTCCCTCTCTCTCTCTTTTTTAATAAGGCACAGCACATGCTATTTCAGAGTTATATTCTGATCATGGGTTTCATTCCACCAAGTTTCAGTGATACTTATAAAGTTTCATCTGATTTGCTGAATTATGACCTATAGCTCACTATGCATATTATCCATACTTTCTGCATTTGTTCATAGACATCTGAAGCAATGGGTTTTATCGCTGAAACCTTTCTTGGATTTTCTGTCCTGTAAGTTACCAAGTGTCATCACTGCCATTCTTAGTCCTAAATTGTAGCAACTTCCACTGATCTAATCTGTTAGTTGTAGTTTTCTCCATCTCCATCTCTTTTCAGTTGAAAACTGAAGCCCTCATTAGATGTACTCTATCCCTAGACAAGAGATCACCACCCCTATATTTTAAGCCATGGTCCAGAAATCCAAATTCCTTTCTCCTATGCCATCTTAACTAGTTGATCACTTTCTGAATTAATCTCTCTTCAAAAGCCTCTGTCTTCAGTATGCACCAAGAATGAAAATGTCATCTGTATTCTTAAAGACTTTCTTTCCTTGTCCCAAATTTTGCACTCTCTAGCAATGACTACTTAGAGCTAAACCACTCAGCTCCATCTCCCCGTATCATCATCTCCCTATATATATTTTTGCCTTTCTGCATGACACCTCTCCACTAGTCAAACCTGGATGACCAGAGACCATGCCAGGCAGGAGTTAAGCTACTTGGCTGTGCATATCTTGGAACCACTCATCTTCATCTGGCCCATTTTATACCACTTCTTTTCACATCTTGCTCTGAGAAGTGTGATGGGTGAAATCTGAAATAACTGAGGAAACAAAGGTTTGAGCTTCTGAGCAAAGTGATTTATTAAGTAATGCATGCCAACTGCATAATAAATTGGGATCAGGTCCCCTCAGTTTGGCACTGGACCCCAAATACAGGGGGAGACAGAATTTTATGCATTAAAAGAAAACAATTAACAGGATATACACTAGGATACAAGATTAGGTGATATGATTTCTAACTGAAGAAAAGATTAAAGGCTTTATGAGTTGAGAAAGGGATAAGTAAGTTTTGAGAGTTGGAAGGAAGGGAGAATGAGCAGGTAGACCTTTCTGATGTTAAACAGGATGTCATTCAATTCCCATGAATACCAGGCAGGTAGAATTTACAGGAAAATGAAACTTGGGTCTCAAAGTGGAGTCAGTTTTACAAGATAGAGTCAGTTTGGTTCATACAATTCTCATAATTCTCTCTCAGAATTGTAATCAAGTCAACATTCTGAAAATGGTGTTAGCTGACTACCCTACTGTTGGACTAATCATCTTTGTGACTTCAAAGACCTTAACTCCCTTCCTAGCCACATTCCCCTATCTGCACAGCCTCCCCCGTTAGAACTTGAGCTTTTTGAGTGCAGATTTTCATTTGTATTTGTACCCCCAAGTACTTAGCAAACTGTCATACAGTAAGTGTTTAATGAATTATTTTCATTCTTTTTCACTCAATAGCAACATTATTTGTGCTCACACAAATCACCAAAAGTGGGTAGTAGACTCAATGATCACTGAGTCTGAAAAGCTCATCCACCCATTATTGTTATCCATTACAGTATCCGTAATTCTGTGACTCTATGAAGTGCTTATGATGTGTCAGGTACTGTGCTGACAGTTGGGAATACAAAGGCAACACCCTCCCTTAAAGAACGTACACTCTAACAAGGGAAACAATATGAATATAGGAGTATACATGCTATGTAAGTATATGCACAACATGTACAAAATCAATATGATGTAGATTTGAGAGAAACAGCACTAGCACTTGTGTGGATCAGGAAAAGCTTCATGTAGAAGTTAATGTTTGAGCTGAGTCCTGGGGAAATCTGGGATTCCAAGACAAATGGGAGAGCACATGCATTCTAGGCATGCAAAAGCATAGAAGTGGGAGATGGGAGGCTCACCAAGAAAAGAGTGGGCAGAACAGTATGGCTGGATTGTTGAGTTGGGAGGAGGCGAGGAAAGACAGAGAGGCCTGGTTGTAAAAAGACATCAGTGTCAAATGGAAGAGTTTGTATTTTATCCTGGAGGTGACAGAAAGTCCCTGGAATTTATGGGGAAGGGTAGAGATTGGGGGACAGATTGCTGTTGTTGTTTGTCCTTCATTTTCAAAGAGAGCCATGATACCTGAAAGATGATGCCACGACTTGCAATGGAATTGGATATAAGTGAGGAAGGCTGTGCAAAGTCACTAGCCTCGCTTACTCCTCTGGAGCCATCTGGGTCCAATGGCCAGATATAGATCAGGAAAACTAGAGATGGACACAGATGTAGTGGGGACCTTGACCTTTTCAAGCTAAGGTCTTTCGGAGTTCTCACTTTGACTGAGGCAATATCCTTTGGGAGAAAAGGAGGAAATGATATGATCAGAACTGAGATTTAGGAAAATCACTCGTTTCCTGTTACATACATATTCTAGGAAGACAGGAGACCAATTTAATGCTATCATTAGGTCAACAAACAGCTGCTTAAGTGCTTCTTCAACAGGAAGTCACCAACTACCACTACTATGTTCTTCCTCCAACCCTTACTGGATAATCTTTCTCCCAACAGTAGCTTAGCTCCAAATGTTCAGTGGTCTTTTTTCCTTTTTTCCTGAGTCACACATTCTTCTACTCTCTAATCTGCTAACACAAATTAAGTTTCCCTTCTGTTTCTTGAGACTCTTTTTTATTTATTTTTCTCTTGTTCCAGGTCGTCTTTCCTTCATTCTCTGTAAGCCTTTCTCCTACTTTTTTTTTTTAAAGAAACACTCCTCCTGATAAACTGGAAAGGCATTTCTCAAACTCTTTAACGTTCTATTTCTTCTAAGAGAATGCTACCACAATGACAATTTTCTGAGCAATCATAATTTTTTTTAAGCTTATGGTTCTCCACTTTGTGGTCTTTAACCTCTGGTGATTTATGCATTATTTTGTCAAAATATTTAGTGACTCATTCAATTACTATTTGTTTAAATATTAGAATTTATGGAACATTCTGATGGCTATGGGAACAAATCAGCCAACAAGCATTTAATAAGTGACTACGTGCCAGGTACTGTGAAGAGTAGAATGTTTGAAATTTGGACTCTCCCAGAAAATCTGGATGGCACAACCACACAGCCCCCACCTGAAGAATTTACTATCACTCCTTTTCTCAATGTGTCCAGTCTAGCAGAGATGTGTTACAGAAAGTCTCATAGTGAGTAGACTGGCCATGTTCCAGGTTCCTATTAGCTATGCTGCCTTGCCATTTAATGTTAAGTATGGCTCACTGAGGACACTGAAACTGTTTAAAAGGTCAAATGTAACAATAGCACATTCAGATCTCACAGCTTTAAAAATCTGCAAGCTATTTGAGGACATGGATCTTATTCGTCTTTGTAACCTCCCTCCTCTTCTCCCAGTCCCCCAGAAGAGCAGAGGTACTCAATAAATATTTATAAAATCATAGAATTTTGGTACTAAGATGAACCTTAGTTATCATTAGGTCCAACTCCTCCTCCCTTATTTTACAGATGAGAAAATTAAAGTTCCTTATGTCTTTTATACAAGTATTACTTTTTACTTTTTATTTTGCACTAGTTATCTCTGTCGGTGTCTTAGACCTTCATAAGGGGCTAAGCTACATGGCACGGTGGATTAGAATATTGGGCCTGGAGCAAGAAAGACCTGAGCTCGAATTTGGCCTCACACACTTACTTATTGTATGACACCAGACAAATCCTTTCACTTTTGTTTACCTCAGTTTCCTCAACTATAAAATGGCAATATTAACAGTACACTACCTCTCAGGTTGTGAGGATAAAATAGCACAGGCCTGGCACACAGTAAGTGCTTAATAGATGCTTATTTTCCTTCCTTCCTAGATGACAAATTCCACAAGGACTGGGATTTATACTTTGTTAACTTCCCCAGGGCACAAAAGAAGGCATTTGTTTATTTGAAATGAATTAGTGCACAAACAAATGAATATAAAAGGTTATATGCTATACAATGTTGTGAAGTCCAGGTCGCTACCATGTTGATTTCAAAGCTTTGGTTGGGTCAACAACTTACCATACTAAAATAAAATGTAAAAGGTTCTTTTTCAGATTCCAAGTCACCACAGGCTTCCTAATTCTTTTTCTATTTCCTTGACACTGGATAATGGACAATGAACTACCTCAATAGAAAAACTCAGTAAAAGCTTTCAGCTCTATTTCATCTATGAATTTTGGAGCACTATAGAATTTTCCAGGTACAAACTAGTTCATGAAGCAAGAATTGCAATCATTATTTAGGTGACTATAGGCAAATGAAGTCAGATTAAACCACCGAGGTTCAGAATCAGTTTTGAAAGGGTCAGATGAAACTGTATTTTATCTCTGTCATCAATTTTTTTCTCTTATAAGCAAAACCACTTCTTCTAACCTATGCACATTCACCAAGCATCCTCCCTTTGTCCAATGTATCTATAATATATTTTTAATGCTAAGGACTCATTTTACAGGGGGACATACAGCAAGACCATTCTTTCTAATGGACCAGAGATTCTTAATCTTTTTTTGGTGCTATGGATCTCTGTGACAGTCTATGAAGTCTATGGTCCCCTGTGGTAGCAACCACACTAGCACAAAGGGTGGGCTGCTAGCATGGGTTCTTTGATCTGCTTTTCTAAAGGAGATAGCTTTAAAGGGGTCCACAATCTTTAATTAAACACCAAGGAAGAATCCAATAGACAGATAAATAGAAAGGAGTATCCAAGAAGGAATTCAATAGACAGGGCTCCAACTGTCTAAACAGAGTACTAGATAACTAATCACCACACCAGGAAGCACCAGCATCTGAGTTCATAAAGCCAGGGGTCCCCTTAACAATGGCTACCCAGAGTTTCATCTGGCCAAATCACAAAGAAAGATTCTTCCCATGAGTGAGCCCCAAAGTAAAGCACCAACCTCCCAGTATATATAGTTTCCAACTAATAGGCTCAGAGTCAGAAGGCATCACAATCCATGTGACTGAGTGCCTAATTTGCTCAGTACCAAAAGGTGTGAAAACCTTCCTATAAACAAGTCTCCCTGGAAGCAAGCTTCCCCTTAGGCAAGTCTCTTCCCCAAGGCAATATTAATCTCCCTGAATCACATGATGGGCTCTCTGTGATTCAGGATGTGTCACAGCTGTAAACTGAGCAGAAGTTCAAAGCAGCAATACATCTGTGATTGAAATACCTGTATACCTTTAGACCTGGTATATCAGTAAGCACCCCAACATACACAGGGGGGACTACTACAACAGGTTCTTAGATCTGCATTCATAAAAGGAAAGATAACTTGAGGGATTAACAATCACTTTAATCAAGCACATGTATCATTCCTTTAATCAAGTACATATATCATTCAGCTAGTTCAGGGAGTCAGCATCTTGAATTCAAAGAAAATACAGAGAAATCAAAAGATCAACAGACATGGCTTCCTTGGCCTGAATTCAACAGACAATTGGACCCCAACTGTCTGACCATTGTTACCAGAGAGGGAAGCACAACATCAGGGTTCTCAAAGCTGGGGGGGAGGGTCAGCTCCTTAGCAGCTTCCCAGAGTTCTCATCTGGCAGTCAAGCCTTCTTGCAAAAGTAAAACCTCAACTCAGAGTATTTATACCTTTTTTAGTCAGTCACAACCCTTTCACCCAGTGCCTCAACAGAAAAAACCAAAGGTACTTGGGACCCTCCTACAAAACAACTCCCCTAATCAAGCTTCCCACAATGGGCAGGCCCATCAATGAGTGGAAAAAATCTTTAATCACATTAAAATAATCAACAATATAAATATATACATTGTTTCTAGTTAAAGAAACTCTTGTTTCTGTACTTTACTCCTTGTAAAGACTCTTGATTGATAAAGACAAGATTCAATTAGAGACACTTGATTATACTAAAACAAAAACAGCTCAAGATCCTATTTTGATTGCTATCACACATGTGAACACAGCTCTTGTTCCAAGGGAAAAGAGAGCACATGTGGTCACATAGGTCTGTTAATGGATGGGGAAGATCTTATATGTCATTAACCCTACAACCTCTTCTCAGGATTGTATTTTTAAATGCATAAAATGTGATACACAGGATTATAAAGGAAACTAATTATACTGGAAAACAGTGGAAAATTTCTTTGAAATTCCTGGACCCTGGGTTAAGATCTCTTTTCTGTCCACTTTCTGTAACTTTATCAAAAAGAGTTAAGAGCAAAAGAAGAAAGAAAATAAAAAGGAAACAGAATTTAAAGAGAATTTAAAAGGGCTAATCTAATAATTCAGGACATCCTTATTATGGGCAAGGTACTGTATAGTTCCTGCATGTAAGAAGATTTTTAAAAACTTGAATAGGGTAGATATGATGCATATACTACTTATCATAATAAAAAGCAGAATGTGGTAGAGGCAAAGGAGAAATCCATACTCCGTTCTCTTAAAAAAAAAAAAACTGAGTTAGAAATCACTTTTAACTGGGCAGATCAGGAAAGTTTTTGTGAAGGAGAAGCCACTAGGGCAGGATACTGAAGGAAGATTAAACATTTTAACAGGAAAAGATAACAGGGCACATGTCCCAAGAATGGTGGGAATAGGGAGAAGACATCATTTGTGAGTAATATGAAATAAAGCTAGAAAGGTAGGCTTCCAGCACCTTAAACGCCAGGTCATGGCATTTACGTTTTATTCAAAGACAAAAGGAAGCCACTGAAGGGTTTTGGTTGGGGTTTGGGGGAGTTGGGGGAGGGGTGAGTAGGAAGTTAGGAAGACTATTTTGACAACCTAATATGGCAACTAGAGAGAGACCAGAGAAGGCAATAAAATCAGGCAGAAGTTTTTTGGCAGTAGTTTTAAGTAAGATGTGATGACCTAATCTAGGGGAGTAAAAAGGACCTTTTTTCCTAATTTTCTAAAGTATTAGCATACACTATTAAATTATATATACCAAATAAATTTTTTAAGTAGACAAAAAGGAAGAATAGGAATTATGAAACAAAGGCAAGGAATTCACCAAGGAACTAGGAGAAAGTCCACTCATATTATCCTAAAGAGAGAATGCAGAGCTTATAAATGCTACCAATTTCTGATAAGCTTGTAGTTTGAACCTGACTTTCACACTTACAAATTCCTGATTTAATTTTAAGAAAACTTCCAGATGTCTATCTTGTCACAGCTTGCTGACTACGTAACATCTCTGAATCACCATGTAAACCATAAAGAGATGTTTATTAGTATACAAGATATTTTCTTGTCTATATTTCTGGAATTATTATACTTTGCACAAAATTTGAACATAACTTTACTAATCCACCATAAGGGCAGCTTGGTGGCACAATGGATTGAGTACCAGGCCCAGAGTCAGGAAGACCTGAGTTCAAATCCAGCCTTAGACACTTACTGGCTGTGTGACCCTGAACAAGTCACTGAACACTATTGGCCTCAGTTTCCTCATCTGTAAAATGAGCTGGAGAAGGCAATGGCAAACCACTCTGGCGTCTTTGCCAAGAAAACAATAACAACAACAAATGGGGTCACTAAGAGTCAGACACAACTGAAACAACAAAAACACAATTAATGATAAACACTGCTCAGCGCTCCATCTTTCCACAAGCTACACCGTTTCCAGTACTCCTGCTATGGACCCAACTAAGCATAAGAACTATTTTTTTAATAAAGCAAACAGCATGCCACTAGAAATGAAGAGATCGTCAACAATGTGTGGAATCATCCCTATTCACAGACAGCTGAATCCACTAATGAAGGAATTCTTAACCTGGGGTCCATTAACTTTCTTATCATATATAGTGATAACTGTATTTCAATATAATTGGTAATTATTCTGTAGTCCTGGATATTTTATTTTATGTATTCAAAAATACTACTCTAGCGGGGGGGGGGGGGGGGGGGGGGGTGTCTGTCCATAGCCTTCACCAGAGTCCAAGATACACAAAAAAAGTGAAGAACTTCTGCCCTGGTAAGTCAGGGTCTATTCATCATTTGGATACATATGCTGGAGCCTAACATGGCAAATTATATACAGTGGATGCCTAATAAATGTTTGTTGAATGAATAAACACCTTTAAACACTGTGTCCATAGTGTACATTGGAATGAGCCAGGGCCTCTTCTGACAAAAGAATCCTTTCCCTCAGAAAAAAATAAGTGAACAAACTATACTGGACCCTCACTATAAGACTGGGCCTCTGTAATCTATACTGTGGGGTAAAGTTGTAAGTGAAATATTATCAGAACCCAATCTTTTGGGTACCTCTCGTAATAGAGTCCAATACAGGCTGCCTTGGACCAAAGGTAGAAGTTCTATAGTGTTATGGGTTTACAAAACAATTTACTCAAAACAAGTAGTATAATAACTATTCTACCCACTTTATAGGTGAGGAAACTAAGGCTTAGATAGGTTAAAATGTAAAACTCACTGCAATTAGGAACTGTTTGATTTACTGTATCCCCCGGTGCTTAGCACAGCACCTGGCCTTAGTAGGTACTTGCTAAAATACTTGCTGATAGTGAATTTATACATTCATTCACTAAGAATTGCCCTCAGTTAAAGAGCAAATATGTATTGAAGAGCCAGGACTCAGAATAAAAGTCTGGGTCCAAGTCATGAGGCTGCTGGGTATTTCACAATTACAGGTTGTTTTATATTGCTTTATATGTAGTCAGTTATATGTTGATTTAAAAGAAACACCAGAAGACATAGTTCTTAGGAAAAAAAGATCAATGATATGTATTATTAACTAGGAGTCAATGTCCTACTTCTACAAGAAAAGGCTTTGTTGTTTTCCTGGGGGAGGAAAAGCTGACTCAAGGGAATCAGGGCGGGAGGCAGAATAAAAACTCTATGTGTTAGCTGCCTGGCAAACTTTCTGCTGCTTCCTTCCGCCTATCTTTTCTCCATCTTGCAGCCAGGTTGTCTGTCTCAGGGGTGGGGGAGAGGGGAGCGGGGTGTGGATGTGTGTGTGTAATTTTCTCAGTCTCTCTCCATTTCTGTCACTGTCACTTTCTATATGTCCCTCTCATTTTCTTCTTTCCCTCTATCTGTCTGTCTCAGTTTCTCTGTCTCACCCTCCCTCTCTGTCTCTGTTTCTTCAAGTGCATTCCTTTTTTTGAGGGGGGGAGTACCTTGGACAGGTTGTTTCTGTACTCCCTCACAACCCCTCGCCAAGAGATGGGGTACAAGAAGAAAGGAGCTTAGCTTCTACAGAGTAGGCTCAGAATACTGGGATCTGGAATTCACAGGATTCTCTTGAACTTCTAAGTGTAAAAAAAAACAGGTTTCACTAAAGGTCAACACGTTTCAATAATTAGTTAATAACTGTAAGCAAGTATATCAAGTTTAACAAGACAGCCTCTCTCTTTAGCCCTTTCATAACCTGGAAGATCATTTGGCCAAAAGGCAGGTGTTGGTCCTATGACTCCTGCCACCTAATGCCAGCATTTATAAAGGAATTCAGCTGCATTAAGAAACACTCAAGACTTTTCTTAGCCACTATTTTAAAAGCATGTTATAAATGAGCCCCATCAAGGTGGCTAAAAATAGAACAAATCAACTGTTTTCATTTGGGGACAGACAAGCACAGTAATATGGCCACTCCATCTCTGTCCTTAGTTATGAGTCAGTAGAGAGGAACTGGGGATTCCACCCCAAACCCCACCCCTTTTCATCCCCCATTCTCACAAAGTCAATCAAGCGTATTTCCTGGGCACTGCCTTAACCTGTGACCTGGACCGTCCTTGTGAAGGCTACAATGAAGGCAAACACACCTCTTGCTTACAGGGCAGCTGGGAAACCCAGCTAACATCATCAAATAGTTGGAGCAATAAATGTATATAACCAAGTTTTAAGTGGTAGTGAATCAGAGGTATTTCAAAGAAAGTAGGTGCTCAAGAGTGCTCAAGGAGAAGTTGTGTGTTCTTGTTGTGTGCCATCAGAGAAATAACGACATGACTTGCACTTGACTTTGTTTTGAGTGAGGGAGGGTTGTGCAGGTCACCAGCCTCACTTCTGCTCCAGAGTCATCTGAATCTAGTGACCAGATATTCATCAGTTTGACAGGATATGACCCAAGATGCACTGGGAGACCTTGGCCCCTTTAGGCCAAGGTCTATGCAGGTACTCACTTAGAGTGAGGTAACACCCATTCATTGAATAGGACTGTTTAAGAAGCAGCCAGGGTATAGCCCCTTTAATGAGGTCAAGACAAAGAAAGACATCAAGACGGGAGAGAAAGGAAAAGGAAAAGGAAAGGAAAAGAGAGAGGGGAGGGGAGGAGAAAAGAAAGGAGAGGAGAGGGAAGGGGAGAGGAGGAGAGAGCAGAGAAAAAAGAAAGGAAAGTAGAAGAGTGGAGAAAAGAAAGGAGAGGAGAGGAGAGGAAAGGAATCTAGGCAGTAAAATCCAAGTCAACTGGGCATCTTCTGGTCATCCAAATTAACTTTCCTTTAGGGGCCAACCAAGTAGGATGAGCAAAGGTGTGGGGGCACAGATGGTAAATTCAACATAGGTGACAATGAGGAGATAGATACACCAAGAACACTGACTTCTTGTTGGGGACTGGTGGGAAATAGATGAGGTGGCATCAGATGAGAGAGAATCTTGAAAACCACTTAGGTGAGCTTAAACTGGATACAGCAAGACAATTTGGCACCATTACAGATTCTCCATCAGGCAGATGATAAAACAAAAGCAGTTTAAGATTAGTTATATGGGAATGGGAAGAGATTTAGAGGTAGAGACATAGGCAGTAATTCAGGCCATTCAGAAAAGAGCTTTGTAATGATAAGGCAGTAAGGGTACCAAATTTGGACTAAGGAGGAAGCAGAATTTAAAGCCTGCCTCCTCCATTTAATAACTGTATGGTTATAGGCAGATCACTTTACCTCTAATCCTCAGTTTCCTCACCTGTACAATGGACATAATCATACCTGTAGTGCCCATCTCAGAATTCTTGAGGGAATCAAATGCTGTGTACCTGTAGAGCTTTGAAAGACTTGAAGCCTCAATGGTAAGTAACCATGGAATAGACAATAAGTAATGAATTTAAGGAAGCATTTTTAGAGAATAATCAGTGAGACTTGGTGCCTAAAATGGAATGTGAAAAGGAACAAGAAAGCAAAGATCATTCTAAAGTCTCAAGCCTAAGAAAATGCAATAATTAGTGAGAGGCACAAGAAAGTTGGGGAAAGCATTGGTTCAGTGGTTAAGAAAAGGGATAATATGGGGGAGAAGCCAAGATGGCAGAGTAGAAAGATACACATATGCTAGCTCCAAACCCACAGCCCATAAAATACCTATAAAGAAGAACTTCCAAGAAATTCTGGAGCAGCAGAAGCCACAGAACAACAGATTGGAGATTTCTGTTCCAGAGAGCCCTGAAAAACCGACGAGAAAGGTCCGTCGTGCTCAGAGAAGCAGAGCCCAGCTCTGCCTTCACCTAGCAGCACCAAGAGGAGCAGATCCAAACAGGCTTCAGGGACAGAATCTCCAGCAGCTGCGCAGGTCCCTCCACCCACAAGGCCAAAGGTCAGTGAGAGGGTCTCTTTGGCTGGCCGAGAGGGGAGGGGGGTGTCCCCCATAACTCAGGCCCCCTCTAGAGGCAGCAGCGGAGGCGGCAGCAGACAAGGGCTCCCAAAGCAGGCAGAAGCTAGGATCCATTGTTGAAGGTCTCTGCATAAACCCCCTGAGGGAACTGAACCCTGTGTGGTGGCCCTGCCCCCACCCCAGCACCTGAACTTAATCTCACACTGAATAGCAGCCCCGCCCCCACCAAAAGCCCTGAGGCTGGGGAGCAGCATTTGAATCTCAGACCCCAAGCGCTGGTTGGGCAGATCTGGAGGTGAGGTGGGTGTGGAGAGGAAACTCAGAAATCAAGTCACTTGGCTGGGAAAATGCCCAGAAAAGGGAAAAAAAATAAGACCATAGAAGGTTACTTTCTTGGTGACCAGATATCTCCTCCCTTCCTTTCAGATGAGGAAGAACAATGCTTACCATCAGGGAAAGACATAGAAATCAAGGCTTCTGTATCCCAAACATCCAAAATAAATATTCAATGGGCTCAGGTCATGGAAGAGCTCAAAAAGGATTTGAAAATCAAGTAAGACAGGTGGAGGAAAAACTGGGAAAAGAAATGAGAGACATGCAAGAAAAGCATGAAAAGCAGGTCAACACCTTGCTAAAAGAGACCCCAAAAAAAATGCTGAAGAAAATAACACCTTGAAAAATAGGCTAAATCAATTGGCAAAAGAGGTTCAAAAAGCCAATGAGGAAAAGAATGCTTTCAAAAGCAGAATTAGCCAAATGGAAAAGGAGGTTCAAAAGCTCACTGAAGAAAATTGTTCTTTCAAAATTAGAATGGAACAGATGGAGGCTAATGAATTCATGAGAAACCAAGAAATCACAAAACAAAACCAAAAGAATGAAAAAATGGAAGATAATGTGAAATATCTCATTGGAAAAACAACTGACCTGGAAAATAGATCCAGGAGAGACAATTTAAAAATTATGGGACTACCTGAAAGCCATGATCAAAAAAAAGAGCCTAGACATCATCTTTCATGAAATTATCAAGGAAAACTGCCCTAACATTCTAGAACCAGAGGGCAAAATAAGTATTCAAGGAATCCACCGATTACCACCTGAAAGAGATCCAAAAAGAGAAACTCCTAGGAACATTGTGGCCAAATTCCAGAGTTCCCAGGACAAGGAGAAAATATTGAAACAGCTAGAAAGAAACAATTCAAGTATTGTGGAAATACAATCAGGATAAAGCAAGATCTAGAAGCTTCTGCATTAAGGGAATCGAAGGGTGTGGAATAGGATATCCCAGAAGTCAAAGGAACTAGGATTAAAACCAAGAATCAACTACCCAGCGAAACTGAGTATAATACTTCAGGGGAAAAAATGGTCTTTCAATGAAATAGAGGACTTTCAAGCACTCTTGATGAAAAGACCAGAGCTGAAAAGAAAATTTGACTTTCAAACTCAAGAATGAAGAGAAGCATGAAAAGGTAAAGAGCAAAGAGAAGTCATAAGGGACTTTACTAAAGTTGAACTGTTTACATTCCTACATGGAAAGACAATATTTGTAACTCTTAAAATTTTCAGTATCTGGGTAGTTGGTGGGATTACATATACACACACATACACACACACACACACACACACACAGAGCAGAGAGTGAATGGAAAAGGATGGGATCATATTTTAAAATGAAATTAAGGGGTGAGAGAGAAATATATTGGAAGGAGAAAGCGAAAAATGGAATGGGGCAAATTATCTCTCATAAAAGAGGCAAGCAAAAGACTTTTTAGTGGAGGGATAAAGAGGGGAGGTGAAAGAAAAACATGAAGTTTACTCTCATCATATTCCACTAAAGGAAGGAATAAAATGCACACTCATTTTGGTATGAAAACCTATCTTACAATACAGGAAAGTGGGGGAGAAGGGGATAAGCAGGGTGGAGGGGACGATGGAAGGGAGGGCAATGGGAGGAGGGAGCAATTTGAAGTCAAAACTCTTGGGAAGGGACAGGATCAAAAGAGAGAATAGAAGCAATAGGGGGCAGGATAGGATGGGGGGAAATACAGTTAACCTTACACAACACGTTATTATGGAAGTCATTTGCAAAACTACACAGATATGGCCTATATTGAATTGCTTGCCTTCCCAAAGGGACTGGGTGGGGAGGGAGGGATGAAGAGAAGTTGGAACTCAAAGTTTTAGGAACAACTGTTGAGTACTGCTCTTGCTACTGGGAAATAAGAAATACAGGTAATGGGGTATAGAAAGTTATCTGGCCCTACAGGACAAAAAAGAAGATGGGAACAAGGGAAGGGAGGGATGATAGAAGAGAAGGCAGATTGGTAATAGGGGCAATCAGAATGTCCGGTGTTTTGGGGTGGGGGGAGGGGACATCTGGGGAGAAAATTTGGAACCCAAAATTTTGTGAAAATGAATGTTAAAAGTTAAATAAATAAATTAGAAAAAAAGGGGGGGGGTAATATGATGAAGTTGGTTTTGGACATAATGAATCCAAAATGAGAAAAGTACAATCAGATAGCTGAATATGTAAGATTGGAGCCCTGCTCCTGGTTAGTATTAGTGAATAATTTCCCCATAAATATATTCATTATTACACTTATTTTCAAACATTATTATGTCTTCTAGGAAGATTTCCCAATAAATACAAGAGTTAAAACAAGGATATCCTACTCTCTTCACTATTATTTGATAGGATTCTAGAAATGCTAGTAATAGCAATAAAAGAAAGAAATCAAAGATATAAAGATAGAAGAAAAGAAAGAAAGCTACCTCTATCTGCAGATGAAATGATGGCTTACTGATAAAATCCTAGGTAATCAGAAAAGAAACTAACTAATAGGACAATTTCAGCAAATCGAAGACTACAAAAGCTACAAATATAATCCATATTTCTATATGATAACAACAAAATCCAAGAAGCAATAATAGAGAGAGTAATCACATTCACAAAAGCTGTAAAATACATAGAACATCTGGGAGTCAATCTATCAAAACACACAAAATACTGTCCTTAAACAGATTCAATCATGAAGCATTCCTGGCATAATACTCAGTGCCAGATAAGTATAATAAAGGTGGCAATATTACCAGTACTACTGAAAATTAATTTACACTTCTAAGGCTATACCAATCATACTGTCAAAAAGGTATTTTACAGAATTCACTAAAATAGTAACAAATTCATTTGAAAGAAGAAATATCTAGAATGTCAAGGGGAATGAAGGAAAAGGGTAGGCCTGAAGAGAAAATAGCACCTCCAGACTTATATTATAGAGCATCAGTCTGCAAAATCATTTAATATTGGTTTAAAAATGGAGGTGGAGAAAGAGAAATAAAAGCACTCTATAATCCTGTGTCTGATAAATCTCAAAAAATAAATTACGTAGGAAAGAACTGTCTATTTAATAAGAATCCTGGGAAAACTTGAAAGCAGTCTAGTAGACATTAGGCTTAGAACAATATCTTACACCCAATTCCCCCAATAAATTCAAAATTAATGCACAAAAGAAGTATATCATATAACTTCATAGCTACCAAACACAGGAGAGAGACTTACAAAATATAAAATAGTTTTTCTTACATGAAGTTGAAAAGCTTTTGCACAAACAAGAGCATCTAGGCTGAAAAAAAATTGAATGGGAAATCACCATTGAATCAAATTTCTTCGATAAGGATTTGGGATGCAAGATAGACAACTGACTGAAAAAAATTGGTCATTTTTCAAAAGATATGTGGTCAAAGGATATGAACAACTGGTTCTCAAAAGAAGAAATGCAAATTATTAAAAATATGAAAGAATACTCCAAATCACTAATAATAGAGATATGCACGTCAAAACTACTCTGAGATTTTACCAATTGGCAATGAAAACACAAGGTGACAGTAATCAATATGAGCAGGGTTGCAGACAAATAGGCATACATTAGTGCATCGTTCATGGAGCTGTAATGATATAACCATTCTAGAAAGCAATTCAGAATTATGCAAATAAAGTGACTAAAATAGCCATAGTCTTTCACTTAGAAATTCCACTACTTGGTACATACTCCAAGGAGGTGATAATAAAAAAGAAAGGCACTTTTTTGTGGTAGCAAAAACTTCAGGGAAAGTATAAGTCCATTATGTTATAATAAGTGACAAATATGATAAATATATAGAAGCATGAAAAGATTTACATGAACTGATGCATGATAAAGAAAAAACAATCTACACAATGACAACAATATATAAATGGAAAGAATCACCACAGGACAAGTGAAAATGACTGCTGCAAAACTACAAAGAACCAGCATACTCCCAGAAAAGAGATATGAGAAGGCATCCTCTCCCCAATTTTTTGCAGAACTGAGTTGTCCTGAGACACAGAACATTACATATATTGCCAGATTTTTTCAATGTTTTGACTGAACATATGTGAATATGTGTGTGTGTCTGTGTATATATGTGTATATATATATATATATATATATACACACACATATATACGTGTATACACACATACACACACACACACACACACACACACACATATTTGTTCTTCTTCCTGTACCTTTTACTCTTCTAAAAAAATTCTTGGCTATGTGAGATGACTCTCTGGAAGGGAGGAGAGCAAGGCATATGGGAGCAAGCAACTAAGGCAATGTTAAAAAAAAAACAGATACGATAACATTTGCTTTTTTAAATGTCCTCCAGGTCAGATTTTACAATTACAACAGGATTCTTCTAGGTCAGAAAATACAAATTTACAATGTACAACAGTTATAATTTCATATCCCAAAAGAAGTAACTCATAATTTTTTAACAACACTGAAGATAAAATTTTAAAGCATTAGAGTGTTCATGAACCCTTTTGGCAATCTGATGAAACCTATGGACCCCTTTTTTTAAATATACACGATAAAATGCACAGAATGACAAAGGAAACCAATTATATTAAAATAGTTATCAGATATTTTTTAAAAACAAGTTCACATTCCCTAGACTAAAAACCCCTTGCAATCAAATATATTCCTAAATTTCTAACTTCCTACAGAAACCTTACACAAAGCAAGGTGATCAATACCGGTACTCTATGAATTCTGAGAAAGAACTATCAGATCAAAAAGAAGCCAAGAATAATAAAAAACAGACTCCTGAGGCTAGCTAGACAGGTAGAAGGAGCAATGATAAACCTGACAACAATGAGCCTCTGAGCTTTATTTAACAGACACCCAACCTAATTCTGGAGGGGAATCAGATTCTTGATCTGTCCTAGAACTAAAAGCAGACAGCCCACAACAGTGCACTGCTTGCCCAGATTATAATTCAAAGAGCTCTGAAGAAAAGTGAATTACAGTCCTTAAGGGCAACAAGGCAGAAAGGACAGAGCATGGGCCTGGAGTCAGGAAGACCTAGGTTTAATCCTTACTTCTGACACATATTGGCTGCATAACCCCATGGAAATGGAATTTTTCATTGCCCAAGACAATTCTCTAAGAAGTTTTCATCTTCACTGGTGAAAAGGGTCCTCACTTGGAGATTCCTACAGTGATGAAACTGAAGATCCAATCTCAAAAAAACAGGGGATGAGGAGGACATGAAGAGTCTACCACTAAAAACAATTAAGTAGAGGATAGAACTCATTTTTTTCAAGTCCTTAGGTGGCTGAGTGGAGAGATATTTTTACTTTACTATCAGATCTATATAGTCAAATAAGTAAGTTGCTGTCTCCTTCAAGAAACTAAAAATCAGATGAAAAAATATGCCTAAAGATAGACTTAAGCAAAAGAAAGGAAAAAAAGAAGGCATAAGGGAGATTTGAGACATCATAATTCAGAACTGGTGCACTCAGAATTTAGGATTACACTAAACCACATAGTTTTTTTACCCTTTATTCTGAGCTCTGCTTCCTCACTGAAATCTTTTTAGTTTTATTAAAAATAATAGAAGGAAACACTGGTCTTCAAGTCAAGGGTTCTGGGTTCTAGTCCTAGATCTACTACTAACATGCTGTATAACTTTCAACAAGACAGTTGCCCCTCTTGGCCTCTATTTTCTCATCTGGAAAATGACAAGTCAACTGGATGTTCTCTAAGTCTCTTCCACCTAGGAACCTATTAACTAGAGGTAGAAAGGCATGGACATTTTTAAAAATAACTTTTCCCCTGAGTTGCTTACTTTTCTAAAATTCTGGTTTATGTGATGGTTTAAAATGGTTTACATGGTTTAGAATGATGAACAAAATCTGTTTTATGGGTCACCACAGCCAAAAAATTTACCAAGTTTGTGGTGTTGAATCTCTTGATACTGGGCTGAAATGCCTAGGTAGCAAGCATTCCTTTGAAAGCACCCAAAGGAGTCAAATAGCCCTTTCTTTCTCTCTGCTGTTTCCTGAACAAAGTGTGAATTTCCCTTGTCCAAGGTGGTCCTGGGTCCTCTTGCTCCACTGACACGTGGATAAATCCTTTCTAAGGTGGCTGACTGTATAACACATTTGTTGTTGTTCAGTGATTTTTCAGCTGTGTTTCACTCAGTGTCCCCATTTAGGGTTTTCCTGGCAATTTCCTTTCCCAGCTTATTTTACAGATGAGGACACTGAAGTAAACAGGGTTAAGTAACTAGCCCAGGGTCACACAGCTATTAAGTGTCGGAGGCCAGATTTGAACTCAGGAAAATGAGTCTTCCTGACTTCAGGTGCAGTGCTCTATCCACTGCACTACCTAGCTGCCAAATAAGCTATAGCTATTGATTGAGAGAAGCCCCCAAAGTGAAACTGATCTGTCATGTGAGATGTTGAGGCTCAAGTGAGGCAGAGGCCTCTCTAGGATAAATTGTTTATACTCCAACAAAACAAATTCATTAGTACAGAGCATTTCCCCAAGTGAAAAATCACTCCAACAATGCAGATAAGCATTTACTCTTTAATTCATAGTCTTAGAGAGTTATCTGGGATGCACAAAGATTTTATGTTCAAGGTCACAAAGTCAGTATTTGTCAAAGGCAGGACTCAAGGCTAGTGACGTTTCCATGTTGCTTCTCTACACATAATCTTTACTCCTCCCAAAATGATTTATAAAAACTATGTAACAGAAAAATGTTTATGCAAAGAGTATCTACATTATTACAGTTTATAATCACTTACACTGAAGAAAAGCAGACCAACTCTCAAATGGAAGCACAAGCTACATTTCTACCTTTAAGAGACTCATTTTGACAAAAGAAGAAATCATCCCTTGCCTTCTTTACTTGTAGCTGTCTTCTTGTGCAACTTTCAAACTAATGGCTGATAGGGACTTGACCAAGACTTCAAAGACCTCAAGTAAATGGACATACTCCAGTGGAGAACAGTGAAAATATGTTTGTTTCTCTACATAGTCAAAAAGTTCAGAGCATAGAGGAGTAGAGGTAGAAGTCAAAACCCGATTTATCATAGCTGTAATTTTGACGGCCACCATCCTTTTAATGGAAAGGTTAAGAGGTAAAATTTGTCTGACTTCCATATACACGTTAACTACATTCTTTTATTTTCAAAACTGATTCATTTCATAATTGAATTCCTACATATGTGATGCTTTTTGACAAAACTAACCTTGAGCCATGAAGTAAAGTTTGTAAAACTAGAAAGCTCTTTATATTCCACTCACCTAAGTCACAGGTCAATAGCTAAAAGACAATCTGGCCCAACCATCTCACTTTTGGGATGAGGAGACTGAGACCCAGGGAGTTTATATCTTGTCCAAGGTCTCACAAATCATACATGACAGAACCATGATTTGATCTCAGATCCTATAACTCCATCTGCATGTGTCTGTCATCTATATTGCTGAATAATTTATTGCTCTAATGCAAGTTGGGCCCAAGTAAAGTTTTATACTAGAAATGATGCCCTTAAAAGAAAACATAAGTTTGTTCCTAAACTTCTATCTCTTCAAGAGACTAGTAAGAGCTAAGAGAGGCTAGATTCCTTCAAGTCAAGCAGGCTTTATTCCTCTGTGGCAAAAAAGCAAACATATTTAAGAGAAAATCTGTAGGCTGGTAGTACTGTAGATTAGAACTAGAAGGAATGTTAAAGATCTCCTAGTGATTCAGGTCCAACCTTTTCACTTTACCCATGAAGAAACTGAGGCCCAGAGAGGTTTAGTGGCCAGCCCATGTCACACAAGTCGTAAATTCAATTGGTGAATCCAGTGATGCTTTGGAAAAAAATGTATATTTTAAATTTAAATTTTAAATACTAGGTGTGATTTGTATAAGCAAAATACATTATATATGTTTGTATATTCTTAAATGGATATCAAATCTGTAAAAGATGCTAAAAATTGCTACATATATTCCAATTGTTCCCCAACTCTCCATTTCCTTTTTCCCTCATCTTAACTTAAAAAAAATTTCTTTTATAAAAAGCAGTTAACCCTCACCTACCCTCCAATGGCTTCTACCCTCAACCATTTTATATTTCTAGAAAGAATTATATTCCATTTAAATTGACAACCAGTTAATAGTATCTGAAAAAGAGACCTGGAGAAACAAGAAAAAACTGTTGTCCCTTTCTCTAAAAGGTTTCTTTTCTACTATGATCAGTCAGTTGCCCCTACATTTGATTAAACATCTCATCCTCTCTTTTCTCTTTACTTACATATATTTGTCTATCTCTGTTCCTTCTCCTCCTCTTCTTTCTCCTTCCTTCCCCCCTCCTCACTTTTATTTTCCTCTCCTTCTCTCCTCTTTTTCCTTCCCTTTTTTTCTCCCCTCCATCTCTTCTCTCCTATTCACCCTCCTATCCCTGTTCACCTCAAAGCCTGTCTCAGAGTCATATGCAGACAAGTCAGGCTCTTACAACCTAATGACCATGTGCCAGGCTCAGCAATAACCTGGCAAACAGATTTTTGAATCCTGATGTGGATAGAATCTAGAACGGATATACCCCAAGAATTAACTCTTTCATGACTACTTCATTTGGTCTGCATTCAGAAAGCAAATGAAAGTGGCAATAATCTCAGCAAAAGCAAAGAGAATTTTTTTTCTCTTTCAAGATACTGTGCCTGTTGCTACAGAGAGAATGAATTCTAACACAACATTAAGTGTTTTTTAATATAATAAGAAACAAATCTTATCCAAGAATCAATGCAGTACAGTGGAAAGAGCACTCCCTTTTGAGGAAAAAGTCCCAAGGCCAACATTCAGTCCCAGGTATATCCCAACAAGGTCATGAAGGAAGTGTCTAAAAAAAACCAAAAAATATGAAGGAAGTGTCTACCAGGGAAGAAGGGAAGTCATCCTAGCCCCTAGCTCTTCTAGAACACCCATTCTGTGGTGTTACCTCCCAGCACCCCTTAAAGATTTCTATATTTCCACCTCTACCATTGTCTCTCCTGAGCCTGCCTACATATATGGGTACTCTACCCCCTTTCCATCACCCATCCCCCAGGGATGCTGATAACCTATTATCATAAGATAATGAATTGATAACTCAATCTTCAATGACAACAAACCCTCTAGCAAACCCAAATGATGTAATACTACAATTATCCTTCCCACTGCTTCCCCAAATGGTCATCCAAATAACCCAAACCCTTTTCAGAGTTCAATACAAATGTCCTCCTCCTCCTTCCTCACCCTAAGGAGCCACTCTAATTGGATAAAGAATATAGTGAGATGCAGACAGCAGATGGCTAAGGATTAAACCTCCTTCAAAGACTTTCTTACTTTATCTCATTCTTAGTTAGAAAATTTATACCCTGAAACCACCCCCCGAAAAGAGGTAAATTTTAATTATTTTACTGCACAAAACTTCAATTCTGTGATATCCCATTTTTGCTACTTATTTCAATTAATGTTTTCTTTAAAATATCCTGCTTACAATAAAAATACTGCTACAATGTAAATGAAGACACAACATAACACAGAGGAAAGAGATATTTACTAGTTGTGTGACTCTGGGCACTTACTCTTTCCACCAGACTTCTTTTGTTGTTTAGTCATTTTTCAGTCATGTCTGACACTTTGTAACCCCATTTGGGGTTTTCTTGGCAAAAATACTGGAATGGTTAGCCATTTCCTTCTCCAGCTTATTTTAGAGTTGAGGAAGCTGAGGCCAACAGAGTTAAGTGACTTACTCAGGGTCACACAACTAGTATCTGATGCAAGATTTGAACCCAGGAAGAGGAATCACCCTGATTTCAGGAAGTGACACCCAGCTACTCAGTTCACCATAAGTAAAATGAAGGTGTTGGAGAAAAATGCCTCCAAGGTTCCTTCTGGCTAAAACATCTATGATCTTATAAATATACAAGAGAGAAACTAGATTCTTTGTACTATAATGATTGAGTTTGGCCCCAAAGAAGAATGAAGAAAATTCACCTTTCTCACTTCACTACACAGAGTGAGGGGATCTTTACACTTTTCTATCTGTTTCAGCAGTGATTAGCAAAATACTTGGCACATGGTAAAATCTTAATAAATTCTTTCTTCATTCATCCATTCATTCATCTATCTATACATTCATCCATTTTTCTGTACTTGCTTAGTTATAAGGAATGTCAAGGAGGAAGGTTATATATTTGAAATTGAAGTTAATATAAAAATAGAAGTATCAATAATTTTTAATATCTTATCTAATGGGAAAACAGCATTTAGTCACTTCTTGCTCATTTAATTTAATTTTAGGCTTTTATATATTTGATATAAATGCACATACATCTCTTTTATTTTACTCCCTTTGTGTTCACTCTTGGTACAGTTCAACTAATGTCTCATAATATACAAGTATTTTCCAAGATACTAGCACCCTCTTTCTTACATATAAGTGTTTAGGGATAGGCAATAGCAGTTAGGTATCTCACAGAAAAGAAAATGTTCAAAAGAAGTTGTCTGTAGTGAAGATAGCCTAGATGGGAAGTCAGGAGAACTAAATTTTATTTTTAATTCTGCCTCTTTACTTACTCTGTGACCTTGTGAAAATAACTTCCTCCTTTTTAGGCTTATTTTCCTCATGAGTAAAACAAGGGAGTCGGGGGTTGCATAATCTCCCTAAGGTCCCTTCCAGCTCATAAAATTCTATTAATCTATAAAATAAATGCAAAGTGAATCAAACGTTCACTTGACATTTGTTATTATGTAACAAGTATTATATAATTTGTAATCTTTATTATACAAATTTGTTATAATTTTAGCAAATATTCATTTGCTAGAATTTTTAAATATTTGTTATAATTTTAAACATTTTTCCATGATTAAATTTTTGAATGAGCAAAAATGTATTGCTTGCTTCCAAAAGACCCTGAATAAGGAGAGACTATCAAGTCTTAACACCATCAAATATGGATCTCCAAATCCTACCTCCCTTCCAAAACTCCAGCCAAAAACTGCCTTCAGAATATAAAAATATCTGGAATTAGATCCATCAGACATTTGAGATATCATCTATTTCAGTTCCCTCATTTTACAGATGAGGAAACGAGTCACGGTTAACATTACAGAGTTTACAAATAGCAGAGCCAAGATTTAAACCAGAATCCTCTGACTCCAAAACCAGTGCTCTTTCTTCTGCCTCCTGCTGGTCCCTTCACTAAGCAGGTCTACTATCACATCCCTTATCTAAAAATCAATATATCCAAGGGGAAATGAGTCACAGTGATTACCTTGCCAACCACAATGTAGTAGAAAAAAAGCAAGAAAGTTCCAATTCCATATTACTAGCTGGTAGATGTTCAGTACTGTACTGCTGCAGGCATCTCAAACTCAACACACTGAAAACAGAACTAATCATGTTTTCCCAAAGTCCATTCCATCTTATGAAATTCCTTGTTTCTGTTGAGACACCATCATCATGATGCAGCAGAAAGAGCATAGATTTTGAGAATCCTAGGACCTGAGTTCAAAGCCCAGTTTTACCACTGGGTATTTGTAAGCATAAGCAAAGTGGGATTTTTTTTTCTGGAGTTCAGTTTCTTAAACTCAGGCTAAATTGTAAACATCTGAAGGATTAATCTCCTTTAAACCCTGATAATTCACAGCTATGCTGATTCACATAGGTGTTGCGCCTTCTGGCTCTGAGTCAATCAGGATCCAAGTCTTTGTTACATATTCTGGCAGGTTGGCATTTTGCCTTGGGGACTCGCTCATGAGAAGGACCTTTTGATTCCCTGGATGGGACTCTGAGTACCATTTGTTAAGAGCCTCTCCACCCTCTACTACTTAGATGCTGGTGCTCTCCTGGTCTGGTGGTGTATGTAGGTGGTTGTATTACTTTGTTTAGACAGTTGGAGTTCTGTATGTTGAATCTCTGTGCTAATTTCTCTGCTTGTATTTTCTATACTCACTTCATTCCACTTGTCTGTAATTAAAGGAAGATTGTTGGTCCCTTTGAAGCTGTCTTTCCTTTAGAAAAGCAGATCAAAGAACCTGTTCTAGCAAGCCATCCTGGGTGTGCTAGGGTGCTTGCTACTACAGCGACTACCCCAGTTCTATCATCCGTGTGACTTGGGCAAGTTGTACCTCTCTGGGTCTCAGTTTCTTCATCTGTAAAATGAGGAGGTGCCTCTGACGCCTGTGATGAAGCCTATGATTGATGATTCTTCCAATCACTAAGTTAACAACTTTGGAGTTATCCTCAACTCCTCATTCTCCCTCATCTCCCATATCCAATCAGTTACCAAATCTTGCTTACATCTTTCCTATCCATCTTTTTTTCCTTACTCATAAGACCACAACCCTATTTCAGGCACTCATCACCTCTTACCTACCCACTACTACAATACTTTCCCATATGGTCATCTACCCCAAAACATCATACCATTTCTCCCAGCCCCTGACCTAGCATTTCAGCTCACCTGGAATGGTACCCTCCAAAGTAGGCATCCAGAAGTTTTCTCCTTCACTCTATGGACAGCTAATCCACTCAACTTTATAATTTCTTCTCTAGGGTTGAGCGATCTTGATTGGTCATCCTTGTACTCCTGCCATCAATCACAAGTGTTCCACCCCAAAATTCTTTTATCTGATCAAAATCTTCTACCAGTTTCCTTTTCCCTCTGCCTTACAGACCTTAATCATACTCACTGGGAACATCAGTTTCTCTGTCCCTCCATTCTTTCCCAGACCATCAACCTGCACTGACTATAATTTCTTCCCTTCCCTATCTCTACCCCTGGGTGAAGTAGTTTAATTCTACAGTATCTTCTACACTAGGGTCCTCTCCTCCCTTTAATCATGGACCATGCCTTGCTAAGCTCCCACCCTGAATTTTTCCTACCATCTATAATGGTAATTTAAATGGGAAGATCTTCCCCATTCATTAAAAGGCCCATGCGACCTTCCTGGGTCACATGGAAGCTTGAGTCACATGGAGCATGTGGTAGAAGAAGTTTGCTGAATGGGTAGAACAGGAAGGGGTGGATCAGGAAGAGGTGGGGCAGGAAGGGTAGAACAGAAAGATGTAGAGCTAGAGCAGAGCTGAGGGAAAAATTAATGAGAGAGCAGTGAGAACTGAAGGAGCCAAGCTCAAAGCTGGCTGTAAGAGAAGGGCATTTTGTTTAAGGGAGCCTGTTTGTGATTTGTTTAAGGGAACTACACCATCCTTTGTCTCTTCCCCTATTCCTGTGCTACAGAACAGAGCTGAAAAAAATTACATAACTCTGCTGACTGGGTTTACTACAAATATATGCTACATGAACTCAACTGAGATGTTATTTCAGCAAAGCATTACTTTTATATGTTCCTAATCAGTTCACCACAGAGGTATTTTTATCCCTCCTCAAACCTCCCATGGTTCCCCTCCCCCTACCTTCTCAGAGGAGAAGCTTGTCTCATATTTCACTGAAAAAATCAAGGTCATTTGCCAAGAGCTTTCTCTAGATATCACAATTGCCTTATTTCACAACATTTCCAAAAGACTGTATGACTGAGTAAGTCTGCAGCTAGTTAGACTGAATGTTATTTCAAAGGGTCCTTGAATCCTTATGCATCCTAAACATTATCACTTGGCTTTAATGAGTTTAATTAACGGTGATGAATCACTAACTCCACACACAAATATGTGGATTTGTCAACTTTTTTAAATTAAAAAGAAGGGATTCAACAAGATGCTAAAGTTTGAGCTTCAATCAATGAACAAGCATTTCCCTAAGCTCCTTCTATGAACTAGGCACTGGGTATACAGATAGGAAGAATGAGATGTCTGCTCTCAAGGAGCTCCCATCAATGACCTAAAGGGGATCAGCTGTACCTGATCTTCAATGTCCACTTCGCCAACATATGCCACTGGCTACATGGGCTCAGGGAAAAGTACAGGCAAATATCCATTACTATTGCTGTAAACAGGCAATGGAGTAGATCAGAACTTTGGACTTGGAATCAAGAAGGCCTGAATTCAAATCCCACTTGAGATATTTATTAGCTGTGTGACTCTGAACAGGTCACTTCACTTCTATACACCTCAATTTCCTTCTGAAAAAAATGGGGATAATAAGAGCACCCACCTCAAAGGGTATTGAAAGGACAAAATTAAATAATATGTATAAATTGCTTTGCAAACCTTAAAGCACTATATAAAACGGTAGCTATTATTAGTCAATAAAATGTATGTCCTCCTAACAATGTTTCAGTGCTGATATCTATCGATGTCTCTTCCTCTATTCTAATGGAGAGACAGATAGACAAGACAGAGAGAGAGAGAGGTTCCCTCCCCCACCACCATGGTAAAAGAGCTCTTCCATGCTCTCAGTCCAGAAGACTGTACCTAAGATATAGAGTTATCTAATATAAGAAAGAGAGCAATGAACTTAGAGTCAGAAGACCTAGATTCTAGTCCTGGCTCTACAACTTAAGTAACCTTGAGAAGGATATGTCACCTTTTGGAGACTCAATTTCCTCACCTGTAAAATGAGAGTGTAGAGAATGTCTAAGATTTCTTCCAAATCTAACACTCTACGACTCTGAGGGATCATCACATATCTAACAGGTGTTAAGATGTCTCCCCTTCTCTACAGAAAGGTCATGAGAGTTAGCCCTTCCAAACAGCCCCAACTTCCCAGTCTTCACCACACACACACATACACACACGCACACACACACACACACACACACACACACACAAATAGGGGGGTGGAGGGCAGAGAGGGAGAGAGAGAGAGAAAGTCTAATGAAGGCCATAATGGCATAAGAGCTGGGGAATTAGGACAGTAAATAAGGACATAAACTAAGGGCAAACTAAGGAAGATTAGAGCTTGCCACCCTGGGAAGTCTAACTTTTGCAAATCTCAGGAATGTGTTTTCCCTTCCCTTTGGAGGTAAACCAATCCTGATAAAGTCTGTGTATTAACATACTAAAACAAAATGTTTGTAATTTATCATTCAGAGAGTTAAAAATTTTACAATTCAAGGACACCTTATCAAGAGTATCCTTGAAGCCTCAACAGCCTTGAAAAAAAAACACAGGGTAAAATGTAGCAACTCAAGGGTCAACTGACTTGCTGGTCCTGGCCAGCAGCCTTCTTTTGGTGTGCAGGAGTTTACGGACCAAGAATTATTTTCATAGTCTATGCTTCCAGAGGCCAGAAGGGCATGCACCAAGTAATACCAAATCAGTTCTTCCACCAAAAAATTCAGAAGTTTCAGAAGCAAACCTAATAATGAGATATTCTTGGGAAGGGTGTGGTATAAGTTAGTGCAGACATAACTGAGATTTAATAATTGTTTAAACCCTAGAATATGCTGCTATAATATACTGACTTGGAGAAGGGCAAGGGGAGTTGGGAAACAGATGCAAAAATGTCAAAAATGGGCAAGGCAGGTGGCAGTGTAGATAAGACTTAAGTGACCCTAAACGAGTCAACTTAACAACTGTCTGCTTCAGTTCCTTCATCTATAAAAATGTAAAGAATGGAACTAGAGAAAATATACAATTAATGCATATTAATCATACTTAATTTTATATGTGATTATATGACATAACTTCATAATTATCAGATAATATATAATTATGCAAATGTATTATAGGTGATATAGTATATATTTTAAAATACATACATAGTATATTATATATGTGTATATATGGATATATTGTCTACATTAGTTTTACTATCTAGCACATAGAACACTGAACAAAACTCTGAAGCAAACACTGTGAACTGACAAAGTAGAGAAAAACCCATGAGCTAAATGGAATACTGGAATGTCAGAGCATACAGTGGGTCAGGTAGCAATGTGGATGGAAAGGACAGGACAGTTCTTGGTCAGGGTCCACACCCTAAAAGATGCTCATGGAACTCCCAGAGTGGATATAGATTCAACAGGTCTAAGAAAGACAATGGAAAGAATATAGGGCAAATAACAGGGAGGACATACAGACTCTTCTAGACACTAGGAGTTAATGAAGAGAAAAGAGCAGAAACTAAGAGTGAAAATAGTTCAGGAAGTCTCTAATTTGCTCAAGAGGGGTAGGCAAGGAGAGGGTAAGAGAACATATATAGCAATTTGAGTTCTAGTCTCCAGCTACAAACAAATTATATTCCAGAGAACCCAAGGACTTTGAGCCACTCAGACTGGGTTAAGTGGATGGATGCCTATGATGACTGGGGTTACTACAAATTTATATTTGTATATTTTAGGTCAAATTATACATATAGCAAGGTAGTACTTACCACTAACCTCTTAACTGCTAAATCTTGTGGCCTTTAACTAGACCTTTTCCTTCCTTCTCTCTCCTCTTGCTCACACTCTCCCTCTCCCCTGATTCTCCTCCTCCATATATGGCCACTCCTTTTCAGTCTCCACATCAGACAGTATAACCAGATGTATCCCAAGGTTACATCCTTGGTCCTCATCCTTTCACATTCCCTCATTTGGTGCTCTCATAAACACCCACAGGTTTACTTATGATCTCTATGATGATGTCCCAGATCTATATATGCATCCCCACATCTCGTTTCTCAGTCATTTCAGTCATGTCCAACTCCTGATGACACCATCTGGGGTCTTCTTGGTGAAGACACTAAAGAGGTTTGCCATTTCCTTCTCCAGCTCATTTTACAAATGAGGAACTGAGGCAAACAGGGTTAAATGCCTTGCCTCAGGTCATCAAACTAGTAAGTGTTTGAGGCCAGATTTGAACTCAGAAAGATTCTTAATTGGAGGACCAGTCCACTGAGTCACTGTCCCACATCACCAACTACCTATTGTAAATTTCCAACTGAATGCCTCAAAGACATCTCAAGTAACAGGTTCAAAACAGAACTCATTCTTTTTCCTTTCATTATCATTTTCATCTTATTTTTTATGTTTATATTAATTTATTTATGTACATAATGTCTCCCCTGAATAAAATCAATCAACAAACATTTATTGAGCATCTAGTATGTGACACAGTATTGGCAAGTGTAGGAACTGTTTCACTTTTATCTTTGTTATCCTCAGCACCCATAAACCATAGTACATGTTTATAAATGACTGATTTCCCCCCAAAACCTCCCTTTCTTCCAAACTTCTCTCTGTCACAGGCATCACCACCCTTATAGTTTTCCAGGTTTATAATCCTGTAATTATTTTTGACTCCTCACTTTCTCACAACTCAGACATCTAATCAGTTGTCAAATCTTACTCTTTCTGGCTCCACATATCATGAATCTGTCCTTTTCTCTCTACTCACATAGTCACCACCCGAAATCAGGCGTCTCTTGCCTGGACTATTACAATGGCCTCCTAAATGGTCTCCCTGCTTCAAATATTTCCCTCCTCCAATCCATCTTCTATAAAGCTGACAAAATGATCTTCCTTAAGTAGATGTCTAACATATCACTTCCCTCTTCAAACTCCAGTAACCCCCACTGCCTCTAAGATCAAATATAAATTCTGTCTTTTAAATCTCTTCATGACCTGGTTCCAGTCTACTTTTCTTGCCTCATTATACATTTATAGCCCATATTTCCGTACTCCAAGGTCTACCCAAATAGACACTCCTGATGTTCCTCACACATGGCACTCCATCTCCTATCACCATGCTTTTGGATTGACTGTACCTTGCCATTTGTACCTCAGAAAATCCTTTACTTAAAGATTCAACTCAAATACTATTTTCTAAATGAAGTTTGTCCTGATCTTTACTACCATGCCCCTATCCCTAAACCACTTTGTATTGTGTATATCCACATGTGCATTTAGATATACATATGTGGAAATACACATATGTGTGCCCATATATGCATGTGTAGATGGACAGATAGGAAGAAACATATGGATATGCACTGTCCAGAATGTTTTTCTTTTGTCTTTGTATCCCTAGCACCTAGCAGTACCAGGCATATAACAGGTACTTAATAACTACTTGTTGATTGGCTGATTGATCATTAGGAAGGACATTAATCATGCTGTGTTTTGTAACAATAAAGAGATGACCTCAAGGGCAATTGATTTTTATAAAATTAATTTATCCAAATAATAAATAGCTCCAGACTGCTTTGCTTTTTATATTCCTCTATCTGCTTTGTTTTAAAAAAATGCTTTGTCTTCTTGATGTTGTCAGAGCTTCTCCGAATGAATCTCAAGCAGAAAGGGAAACACTAGATTAAGCAAGGTGTTGTTTTGACTGCTGGGCCTCCTGGGAATCTCCTGCTGGACCCCACCCTGGCTCACTCCCCAGAAGAAATGGATTACTACATGTAGAGATACTTATCTCCATCTGGAAAGGGAAATCTGCCTGCCTGAACTTTAAACTTTGCCTTTGGTTGTCCCTGAAGATATTGTGCTTCATTTTTCCTCACTTTGATCTGAATGAGACTTCTGCAAACCTGGACAACTTCTATTTTACCTCTTTTTGTCTACTTTCTCTCCCTTCAGGTAAACTGCTCTAGTAACCTCAGAAGCTGAGGTGAGAAAGACGTCAAAAAGCCAGTGAATCTGGCCCACACATAACCAAAAATCACCTCTACAATATCCTCAACAAGAGGTGATACAGCTTTCATCTGAAAACTTCCAGTGAGGGAGAAACCTCCTCCCTCCTAAGGCAAACTGTTCCACTTTAGGATGTTTGGAAGTCATTTCTTTACAAGTGATTAAATGCTTCTCTGCACTTCCATCCATTGCTCCTCATCTTCTCCTTCCAGAGCCAAGCAAAAGTGGTGTCATATCAATCAATCCATCAACAAGTATACCTACTGTGTGCCAGACACTAGAACAATTACTGGGGGCTAAATACAAAGAACCCATCGTAGATTTAAATACCATTTCTATGCTGACAATTCTGAAAATCTACTTTTGCTGCCCCAATCTCTCTGCTGAACTCCAATCTCGCATCTTCAGCTGCCTTTCAGATATCTCAAACTGGACTTTCAGTAAACTCAGCATGCCCAAAACAGAACTCATTACCTTTCCCCCAGTCCCTTCTAACTTCTCTATTCCTGTAAAGTGTAATACCATGATCCCAGTCCCTCAGGTTCACAACCTAGGAGTCATCCTGGATTCCTCACTATCTCTCACTCCCCACCTCCCATATCCAACCTTTTGCCAAGGTCTCTCAATTTCACCTTTGCAACATCTCTGGAATATACTACCTTCTCTCCTCTGATACTGCTACCACTTTAGTGCAAGCCCTCCTTACCTCACACCTTGATTATTCCAACAGCTTGCTGGTGGGCCTGCCAGTCTCAGATCTATTCCCGCTTCAATCCATCCTCCATTTAGCTACCAAAGTGATTTTCCTAAAGTGTAGGTCTGATCATGTCACCACCACTCCCTACTCAATAAACTCCAGGAGCTTCCTATAGTTTCCATAATCAAATACAAAAATCCTCTGTTTGGCTTTCAAAACCCTTCCTAACCAACCTCCCACCCCCACCTTTCCATTATTCTTACACCTAGCTGCCTACCACATGCTACTCTTTGATCTAGCGACACAAGCCTCCTGGCTGCTCTATCTTTTTATTCCCATATAGAGGAGCTTGTTTGTACATATTTGTTTACCGTCTTCCCCCAGTGTTAGTATGATTCCTGGCACACAACAGATGCTTAATAATGTTTGTCGAATGACTGAATGCAAAAATCCCTACTCATAAGAAGACAACAGATACATATATGAGTATATAGAACATAAAGTTACTAAGTGCAAATATATACAAGGTACAATAAAAGGTCATTTGGGAAGGAAGGAATTGGAAGTTGGGAGGATAAGGAAAGGCTTCATGCAAAAGATGATGTCTGAGTTGCATCTTATGGGAAGAATAGGAATAGCACTGGCTCTAGTCAAAGGACCCAATTCAAATCCCACTATTGATTCTTGCCTCTTTATGATGTTGAGCAATCCAAAGCAAGTCAACAAGAATTTATTAAGTAAGCACTTACTGTGTGCCAGGCACTCTGCTCAGTGGTGGGGATACATGCTGAAGATATGATGAAAGGTAAAAACAAGTCAGAAGCCTTTTTGAGCCTTACTTTCTTCATCTGTAAAATAAGGGGATTATAACAGATAACCTCTTAGGTCCCTTTCAGCCCTTTATCTATGACTTTTTCCAGCCTTGTTCTCCTCCAAGCACTAGGTATCCACTGACCTGCCAGAATTATCTCTATATGTCAGATTAAAAGAGCATCCCCTATATTCATTAGCAACAATGTCATGAGCTTTGAAAAATCTGAACTAATAACCTACATGTAAAACAAACCAGATCCAGCCATAGTTAGTGCTATAAACCGAAAACACAGATACATGACTTTGTGAAGATTCTTTGGGTTTTTTTTTTTTTTGGTCCATTTCTGTGATTACATTGGTGCAGGAAATTCTAACAAAGGAAACTCCTTTTAGCAATGCAGGATGGCAAATATCTACAACTTACACTTGCCCCAGGTCACATAGCCAATATGCAGGCCTTAGAGGAGGGACTCCAGTCCTCATCTCCTACTCCAGTAACTCATTATTACAGGACATTGATGCAGAAGGTCCTATCAACCCAAAGAGATAGTCTTCAAGTGCAGAGTGCAGAATTAAGCAATCCATCAACCACAAGTACTTATTAAGCACCTTTTGTGTACCAGATCCCAACTTCATATTAGGGATATAAGCACAATGGATGACACAATCCTCCCTAACTCCCAACTCCACTCCCACTCCCCCACTCCCCACCTTGGCAAGAAGCTTATGCTCTTACAACAAACTGTATATCTGTTGTCCAAGGACTAGTCTAGCCAAGTTTTGGAGAAGGGCATCATCATCAGGTTGTCTAGAAGCTGATTAATTTTTCAGGCCATGGTAACTTCCAGACTGTCTATTAAAGTCTAGATAGTTGTAGCCTGAAACTATGAAAATACTTACACTGAAGAAACCATCAAAGATACATAAAGAATTATTGTATAGATTTACAGATACAATGTGCCCACCTGAAGCATACAGATTTACAGATAAAATCTACCCACCTAAAGCATATATATTTCCAGCTACAATGTGACCACCTGAAATATATAGATTTACAGATACAATGCACCCACGTGAAGCAATGTGACTGGTCCCACAAGTCAAGTAACAAAAAGAACAATATACTACATATTATTTTGCTGCTTCATAAAGATCAAAAGTGCTAACAGGAAAGAGAACACTGGTTCATATCTGTGTGTAGGTCCTAGAATAAGGCAGCATTACCCCTTTAGGAAACAGAAGGGAACACTGCCACTGCCTGAGCATATGGTGAGTGGGACAGACAGTCAGCGATAGTTCTCAGCTCAAGGCTCCACATGGTTTCCCTGGTTACTGACCATTCTGGCTCTTCCTATTCTGATGTCTGTCTGTCTGTGTCTCACTCTCTCTCTCTCTCTCTCGTCTCTCTGAGTCTCTGTGTCTCTGCATTCTCTGGATCTGCCTGCCATCCAATTAATTCTGATCTCATCAGAATTTAACTTTCCAACTTCAATTCTACTAGCTCTGATAAAACATTAACTCCCACTCGCCTCCTGTTTCTCAGGTTTTGAGCTTATCTCCAAGTAGGACCACTATACTCCTAACTTCATTCCTCTTTCTGGAATCCAAATTTCCTCCTTATGTAATACATAGCTGCACCATACTGCCAACGATCAATCAATCAACAAGAATTTCTTGAAGACCTACTATGTGCCAGGCATTGTGATAGGCGTTAGGAATATATAGACAAAAATGAAATAAATTCCTGCTTACATGCTTACATTTCATCAGGGGAGATAATGTTTACATATAGAAGTACATGTAAAATAAAACACAGAGGTGAAAGACTGAAGAGTATTGAATGAAATATATATGCCTTTTTTTCTTTCGAACATGGACAGTGTGTATATGTGTTTTGTTTTGACCATGAAAGTTTGTAACACAAGTTTTGTTTTTCTTTTGTTCTCAATTGGGAAGGCAAACAGAAGGTTCTTGCTGACAAAAAGATTTTAATTTAAAAACATTAAATTAGAAGAAGAAAAAATCAAATAAATACAAATTTATATCAATGCTTCTTTCCTCTGTGTATGGCACAAATGTACCCAACAGGCTTTAACTTCTAATGAGCTAAGAGTACATGACACCACATAGTAGGCACTTAATGAATGTCTGTTGAATTGAATTAGACGTTTGGAAAAAATGCAGCAAGTGGTTTGAGAAGAGGCAGAAACAAAGCTCAATGCTGTTCTACCCCCACCCTCCTGGCACCCTTTATAACTCAAACATGTGTGTACAATGGATCCTCTTTCTAACATTGCCACTAGAGGACAAGACAAATACCCCATGTCGCCATCTACTTGTGTTTTATCAGGCTTTTAAAATAAGCAGTTGTCCTGCTTTGGAGACATGATTTGACTATAGTATATAATGAGCTAAGTTATAATGGGCTTTTACTGTACTTCAGCCATGCACTGGATAAATGGCCTCTTTTGTCATTTTTGATCAGCTATACCATTTCAATTTTTTAAAATCCCTATAACTACTTCTAAGCAAACCAAGAAAATCAGAAGTTTATTAATGATCTAGTACAGTTGATCAATGAAATCAACCAGTCAGCATAAGCTAGACTTTTAAAAAACTTTCTTGTCCTCTGAAACAAGTGATTACTGCCTGAATGATACACATAGGTCTACTTCACACATCAATTCATTCTATAAAGATAAGGCATTGCATGAAGTGATGGTACAGGGCCAGTTAGTGCTACAAGAACAATGCTATAAATGAAATTTTGGCCAAATGAAATGATTTGAATAATGGTTTGAATACTTTACGGTAGGATTTAGTCATGATATCATTATATTATTAGTGGGAACAGCCTTGTGCAAAGTATGCCTGTAACAGCTTCAACCCTCCACTTCATTTTCTTAAATAAGAGGCACAAAATAAAGTTCTGGACATGAGTTTGAATCCTAGCAGTGAAACTAACTAAATATAAATAGGTCACTTAAGCTACCAGTCTCAGTTTTAACTTCCATAAAATGAGGATGGTCGCACCTTTGGTACCTACCTCTTGAAGCGCCTGTGAGGCTTAAAGGAGATAATATAAGTAAAGAACTTTGCACACTTTGAATAGTTATGCAAATGTCAACTATTTACCATGCAGACACATCACACTGTCTACAAGCTTATGTAACAGTATTATTAAGGTTTAAGATAAGTATACTCAAACACCCAAAAATAAAGAGGAAATTTAAAAATCTTCCAGTAGTAATTATTGCCATTTCTGATTTAAATTAACTAATTAATCAATATTTGCTGAGCACACATGTGCATAGTAGTATATGAAGATATACAAAGATCCATAAAAGTCCAGAGAAGATAACAAACATTGTTTAATATTAGTAAAATCTGGAGGTGAGGAGAGGAGAAGCTCTCTTGGTTCAAAATCAGAACCCTCCAAAAGTTCAATACAATGCCCTGGCATGGAAAATGATGAATAAGCTTCATTGATAATAGTGTGACTACGTCATGGCTGGCTGAACATTCAGTCCACAAACAGAAGGCTTCTTGTTTTCTGCACTCAACTATGGGGAAGTTATAGCAGAAAGACTGAAGCATTCAAATGGAAATTAGGACTCTGCACTGAGAATGGACAATTAGCAATTTCTCAAACTGGCACGAAGAGATTTTTTTTATCGGGAAAATGGAAAAAGTAGGAAAAAAATTTAGCAAGGTCCCCAAAATAGTTACAAACTGCTTACACCCCATAAGTGGATACCCAAAATGATCTGTTAATGGTTTGAAAAATTTATCAGGCAATCCTTAAACTATGTCTTTCTTTTATTGGTATCACTTCCCAGCCCCTCCCCAAAAAAAGACTTTCAGTTATTCATTTACAGAAGCTAATTCTCTTACAAACTTACCCAAATTCTTCTTCTAAAAAAAACTTCAACTGTATTTAAGTTTAAACTTCAAGCCTAGCTTTTGCCAGAAACACCACATGGATACTTTCCTGGAATATTTAGCAAATAAGAAATGGACTATTTATACATGATTTCAATCTGGACAAAACAATCCTTTATAAACCAGATCAGTGTCTTTTGCTTCACGAGCCAACCATGTGGCAAAATACCACTGGGAGGACGGTAGAGCAAATGGTGCCCTGGCTGCCCCACAGCCATAGACTGACTGATGGTCTAGTTCCCAGGCTGGCTCTAGATCTGGAGTGGTTACTGAGTCTGGTACAACCTGGTCCTAGGTCATCCCCACATCAGAGGATCTGAAATGGGCCAGATTGGCCTCAGGGTCACTTGGGGAGTGAGCAAATTGAAGACACATTGGGTCAAGAGCCTGGACTCCACCAGATTTCAATTCAATAAGCATTCTTATATACCAGCATTTATTGTATAACTAAGTGGTAAAGTAGATAAAGTGCTGGGCCTACAGTCATAAGGACTTGAGTTCAAGTTCAGCTTCAAACACTAAGTGGCTGTGTGACCCTGGGCAAGTCATTTAAAAACAGCTGTTTGCCTCAGTTCCCCCATCCATAAAATGGGGATAATAACAGCCTCTACCTCCCAGAGTTTACGTGAGGATCAAATGAAATAACTGAAGTACTTAGCACAGTACCTGGCACACAGTAAGCACTACATAAATGTTAGCTATTGCTCTTTGGCCATTACCTAATATTTGCATAAGCACTATGCTTGGGAGACTGAGGGACAGACAGAAAAAAGAATGTATTTAGAACTGAAATGTATCCTCAGAGACATGTAGTTCAAAACTCTCTTCTGCAGAAGAGGAAACTAAGATCATGACAGGTTAAGTGATTTGGCCAAAGATATGCTGGTAGTAAATGATGAAGCCAAGTTTCAAACTCACATCTTCCACTTCTACATTCAGTATATCTGACATAATCCTTTTCCTCAGGACACTTACAGTCTAGGGATCATAGAGGAATGCCAATAATAGAGAAAAGAACATGCCAAGTACAAAAGATGGATTTTAAGTGCCATGAGTCCATGATGTTAGCACTTCTTTCAAACTGCTTTTATATTCCCTCAGTTGCCCCCTTTACTTCCTGATATCAATCAAGACTGGCTAATTATGCCCTAGAACTAACAGGACTCCCTTGGAAGGTTTCCAGGCAGGCATGTGAACAGACCTCTACATGTAGCCGCACTGACCTCCTTGGCCATCTCAGTCTATACCTGTGCCTCAGCAGCTGGCCCAAAATTGAACTGGTTTTTATGGACAGGGATATAGGTGACTACTGAACACTAAGTTTAGATACTACTGTCCACATTGGTCAAACCCTCTAAAATTATAAGAACTGTCCAGGAGGATGCAATGACTAAGGTAATAAATGCAGGCATAGCTTCAAAAATACAAGTGTGTGAACAAAAATGTTGCCAACCTTCTATTACAGTAACCATGCAGTGCAATACAGAAACAGTACTAATATATATACACAGAAATTAGGTTATTCAGGAACGTATGTATTCTTTCAACACGGCCAATGAGAGCATTTACTGCCTGACTATGCATATTTGTTACAAGGAATCTCTTTCTCTTTTCTTTTTTCCAATGGGGTGAGGAGAAAGAGGTGAGGAGAGAAAACAGATATCAGTTGATTCAAAAATTTACTCTTAAAAATCTTAAATACTTAATGCTTTAATGATGAATCACTACCTTGAGTACTGACTCCCTATCTGTACCCCTTACTATGTTGTTCTTTGACTCTGTTCCCAAAACTATGTAATTCACTGTTTCAGAACTAAACCAAACAGTTATCTGAGGCAAAGGAGGCTAAGAATATCCTGGATAATCATGAACTAAGTTAATAAAGCTTAGAGCAAGCTCAGCGTCTTAGGAAAGATTAAAGTACACGCTATGGACTGATACTCAGTATACAAGACACAATTATATTATCCTGGGCCAACTCTGCCTTAGGATTCCAGATACATTGGTATGTAGTGATTGATCCAGTACAGGGTTCGAGGGGGGGCATCTTTACTAGAAGCCATTTGACAGCAAAATCTACTTTGAACTGCTTTCAAATCACTAGGTCACCCCTCCCTCCCCTGCCTTGATATCTTGACATCAATCACTATTTTCTGAATGCTTTTGCTGTCAACTAATAACATCTTTTCTGGAGGCTGCAGAGGGGGCATCCAGAGCAAATGCAACAGTGTGCCAGTGTACTCGAGGCAGATAGTTGGCTCAATGGACAGAGCATTGGGCATGGAAACAGAAAGACCTGAGTCCAAATCTGGCCTCAGACACTTATTGTGTGACCTTTTGCCTCAATTTCCTCATCTGTAAAATGAGCTGGAGAAGGAATGGCAAACCACCCTGGTATCTTTGACAAGAAATCTCCAAATGGAGTCACAAGTCGAACATAATTGAAACAACTGAACAACAAAGTGGAGATAATAATACCTACTTCCTAGAATTGTTCTAAGGATAAAATGAGATAACATTTGTAAAGTGTTTTGTAGTTGAATAATTGCTAATTATTATTATTACCATCACTATAGTAATAAGCAATATTCTTTAACTATTTTAGCCCTTAGCACACAGCAATGGAAAGTCTTGTCACAATAGTATACAAATACTACTATCCCCAAAGAGTCTTGCCTTGAAATCTCTGACACCATGGGAATACAACACATTACAAAGGCTGTGGCATCCAAAGACTTTGAAAGGACAACAATTTCACGCTTGAAGAGGGAAGAAACCAATATAAGATGGTGAATAGAGAACTGAACTCAGAGACAGGAAAACCTGGGTTCAAATCCTGCCTCTGATCTTTACTAGGTATAAGGTCATGGAACAGTCATTTAACTTCTCTTAGACTCAATTTCTTCATATTTAAAATAAAAGGGGCTGGAGGAGACAGCTACTAAAAATAAATTCCATGAGCAAATGGTCCATAACTGCTATATCTCTACTTCCTCATCTCCAACTTTCTCCTTAACTTCCTGCAATCTGGTGCTGTCTCTCCTGCTCTACTGAAATAGTCCTCTGGAAGATCACCAAACCACTAAAACCAGAGATATGTTGAGCCAGGAAGGACCTTCAAAACTGTCTACTCCAACTTCTTACCTAACAAGGTTTTTGTGAGGATCAAATAAGATAGTATTTGTGAAAGGGCTTACTTAGCACAGGGGTTGGCATGTAGTATGCCCTTAATAATTGCTTGTTTCCTTCCCTCTCAACGCAGTATTTTTAAAAGTGACACTCTGAGAGGTTGTGATTTAATTAAAGTCAGATATAATCAGTGACAAACCTGGGGTCTCCTGACACTTTAGTCTATTACTCTTTTCACTATACTTAACAGCTTCAGGAAATGAAAGTTTTTTGATAATGAAAGGGAAAAAAAGCCTATTTCTATTCTACCCATCCTCTGAAGCACCGTCATTCCAGCTAGAAGGGATCTCTCTGGCTATATTTGAACTCAGGGCTTCCTGAGCCCAAGTCCACAGCTAGGCCAGTTTGGATAGAAGATAAGATGGAGGATGGTTAAAATGTAATCAATCTGGAAAAGAAGGCTAGGTCCAAACTGCAGAATCACAGAAGGAACCTAAGTGGACAGGAAGATAGGATGACTATGTGGGTTCAGAGGTAATTAATAAGCAGCCAAATCCAGTGTTTTGGTTAATGTCAATCTGAAGGAAGTCTTCAATGGTATGCTGCAAATGCCTGAATTTTAGAGACATTTTGTTTAACATATTCAACAAGAATCCGAATGAAGATATAGCTGATATATCTATAAAATTTACAAATTACATAAAACTGAGATGGATATCTATCATGAGATAATCGACTTAAAGTTGGAAAGTACTTTATCGAGCACAACTCCCTTATTTATAAATGTGGGTTTCTGTTCTTGTTCAGTTATTTTTCAGTCATGGACAACACTTCATGATACCATTTGGTGTTTTCTTGGCAAACACACTATGGTTTGCCATTTCCTTCTCCAGTTCATTTTGCAGATGAGGAAACTGAGGCAAACAGGGTTAAGTGATGTGCCCAGGGTCACACAGCTACTAAGTATCTGAAGCCAGATTTGAACTTGTAAAGATGAGTCTTCCTGACTCCATACCTGGTATTCTATCCACTGCTCCACCTAGCTGCCCTAAAAAATGAGAAAACTAAAGCAAAAAAAGTAAGTTACTTCCCCAGGGTTAAACAGCTAGTGACTGTCTGATACAAGGTCTTCCTGACTCCAGGTCCAGAGCTCTTTACCTGCCTCTTAAAATCCAAAAAAGATCTTGAATTTGGGTCCAAGAATCAATAGATTAAGTTTAATAGGAATGACTATGTCAGGTATCTGAGTCCACAAAATCAAAGTACAAGATGGTGTAGATGTGGTTAGAAAATATTTCATGTCAAATATGCCTGGAAGTTTTATTGAGCTCCCATTACAAATGGATCAACAGTCTGATGTAACAACCAAAAAAAGTGAATGTGCTCTTAGGTACATTAAAGGAAGTATATAATCCAACCTGCAGGTGTTCTATCCAAAAGAATGTAAATTTTGATAGCTGAAAGCCACAAGATACCTATCTCAGGGTTTATGGGCTAGATTTCTTCATTTAACGGCTGTACCTTAAACCCAAATCACTTTGGTTCTCATTGATTAGCCAACAATAGGTCCGGGCCCAAGTCTCTTTTGGTCATTGTTTGGGTTCCTATGGTTCAGAGTGTAAACAGCAATTGTTTCCATTTTGGCCAGAAACCCTAAGGATCTTACCCTTCTGGACTGATTTTTTTTTTGACTAGGCAAAAGAGGTCATTCTTTGCCTTATTTCTTACCTAACCTTAATCACTGAATGGGCATTGCCTCAGACAAACTGAGACCTGGGAAAGATCTTAGCTTAAAAAGACCAAGATCTCCCACTACGCAAGGGTCATCTCCAGTCATCCTGATCTATATCTTGCCACTGGACCTAGATGGCTCCTGAGGAGAAAGTAAGGCTGGTTACTCTGCACAGACCTCCTTCACTTAAATCCAATTCACTTTCCAAGTAATGGCATCACCTTCATGGTCCTCTTTGAGAACAAGGGACAAACAACAATAATACCAATAACAATAATTCAGAATGAGAACTGCTATAATTTCACTATACTCTGCCCTGATCAGACCACATGATAGACACAGTCCTTCTCTCAAAATTACAATCTAGAACTGGAATGCAGCCTGGAACCCAGAGTTCTCTGTCCAGATTCTGCATACCATATATTAGATAGGAACTGAGGAAGTAGAATCCATCCAGAGGAGGGTATCCAGAATGGTAAGGAGATTGGAGGTCATGTACCTGAAGAAGCTGAGGATGCATGCTTAGCCTGGAGAAAAAACTTGGGAAAGAGAGGAGGGGAGACGATCACTGTGAAATATGTGAAGGACTGTCATGACAAAGGATTAGATTTTGGCTCCAGAATGCAGAGCTATGACTACTAGACTGCAGTTACAAATTAAATGTAGGAAAATTTCAGCTCAGAATATGAAAATTTTTTTCTTACAATTGAAGCTATTGGAATGTTCTAGGAAGTAATGAGTTCCTTGTCTCTCAATATCTTCAAAGGCTAGAAAACATTTTGTCACAGATATTATAAAAGGATTTTATCTTTCATAATAATTTCATAACATAGTCATCCCTTCCACATAGTGGGAGTTAGGGGTACAGCATCCTCAAGATCTGGAAAATCCACGTAAAAATTTTTTGGCCTTCCCTTTGTACCGAAGAAGTTTGAATTTTTTATTTTTCTTTTATGGGGTATTTACAGTACTTTACTGTAAAATTTGGGTCAAGTATTTTTCTGCATCATCTGCTGGCTTTGCATGTCATCTCAAAACTCCCAAAAAATTTCCATTTAATTTCTTATGGTGACCTACAATATATTGAAACCACCATGGGGAAAATCAAAATGTAGAAGGGATAACGGTATATCTTTCATGCAGTTTGGTTTAGGAATGCTACTATACTGTTGGATTTGATGACCACTAAGGTCATTCCAAATTTGAAAGGTTGGGGAGAGGTGGAACACAAGAGTCATCTTTGGAAATATAAAGGGCTGTCAGAGGGAAGAAGGATTACATTTCTTCTATTTGACCCCAGAGGGCAGAACTAGAAGGAATGAATGGTAATTACATTAAGGTAATTTAGACTTGATCTTAGAAAAAACTTCCTAACAATTATAGCTACCTAGAAGTAGAATAGACTAGTTCCCTTCACTAGAGCCCTTCAGTCAAAGATGGATAATCATGCCTTGGGCATGCTACACAGGCACTTTGATTCCTACTCAGGTATGGAACCAGATGACTTTTGAGGTGCTTTTCACTCTGAGACTTAATGATTCTGTGAATATGAGATGGAAAGGTTCTGTGAGAGGTATAGCCCCATCAGCCTCCTTCTGACTGAGAAAGCTTTATAGACACCCCCAACAAATGTCTTCAAACCACCATTTGAAGACCTCCAATGAGGAGAAACCTATTTCACTCTTGAATAGCTCTTGTAAGGGAATCTCTCCTTACTTTAAGCTTCAGTTTGTCTCTTTTGCAATAGCTATCATATGAAAAAATTGCTGAGGCCAAGGAAGGGAGGAATTTAATCCTTCTCCTTTTCACTTGCTTGAAAGAAATAAGCTTGTGTCCCCTCAAGTCTCCTTTTCTCCAGACTAAACAGGACCAATTTGGTCAATCATCCTCCTACGGCCTGTTCTCTGAGTTTCTCACCAGTTTCTCACCATATTGTTCATTTTCTTATGATGGTGTTCCAGCTTCAATCAATCTATCCATAAAACATTTAGTAAGTGTCTACCATGTGCCAGGGACTGTGCTAAGCATTGGGAATGCAAAAAGAGGCAAAAGATAGTCCCTGCCCTCAAGGAACTTACAATCTAATAGGGGAGAAAATATACAAATATATTCAAAGCAAGTTACATAGGATAAATAGGAAATAATTAAAGAAGGGAATGTGCTGGAATTAAGAGTGATTGGGAAAGGCTTTCTGTAGAGGGTGGGATTTTAGTTGGGACTTAAAGGAAGTCAGGGAGGTCAGTAGTTGCAATAGAAGAAAGAAAGCATTTCAGTCATAGAAGACAGTTCTAGAAAATGCCAGAGCCAAGATGGAGTATATTATTTGTGGAACAACCAGGAAGCCGTTGTCACTGGATTGAAGAGTATATATTGAGGGAGTGAGGTATTAGTAGACTAGAAATATAGGATGAGGCTAGGCTGTGAAGGGCTTGTGTTGTGATTTTCCTAAAATGTGGTATCTATAACAGAACACAACAGAAATAGCCCTAACCAGGGCTATTATCTCCCTCATTTATCTCCCTCTATTAATGTACCCTCATATGGCACTCCCTTTTTTGGATTCTATGTCAGACTGCTGACACATACTAATCTTGAAATTCACTGTAATCCGCAGATCTCTTTCACTACCACTATTTCCTAGCCAGTGTCCACCATTCTCTACTTTTGAAGAATTTTTTTTTAGCACAAATGTAAAATTGATTTCAATTCAACAAATGGTTATTAAGTACCTACTACATAACAAGGAATGAGGGGATGTGACCATATACATAATGAAATACAAACAATCAGGAGAGCAAGGGCACTAAGTACTGAGCAGGGAACTAGAAAAGTTTCCCCTAGGAGATGATACCTGGGCTGAACCCTAAAATATACTAAGATTATGAGATGTAGAGGTCAGGAAAGAGTGGCATTTTAGGTGGGGGGAGGGGCAGAAATTTCATTTCATTCAATTTGACCCATCATTCTATGTGTCAAGACTTTTTAGGATTCTGATTCTATCAGCTACGGTGTTAGTGATCTCTCTTGACTTTGTACCATCTGCAAATCTGAATAGGATATCATCTATGCCTTTACCCCAGTCACTGATAAAAACATTGAACTCACATGGCCTTTGCTATTTACAGATTTTTGTGTACCCATCTCATTTCTCCTGATAGACTATCAATATCTTGAGAATGTTTTATCTTCGTATTCTCCACAGCACATAAGTGAGTATTCAAAACAAATCATTTAACTGAATAAAGGAACCTACTAATTTCATTGCAATATTAAGTACCCTTGCCTTACTTCCATAAGTAGGGACATAACTAAACCGATGGCAGCTGCTATGCAACATGCCATCTATTTGGCAACACAGAAAAATCCCTTGTCTTCTGACTCCCAATACCCCCAAAATACCTCTGCTCTAATCTTAAAGTAAAAATTAGGGGATGGTGCTATAAGGACACAGTGATATATGAAAACAAACCTACTATTCCAAAACAGTCCTAACCTACATAATATATGCAGACCTGAAATCTTTGGCCATCCAGAAGCTAATGAAGCACCATCTGATCAGAGATGAACCAAGTCAAAAAGAGTAGTGAAGAATGACAACTCTCCAATCCAGTCATAGTCTTTACAATGGTAGAACCCCACCATGAGCAATTTGTATATCTCCAATTACTTAGTCTTTTTATTTCTGGACTATTTATAGTTTTGTAAAATAAAAAGCTGGTAAGTTGACTCCTGAATATTTTATATAATCTATAGTTATTTTAAATGGAATTTCCCTTTCTATCATTTGCAGATAGGATCTGTTGATAATATATAGAAAAACTGATGATATATCCTATTTTGCTGAGTTATTGTTTGAATTGTTAGTTGAATCTCTACAGTTCTCTAAGCAGACTATAATAGTATCTGTAAAAAGTGATCATTTTGTTTTGTTTTTGCCTATGCTTCTTTCCTAAATTTTTTTAATTGACTTCAGCATTCCTAGAGCTATAATGAACAACAATGATAATGATAACCATCCTTTCTTTACCTATGATCTTATTGGAAAGACCTCTAATATTTTTTACCTATATCTAATGTTTGCTCAGAGTTAGATAAATACTTTTTACTAGATTAAGGAAAGATTAATTTATTCCTCTGCTCTTCAATTTTTTAAACAAAAATGAATTATTTATTTTTCATATGCTTTTTCTGTATCTATAATATGAAATATAATTTTTACTATTTTCATTATTAATATAATACATTTTGATTACAGCTTTCCTAATATTGAAGTAACCCTGCATTCCTGTTACAAATAAACTTGGTCATAATATAGAAGCTTTTACTATACTAGTAGAGCCGCTTTCCTAATGTTTTTTAAATATTTTGCATCAATATTCACTAAGGAAATTGGACTATAGTTTTCTTTCTCAATTTTGTCTCTAACCACTTTAGATAGATAATATATCTGTCATGAATGGAATTTGTTAGGATATCATCTTTTCTAATTTTTTTAGAAAGAGTTTATATAATATAAAAATTAACCGTTCTCTGAATGTTTTGATAGAACTCACTTTTAAATCCATCTGGTCCTGGAGGTTGTTATCACCCTTCCAAAGTTGTAGTATTATTGTTCGCTTTTTTTAATGGCTTGTTTAATTTCTTTTTCTGAGATGAGTTATTAAATTCACTATTCCGTGATGTTAATATGGATATTTTGCTTTTTCTATTTATCCATTTCACTTAAGCTCTCACAGTCTATTGACATATAATCATTTCTAATAATTTCCTTTTACTTCCTCTTTATTTGCCGTGAATTCTTTATCTTTACTTTTAGCATTTTGGTTTTCCTTTCTTTTAAAATCACATTAGATAATCATTTACATATTTTGTTGGGTTTTTTAAACCACCTCTAGATTTATTTATCAACTAAATCGGTCTTTTTTGCTTTCAATTTTGATAATGTCTTCTTTGATTTTCAAAATTTCTCTTCTGTTGTTTGAGTTTTTTCATTTGCTAATTTTCTAATTTTCTTGTTTTTTCAAGTTGTTTCAAGTCTGTTTCTTGCAAAAAAAATATATTGATGGGTTCTCCTTTCTAATTTATTCTACTATCCTCTTGATTTGGGGGGGGGGGGGGGAGCAGGTTAAATTAATGCCTTTCACATTTATGATCCATCATATCCTTTTACATTTTTTCCTCTCTTCATTTTCTACCACCTCTTTACAAAGAAGGTAGTGAAAGTGAAAGAATGCCATCAATACATAACAGAATATTCTATAATTGAAATGATTTCCTATTCTCCTCACTCAGACCATGATCACTAGTTCTTAATCCTTCTTTCCTTTTGGCCTTCCCTTCCCATTTTAACTTTGTTTTATTTATGACTATTCCTTCTCCAATGCTACCCTCCCTCTTAATCTTCTTCTTCTCCTTCTCTGTACCCCTGCCAATTTCTCTGTTGAGTATTGCACATGTGTATGTTTGTGTGTGACAATGCAAGTTTAACTTTCATTTGTATAGTTCAAGTAAGTGTAAGGTTTATGAGATGGTTGGCCCTCTAGTCCTTTCCTCCATGTTGGTATAGTCTTACTCTTATTCTTCTTGAACATTTCAATTATGAGAAATAGTGTTACTCCCTTCTTTATTTCTTAAATATTGTAGTCCATTTCTTCTCTTAAGACCATCAAAACAGAACAAAACCACCCCTACACCCTCTATGACATTTGAATATCAGAGTTCTGAAGGGATTCTTGTCCATTCTATTGGAATGTACATACTTCATCATAAGTTAACAATGTAATTACCTTTCTAGGTTGATTCATGTGCTTGGATTTCAATGTATCTACTCATCTCTAATCTTTACATCAGTACTTCTTGAAAACCTTCTATTCCATTACAAATCCATTTTTTCCCTGTGGGATCATATTCAGTTTTTCAGGTTAAGTTATTCATGGTTATAAACCTTTATATTTTGCCTATTGGAATATTATAGTCCAATATTTTCTCTCTTTTATAGTTATAGCTGCCAAGTCCTGTGTGATTCTTACTGAAGTACTTTAACTATTACTTTGGGAGTGCTTGCAGTATATCTTAGACCTAGAAATTCTGCATTTGGAATATGATATTCCTAGGAGTCTTCACTTTGAAATTTCTTTCTGGAGGTGACAGGCAGATTCTATTTTCACTTTTCCTTCTAGATCTAACAGATCTTGGCAGTTTTCATTTACTATTTCTTGAAATATGGTGTCCAGGTTTTTTATATGTTCATGATTTTCAAGCAATCTAATAGTTCTTCAATTATCTTTCCTTGACCTATTTTCTGGATTGGTTGTGTTTGATAGAATCCAGATCAGATCTTTGACAGTTCTACTACCAAAAATATTTTTCTTCTATTTTTTAATCTTTTTATTTTGTCCTACTATTTCTTCTTATCTCTCTTTGCTCTATTCTAATTTTCCGGAAATTTGTTACTTTGGGAAGGTTTTCCTCCTTCTAATGTGAACTATTTTCCTTCCACTTCTTTCTTCCATAGCTTTTATTTGTCTCATAAATTCACTTCTTATCTCTTGCTTCATTTCTTCTACTTACTGTTATAGTTCTTGCGATCACAATATTTTTATTATGCTTTTTTTGTAATTCTTGTGGTATTACTCTCTTCTTCTTCATGTAGTTCTTTGACTTGTCTTAAACCATAATACTTCTTCAGAGTGATTTGTATCTTCTTCTGTTACTCATATCACCAGCTTCAGTGACTAATTGGAGATCAAGGCCAAACTCCACCTCACTCCTGCCCTCTTGGAAGGGATAGCCAGGTTCTGTTTGGTTCTGAGATCAATTACCTGGACTTATATTGATAAGTTTTACCTCCCCTAATAGGTCTGTGCTCATAGTCCTGGCAAGTGTCAAGCCCCACTGGATGATTCAAGTACAGAATAATGCAGTTCTAAGGGCCCTCTGAATTATCTCAATTCAAAATGTCCTGGCCTTCTGGTTCTTCTGGGTTATATCCTGACAGCACCAGAATGCTATCGGATCTCAGCCCCACATTTATGGTCAAAAAGCTGTGGTTTCCAACCTTCCCTCTTTTCAAGATAGATAAGGCTAAAAATGGAGACATGGACTACATTTGAAGTTGGTAGATTATGGAAATATAGCTCAGCAATACCTATGCATAGTCTCACTGGAAAAATGAGAAAAAGAAAACCTGACTTCTTACTAACATCTACCACACATGCAGGATTACACTAAACTGTCATGTTAATAAATCATGTTCACAAGACCAACTTTTAAGACTAATCAATGTAAAGTTTTATTTGGTATAAAATAATGAACTGAAATAGGGAAGAGGAAGCTATAACAATAGCAGTTTACAGGAAGGAAGAAGGCCTAGGCTTTTGCTGACTTAAAGTTTAAAAAGTTATGATATGGCTGCTTAAAAGGCCAATTTGATGTTAGGCCACATTTTAAGAACACTGACCAACTAGATTATGTATGAGTGCCATATTTTAAGAAGAGTACTGATCAACTAAATTCTATAAAAGAGAAGAAAACCAATTTTCTCAGTGCACTAAAAACTATGCCATATAAAGTTCTATTGAAGGAACCAGGATAGAGACTTAGAAGGGCATGAGTAGTGTCTACAAATATTTGAAGGATTATTAACACACAGTATTTTGTTTTGCAATTCAGTAACAGTCACTGTATGATATTGTGTGTTATAACTATCTGTTGTCTGCCTCTGCGAAATTTGTAAAGTATGTGAGAACAAGAACTGTGTCTTATCTAAACTGTATTACTTCCCAGTGCTCTCATAGTAGGCATTTTAAATGTTTGTTGAATTAATAAACGACAAGTGACATGTTCTTCATGGCACTAGGAAGCAGAACTAGGAGGAGCACATAGCAATTACAAGAAGGAAGATTCTGGTTCAATATAATAGAAAACCTCCTAACAATTAGCACTGCATAAAAAATGTAATTGGCTTACTCAGGCCACAGTAAATTCTCCATCACTGGCTATCTTCAAGCAGAAGCTTGGATAACTACTTGTTAAAGATGTTTCATGGGGTTAATATGGAAATGTATTCTGCATGACTTTACATCTATAATTGATAGGGAGGGAGAGAATTGGGAATGCAAAAAGGTTTTAAATGAATGATTTTTTAAAAGTAAATTTTTAAATTTTTAAAATAAGTAAAAGGATGTTGCAAGGGGAAAGGATCATGCTTCAGATTGGGTTGGGCTAGATGTTAGATAACTTGTCAGGTCTCTTCCAACTCAAAGATTCTGTGAGTATACTTTATTTCATAACTAAATACTACCTAAGGTACTTGGAACACTGATTTGACAAAAGGTTGCCCGCAAAACATCCTTCATTTAAGCAGGTATACAAACTTTAGATCACTTGCTAAGGGTTAAGCAAATGGTGCTACTGCTCCTTAGTTTCTAGGGTGTATTACCTCTTTATCCCAGAACAATAGGGTAGGGGCAGTTTGAGAATACACACATGTCAGCTCTAAACAAAAATAATCAAACCTGACACCTGAGTTTGTCAGAGAGCTTCTCTGAGGGTTGCCCCGATGGAGCTGCGATGACTCCAAGTCAAACTCAGAAAAAATGAAATTGCAGTGGATTGGAATACCCAGAATTGCTGATAAGAAGGCACAGGAATGGAAGCAACTACATATTGTCATTAAGATATACTGACCAAGACATCTCCCCAGACCTTTCTGAGAAGCTTTCTAATAACTTCTCAAACTATGAAAATAAGTGGCATAGTCAGTTTTTCCTCCAGTTTACATGGTTCACTGAAGCTAAAAATTATCTCTTATTGTGGTTCCTAGATCACTAATTCTCCAACAACATCGTGGAAAAAGTAGAGACAGACAACCGGATTTTAGTCTCACTCTATTGCTAACAACCTTTCAGGAGTTCAGTTTTCTTTGCTTATAAAACAATGAAGCCCATATTCATTCATTTCATCTCTCACCTATTTCCTCTCCCCTTCCTCATTATGAGAGGAAAATAAAGGAAAATGTTTTTGTCACATCACTTCTCATATGCTTTTTTCTTCCACTTTGAAACGGTAACTATAATTGTTTATTAAAAAAAATTAAATTAAACCAGTCCTACATATTTGACTCACATTTATGAGAACTCTTATTCTAACCTTGGTACGTAGCAAAATAACAGTTGTTAGGGAGATCTTCTTCACATCTCAGTCAACTACCTTGAGATGAAAGAAAGGAATGTGCTTCTTCAAAATCTTTTTCCTTTAGCAAATTCAATTTTTACTTTAGACAAAAATCACATTACAACAAACATCATCACAAAATAGTTTCTGTGTGGCCCCTAGGCATCACAGCAGATAGCTTCATGAAGATGTTGGATCCAGAGGTGTGAGACTGCAGCCTCAAGGCAACACGCCCCAGACCACTGAAGGTCTTGCAGCTCTAGATCAATGATCACAAGCCCTCCATGACAAGTCACTCAACAAGCCTTTAGTAAGCATCTGTTATATGCTAGATACAGAGAATACAAAGATAAATATGAAATAATACCTACCCTAAAGAAGTTTACATTCTACTAGTAGAAACAACACATGCAAAGATAAGTTAATGCAAAATGTATACAAAGTAATAGGGGAAGAGGGAGAGGCTAAGAATTAGAATAAATAGGAAAGGGTTCTTATAGGAGAACCTGAAACCTGAACTGAAGCAGGAAGGGTTCAAATGGATGGAGATGGAAGATGGGATATCACATATGGAGAGCAACAAGGAGCTCAAACAAAGAGTATATCAGGAGTTTTGCAAAATCAACTACAAGGATGACTTAATTCCTAATTGTGAAGGGCTCTAAATGCCCAACAGAGGAGTCTGTATTCTAGCCTAAAGGCAACAGGAAGCCACTGAAACTTCTTGAACAGGGAAAACATAGGGACAGTCCCATTTTTAGGAATATCAATTTGATAACTATGTGGAAGAAGGTTTGGAAAGAGGAAAAGAAAGATGCAGGGAGAGCCTTAGAAATCTTCAGAATAGGACTTCAGTAGAGGCAATATTAGTAATTCTATACAGTTAGCATTGCCTCTGACCCCTATGCATATGACAGCACTCTCTATAAAAGGAATGAATGAATGAAAAAACATTTATAATGCACTTAATGCCTGCAAAACACTGTGATATCCAATAGGTTTTTGCTATTCTATAACCTCAGGATAAATAATTTAAAAATTGTGCCACTGGGAAACATAGGAGAATATTAGAAATATTGGTTAAATGTGGTGCCATAGGATATTCAAGGTTCTATTACTGTAGCAAATTCAATATAGGTTACTGATGGTGATTTCCTAGGGAAATTGGAAAGTGATAATAACATTATTTAATACTTTAAGGTTTGCAAAATATTTTCCATACATTAGTTCATTCAAGTCTCACAGATAAGCACTTATAGATATTACTATCCCCATTTTACAGATGACTAAATTGAAGATCAGAAATGGTAAGTGACTTGCCCAGGGTCACACAGCTAGTAAGTGATGGAGGGAGGATTCAAACCCACAGAATCACAGAGTTTGAGAGCTGGAAGGAAACTGGCCATCCCTTCAGACAGAAAAAGTTCATTACCTCTTGAGGCAGCCCATTCCATTGTTGTGCAGCTCTAGTTATTAGGAAATTTTTCTTGACCTCAAACCTAAACTTGCCTGATTAGAACTTCCATCTATTGCTCCTGGTACTATTCTCTGGGGTCAAACAGAATCAGTTGAGAAGTGCTTATTAAGCACCTACTATGTGCCAAGCATAGGGCTAAGTGCTGGGAATACAAGTACAAAGAAGGAAGCAATCTGTACTCACAAAGTATTTACAGTCTAATGGGAAGAAGATAATAAATACATACAAAAAGGTATACAACGTAAATATAAAGTGAATAAATAAAAATATACAGAAGTACAATACGAAGTAGTGTGGGAGGGAAGGCACAATTAGCTGGGGGAAGATGAAAGCTATACAGAATATATTACTTGAGCTGTGACTTAAAGGAAGAGAAGAACTCGAAGAGGTGGAAGTAAGGAGGGAGGATATTTCAGGAATGTAAGACAACCAGAGCAAAAGCATGGAGAGAAAAAACAAAACAAGTCTAATCTGTCCTCCATATGATAACCCTTCAAGTACTTGCAGACAGCTATCACGTCCTCCTCAGTCTTCATATGACTGAAGGTCTTTCACCACCCTGGTCATCTTCCCCTCTGGGTACTCTCCAGACTGTGAATGTCTTTCTTAAACTGGGTTTGAAATGAACACAATAATCCAGACAAGGTCTAACAAGGACAGACTGCAGAGGCCACCATCATCTTCCCGCTCTTGGAAGCTTACACATCCTTTAATACAGCCCAAGATCCCATGTGCTCCTGATTCCAAGTCCAGCACCCTATTGTGACACCCTTCTGCAGAGCACCAATTTCCCACAGTAGTAGTCTTCACTTAACCCACCACGCCCCTTGCTGACAGCCAGACTGGACAGCTGTGTTCTATAATTTGAGTGTGTGCCATTTGTATCACAGACTGACAGAGGAAGAAAACATTGGAGCCACAACTGGACAATTTACAGCTATTTAGTCCTTGCTGTGACAGGGACATCAAGCAACAAACTCCCCTTTAACCCTTTACCAGGTCAAAACATCAAAGCTACTCATCCACCAAAACTCCCAAACTGCTCACTAACATCAAAACAAATCAAGACAAAAACTAACAACATATTAAAATATCCTCAGGTTTAGAAAAAGAAAGGATCAAGGATAAAAATGTATATATAGCAATCTACATTTACTAAATAAAAACAGGGTAGATCCTCTAGATCGTAGAGACTGGAAATGTTTTCTATCTAGCAACATATTCATTTTAATGAAATTCTATACCAAAAGAAAAATTACGAGACTCATTACAGTGGATAATGCCAGTAAAAATAAACAAGTATGTTTGTTTCTATGTTTCCATGCTGTTTCCCTACATCATTTCCACAAGCATGTACTTTGTCTCCCCAATCAGATTTGTAAAGATTGGCTTCTCTTTTTTTTTTCTGTGCCCTCCAAGGCTTTTAGAAAGGTATTCTACACCCAGTGGGTGCATAATAAATGTTAACTGACAACTCAAGCGAGATGGCTTAAGGAACACATCTATTAAATGAAGGAATTTTAAATAACACAGTATTAAGGTTGCTTATATTTAACATATGATCCCACTCATACTCATTTTTTTAAAATACCATTTAGGGGGGAAATAACTTGAGTTTCCATTTGGAGAAAGAATAAGCATGGCATAAAGGAAAATTTAAAACGAATGAAATAATAAACATACAGCAGTGGGAGCTGAGATTCATCTGTCAGCAAATGACATCTATTTGCACTCGTTAGCACTGCCTGGCATGTGCTACACCACCCCCTCGGGTAATTTACATTTTTTTTTTAAAGCACGTATTTCTATATTTAGGAGGTTAGGATAATCAGGGTGGAAAAGCCCATCTGTTTGACGCTCATTCCAGCTGCTGTGGATACTGAAATGAAATTTGCGTATTTTTTTTCCCCTTGCCTATTTCATCTCGCTGTGTTTGGAACTCTAGGACATGACAGAAACATAACAGTAGCTGTGGGCAGAAAATCTTATATGCATTTTATGTATAGTAGACCTTCATTATGCCATAACATACCCCCACTATAGGAGAACATACTACAGAGATATAGAGTTATATAGGTATGTTTACTTACATGAATACTGACATATATTCTAAGATTCTGTGACCCCATTATTTTGAGATACATGTACATACAAAATATGCATAATATACATAAATATGCACACATTAAGAGATCTAAACTCATTTGGCGACTCTTTGCCTTCAAGGCATATGGCACCATTATGTACTTGGGACTAGGATAAATAAAAGATCTTATTTCTAAAGAGATTTCAATTGGTTCTGACAAGAAAGACCAACAAAAAAACAATCAAAACAAACTAGCAGTATTATTCTCACCAGCATGCAAGAGCACCGGTCTGGAAATCAGAATTTCAGTTCCATGTCTACCACTAACAAGTCTTGTAATCTTGCACAGATGAAAACCTCTTCAAGCCTCAGTTTCCTCATCTGTAAAATGAGGGCATTAGATCTGATGGTCTCTGAAATCTCTTCTACATCTAACAATGATTTCTACATAAGCCTTCATGAGAGATCATCCACTGATAAGAGTAAAAATTAACAAAAGTTCATTTTCAACCTATTGAATAAAAATCAAATGAAAAAATGGGTCTCAAATTTATATTTCAAGTTTTCCTCTTCTTAAAGAGATAGTATGTCTCAGTTTAAAATGATGACAAAGTGATTCACCAGCATCTTTGTCAACAGATATCTTTTCATGAAAGTTTGTTTGGGAGAGAAACCATTACTGGTTGCCTATTCATTGTCCTCATTTGTCTGAACCAAACAAACTCTTAGGGACAGGGCAGATCACAGCTTTCCAAGCTTGGTACCTGTTCATTCCCACTGCAACACACCAACTGCAATGAGCATGTCATGCTTTGAGGCAGACATGACAAACATTAGGATCAAAACCATCTGACCCAACCTCCTCATTTTATGGATGAGGAAACTGAGGACCAGAGAAGTTAATTTAGAAAAGCTAGTAGCAGAACCTGAAGCCAAGTCCTTTGATCCCAAATCCAGCATGCTTTTGCAATCCACTGGCATGCCTCCCATACTAAATGATGATGACAAAAATTAGAAGAAACTAAGACAATGTGAAAAGTCCAACAAACTTAAGATCTTTATTCCAGTATTTCCATCACAATGATGGTTTTTATTTTTTTGGAGTGGAATGTTATTTCACTGGTATAGGGAAAGCTCAGTGAGGAAAAGACAATGCAGTTCGGCACCTGTTCTTATTTTTGCATATAAATGTCAGTGGCAAGATCTTCTCTGTATCCTTCAGCACCTTACAGTCAATCAATCATTAAACATTTGTCAAAGCCTCTACTGTGTGCCAGGCACTGTGCTAAGCACTGGTGATACAAAAAGAGGCGAAAGATAGTCCTTGACTTCAAGAAGCTTAAAATGTAATGTACAGAGTAAATGTTAAATATTTGATATTTAAATATTTGAATGTATTATTTATTAAAGGATAATAAAGGAAAAGAGTTAATAGAGCGTAACAGTAATGAGGGAGCAACAGAAACCATCATACCAGGAAGAAAGAGAATTAGAAAGCCCTAAGGAAAGGCCAAGCTGAGAAATAAGGAAACCTTTGGTATTAGAAAGGAGCAGGAACAGGAAAGAAAGGAGTCAGGCTAGAAAATCATTAAAGAAATCAATTTGAGAAGGCTGCAAAAAAACCTAATAAGTGGCCCTTGGAAAGGGCTAAGGTTGAACAAAGAAGTAGGACTGGACAGAACAAGAAGACAATAAAACAAGAGTCTATATGGGCAAAGAGTCAGGCAAAATGGGCATGGAGTTACACCAGCTGTAAAGCAGCAAAAAGAACTCAAGTCTGGTCAGTGAGTTCAGTCTAGATCAAGAAGCTCTAAGATCTCAGCTAAAGACAACAGGGCCACCCAGGTTGAGCTAAGGACAATGGGCCAACTCAGGTTTGGGGTCTGGCCAAAGAAGGGAGATAAATGTATTTGTTGCTAGGTTTGCAATTTCCCTCACATAGAAACTGGATGAAAAGTAAAGGCAGTGTCTCACATGTACCAAAATATTTATGGCAGCTCTCTTTGTGGTGGCCAAAAACTGAAAATCAAGGGGATGCCCATCAATTGAGGAATGGTTGAATAAATTATGGAATACTATTGCACTATAAGAAATGATGAACAGGCAGACTTCAGAGAGGCCTGGAAAGACTTATACGATATGATGCTGAGTGAAAGGAGCAGAACCAGGAGAACTTTATGCATAGCAAAGACCCCATTGCGCAAGAGTTTTTTCTGGTAGACTTGGAACTTCACTGCAATGCAAGGACTTAAATTCTCAATGGTCTTTTAAGGCAAAATGCCTTCCATACCCAGAGAAAGAACTATGGAATTCAATTGCAGAATGTAGCAGATCATTTTCTTTTGTATTACATTTTGGTTTGTTATATGATTTCTCCCATTCATTTTAATTCTTCTACACAGCATGATTATAGTGAAAATGTATTTAATAGGAATGTATGTGTAGAACCTATATAAAATTGTATGCCATCTGGGGGAGGGAGGGGGGAGTAAGGAGGGAGGCAGGGGGAAAAAAAATCTAAGTTACATGGTAGTGATTATATAACACTGACAATAAATAAAATTAATTTTAAAAAAGCAAAGGCAGTGTAATACAGGGGAAAGAGCACTGGATCACTAGATTTGAAGTCAGAATAATAGTACTTATAATAATAATAGCTCGCACTCATAATAGCACTTTAAGGCTTGCAAAGTGTTTTACAAATATCTAATTTGATCCTCACAACCCTAGAGGAAAGGGAGGGGGCACTATTAATATCCCCATTTTACAGATGAGGAAATTGAGACAGAGGTTAAATAACTTGCCCAGGATAACAAAGCTCAGAAGAACCTGAGGCTATATTTGAACTCAGGTCTTCCTGACTCCAGGTTCAGCTCTGTATACACTGTGTCACCTAGATGCCTATGTTCAAATCTTAGATACTTAATAGCTGTATGACCTTGGGCATGTCATTTAAATTGTCTTTTCTCATTTAGGAAACAATAATACTATGAGGATCAAATGAGACAAGAAATATAAACACTTTATAAATTTCAACTATGTATTTTACATACAAAAATATCGACAGGTCATGATACTAAGTGAATAAATGATAGAGATGATTTGGAATAATGCATTTGTTAGCCTCTGATACTAAAAATTTATTTTAAAAATCTATTTTTAGAAATGAGGAGGAAAGCTCCAATATTTAGCCTTCAGAAGATGATACTTTAAAGACAAACTTACAGTGAACTTTTTTTTTTACATTTTGGTAACTGTATTTCAGGATAATTGGTTTTCTTTGTAACCATATGTATTTTATTTTATGCACTTAAAAAGATCATTCTGAGAAGAGATCCACTGCTTTTACCAAACTGCTAAAGGGGCCCAAGATACACACAAAAAATTTTAAAATGCCTGAGTAATGACTTTTGAATACTGAAATGTCACTAGTTCAACAAGTACAGATAATATGCATAAAAAGGCAATGAATACACTGCCACAGCTATGAAGGGACAATTCATTTTGAGAAATCAAAGGGAAAAACAGTGCTAGAGAGTCTAAGAAGAGTAGAAACCACACACATGAAGAATGCCTGCCAAAAAGTACTGGCTCCCTACAACTGCCCAAATACCACCTCTTGGGGTCAGGGATTTTCATGCCCCCTTTTTTTCTACCTCTCCAAATTCCATCCACCCTTCAAGGTCCAGATCCAGCTTTGCCCCAATGACAACAATCACTTTCCAATGCAAGTAAATCTTATTTCAATACCAAGACTGATGTCATTCAAGCGTTAGACTACCTTTTAGGCACTGTTAACATTCAAAGATTCTAACACAACACAAGGCACACTGCGTACTCAATAATAACTTGTTGAATTAGATACATGTTAATTGCCATAAGATGTGATTCTTTTTATTCTGGAAATTATCACTCGCTGAATTCAATGACACACAAAATCTCTAAAATGTGTATTTGTTTAATAGAAACAAGATTTTTTTTTCTTTTTCTTTTTTAACTAAGAAAGCCAACCATACCCAGAGTGTTTCCCTAATCCTTCCCCAATAAGCCTCCTAGAACATGGACCAGACAACCAGAGTGCCAAAGAAAGTTAAAGGAGAATTAAAAAATTCTTGAATCAGAGAATGTAAGAGCTTGAAGGAATGAGTAAATGAATGAATGAAAAAAGAGTCATCAAACCTATTAAATGCTTATAATGTGCCAAGCACATAGGGCCAGCATTAGGTGTACAGACAGAAAAAACAAGGTAGCCCAGCCCTCAAGAAGCTTGGACTCTACTGATAAAGATAACACATAAAAAAAATTCAATGCTACAGACGAAATAAAGGCCCTAAATACTAAGGATGCAGCTGTGGTGTGAAAAGTAGGGCCCAGAAGAAGCTGAAGGTGCTCCAGCAGGTCCAGTCCAGAAGGTACAGTGGCAGAGCATAGGATATGGTCCAAAAGCCTTTACAATGCATTTTCTACGGGAAGCCTTCCCCAATCCCTGTTAATTCTGGTAGCTTCCATCTCTTTACTTTCTATTTATTCCAAAAATAGCTTGAATGTATGCATGTTTGCTTGCTGTCTCCCCCATTAGACTGTAGGGGTAGGGATTATCTTTTGACTCTTTTTGCATCCCCAGTGCTTAGCACACAGCCTGACACATGTTAATGTTATTGTTCTCTCATTTTTCAATCTTGTCCAACTCTTCATTACCCACTTGGGGTTTTCTTGACAAAGATATTGGAGTGGTTTGCCATTTCCTTCTCCAGCTCATTTTACAGATGAAGAAACAGGAAAACAAAGTTAAGTGACTTACCCAGGGTCACACAGCTAGTAAATGTCTGAGGCCAGATTTGAACTTAGGTCTTCCTTACTCCAGGTCAGGCACTCTATCCACTGTACTACTTAGCCACCTGGCACATAGTAGGTGCTTAATAAATGCTTATTAACTGACTTACTGACAGCAACAGAGCAGTGATTCTCCATCTCACTGGAAGGCTTATAGCTGGTGACTTCCAGATCATTCAAATGTTGAAAACAGCCATGTTACCTTCCAGCCTGGCCATACCATGAGATCTAGGTGACCCAGGGATTTCTCGGGGGTGGGGAAAAAGGGAAGACATGGAATAAGGATGTTGGAAATTATCTAAACCAACCCCCTCATTTTATAAATGAGAGAGGTCCAAAGAAGGGAAGTCCCTTGCTTAAGGTCACAAGGATAGTTAGGGGCAGAAGAAGGACCAGAATCTGTATCCTTATTTCCCAATTCATGATCCTTCCTACCACATCTCACTGCTTCTGTACCCACTCAGTAAAGCCCTATTCAAGTAGCAGAGTAAAAGAAGGGGATCAGGTATGAGATTTCTTCTTGTCACCTCTATACACATTCAAAAATCCTTTAAAAAAGTCTTCAGTTTGAAGATGTATAAAACTATACCCAGAGGAAGGAGTAACCAATTGTTGAAAAGGAGCTGTGACAACTCGCAAGGGAACTAACAGCCTGAGAGGTAACAATGAGTGGAGCCTTGTCAGAGGCTGGATTGCTTGGCAAGATGATCTGGCTTGCTACCCTCTGGCACAGGTACCAGGAGTCCTTTCTCCATTCACCTCTGGTGAGACAATGAAACAACTTCTGGAATATCACATAATCAGTTCATTGTGGGTGCCTTAGGACCAGCAAAATTTCTGCCAACACCCTCTAAGGAACTAAGTGAATGAACAGATTTTCTTATGAGGAAGATCATTTATCAAAGGTTAAAGTAAACCTTCATCTACTGCTAACACTTTTGTAAGTACAGTACCAGGAATCAGTTCTCTTAATTTCTAGTCAACTAGCATTTATTAAGCACTTATTATGAGCTAAGTACCAAGGATACAAAAAAAGGGGGAAAAAATCCAATCCCCACTCTCTCAATCTCACGGTGGGAAACTAAGTACAAACAATTATAATCAAGCAAAATACCTGCAGGATAAACTGGGAATTGTCTCAGAGGAAAAATACTAAGAGTATCAAGAAAAGGATTTTTCTGTTTGCTAAAAGGGAGAAACCAGCACCCAAGGCCAAGCTGAGAACACATTCTAAGATAGATTTCTGGGATAGGAAGGCATTTAAACTTGGTTTAATTCAGTTGGACCATTATTTATGCAAGTACCAGTTATATTTAGAATGCTGTCATAAGCTTCAATGGAAGATATAAAAATAAATAAACCTCCTGGCTTCATGGAGGTTACCCTCTAGGCCAGATTGAGCACTGAATGAGTTACCATTATAGTGATAATGATACCAAAAAGAAAGGAAAAAAGCATCAATTAAACACTTTAAAAATATACAAAAAAGAACAGAAGGAATTCCAGAAGGAGATACAGATAAGCAGCAGAGTGTTGGAACTCCCAAGTTATATTTTTTTTTAAAGCTGTACATAATGAAAATTCAGGGGGTCATACAGAAGTTGTCCTTTCCTGTTCTTTACATAAGGAAATTTTCCCATTTGTTGATGTTTTTAAATTTCATAAGGATAATTTTGAAAAAGACATCATTCCCAGCATGAGACCAGCCCTGTCCTTTCTGTCCAACAGTTATACCCTCTGTGCAGTGTTAAATAACCCAACGACTTCAGGTCCAACCATGTCTTTATGTTTTTAATCCTGCACAATAATATCTAACAGTAGTATCATACTTACTTCTTCTTGTCCACAACGAATTGGAGTTCAATCCGAAAATCATAGCTTTAGGGTGGAAGGAAACCGAGGATCCATTTAATCCAATCCCCCCTGGAATGAGGATGAGTAAAGTGAGACCCACTAAGGTTAAGTGAGTTGGCCATGGAACTCCAGGTACAGAGAATACAAATATCACAGAGGTGAATAAGGACACTCCACAGTGGCCCTAAAATGTCTGTCTGGGTATATATATAATCTAACTCTTGGCAGTGATGGGCCAGTTAACATTAAAGGCACAATCTGTGGTCATGAACCAGTGTTTCCCCCCACTGCCAAGATAACGTGGACCAAACCCACAATTTTGGCCTTCTTAATCAATCAACAACTATTTATTACTTGCCTGTCATATACCATGAATTGTTCTAGGACTACAAATGCAAAAATGAAACTGACCCTAAAAGAGGCTTACCTTCAAATTTGAGAAGACAAGCACATTAAAATGTATGTGTACATATATACACATGTATGTTATATGTATCTTATATATGTATATACATATATGTGTGGATATGTGTATACATATACATCTATATCCATACATATGTGGGTATGATAACAACATTTGTTTTTTTGGACTAGATCAGTGATTTCATCAGTATGGGGACTATCCAAGGAGGCGCTTCCTCTTTCAAGGCAGATGGAATCCTACTTCACAACTTCCAGTCTTAAAGAGTTGCCTGAGGCATTGAAAGGTGAATTAATTTGCCAAAGTCTCTCAGACAGTAGGAGTCAGAGGTAGGTCTTTTGTGACCCAAGTCTTCTTTATTCAGAGGTCAGTTCTCTCTTCTTACGATGCCATGCTGCCTCTCCTATATACAAAATAAATATAGAAAGAAATGGAAGGGAGGGGGCACATCCTTAATACAAGATGTGAAATAACTTATCTACTCTCTGAGTGCATAATTAACAAAGTCAAAATCAGAGAGGACAGAACAAGCTAAGGAGTTTGGACTATATCTCTAGTCTTGGAGAACCACTTTAGGATTATGAGCAGGTGCACAAGATGAAAACAGAATTTTATGAAAATTCATCTGACAGTGATGCACCACACTGGTGGAGAGAGGCTAAAGGCAGGTGACCAAGTTATGAAACTGCTGCAAACATAATAGGTTGCAATGGAAATAAAAGGAAAGGGACAGAATCAAGAGAATTGAGAGAGAAGAATGAACAGTGACTGATCAAATGTTGAGACTGAGGGTATTCACAAGTAACTGAGGTTTCCAGCCAGGAAACTAGCCAGGTCTTCTCACACACAGAGGGATTCTATGATCACAGTGAGGAGGAAGTTCATTCCAGGTATAGAGATTAGCTGGTGCAAAGGCACAAAAATGGAAGATGGAATGTCTTGTGTAAGAGAGGAGGCCAGTGTGTCTGGACCATAACAGTACAGGAAATAAGTTTAGAAAGACAGATTGGATACCAAGTTGTAAAGGACTTTAAATATGAACAGATATTTTCTACTACATGTAATAGTGAGCCAGTAAAATTTATTGAGTGAAAAGGAATAACACAGTCAGATTTGCATTTAATGAATTTCACAAGTTTTGACAAATGTGTAGAAGATTTATTAGAGGTTTGGAGAGGACCTTGAGCAAGGGAAACCAAAGAGAAGGCCATTGCAGTAATCTAGGCCAGATAAAATAATACACTGTCAGTGGGGTTATAAAATGGCCTAGACATTCTGAAAAGGAATTTAGAAGTTTTCCCCTAAAGTCACTAAATTATGCATACCCTCTGACCTAGTAATACTATTAATAGGCCTATAGACAAAGAGATCAAAGAAAGAGGAAAAGGACCCACGTGTATGAAAATACTTATAATAGCTCTTTCCATGGCAGCAAAGAATTGGAAACTGAGGGGGTACCCATCAACTGGGGAACAGCTAAACCAACTATATGAATGTAATGAAACACAACTGTGCCACAAGAAATGACAAAAGGGACAATTTCAGAGAAACCTGGGAAGATTTGTGTGACCTGATGCAAAGTAAAGTGAGCAGTCAGAAAAAAAAAAATTTATACAACAGCAATAAATAACTAAACTTAAGAACTCTGCTCAATACAATAACTAATCATGATTCCAGAGGATTCAGGAAGAAATATGCTACCTACTCCTAAAAGAGAGGTGGTGGACTCAAGATGCAGAAAGAGAAGAACATTTTTTGACATGACCAAAATTTTTATTTGGGAATTTTATATAAGTTTTGTTTTTCTTTTTTTCAAGGGGAGAGAGAAGTAGGAGGGAGAGGGAACAAATGCTTGTTAAATGAGAAAAAATAAAATTCAAAATTTAAAAACAATAAATCTAGGCTATAGATAATAAGGGACTGAACTAAGGTAGTAGCTGTGTGAACAGAAAGACTTGTAAGCAAGAAATATTGTAGAGGCAAAAGCAGCAAGATTTGGCAATTATGTGGATATGAAGGATAAGAAAGAGTGAGAAATCAAGGCTAATGCCAAAGGATACAAATGTCGGGGCCAGGAAGAAGGATGGCACCTTCCACAGATATAATGAAGTCTGTTAGAGGGATGGGGCAGGGCGGGGAGGAATAGCTTTTGTTTCAGACATGTTGCCTTTGAGATGTTTTGGGAGGAGACAGTTTTCAATTTTGTGAGAATGAGGTTCAGATAAGCTTCTAAACCAAATATAGTACTCTCTCTACTATCCCAATGCTGCCTCACCTCAGAAGAAAAAAAAACTCATTTAAAACAATGGGAAACAGCAAATAGTAGCTACTAAAAATGGACAGAACTATCACTGTTATAGCCAACATCATCCTCATCATCATCATCATCATTGTCATCATCGCTAGCTTTTACATAGCGGCTAATTCTAAGGTTTGTAAAGCACTTTACATTTATTCTTGCATTTGCTCACAACAACCTTGTGAGGAGGTGCTATTATTATTCCCATTTTACAAATGAGAAAATTGAGGCAGACAGAAGTTAAGTAACTTGCCCAAGGTCATACATATATACATAATATATATGATGCATGTAGGTATAAATATGTGCTTAAATTAAAATATCATATATATGAAATGTAATGGAAAGACATTTGTGAGACAAAGATGACAGAGAAATAAGATATTTGTCATAGCCATGCATGGCTTTCATTTCAACCAATCTCAATCTAGACCACAAATGATACAACTCTGACACTGCATAAGAAACTACATAAGGAGAAGCAATGTGGTATGGTAGAAAAAAACTGAATTTTCAGTCAGCAGACCTATGTTCAAATCCTCATTCTTCCATGTAATAACTGTTATGACTTTGGGCAAGTCATTTAACTTCTCCAAATCTCAGTTTCCTCTTCTGTAAAAGAAGGAAACTGGACATTATGACCTCTTAGTTCCCTTCCAGGTCCAAAACTATAATCTTAAGGCCCTAAAAAATAAAGACAAGTGACAAAGTCTACATGCAATGTGTTATACAGTGAATCGTAACAGTCTTCTCAATAAGAGATTTTTCAAAGTTAAGCTTCTAATTAAAAATTTATAAAATATAAACTAACTTATCAATGACATGTTTTAAATTTAAAAGCAGCATGGAGTAAGACTAACTACTCCTAATTTGTTATTATTTGGGACAATAACATTTTTAGAGAAGTTTTATCAGTAGGTCAAGATCTATACTTGCTCAAACTTTCCTCCCCAGTATTCTCAATCCTTGATACCACAGACAATGCTTAACTGCTGCAGAACTGACTATGCCATAAATAAACTGCAATTATTCCTCTATGTCAGCTATAATAATTGTCCCAGTAAGGGTAAACATACATATACTTATATATATTCACACATGTTTATAAATATAATTTGATTAAAATTTTAAAGTAACACAAAAGAATTGGTAAAAGTCACTTAAGCACAAGGATTAAGTTAAACTAATGAATATATTATTTTCATAATATTAAGGACTTTGAGAGATGAGAATGTTTTCTTATGACCCCCCTTAATGCTAGTGCCTTTGCACCATTATATACATCCAATTTATTCTGTATAACCCTTTGGACATAGTTATTTGCATAGGGTTTGGGGTTTTTTTTTGTGGTGATAGTGGCTGCTTTTGGCCTTTCTTTATATCCCCAGAACTCAACACAGTGCCTGGCCCATAGGAGGCGCTTAACAAATGCTCACTAATTTGATTTGATTCAACTTCTTCTCTTTAGACTGATTTATGAGAAATTATTTGACAACTGAAAAATTTCTTGCAATCCCTGAGACTGCACCTTTCATTTCTAATTTGTAAATTAAGGGTTCAGCAATGTAAAGACTTGAGTTAACTGCACAAGCCTATTTTAAGTTTTCCCACACTATCCTAAGCAAAATAGTCCCTTTAATTTTTTATGTGTTTTTAAGCACTTCACTTAACTAAAACAACTAAAAGATTCAAAAATGCAGAGGTTCAGAAAGTTATTTTATGTTCTGAGGTTGAAAAAAAATTCAGAATACATAAACGTATTATTTTAGCTAAATAATTTAAGTACTTGCTTTTAAAAAATAATAATGATAGCTGCCCTCCTAATAGAAAGTAGTGGCATCTCTTGTACGTACCCAGGATTAAGCTGTTAAAATGGAAATGGTTTGCCTCCCAAAGATTTCACAAGAATGTACTTCAATTGCTTTATTAACAAAATGTCAAATGACATTTCTTTCTTGACCTTAATAATACCCTGTCTAGTTCCCTGCTCTTGATCCTGCCTATTCTACAATATCCTGATTGTATATTTATTGTGTGAGGGTGGGGGAAGGGGAGTTTGGTATGGCAGAAAGAGCACTGAATTTGGGAGTCATGAGAATTTGAACTCTACCCCCAGCACTTAGTAGCTAGCTCTGAGCAAATCATCTATGTTCTCTGAACCTCCGCTTCCTCATCTATAAAACAGTGATAATGACCCAAACATCCCAACTTTATAAGGCTGTTGGGAAGATCAATAAGAATGTATAGAGTACTTTGTAATCCTGAAAGCATTATATGGATGTAGCTCTTATTGGGATTGGAAGCGCTCCAAGTTTGTACATGCTGTCATCATCTCCCCTTGCTAGAGTAGGAGCTCCACAAAGGCGTGGACCAATGTCTTAATTTATTTTTATGCCCCATCAGTGCCTAGCACAAGGATTTTCCCCTTGGGAGAGGGATGAGGGAGAATCCCTAGTTTCATCAGTGTGATGAACTATAGATGTAGAAAACAACTCTCTGTGATTTACAGTCTTTGGAAACTGTACAGACCTGAGAGGTGGTCATGGTCACAGTAGCAGCATTAGTGGCAGAACTGGTACCCAGATCTTCCAAGTTCACTCCTTTTTATAGATACCAACAGCTGCCTCTCTGCTTCGAGAAGGAAAGATGAATAACACCTCCTTTGACACTATTTGACCCTGTAACCTCTAAGTTTCCCCTGTTTTTCTCAGTTCCTTAATGGCTCTCTAAAGTACTTTGGAATCAACTGTACGATGTGGGAGACAATGGCAAAAGAATGCCTAGCCTGGTGTGCCTGCATCAAAGAAGGTGCAGTGCTCTGTGAAGCAGAATTGCAGTAGCTCAAAAGAAACATGAGATGACCACATTTAGATATCTCCACCCCAACTGTTCATATGGACTATTCGTACCTGACCTAGGATAGAGCATTCCAAGCTCATACTGGTCTGATCAGCCACAATCAAACAAACTGTACCTTGATTCCAATATGGTAAAGTCATTTTGGTCCTCTTCAAGAATGAAGGATAGCAGTCAATCAACCAACCTCCAAATTATCTTTTATACATATATATATATCTTATTTGTACATAGTTGTTCACATACTGTCTCTCTCATTAGAATGTGAACTCTTTGAGGGCAGAGACTGTGGTTTTGCCTTTCTTTGTGAACCTAATGCTTAGAATAGTATCTGGCACACACCTGACTACTGACAGAATGAGAAGAAAAGGTTTAGTGGAGCCATGACATCTGTCTCCAAGTATATGAATGGCTATCATGACTATCAAAAGACCAGTCCTCAGAACTAGGAGAAATAAGGGTAGAATTTATGGAGAGACAGATTAAAGTTTGATATAAGGAAAGTACTTCCTAACAATTAGAGGAGTCTAAAGCAGAATAGGCTTACTAGGAAAAGTCATTTGATGTCCTTAAGGGGAAGCTGGATTAATGAAAAGTACTTATTAAAAGCACTTTAAGTGGGGCACTAGGTGGCAAAGAGTACCAGGCCTGGAGTCAGGATGACTCATCTTCCTGAGTTCCTATCTGGCCTCAGACACTTACTAGCTGTGTGACCCTGGGCAAGTCACTAATCCTGTTTAATCTCAGTTTCCTCATTTGTAAAATGAGCTGGAGAAGGAAATGGCAAACCACTCCAGTATTATTGCCAAGAAAACCCCATATGAGGTCATGGAAAGTCAGAAAAGACTGGGGAAAAAAAGACTGAAAAAATGATTTATTAAAAGCACTGTGCTAAGCACTGAGGACACAAGCACAAAAGCGAAAATTATCCCTGTACCACAGAACTTACATTGTACTGGGGTAGACAACACACGTGGGAGCATCTGGGGCTGGAAATCTGCGGAGGTGACGAGTGGAGCCAGCGCTCCTCTGACACACTGTTTCCAGTAGCAAAGGCAGTAATGATTGGACTGAGGTTCCAAATGGAAAGAGAGGTGATAAGGTGGTTGTCAAGAAGAGGGAAGTGAAGCATGGCTAGAGTCAAGTTAGATATAGTGGGTCACAAGAGGCAATCACCAATCAGGATGATTGGGTGCCAGGACAGGTATTTTGGAGTTGAAAGGGTTAAGAATTATATGACCCCCTTGTCAGGAGGGGCTCTAGAAGGGATTTCCATTCAGGTACAGCTGCACTAGATGACCATTCAGGTCCCTTCTAACTATGACATTATTTGATCCTGTGACCTCTAAGTTTCCTCTGAGTGTGAAACAAATTATGAGAATGTGCAAGTGAGACCATTTTTAAGTTTAGCAAACTTTTGAGTATATACGTGAAACTGCAGGTGGCATCAGGCATATAGGTGTGGTTAGTCATATGATAAGACCTGTGACATTGTCTGCAGATCTGAAAATTCTAACACCTTCCACAAGAAAATTTCAGTTGTGCTTCAAAATGTTACTGTGTACATCCCTGCAGTCTTCCAAGCAGAACGCTATTTCAATGGTACACCAACATTGCCATATTTTATTTAACCCCTGTTAACAATGGAAACCTAGTGGAACATATGGTTATTAAATTTATTATATCAAATATGTGGCTAATTAATTATAATATAATTTAATTATTAGATTGAGAAAATGGCTATTTAATTTATATAAATTGCCATGTACACTATAAATAGCATCAAAGGGAAGGGGAAAAGGTATTGAAAAAGGTTCCTAGGAGCATGAATATTGCTGTATCTATAATAATTCTTCAACTGGAACCACATCTTACTGCAAGATAAAATAAACTCAATAAAATCAAAATTCTCCAAAATGTGCCAGTGATTTGGATCTGTAGGGATGTTGATTGGAAGGGGATGGGAATAAGAGAAAAGGTATTTCCTGTGGACCTGAAGCACTGTAGGCAGCAATGGTGCCACTGTCCCAAAACTGGACCCCAAAGCACTTTTAAGAAAAGGGGATGTCAAAGGGGTACCAGAGCAAAATAGATGTGTGGAAGTGTGTTAAAAGCTGGATAACAAATGGTAGAGACTAGATAATTAGGCAGTTCAGGGTAAAGATCATTGGAGGGCAGGCAGATCCAGGACTGCAAGGCATCTCAGAGGTCTTCTAATCCAACACACACACACACACACACACACACACACACACACAGACACACACACACACAGACACACACACACACACACACACACACACACACACACACACACACACACACACACACACACACACACACACACACACACCCCTGCTATCAGGAAGTTACATGTCATTAAGGGAACCCAAAAATGTTTCAAAGCTCAGCTTTCTGGTAAGCTTTAAGAAAGAGCAGTGGTCACGGTTCTTCTATGGTTTTTCCAATGTACAAATGGTAGAGAAATATGGTAAGAAGAGTTGTTCAACCATTTCTATTTGTCTTTTCCTCATCCTACTACTGACTCATTTGCCTTGATGCAGTTTCTTGCTCTGTTCAAGAAGGTTGTATCAAAGAATCTGTAATCTTCTTTACCTTTTTTTTTATTCTTACTTTTTAGGTCCATGCTCCCAGTCAAAGAAAATGCTTCTGGCAAAACACCCCAATCTACCTCAATCTTTATCTACCTTTCTGTCTTCTTTGGAGATGCTTCCCCACTCAAATGCTTGCTCCCAGTGACACTCCAGATTGAGCTCCAAGTCTGTTTTTTCCTTTTTTACAGAGGTCAATCCAATCTCTTTAGTCATTTCCCCTGTGAAGTCATCTTCCTTGTACCCTGTACATATCTTGTACTTTTCTACTTACTTATATGTTATTTCTTCCACTGGAATGTAAGCTCCCTGGCGGCCGCAACTGTTTTTGTGTCACTACTTTTCTTTGACTCCTGAGTGCTTAGAATATAGCTTAATATATAAACTTCTGGACAGAATGAAGTGCAGATTAGCAAATGTGAGAGATAAACATTATTTATAAAGACAAAATAAATCTTTAAAATGGAGAAAGTTAAACAGACTGCCCCAGCACCCAGAGGTAAAGATTTCAGATTCCCATAAAGGGAATAGGAAATACATAGAATAGATGAAAGGGTAGAAAGGAGAGTTTTTCATGCAAGATCATCCAGGCACAGCTCTCTATAGCACCATGTGGCTTCTTGTGGCCTCATCTTCTCCAGTTCCATGAGTCTTCTGGTTTTATCAAGAATTAGGTACTTCTTCAGCCTTGAATTCTGTTTGGATTGACTTTTAAAGGTCATCAGTCTATCTGATGTTCATCCTATAATGAATCTCTCATATTCACTCAAAGGATCTGTTCCCACTTCATAAAGTGATAAGCTAACAATGTCTCATCTTCACAACTGGTTTCACCTCTCATGATAAGCTCCCTTTTTCTGTGATTAGGACCTAGGCTTTCAAGAACCAACTCCTTTGCACTATTTGCCACTGTTCCAAGGGGAGTAATAACCTTAAAACCTTCTCTAACTATGATTCCCTTTCCCAAATCACAGTGATCAAGTCTGAAGATAAAATTCTACTGAAACCTTTAGCCATAACAGAAGAAATAGTCATTCAAAAAAAAAAAAAGAAAGAAAAGCAAATAATTCCCATTCCTAATCCAACATGGGTGGGAGAAGGAGGTGTTAGAAAATCTATTAAGAAAACACGTATTAGACTTGAAATCATTCAGATTCTTACTAGCTATGTGACCCTGAGTAAGTCACAAGCTGTGGTTAACTACAGCAGCTTCCTCACTGTAAAATGGGCACACCTACTTCTGAGAGGTACTGGGAGACACTAATGATATATACAGTTCTTTGCAAATCTAACGTACTATATCAAGCAAGCAGACTTCCAGGTCACATAAGGAAGTTTGCTCCAGCAGGGACAGACAGCAAAGCAGTCTTTCAGAAGCAAAAGCCTAATGAGGGGCCACAACCCCAAAGCACCAGTGCTGCAAAACTCTGAAATGCTGGTGCTGGGGACAACAACCCCATAACAACAGCACAGTAGAACTCTGAACTGCTAGTGCTGGGCCAGAAAACCGTGGAACAGAAGAAGCAAGACAGGACAGCACGTTGGGGCACTGTGCAGCATTTCACTAAGCCTGAGGAAAAGAGTATAGCATCCAACTGAGTCCAGCTCTGACCACCCAAAAGTCACTTGGGACAGAAACTTAGGCTAGTGAACAGTGAAATTCCAAGTTATGAGAGGAGGCTGAGACATTTTAAGATTAAAACTGCCAGGAAACCACAATCAGAGGGGACAGTGGCAAAAAAGGAACAAGGGAAAATCAGGGCAGGGGGAAGACTGAAATTACCAAGGACAGGAGGAAGAAGAAAACTCAAAGGCCTTGAACATACATAGATAAAAAGAAAAAGAAAAACACAGCAGAAGGAAAAGTGGTCTCCAGATCTAACAGACAAGTTCAGGTATCTATGAATAAATAATGAAAAACAATGGAAAGCTATCTAATACTTGATTAGTAGAGGATCTTATAGAATGTGAGGAAAACAGAACCACAACACACTGTTCCTAAGTTGTTCAAAAGAGAAGTAAGAATCAAAAGTACGGAAATTATGGCCCAGACATGCAAAAATAATGGACAGAATAAAAAAAACTGGAATTTGTGCTGGCAAGTCTCACCAAAGATGCAAAAGAGAGAAACTTGGATTCAGAATACAAATATACAGAAGTAAAGGACAATCTGAAAGAAGAAAAGTAAAAAACAACAACATTAGAAGAAAACATGCTCATTAAGCAAACAAAACTTATTTATCTTGAAGATAAGATGCAAAGAGACACTTTAAAGATCATAGGTCACCTCAAAAAGCACAACAGGAGAAAAAATTTTAACACCATAATGAAGGAAAGAATAGAACTGCTGAGAACTTCTGAACACAAAAAATGAAATATGAATTGAAAGAATTTCTAAATCATATTCACTAAAAAAAAAAAAAGTTATAAACTCCAAGAGAATACAGGTTAAATTTAACAACTCAGTTCAGAGATAAGTTCTACAACTGAATAGGAGAAAGATCTTTGAATACAAAGGAAAGGAAATTTGTACAGTGCAAGACTATTCTGTAACAACCTTAAAACACAGGAGGGAATGGAACAATGTGTTCTGAAGAGCAATGGAGCTCAGGATACATCTCAGGATGATCTATACAAATGTGAATCTGAGTTTAACTACAAATGAAAAAAGATGCATATTCAATAATAAAGAGACATATGAAACATTTTTAGGGGGAAAAAACAGAACTAAAGAGGTTATTTGCATCTCAAATACCCCAAACAACAGAAACACAGGGAGAGTGAATAAATGCAACAGGCAAGAACAGTAACAGCAATAGAACAGTCTCTCTAGACCAGCCAGAAACATATTTCTAAATGTACACTAGAAGACAGGGGCAAAGGCAGAACTCTTATGGCTGTAACAGCGAAAAGGGCATTACGGACAGAATCTGGGGACATCCTGTTTTGGTCTCTTTTTTTGTGTGCATGTGTGGGACTACATTACAACTTGGGAAGCTACATGAAGTGTGGGCAAGGAGAAACAGAGAGTGCCAGCGTCAAATCTAGGACTAGCAATGAGGGAAAGCTGACCCTCTAGTAACAGAGAAATTCCTACAAGAGAGTGGATAAAAAGAGGGAAAGGATTAAAGGGGGGAAGGAAAGAAGCTTTGCTTTGGTGGTAAGAAGGGGCTCCACTGATAAAAGCTCCTATAATTGAAGAGAAATGGTCTGTGAAGGGAGTTAGGGACCTTACAATGGGTGAAGCCTAGAGGATTTGATAATTAAAAAGTCAACTTGTCCTACCTTGGGAGAGGAGGATTGGAATTCCTGGGGACAACTAGCATCTAGGAGAGTTGGAGGGCATAGACTCAGAGAACTAATTTTGAAGCAAATGAGGAAAAAAGGGTAAATGGGGAGGGTAGAGATCAATGAAGGAATGAACAATCTGGGATATGGTAGTGGGGAGGATCCCTACTGTGAAGCAGTACTCTCTCTGACACCTAACAAAATTAACACTGTGATGGGAGTGAGGCAATATGAAAATGAGGAATTCATGATAAGAAACTAATAAAGCAAAGTACCAAAAGAAAAAAGTAACAAACTAAAGAAAAGGATAAGGGGAAGAGAGCCAGTGTGAACTGGGACACCTCAAAAAAAGAGTAAAGTAAAATAACTGAAGGAACATAGTACTGTATTTACAGCAGAAGAGGGAAAAATCACAATTTGAAAAAAATTAAAAAAGAGAAAAACATTAACCTCTTAAAACTTTAAATGTGAATGAATTAAACAATCCAATAAACTTAAAAGAGTGACAAATGGATAAGAAAACAAACTCCTAAAATCTGTTGCTTACAAGAAACATATTTAAATAACAAAGACGTACACAAAATAAAACTGAGAGAATGGGGGGGAAATTACCATGCATAAAGTGAAAGTAAAAATGCATGAGCAGCCATAGTGCCATCTGACAAGGAAAACACAAACATTCAAAAAATAAAAAGGTAATGATTAAACAAGAAAACTATTTTATGCTGAAAAGAACCATAGGCAACAAACCAATATCATTAATAAACCTATACTCTCCAAATGCCTTAGCATTCAAATTCATAAAGGAAACATTATCTGAGCTACAAAAAGATATAGACAGTAACACAATAGTGACAGGAAACTTCAGTATCCCTCTTTCAATTTTAGATAAGTTTGATGGAAAGATAAACAAAAGGAAAAATATGGAACTAAACAAATTCCAAGAAAAACTAGAGGAAAAACAGACCAAATTTAAAAAACAACAAATATGTCAAAGTTTTCCCATCCAATAAACTTGACTAAGGATCAAGTTGCAGCTGGGCCTGCAGGTAACAAGCTGTCCAGAGATGTGAGGGTGTCCTCCTTTGCTATTCATTAGCCCATGAGCTCTACAGAAGGTCACTCCAACCCCCATTATTCTAACTCACATACTCTCTGAACTCCTGCTGCCCATTTAACCCCCTGTCCAGCTAGCAGAGCAGCCTAACCAGGGACTCTCATTCGTGTTGCTTTAAGTATTAAATTTTATTTGTGGGGAAATGGAAATGAACCACCTCCCCCTCAATAAAATGAAAGTATAAGGGAAAATTAAGACCTTGGAGTATAAATTCTGAGTTTCCTCAAGGTATTAAAATAAATTCCTAAAACCCAATTCCATTGTTTCAAACCCTTCAGAGATCTCCGTGGGAGGAGGGGGGGGGCGTGGAATTTTTATTTCAAAAATAAACTTAGAAGCTATTTGAGGATACCAGAGCAACTTAGTGCCATCCATGAAAGAGAGCAAAAAGTCTCTAAGTATTGCATTTTAAAATAAACTTTTGGAGAGCTCATCAGCATCTGAATGGATTGTGATAGCTGAGTATAAGACAGTTTTAAGTACACTGGCTGAAACTAAAACACTAGCATCAGAAACTTGGGAGGCATTTTTGAAAATTATTTTCATTTCTCCTGAAAGGAGAAAAACAAATTATTTTCAGGCTATTTGCCAGAATTCTTCTGGGTTTGTTCCCAAACAAAAACCCCACCACAGTAGAACTGTTTCAATGCTGTACCATTAATTTAATGTCACAATGTTAGAAATGTCCCTAGTACTTTGGTGCCAGATGGAACTAGCCACATCCTCTCCATCTCATCAACCTATCATCCTTTGACTTCACAGTCTCAGCTCTTTAGGCTTTCCTCCCCAACAACTGTCTGCAGCCCAGGAATTTTTCTGAAACCAGTGCTTCTGAGTTCTCAATGGTGTTGCTGTCCATGATCTATCAAAAAAAAGCTTGTGCCTTATAAGTGTATCATGTGATCAGATAGCTTAGAGAGACACTTCTGACTTCATGTTGTATTGGTTCTTTTCATTTAATAGATCCTATCATAGGCACAGAAAAACAGTCTTAGTATGAGCCAAGTACCAGTATAAGAAAATTGTCCCACTTTACAGAAGTGACCATTTTAATAACATGCACTAAAACAAGATCCTACCAGAAGTATGGAAAAGACCAGGGGCCACAGTGTATAGTGTATCTAACATGACGTCACAGTGTCTGATGATCTCAGGTGAGGAAAGCCTTGGCTCAAATCCCAGTGGGGCTACTTACTATCAGTATTACCTTAGGAAAGGAAGGTCGCTGAACCTTTCTAGGCTCATCTGTGAAATGAGGGTTGGTCTGGATGACCTCTAGGGTCCTTTGTAGTTCTATAACCACATTCTTATGGCACAAAACTTGCAATCCACTTAGGGCTCAATCTACACATCTTTAAAATGAGGGTTCCATTACATTAGCTTATCAAAACTGGTGTAACTTGCCATTTCTGTGACTCGTAGGGATTATTAATGCAAAAAGTGACTTATTTAGTAACAACTGGGAGAGGGAACTAGTTATCCAAAAATTCATGGAAAGGGAGAAAACATTTCTCCAATACAGTGAGATAAGCGAAATTAAAAAGTTAATGAATTCACATTCCACTTTTGGGACCATTATCTACTGAAAACTGATGAATTTTGAATATACATATGAGCTCATAACCTCCTAAGCCTGTGGCTCTCAAACTATGACCCAGAAATCTTTACTGGGCCTCCAGATTTGGATGGGGGTGGGGAGAGGAGGAGAAGAGGCTGGTTCCAAATGCAAAAGTGAGATATAGTGGTGTCTGGATGAGTTTCCTTTCCAGCTCAGGGAGAAGGGACAGGAAGGGTGGAGACTTTTATTCTAGGTGACTGTGATGCTGGAAATTCACCAACTACAGATTTAGAGCATCAGTCAAGACTTGCAGGAGAGAACTGAGGCCATATTTGCAAAGGCTGGGATTATTAGGGAAAACTGTACAGGGACCATATGCAAACCTGGCCCCAACTAACCAGTGCTGTCCTTGTTTTCATATACCTCAACTGCATAATCTTATGCACTAGCACGTCACCTTATTTGACACCAAATCACACGGGTGAAGTATGAAGATTCAAAAGAGAATTTTCAGTATAGATGTTTCCACTATCAAAGTGTGATAACACATTTGAAAATCTGCCACATACTGTTACCAAGGGGGAAAAAAACGTCAAAACAAGTGCCCTTTATCATTGCATCATTGCCTCCTGTCTGACAGTAATACCAGTAATACAAGTATCATGTTTTAAGAAACCTGTGGAGAAAAAGTTTTGTGGCATATATACATTGCTCATGATGTAAGATTATATATAAAGCTCCAATTTCTTAAAATTTCCACCCAAATTTGGTAGGCTGGATATGGCCCAAATTCAAAGCCCTTAACAGAAAGTACTACATTCCAAAATTGATACTTAATGAATCTAGAAGTGAAATTTACATTAAAATGCACAGAATTCCTTCCCATTTAGGTTTATGACTTTTCCTCATTTGTATTCATAAGTAAGATACCCCACCCCATCCCAGCACACTGACCAGACCTGCTGTGGTGCACTCATGGGAGAGCATGGGTTAGAATCAGGTGAGGATGGATGGCAATATATATCTTCGGAGGGAAATCAAATTGATGAAGTCTCATTATATGAACATTATATGACTACTATTTTTCTCTGCACGTATGATGCAAAGAAAAAAGCTTGGTAAAAGGAAAAAAGCAGTAGATTTGGAGTCAGAGGGCTGGGTTCTAATCCCAGCTGCACTGCTTGCTAAGAGTAGGATCTCTCTACCTTTTCTATAGAATGAGGGATTTAGACTAAATGATCTTGAAGTCTCCTTTCAATATGAACTCTGCTAAATTCTTTACTGTTTCTGAACCTATGTCATGGAGTTCTATAGGCATGGATTTTTCTCTTAAAGTTTTAAGTGAGGCCACAGAATCAAGAGAAGCCCTCTAGGGATGGAAGTTTAACTAAATCTGATTTTCTAAAGATGAATTTTCCTTTGCTGATAATATTTCTTTCATTTCATTACTGAGGCAATATTACATATTTCAAATTTCACGTGTCATTATCTACCATATTTGGAGTTCATTATGATATAATTCTGTGTCAGTCATATCAAGATTCATTACAGCAACTGCTTTTTTTTTTTAATTTCTCATGCCTGGCATCAGGTGCTCCCCCCCCCCCACTAGAATATTCTCAGTTTGGAGCTTCATCACTAAAATAAGAAGATATAAAAATGTAAATAGGAGAACCATAAATATGATGAGGTCAGTCAATAAGCATTTACTAAATATGTACTATGTGCCAGGCTCTGGGTTAAATCCTAGGGATACAAAGAAAGTAAAAAATGGTCTCCATTCACCAGGAGTTCACAGTTCAATGGGGGAAACAACATACAAATAAATATGTACATATATATACATACATGTGCATTATATACTTGTACACATGCATATATGCATAGGATAAATTGAAAATAATCAACAAAAGGAAGGTATAAATCTTCTATAAAAAGAGTCAGGAACTGAGGTTATTTAGTCCAGAATAAAAACAGCTAAAGGTAAACATGGTGAGGGCTGAAGGTTATTAGATTAGAGAGACTAAATGAAAATTTCAACTAAAAATTGGGCCAAAAATATAATACAGAAACCTACTGGATATATTCACTCAAGTATACCCACAGTACTTCTAACCTATCTTTCCAGTCTTATGTCCCACTACTCAGTTACAAATGACCTCCACTTCATGGAAACAGAACTGCTCTCCATTCCCAAATACACCGTCCTGACTTTGTGACTTTGTCATTTTCTCTGCCCAGACTATCTTTTCCCCATCCTATAGTCCATCTATTGAAAATTCTCTTCTTCCTTCTAGGCTCAACTCAAAATCCAAATCCCCTACCTGATAGAGAGTTCTCCCTCATCCGAATCTCCAGAGTATTTGGAGTATTATTTTTTCCTCTCTAACCACAAACAACACATTCAACCTTAAATTGCAGTGATTCCTCTACAGGTCTCTTACCTAGTAAATGGAAAATGTCTTGAAGTTAGCGACCCTTATTCATCCCTGTATTCTCACAGTGTAATGAACCCACAGTGTCCTAGGACTCAGCCCAGGCTCACTAAATACATGCTGGATGAATCAGTTTTAGCGAAGTAGTGAAGGGGAGTACTGAGAATGGGTTAACACCAGCAAGGCTTTAAAATGGGATAACTTCTCATTAGATTGATAGTCCTAAATACTAAGGTCCCTTTACAAGGCAGCAAGGTGTCACAGTGGATTGAGTGCCTGACCTGAAGTAAGGAAGACCCGAGTTCAAATTCAGCCTCAGACACTTACTACTCATGTGACCCTGGGCAAGTCACTTCACCCTGTTTGCCTCAGTTTCCTCATCTGTAAAATGAGTTGCAGAAAAAAATGACAAACCACTCCAGTATATTTACCAACAAAACTCCAAATGGGGTTATGAAGAGTCAGAAACAACAACAGTCGAATCACTGAATCATTTCAGTTCTTAAGAAATATTCCAAACCAAAATGCACAAGCGAAGTATACTGCATTGTATCACTTATTTGGTATAATAAATTTGGTCAGTTACTGACCAAAACCTTAGGCTAGTGGTGAAAATAACAGCAACAAAAATAATAATAGCTAACATTTATACAGCGCTTGCTATTTACAATCATTAACTCATTTGATCGTCACAACCACCCTAGGAGGTAGGTACTATTATGCTCATTTTAGAGACTAAAGAAAATGAGACAGAGTTTACAAGATTTGCCCAGGACCACACAATTAGCAACTGTCTGAGGCTAAATCTGAACTCAGATCTTCCTGCCTAGTATAGCAAGTACCACCTAGCTGCCCCTACAATCAAATCTCCCACGGTCCTTCAGATGTCAGTTTATAGTAATGTTGGTTAGTTGGAGAGGCTAAAGCAAAAGCCCACTCACTCTTCAGGATATAACACATAAAGGATGTAAGAAAGGAAAAGTAACCAACAGAAGAGCTGCAGTCTACCACACATGGAGAGGAATTGCAGCCTACTCACTTGAGCCATCTGGGAACACAACCAAATCTAGTTTAAAGACACAATATGAAAGAGATATAGATACACACAGACATATATATACACATATATATGTATATACATATATATGTGTACATATACATATATATTCACAAAATCATTACCAAACCTAGTCTGAAGACACAATATGATACATATGTATACTATACTCACAAAATCACTCTTTGTTTATAATTACTGATTTACACATGGGGACTGCCAGAAAAGTGCTCTGTAGATATTTATGCCTTCACCAGTTTCTGTGAGAAAAGGGACTTCATCAAGTGTTTTCTTCTTCCCTACTAAACGAACCAATCACTCCCAAGGTTGTAACAACTCAAGAGTTGGTTCCCAGTCGGTTCCCAGTCTGAAGCCAAATTAGCAAAGCAATTACAATATAAAATTGGACAAACCTCAAGTTTCCCAGAAAAGGAAGCAAAGTTAATTAAAACTTTTTAAAGATGAATTTTCAAAACCAATCTCTTTAAATCTTCATTACTGATTGAATCAGAACACATATTCTACCCAAGGTGAAGCAGCAGAGAAAGAGGATGGATGAAAAGAGGCTTCCTTGAAGAAAACCAGTGCCAAAACTATGAAAGCATCTTAGCTGAAAACAAGACACATAGGGTGTAAGAAAGAAAATTCAATTAAGGAAGACTTTAAAAGAAATGGGGGGGAGGGGAGGCATGTACTTATTCTGATCATAAATACCATAGAGCACTTACATGTTTGTGGAATTTTTAACAAATTTTTCTTCTGAACTTAACAAGCTTCACATAAAAGGGGCGCTTTCACAAACCCTGTGGAGCAGACGCAGGGCACTACTTAAAACCGACTCTAAGCCTGGGGGCAGCTCGCTTCTCATTTTAAGCACAAACTGCACTCACGGAGTCAATCTCAAAGCTGACCCGCTCGCAGAACTCCCATTTCCATCTATAATACAGATCAATGAACGTGTCGGCGTCTGCACTACATTTTTAAGAGACGGGTAGAAGCCCATACACCAAGTTTGATGAATCCGTTTAAAAGCTCATCCTTGGCCCTAGGAAGCTGGCTCCAAATGCCGTCCCAAGCTGGCTGCAGAAGGGTCTGTGTTTCCAGACAGCCGGGAGACTTGGGTGGGGTGGGGTGGGGTGAGAGGCGGAATCTGGGGGAGCGCGATGATCGATCTTCAGGCAGAACAGAGGACGGCACGGGGGTGGAAGGTGCCGCGGATCAATCGGGTCGCCGGGGCAGGGGGCAGAGATGCGCCCTCGAACCACCGTGGGCACTACTGGAGGCACCAGGCTGGCCCTGGATAAGCAGATGGGCAGCAAGACGGCCCCAGCAAAAGTTGGGCTTTCCCGACCCGCTGGAGCCCAAACCACCTGGGAGGGAGGGGAGTGGGGGGGTCCTACCTTGGAGAGAGAGGAGCAGCAGGGGCGCCAGAGGGGAGCCCCTCGGAGTCATTCCGGGGGCTGCCAGGCGCCCGCCTCCCTCGCCCCCTCCCCGGCTCCGCGTCGCGGCACTGCGGGGGGCTTCGGGGTCCTCGCTCGCTGCCCCCGCGGACCACCCGGCTTGGCCCCGGCCACTGCCTGCCTTCCGCAGGTCCTGAGCGCGCGCCCCGGGGCGCTCGGAGCCAGCCGCCGCCGCCGCCGCCTCCGGACGGGCGCACCAGTGCGAGCAGCAGCAGCGCCGCCGCCTCGCGCTGCCCCGGGAGCCGCCGCGCGGGCCCCTCGCGCTGCCCCGGGAGCCACACCCCCCCGGCCCCGCCGCTCCCTCCCGCCCCTCTGCCCCAGCCACCCCGCAAGCCTTCCCCCAAAGCGCACCCCCGCACTGTCGCCCCGGCAACCGCGGAGACGCGACTCCAGCGCGACGCCTAGCGGCCCACCCGCAGGGCCGAGCGCGCATCCCCAGGCTCGCGACCACCTGTGGCACTCGAGCTCCGCCCCCTTCCCCAAGGGCACCAATCAGCGCGGGGAATCCCAGAGGGGCGTGGTCCAGCCCCCAACCTCCAGGCAGAGCTGTTCCGCTACTTTCCCGGACTGAGGACGAGGGTCCGGGGCATTCCTGAAAGTGCTCAGCCTGGTGTGAGTTCAAAGTCACGGTGGTACTGAGCGCCAAAGAGGTAGGTCCAGCAAAAGTTAGATACGGAGACCCGTGAGCTCCTTCAGGACAAGGACTGCCTTCTAGAGGCGGCTGGGTAATGCACTGGATAGACTTCTGAGTCTAGAGTCAGGAAGACCTGTAGGACCCTAGACAAGTCACTTTAACTTCAGTTTTAAAAACTATAAAACGTGGGAAACGCTACCTGCCACACAGGGTGTTGTAAGGATCCAAAGAGGTGAGATTTGCGATAGTGAGATAATAAATTAATAGGCTTATTAATGAAACAGTAGGACTAAGAAGTGTTTATTGACTGAACTTTTTTAAAGCATACTTTATTAACTCTCAGTATAATTGGCTTCCTTTGTCATCCTATGCGTGTTATTTTATGCAATTAAAAGAATTTTCCGAGAAAAGGTCTATAAGTTTCAGGCTGCCAAAGGGGTCCCTGACGCAAAAAAAAATGTTAAGAATTCCTGCTTTGGGGTCGTGTCCAGCTCTAGATCCATGAATTTTTGTGCCCTGAAGGGTTAAGCAGTGTTTCACGCAAGAAGCTATTTGGCTTTAATCAGATTATTCTCCTTCTGTGGTTTTCCAACCAATGTCTTCTTTTGGGTCCTACTTAATTCCTTTGGATATCTGAAAATAGGTTGTTTTTTTCCTTCAAGTTTAGTTTCTCTGGGCAAAACAATTAAAAAAACTTTGGCAAAATTGATAAATAGGTTAAGTTCGTCTTCACCAAGGAGAAGATCTTAGCATCATCCTGAAAGAACAACAAGCTTTTATCCTTTGGAACCTACCTCTACACAACTGAGTAAAGAGAACCTTATCCTAGCTCTGATGTCCTTCATAGCACTCAGACATTAGTCTTGTGCAGAGTGGTACAGTAGAAAGTGTGCTTAATTTGGAGGAAGAGGACCTGGATTCAAATACCGATTCTGCTTTGTGTTCTTAGATGTCACCCCTCTGGGACCTCAGTTTCCTTGTCTTTTAAATGAAAGGGCTAGACTAATTGGCCTCTAAGGTCCATTCAGGAAGACTCATCTTCCTGAGTTCAAATCTGGCCTCACCTAGATACTTACTAGCTGTGTGACCCTGGGCAAGTCACTTAGCCCTGTTTGCCTCAGTTTCTTCATCTGTAAAATGAGCTGGAGAAGGAAATGGCAAACCACTCCAGAATCTTTACCAAGAAACCCTAAATGGGGTTACAAAGAGTTGGACAATACTGAAAACTAATGAGCAACAGCAAAGATCTATTCTAACTCTAAATATAGAATCTTTCCCAAAGTATACTCTCTATGAATCCAAGGGCTAATAAAGTACTTGATTGTTCTCAATTACTTTTGTTAAGTCATTGGGAGGGATTATTTGAATTTTTAATAATGTCAAAAGGCCAGGGAGACTATGCCTTGAGCAGTTACTAAATTATGAATGAGAGTAATGATTAAAAAAATCTGAAAGTCATGAAGACCTAGGTTCAAGTCTCACCTCTGAAACGAACTGGCTATATAATTCTGGGCAAGTCTCTTAACCCCTTTCAATGTCTCACATAGCTTTCTAAAACTATTTTTTAAAAGAACAGCACAGTTGCTCTTCTGCATCAGAACCCTGTTATATCACAGGGGTAATATAAGTCCAGATCACTCCACTACCAAAAAAATTTTTTTAAAGCACGCATTCTTGTACAGTGTCTTATTCAGGTTAGGTGGTAAGAGGTGTTTGCTGAACTGAAATGAATCAAATTGAATCCAATCAAATTGACTTGAGGAACCCACGGTTTTTCCAAACCAACTTGAAAAGAGAAATAAATAGAAATAGCAAAAAAGACTTAGACTGTTAAGGAAACTTTCCAGATAGTAGGGTCATCTAAAAGTAAAATGCATTGCCTTAGAAGATAATGGGCTTCTCCTCACTTGAGCCTGGATGACCACTTGCTGTGGGTATTACAAATGGCATTCCCAGGCAGCTCTTTATCCACTACACTAAGTGGCAACATCACACTGCAGAATGATAGGTAATTTTAATTTTAGTAGTGCTTGATTTTTTTCTGCTAAGACTAGTGGTATGTTAAATTCTATTTTAGAAAAAATATTTACAAGCTAGAGGGCATTCTGGAGGAAGATGACCAAGATGGTGAAGGGACTCAAAATCACCAAAAGCAAAGGTAAACGTCAATAAAATTTCCACCAGTGTATTCCCATAGTGATTCTAGGAGGAACCAACCAATCAAAATGAAAGTCCCAAGAGGGTACTTCCAATGCAAGAGAGCCTGAGGCAAAGAGAGTGAGGTTCCCAAGTGAAGAGGCTTCTAGGGCCTTGTAGAGAAAGTCCAGGACAGTTAGGACTGTACCCTGGAAAGGAATGAAGTGCTAATCTTATTCAGTAGACCTACAGTCTGATCACTTCAATTGAAATGCGTGGAAATGTTAGGACACGACATCTTCCACATTTATTACTGTGATGAGTAAGGCCAGGGGTGACAAAATCTCATTCTTCCTTGCCTTCTTCCTTTCACATGAGAAAAGGGCTGGGACAACAAAAGGTCAGTCTGTTTCTTCTTCTCCTTCTTCTCCTTTTCTTCTTCTTTTCTCCTCCTCCTCCTCCTTCTTCTTCCAATTGCAGTTATTCCTGTGCCAATGTATTTTACCACTTAAGCTACAGTTGACAGTACCATGCAACAACTCCAGCTCTCATGTGATAAGGAAGTTATATGTGAAACAGAAATTGTAATTAGCATTAATGAAATGAACTTTGCTTTAAAAAAAAGATATGCATTCAGACATTTAGATTGCTAGTTGGTTAAATACTACCTGATTAGTCAGTCAACAAGCATTTATGAAGCGCTTACTATGTGCCAGCCTCTGGGCTGAATGTTGAGTATACAAAGAAAAGCAAAAACACTGTCCTCATTCTGAAGAAGCTCACATTCCGCATAGGAGAAACAACATGTAAATGATATGATTATTATTGCGGGTGCTATTGTTGTTATTTTTCAGTCATTTCAGGTGTGTCCAAATCTTTGTGACCCCATTTGGCAAAGAAACTGAGTGATTTGCCATTGTCTTCTACTCATTTTACAGAAAAGGAAACTGAGGCAAGCAGGGTTAAGTGACTTGCTGAAGGTCACACTGTAAGTATCTGAGGCTAGACTTGAACTCTGGTCCTCCTGACTCCGCTGTGTTCTACACACTATGCCAACCAGCTGCCCAAATATATAATATACATAGAGTATTTTGTATATGTATATATGTGTATATGACATACATAATACATAATATACATAGAGTATTTTATATATACATATAATATACATAGAGTATTTATTTATATATATGTAAGACAGATAAACACTAGCACACAGGGGGCTGCTAGCACAGGTTCACTCTTAATCTCGTCAGACAGGAAAGACACTAAGACAGCTTCGAAGGGGTTAGTAATCTTCCTTTATTCTAGTCTAGACTTCTCAGAAGGGTCGATGATAATGGGAGCACCAACTCCTACAGGATTCCATAATAACCCTTCTCACAGGGGCTAGTAAAAAGTAGGCGGGTAACTACCCCTATGTCTCAGTGGGGTCAATTGAGGTCAACTATTTGGAGTAGTGTTCCAGTGAATGGCACAACGTTAAGGATAAGTATGGACAGACAGACAGCAGCATTAAGAGAAGAAACGCATTCAACCTTCCTCACCCCCACCATCTGTGTATGAGGCAGTATACAAGGTAGTAGCCTAGATACCTGGGATACTCTGGTCAAAGGCCTAGAGTCACTATGGACTCAGGGTTACATAGGTCTACATAGGGTTTTCACTGGTGGGTCAATGGGGTCAGGGTACATGAATGAGTAGCAAAGGGAGTTCTCTATATATTATCATAGAAAAACCTACTCGAGATGAGAAAAATGGAATTATAACTGTACTGCATCAGTAAGCTTGGAGCAGAGTTTCAGCAGCCTGTTCTAAAGAGAACTGGGTGTTAAACCTTAATACTGGCATTGTCTAACAGGAGCCAGGTCTGGGGGAATGGGGACATAGAACAAGACTACTCACATCTGGCCCTCCAGAGACAAACACAAGAACAATAAATTTAGAGTGATCAGGGAGAACCACAAAATCATATCCACAAATGGCTAATAAGTAAATAGATATAATTTTAAACCAAATACCCCTCTTAAAGATAGAAGATCAAAGGAATAACTATTTTGACTATACTTCTACTGCTCACAAAAGTGGAAAACTAGCTTCTTGGAGACATGAGACTGAGCCTCCCCATTTCTATGTATCCATGTATAAGTAGGGAAAGAATCTAACTTAATTAGTTTTGCTAATATGTGTGTATCTATCTATCTAGATAAATAGATAGATACACACATATACATACACACACGCATATGTGAACATACATGTATGTGCATGTACATATATGCATGTGTGTGCATTTGTATGTGTGTATATACACACTAGAGAAACCACTGCTGAGCTCACATAGGATAGGAGTCCCAGAGGATATATACTCATTCCCTGTTCTATACCTAGGCATGTGATCTAAACTAAGAACTAAGGATACTGACCTTCAATGAGGGAGCTAATCTCCTTGTTTTCACAATGTTTGGCTTATTAACCCCAGCCCTCCTCCTACTCCCTGGCATGCCAGGGACAATTTTACTTATGGTTCATGTCTAGTTTTTTCCCAAGAAGGAGGAGTAAAAAAAATACTCAATGTACAATATTATTCTGGTATGGGACAAGTAATTTATTCCTACACACAAAAGAAATGTTAAGCATAAATTTGTATTTGATTAAAACAAATTTAAAAGAGATGCAGTAACTTAGCATAACTACTATTATAATCTGCTAGGATACGGATACTTAAACCTCATGAAAAGATAAAGCAATTTACAAAACAACTAATTATGTGATTTACATTTCACTTAGGTTTGGCATTTTCCAAACAGTTCCTAGTACATGATTTCTGGTCAAATAGCCAAGCTTGGACCAATCCTCTTATCAATAGCTGTCTTCTCCAAAACTGCTGAAAGTGTTGCTGGAAATTCTTCTCCTGTGTCCAAAATATGTATACATATACATAGATAAATATATACACATACACACACTATACACACACATATATACACATACATATATACATACATGTACAAATATGTGTGTGTGTATGTATACACACATATGTATATATTCACTCAAAGTGAAGTCAACTTAACCTTTGTCTGCCTCAGTTTCTTTAATTGTGCCCTGGGTCACACAACTAGTTAAGTGTCTAAAACCAGATTTGAATTCAGGTCTTCCCAACTCTAGACTCAATGCTCTATCCTAGTTGCCTCTAGACAATTTAAGGTAATATTCATAGGAATTCAGAAGAAAAATGTCATCATATGCTAAAATACAGTTTGGAGTGAATATTCCATAACAACAATTTCTAACAAAAATTACTAATTTTTCAGTTAGAATCACTCATGTGCTTCTTCTGATTGGTCAATTCTTCCTGAAATGTCCATTTTTCAGGAAAGTGCTCAGTTCAGCCATGCTCACTCCTTTATTCAACTCTTGACTCCTGATTCTTCAGGCTTCTTTCTTACTCTCAACCCAACACAAGCACTTTTCTCCCCTTTCCCTCTCCCTTTAGCTTCCTTTTATGTGTTGTTTCTTACCATTAGGATGTTAGCTCCTTGAGGTGGACTGTCTTTCTTTTTTGCCACTTGGCTACCTACTTGCATTTTATGGGTGAGTTCACCTCATTCACATTCACAGTTATAATTACTAACTGTGAATTTCTCTCCATCCTACTTCCCCCATCCCCATTTATCCTTCTCTGTCTCCTTACTTCCTTTTTCCCTTTCTTTCTTCAAAAGTATTTTGTTTCGAACCATAACCTCCCCTAATCTACTCTCCCTTTTATCAAACCCAACCCCTTCTCTTATATCTCTCATCTCCTGCTTCCTTGTAGGATAAGATAGATTTCTATGCCCAACTGAATGTGTATGGATTCCCTCTATTTCATTGATTATCTATTTTTTCCTCTGAATTTTCTTGGATAGGTGATTCTCAGTTGTAATCCCAGCTCATTTGCCCTCTGGAATGGTATATTCCATGCCCTCTGATCTTTAACATAGAAGCTGCTAAATCTCATGCTATCCTCACTGTGGCTCCATGATATTTGAATTGTTTCTTTCTGGCTTCTTGTACTTGTTTGTTTTTAAGTTGTTATTTTCTCCACTATTTTTTGTGCCTCCTTTACCAAGCTGTTGACTCTTTTTTTCATAATTTTCTTGCACCACTGTCATTTCTTTTTTCAGTTTCTCCTCTACCTCTCTTATTTGATTCTTACATCTTACAGGAATTCTTTTTTCCCTCCTGAGAGTAATTCACATTTGTCTTTGAGGCTTTGCATGTAGCTGTTTTGACATGTTGTCTTCTTCTGAATTTGTGTTTTGATCTTCCCTGTCATCACTGTAACTTTCTGTGTCCAGGTTATTTTTGTTGCTGTTGTTTGCTCATTTTTCTGGCCTATTTCTTGACTTTTAATTTTATGTTAAAGTTGGGCTCTGCTCCCAGGGTGGAGGGGCACTGTCTCAAACTTTAAGTTTTCCATGTTGCTGTTTTCAAAGATGGTTCTGGGGGTCTAGAAGTTTTTAGTTCTTCCAAGGTGGTATGATTTAAGGAGAGGTGTGATCACTGCTCTCCTGACCAGTGCTCCTGTCTATGAACCACCACAAGTACAATTTTCCAGCCTGTAACTGTGTCCAGGATCCCCACTCCTGCTCCTCCTTGCCCTGGGGCTGTGACCTGGACCTGTGTATGGGCAATGCAACTGAATCTTGCTTCCAGTGCCAGCAAAGAGTCCCCTGTAATCTCTTTCTGACAAGTTGCCCTACCCCCTCACCATCTGTGGACTGAGAAGTCTGAAAGAGGTCAGTTACCTCCAAGGCCTGCTGCTAGCTTGCTAGGGCATAGCCAATACTAGACTGCAATCCAGTCTCACCCCAGTGAGACTGACTTTTTTCCTGCCTACCTTCTAAGTTGTCTTGTACTAGAAAATTGTTTCACCCTGTCCTTTTGTTAATTCTGCTACTTCAGAATTTGTTTTGAAGCATTGTTTTTATGTTGTTTGGAGGGAAATCTGAGAGAGTTCAGGTGAATCCCTGCCTTTACTCTGGCATCTTGACTCTGCCCCCAGGACATATGCTTTAGAGACTCATGGCTACCATGAAGCTGGAGGTAGAAGACAGAACTAGTCTCTTTTCCCCATCCCCCTTCTTGGGAAGCAGCTGGGAACAGTCCTGACAGGATTCATAGATGGAAAGGAAGAACTACAAGTAGATTAATCCATTTTGTACATCCACTGAGTCATCAGCTCTTCAAGATCTTCATCATCTCTACATGCACAACCTTGGGTGACAAATCCCACATGGTCAAAAGCAGACCCCTCCAAAATCTGCACTTGGACATAGAGCAAGGAATAGAAACTCTCAGCATGCTCCATGAAGTAACCCTTGCTATCTACATTTGTCCCCCATGACTTGAATTCTCTCCCTCTTTATCTCTATCTTCTGCCCTCCCTGGCTTCTTTCAAACCCCAGCTAACATCCCACCTTCTTCAAAAAGCATGGAAGACAGCCAGTGAAAATGCTCTGTGTTGGGATTTAGGGTATCTTGTGAGAACAGAAGGGAGGCCTGTATCACTGAATTGCAGGATATATGAAGGGAGAAGAAGGTGCAAGAAATCTCTAAAGGTAGGAGGAGAACAGGTTATAAGGACTTTGAACACTAAACAGGATTTTGTATGTTATCTTGGAGGTTACAGTAAAACACTGAAGCTTATTGAATGGGGAGAGGTGTGGTGACATGTTCAGATCTGTGATTAAGGAAGATCAATTTTATAGCTGAGAGGAGGATGGACTGGAAAAGGGAGACACTTGAGGCAGGGAGATCAACTGTCATGCTATTGCAGTATTCCAGATGTGAATCAATAAGGCCTGCAATGAGCATGGGGGGAAAGAAGGGAAGAGGCAGAATGTCAGGAGAGAAGGGGTTATATACTGTATTTATCCCAAAGGGGAGATATACAAAGCATTAAACTTAATAGTTTAAAGTTTCACTAACATTTTGGGGACACCATGAATAAAAATTGCTGTGAAGGCAGAATTGACAGACCTTGGCAACAGATTGGATATTGGGGGTGAGAGAGAGAAAGAGAGAGAGAGAGAGAGAGAGAGAGAGAGAGAGAGGGAGGGAGGGAAGAGAGAGAGAGGGAGGGAGGGAAGAGAGAGAGAGGGAGGGAGGGAGGGAGGGAGAGAGGGAGAGAGAGAGAGAGAGAGAGAGAGAGAGAGAGAGAGAGAGAGAGAGAGAGAGGAGTTGAGGATGACACCTACATTGTGGACCTTTGCTGACTGAGAGGATGGTGGCACCCTCAACAGGAAGAAAGAAAGACTTGGAATATGACAAGACCAGACACAATTTCTATCCTCCCACCTACAACATGGAGAAACTTTACCTAAAAGAGGACAAAGCTGCCCAGTGACCTGATCAGCCTATGTGATTGACTTTCCAATGCAGCTTCCTTCCCTATCTTCCCTCTCCCTTCCCCACAACCAACATGGGGTAAGTCTAGGACAAAGACCTAAAACAGTGTCTATCCCTGGGACTTGACTGGCCCTGGCTTCCCCGATGGAGGTTCCTAGTCATCTAATGGCAAACAAAATCCCAGTCACGTGGAATTTAGTGTCCTCAGACATGATGGATTTCTGAGGGTCACACAAGTAACCTTATCACGTCCTGACAACCAGTTTCCAAATGGAGATGAGGGAGGCCATGTCCAGGGGAATCTCAGTGTCATTGTATTCCTGTTGCAGATCTTTCCTATGTTAGGGCAAAGTAAACCTCCTTGTTTTAATATGTTCAATGACTCAAGAGTACCTCATTTCATTCCAACATTCAATCTGAACTAACAGAATTCTGACATTAACCATGGAGATGGGGGGAAGATGAGTTCATTGTTGAATATACTAAATTTAAGATGTCTCCATGACATTCAGTTCAGAGGCCCATTAGGCAGCTGGAGATGGGAGACGAGAGGTCAGAGTAGAGAGGTTAAAGTTATCTGAAGTGAGTTTTGAAAGAAGGTGGAGATTCTAAGGGATAGAGGAAGGGGTACATTCTAGGTACCAAGATAGTTTGTATAACAGCAGAGGTCAGTTTAACTGGAAAATACAAGTGCATGAAAAAGTATCATATATGATAAGTCTGAACAGGTAAGTTAGGCAAAGATTCTTAAACATTTTCCACTCACAACCCCTTTTTGCATTTCTGCAGCATTCATTGGTGTTACATGGCTGTGACAGCAAGCACAGTGCAAAGTGTGGATGCTTTGTGTTCAGAACCAAGGCTGCAGTGAAGTTGCATGATGAAACATGGGCCTCAGATTCACTACATTTGATTTTTAATTAATTATAATTATTATAATTATAATTATTAATTATTAATAATACTCAGAAACCTTTTACTGTTGCCAAATTTTTCACAGTCCTATATGGGGTTGTCACCCCATAGAAGCACTGGGCTAGAGTCAAACTTTGAAAGGTGTTGAATGCCAAACAAATGACTTTGTATTTTATAGGGAGTCACTAGAATTTTTTGAGCTAAAAAATGGCATGGTCAGAGCTGCAGAATAGCATGGTCAGATAAGGGCTTTAAATCCAAAATGTCCTGTGTAGCTATCATTATTTGATCTACTACTTCCAATCTGTCAGCTTCAAAACACAATTTAGGAGGAAATCTTCATAAGACCTTTTTATGGTGAAGGTCTAATTTCTATAGCTAAATTGGGTTTTTGTTCATCTCTTTCTCAATTAGAGAAGAGGTCATTCATTGATTTAAATGATACTAGATTATATAATTAGATACTTCACTAAAAGTGAAATTAATTTGAAAAAAAAGTATTTCATATCTTCAAAGTGATTAAATAAAACCCAGCTTATAAATGCTGTTTATTTATATTCCAATACAACCAAAAATAACTTTAAAATTAGGACTCAAAATAAAATCTTTGAGAGAAGTCATGTTTCTATGGTAACGCAATGAGAAACAATTACATAGCCTGAAAGATCTGTTAATACTGATAAATTGGGACACTATACTAATAACATTCATGGCATATTCCTAATAAATCTTTGTGGCCTATCATCATACTCATTTTGATATTTGAAAGATCTATGATTTCACCTCTGTGGGTACTCCCACTACCAATGGAGATCAAAAGCCCACTTTTCTTTAATAGACATTCTTCTAGAATTGCTACGGCCCCAAAAACTTTATCACTTTGTGACCAACCTCTTAGTGATGAATCTTTACAAACTTAACCAGACTGATATTCAAACAACATCCATCACTGTCCCACACTTAAAGACTTTCTTTGCCAGAGCTGGTGATCAGCCAACGTAGTATTTGAAAAACCATGATGAAGGGAAACAATGCAAAAAAAAAATTTGAAGGAAGGTGGTCTAGTTGTATCAGATCTCAAACTGTATTACAAAGCGGTAATCATCAAAACAATCTGGTACTGGCTAAGAAATAGAGTGGTGAATCAGTGGCATAAATTAGGTATGTAACACACAATAGTAAATGACCATCATAATCTGCTATTTCACAAGCCCAAAGATCAAAGATTTTGAGACAAGAAATCACTCCAAACTGAAAAGCAGTTTGACAGAAACTAGATATATACACCAATATCTCATACTATGTACCAAAATAAAGAAAAATGGGTACATGATTTAGACATAAAGGGTGATATTATAAACAAATTAGAAGAGTTTGGAATAGTTTACCTGTCAGATCTTTGGATAAGGGAAGGATTTATGACCAAACAAGAGACAAAGAGCATTATGGAATGTAAAGTCTATAATTCTGATTACATTAAGTGAAAAAATATTTTGCACAAACAAAACCAATGCAGCCAAGAGTAGAAATTAGCAGAAAACTAGGGGGGAAATGTTTTTATAGCAGATTTCTTTGATAAAGGCCTAATTTCTCAAATATATGCAAAACTGAGTCAAATTTATAAGAATACAAGTCATTTCCCAATTGATAAACTATCAAAGGACATGAACAGGCAGTATTCAAAAGAAGAAATCAAAGTTATCTATAGTCATATGAAACAATGCTCTAAATCACTATTAATTAGAGAAATACAAATGAAAACAACTCCAAGGTACCATCTCACACCTATCATATTGGCTAATGTGACAGAAAAGGAAAATGACAAGTGTTGGAGGGGATACAAAAAAATAGGGACGTTAATGCACTAGTAGAGTTGATCTAATCCAAATGACCCAACCATTCTGGAGTAATTTTGAACTATGCCCAGAGGGCTATAAAACTGTGCATACCCTTTGACCCAGCAATACCATGTCTAGGTGTATATCCCCAAGACATTTTCAAAAATGAAAAAAGGACCTATTTCATAAAAATATTTTATGGCAGAGCTTTTTGTGGTGGCAAAGAATTGGAAATTGAAGGATGTCCATCATCTGGGGAAGGCTGAAAATGTTGCAGCATATAATGGAATACTATTATGCCATAAGAAATGATGTGCAGCAAACAAAGCCAATGCAACCAAGATTAGAAGAGAAGCAGAAAGCTAGGAAACAATTTTTACAACCAGTATCTCCAATAAAGGCCTCCTTTCTGAAATACATAGAGAACTGAGTCAAATTTATAAGAATACAAGTTATTCCCCAACTGATAAATGGTCAAAGGATTTGAACAAGCAGTTTTCAGAGGAAGAAACTAAAGCTATCTATAGTTACATGAAAAAATTCTCTAAATCATTATTAATTACAGAAATGCAAATCAAAGCAATTCTAAGGTACCACATCATACCTATCATATTGGTTAACATGACAAAACAGGAAAATGATAAATGCTGGAGAAGATGTGGGAAAATTGGATCACTAATGCATTGTTGGTGGAGTTCTGAACTGATCCAACCATTCTGGAGAGCAATTTGGAACTATGTCATAGTTCCACAACCTTTGACCCAGCAATAGCACTTCTAGTTCTGTATCCCAAAAAGATCATAAAAATGGGAAAAGGACCCACATGTACAAAAATATTTATAGCAGCTCTTTCTGTGGTGGCAAAGAATTGGAAATTGAGGGAGGTGCCCATCAATTGAAGAAGTTGTGGTATATGAATGTAATGGAATACTATTGTTTCATAAGAAATGATGAGCACGCAGACTTCAGGAAAACCTTCGAAAGATTTACATGAACTGATGCTGAGTGAAGTGAGCAGAATCAGGAGAACACTGTACATGGTAACAGCAACCTTGTGTGAAGACTAACTTTGATAGAGTTAGCTCTTCTCAGGAATTCAGAGATCTAAGACAACTCCAAAAATCTCATGATGGAAAATGCTATCCATATCCAGAGAAAGAATTATGGAGTCTGAATGCAGATCGAAGTATACTATTTGCTCTCTTTTTTTGTTTGTTTCTTCTTTCTCTTCCCACTGATTCTAATTGTTCTTTACAATTTGATTAATGTGAAAATATGTTTAATATCAATGTATATGCAGAGCCTATACCAGAGGGAGAAGGAGGAGGAAGGGAGGGAGGGAAGGAGGGAGGGGGAGGGGGAGAAAATTTAGAACCTAAAATCTTATGGAAGTGAATGTTGAAGACTAAAAATTAATTAATTTTTAAAAAAGAAATGATGTGTATAGGATGCTTTCAGAAAAACCTGGGAAGACTTAAATAAACTGATGCAAAGTGAAGTGAGCAGAACCATAAGAATACTATGCACAGTAATAGCAATATGGTACGATGATCACCTATGAATGACTTGGCCATTCTCAGCAATACAATGATCCTAGACAATTCCAAAAGACTTATGATGAAAAATGCCTTCCACTTCCAGAGAAAAAACTGATGGTGTATGAATGAAGATTGAAGCCTACTTTTTTTAATTTTCTCTATTATTCTTGGCTTTTTATCTGTTTTATTTTGCAACATGACTAATATGGAAATATGCGTTGCATAACTTATATATATATAATTTATATCAAAGTACTTGTCTTCTCAATGCAGGGAGAGAGAAAGAAGGGAGAGAATTTGGACCTCAAATTTTTAAACAATGAATACTAAAAATTTTTATTTACATGTGACTGAGAAAAAATTAAAATTACATAAACTAAAAACCATGATGCATCTATGTAAAGTAAAATGGGGCAAGTAGGTGGTACAGTGATAGAGAAACAGGCCTGGAGTCAAAAAGACTCATTTTTCTGGGTTCAAATCCTGCCTCAGATACTATCTAGGTTTGGGACTCTGGGCAACTCATTTAACCCTGTTTGCCTCTGTTCCTCATCTGTAAAATGATCTGGAGAAGGAAATGGCAAAACACTTCAGTGTCTTTGCCAAGAAAACCCTAAATGGGATCATGAAGAGTTGGACACAACTGGAAAGTGACTCAACAACCACAACATCAACATCAACAAAACAAAATGAAATTAATTGGTATCACAACTGTGCTAGTATTCGAATCAAATATGAAAGTTGCCCCTGACACTGAAGTATTCACAAATGCTTAACAAATGCTAATCAGCTGATTGACAGGCATGCACTTGACTACTTTCAAGTCGTATCCAAACTCTGGGTCAGTTGAATTTTCCCTTTTTGCTTTCTTCCTAACCCAAGACTTTTGTCTCAGTCAGACAGCTCATATTTCACAGTTCCATTATTACTGTTCCCTAGATGCTAAAATGACTATGTGGAGATAAGAAGTGGGAACTGGAATGTAGAACCTCAGGTTGCATATGGTTTCAAGGCTTCATGCACCAGCTTCTACCAGCTTCCAGGTCCAGTGCTTCAATGCTCCTGCAAATACAAGGTCAAGCTCCTGACTTTAGAGAATGCCAAACATCCACAATGGCTCCATACTCACTCTCCTCACCTTCAGTCACTCTTCCTCATAAAAGGACATTGTCATCCTGATTATGAACTCTCTTAACTCTTGTTTGAATCTAATTACCCAAGAAACAGTCCAACCTGGTCACAACCAATCCAAGATCAAATCTCCTACTGCTCTGACAAATAATAATGAGGAGCATCAAAAGAACGCTTTTTTTCTGCCCCTCTCCTTCTTACAATCCACCTTTTGACTCTTCTAATCATTAGTAAGTTTTTCCTTATGTCAAATGGAAATTTGTTGTTGTGTCTTTTTTCCCTGTTATTTCTAGTTCCACCCTTTGATGTAACTGTGCTGTTGGCAGAGGTCTGCTAAGGGGACCCAGAGAGGTCATTTCTTTTGTTTTCTTTTTAAAGCTAGTCAATTAATTTTAATGTCAGTTTTTTCAATCAGAAAAATCTACCTTTTCTCCTTCCTACCCTCCCTACTCCCCATTGAGACCAAAAGAAAAGCAAAACTCCTGTTATAAATGTATACAGTCAAACAAAATTTTTAAAAATTCTATATTGGCCATGTCCAAAAGGGGGATACACACACACACACACACACACACACACACATGCACAATGTATATTTCCACATATGTAAGTGTATTTATATATGAATTTAAATACCTATATAAATATGTATGTGTGTATCATTCGATACTCTGAGTCTTTCCTCTATCCAGAAGTTTCATTATTAACCTTCTGGAATTATGGCTGATCATTAAACTGATCAGAGTTCCCAATTCTTTTAGAGTTGTTTGTCTTTACCATATTGTTGTCATTGTATAATTTTTTCCTGGGTCCATTCACTTTACTTTGCTTCATTCATATGAGTTTTCCCAGGCTTCTCTAAAGTCATCTCCATCATATCTTAAAGCACATTAGTATTCCATTACATTTCTGTATCATAACTTATTCAGCACTTCCCCAATTTATGGGTACCCTCTCAAATACCCATTCTTTGACACCTCAAAAGGAGTTATAAATATATTTGTATATTCTTAGAGTTTATTTTGCTTAGAACTAATGCCTCCCTTAATCTCCTTTTCCTCTTCCTCCTATTTTCATCTTGAGTGAAATATGTTTCTGCATCCAACCTTGTGAGTTTGGGTGTGTGTGTTGACCAGTTCAGACAAAAGTGAGGTTCAAGTATCAATCACTCACCCCTTAACTCCCACCATTGTTTGTATAGACTTCTGCTTCAACACCCTACAACACCTTACGTAATCGTAAGATATTTCCCCTAAGCATCCTTTTCTTTTCTTCTGTTTTCCTTCTTCTCTTAAGATCATCATAACATAACAGAATAATTCTGAGATATTATCCAATGAGACTCCCTCTATACTCCTATGATGAAGATAGAGTTCAGAAGGGACATATATATCATCTCCCTATATAAAAAATGTTAGCAGTTCATCTGTTTAGTCCTTTATCATTGTTCATTAGTTTATCTCTTTATGTTTCTCGTAACTCTTATGTTTGAACTTCTAAGTTTCAATACAGCTTTGGTCTTTTTAGCAGGAATGCTTGGAAGTGCTCTATTCATTAAAGATCTATATCTTTTCTTCATATGTTGGGGTGTAGGGTGTGTTCAGGGAGGACCAGTACCTTTGGTGTGTTGGCTCCTGAGCCTTTTTCGGGGCTCTTTCCACCTTTGGTGTCCACCTGTTCCATGTAACTCTCACCTGCACAGCATGCGCAGTGGCCACACTTTAATAAACCATTTTGGCAGATGGGCCAAACCAGGTTGAGGGTAATCAAGGGGTCTCAAATCCATTGGTGAGTTAGGGGGGTGTCTACCCCAAGCATGTAAAGACTTCCTCTGGTGGAATGGGCGGATGAGGGCAATTTGTTCTTACGGCCATGAAGGCAGATGAAGCAGGTGATATGGAGTGCTTAAAGCTTGGTTAGACACTGAAGATGCCAAGGTCATCCACTGCATCCTAAGTCATTGCCAGCCATCTTGACTCTGTCCTGCCACTGGACTATGATGACTAGGCTGACGACTTCATGCAACTCTGCCTCACTTAAATCCGATTTACACACAAATTAAAACACATCACCATTTCACTATTATGCCTCAAAGTCCTGTGGCTTCAGGCAAGTGATGAAGCAGCAGGTATGGATACACTCGGAGCTGTAGTCACAACCCTCCACATAGGCGGCCCAAAACATAGGGTCATTTCCCACTGGAAGCAGCAGTGGAACTCGGCAGCCCTGTGAGTGTCTGAGCAGCCTTTTAAGATCACACTGCTCACCTCCTGGTGTGAGGAAGGGGGCTAGAAAAAGGGTCCTAAACATTGTCTGCTTCCCCAACCCTGTTCTGATTACCACAGCAGGCAGGGAATCCCAATATGCAGTAGAAACACACACAAAAAAATGTACAAAATGTATGAAAATATCTGCAAAGATGATTCCACTCACCATTGGCACAGGGAATGTGTGCACACTAATAGACAACACAAAATCCAGTAGACCTGAAAGAAGAATTGCTCTTGTTGCAAGAGAACTCAATAGGTATTGCATCCAGATAGCAGGCCTGAGTGAAACAAAGTTGGCAAATGAAAGTCAGCTTGGAGTTGAATACACCTTTTTCTGGAGTGGGTGCAGTGAAGGGGAGCACGTGAAGCTGGCATGGTTTTGCAATCAAAACTAATCTAATCAGCAAGCTGGTATGCCTGCCAAAAGGAGTGAATGACAAGCTCATGATGATGCAATTGCCACTTGCAGGAAAACAACATGCCACCATCATCAGTGCCTATGCTCCCACCATGACAAATCGTGATGAAGACAAAGAAAAATTTTATGAAGACCTAGAGACCCTTATCGTCAATGTACCAAAAGAGGACAAGCTTATAATTCTGGACAACTTTAATGCTAGAGTAGGCTCAGACTACCAGACTTGGCAGGGAGTCCTAGGGAGGAATGGAGTTGGAAACAGCAATAGCAGTGGTCATTTACTGCTGAAGATTTGTGCATCACATGACCTTCTCATCACCAACACTGTCTTCCATTTACCTAAATGCAATAAAACTTCATGTTTTCCCTCGCAGCAAACATTAGTATCTAATAGATTATGTGATTATAAGGAGAAGAGACAGACAAGATGTGAGAGTGACAAAGGCAATTTATGGTGCAGAGTGCTGAACTGATCATAGACTTATGCTTTCCAAACTAAATATTTGCATTCATCAAAAGTTCTGCTCCCAAGGCAAAATGACTACCAGAAGAATTAATGTCAACAAATTAAAGCTCTTCTCTGAGTGTGAAGAGTTTGCTGCTGATTTGGTGGGAAAGTTGAGCCAACATACAGCTGGCAACAGTGGAGCAGAAAAGGAGTGGGCAGCTTTCACAGATCTGGTGTACAGCACTGCATTTGCTCCTCTGGGTCAGAACACTCGCAAACATCAAGATTGGTTTGATGAAGATGATGGGGAAATTCAGAAGCTGCTAAATGAAAAATGAGAACTCCACAGGATTTACCAGCAGGGCAGTTCATCCACCTCTAAGAAGGTAGCATTTAATTCCATCAAAACCAAAGTTCAAACAAAGCTTAGAAAGATGCAGGATGCCTGGCTCAGTAAGAAGGAAGATGAAATTCAGTTTTATGCTGATAGTTACAATCCAAAGTGTTTTTATTATTCCCTGAAAGCTACTTATGGAACTATGGTGCATCATAACTACTCAGTGCTGATGGAGCCACATTGATTAGTGATAAGGACATGATCTTAGAGAGATGGGCTGAACAGTTCCATAGTGCTCTCAACAGACCATCATCAATCAGTTCTGAGACCATTGACTGTTAACCTCAGATTGAAGTCAGTTTCTCCTTAGTTGAACTTCCAACTGAAGAAGAAGTTTGGAGGGCCACTAGGCTCCTTTCATGTGGCAAAGTACATGGTGCTGATTCTATTCCAGCTGAGATTTACAAAGTAGGGGGACCATTGCCCATACAACAGCTGACTGAAATTTTTCAGGTTATATGGGAAGAGGAAGTTATCCCCCAGGAGTTCAAGGATGCCTCCATTGTCGATCTCTATAAGGGTAAAGGGAATAGATTGTCCTGCAACAATCACAGCAGGATCTCTCTCTTAGTCACTGCTGGCAAAGTTCTTGCTAGAGTCCTCATTAATAGGCTGATCCTTCACCTGGAAGATGGTCATATACCTGAGAGCCAGTGGCTTCAGAAAGGGCCAAGGAACAGTCAGTATGGTGTTTGCTGCCCGACAACTCCAGGAGAAATGCCAGGAGCAGAACAGAGGTCTGTACACAAGGTTTGTAGATCTGACCAAAGCCTTTGAAACTCTTCGTCATGAGGGCTTATGGAAAATTATGTCAAAATTTGGTTTCCTGGAGAAGTTCATCAATATTGCATGCCAATTTCATGATGGCATGTTTGCCTGGGTTCTGGATAATGGACAATGTTCATGTGCCTTCCCAGTCACCAATGGAGTGAAACAGGGCTGTGTGCTTGCTCCCATGCTTTTTAGCATGATGTTTTCAGCCATGTTGACAAATGCTTTCAATGAGGATGAACATGGTATCAAGGTCAACTGCAAGTTCTTCGATTTGAAAAGGCTACAAGCCAAGACCAAAGTGGAGGGAGTGTTGGTGCATGATTTTCTGTTTGCAGATAATTGTGCACTCAATGCAGCCTCTGAAGCTGAGATGCAACAAAGTATGGATTGATTATCTGGACCCATACCATACTACTTCATGTAGGATTTAGGACATCTTTATTGCCAACTCTCCTGTTCTAGGTCACAGATCCAGAGTGGACTGAGGAGGGCACCTGTGTCCAGCAGTGGTGGTCCAGAGTAAGGAGTGGCTGCTTGCGAGCAATGTATGATGAGAAACAAACAGTAGTGGAAAAGGCCCAAGATGCCGATAGCAGAGCACGTCTCAGTTTCAGCTTATAATCCAGTCTGAAGCCTGCAGAAGAATAACCACAGCAGGAATCCCAGACCAAAAGGGAGTTTGTTTCAGCACTTTGAACCAGCAGAGCTTCTGAGTTAGATGATTATGACTTAGTACAGCAGTAGTCTACTACTACTCACATACAAACTCAGATGAGGAACTTGTAGAACTCAGAGCAAGGTCCCTAGACAATGATTAGACTTTGCTCTGGATTAGACCACTTAGGGATCATTGAAAGCTTTCAGATTCCTAGCTTGAGCTGTCCTTGAGGTCTTGGTACAAGAGGATACTCTATACCCCAAGAAGGCAGCAGAAGGACCAATCCAGACTTTCCCTCTGGAAGTATACAGAGCTCAGGCCTAAAAATAATTCAGAAGTCTTGGAGTAAGGTCAGAAGAATGAGCAAACAAAGATAAATAATCTCATCATAAAAAGCTATTAGAATGGTGGGAAGCTCCAGATACAAATGTAGAAGAAGTAAAAATCTCTAAATAAAATATCTATAAGCAAAGGCTCAAAGAGTTTAAAAAAGAGTCTATTTTTTGTCAATGAAATGAGAGAGTTAGAGGAAAAAATTAGAAGAGAAATGAGAACTATGGAAGAAAGAATTGGAAAGGGAATTAACTGCCTGACCTAAGAAATAATAATAATAATAAAACCTTGTTCAAGCAACAAAGTCTCTGAATATTAAAATGAGCCATATAGTAGCCAATGACTTCATGAGACAGTAAGAAATATTAAAGTCAAAAGACCAAAAAAAAAAAAAACAGAAGAAAATGTAATATATCTTATGTAAGAACAAATGACCTGAAAAACAAAGTAAGGAGGAAAAAAATAAGAATCACAGGCCTATCTGAATGACATGACCAAAACAAGAGCCTAGATATCATATTTCAATAATCAGCCCATTCCTCTTAGATTCAGAGGGCAAAGTGGAAATAGAAAGAAATCATCAGTTACCTCCTAAAAGAAACTCTCAAATGAAAACTCCCAGGAAAATTACAGTCAAAATCCAGAGGCTCCAGGTCAAAGGAAAAATACGACAAGCAGCTCCAAGGAAGGCACAAAGGAGCCACAGTTAGGATCACATTTAAGGTTTGGTAGTTACCACTATGGCAGCCAGGTGGCACAGTGGATAGAGTGCCTGGCCTGGTGTCAGAAACACTCATCTTGCATCAGACACTTACTAGCTATATAACCCTCACAAATCACTTAACCCTGTTTGCCTCAGTTTCTCATCTGCAAATGAGCTAGAGAAGAAAATGGCAACCCATTCTGGTACCTTCGTTATGAAAAATCCCAAATGGGGACATGAAGATTTGAACACTGAACAACAACAGAAGCTACTACTGTAAAGGAGTGGACCATTTGTGATACAATATTCCATAAGAGGAAGGATGCAGGCTTATAGCCAAGAATACCTTTCCAGAAAAGCTGAATATAATCCTACACATGAAAAAAAGATAGGGTTGGTTGTTGTCCTTTGTCTTCAAAGTGGACCACAGTGACATCACTATGATAAAGTGAAGTTTCGGTGTGTCTGACTGTGGCTGATCAGACCAATATGAGCTCCGAATGATCCACCACAGGTAGGGCAGAGATAGTTCATGTGAATATTTGGGGTGGATATCCCAAATTTGCACATCCTACATTTGTCTCAATTCTGCTTTGCTCAAAGTGCACAGCACCCCCTTCCTGATGTGGGCACGTCATGCTAAGCGGTCCTGTGCCAGTGTCTCCCATGCTGCACAGTCAATTCCAAAGTTCTTGAGAGAGACCTTGAGAGTGTCCTTGTATCGCTTCTTCTGACCACCATGCCCTGCTGCACATCCTCTTCTAGCCAGACCGATCCCATCCCCAGTGTCCAGTGACTTTTCTGTCTATGTTGATCTAGGCTAGAAAAATGACTCACTGTGGGTTTCTTTTTTTGGGTTTCCCCATCAGGATTTGGTCTAGTACACTTTCTAGATCTATTTAGAGGAGATAGAGGTTTTTTTGGGGTGGGGGAATCTTACTTTATTTCTTGCTACTTTGCCATGTTGGTTCTGCCCTCCAAGAGAATATTTTATTTTATCTTATTTTTATTTTTTTTGGAGGGGGGAAGGCAAGACAATTGCGGTTAAGTGACTTGCCCAAGGTCACACAGCTAATAAGTGTCAGGTGCCTGAAGTGGAATTTGAACTCAGATCCTCCTGACTTCAGGGCTGGTGCTCCATTCACTGGGCCACCTAGCTGTCCCCCAAGAAATATTTTAATGCTTGTTCACATCCTGGGAGGTAACTGCATATAAATGCCTGAACACTGTATGCCTTCTTCCTCCTTGACTCTAACAGTACCAGACATAATATACATAGAATGCAATATGAAAAACATATACTGAATAATTTTTTCTCAGGTATATCCAATGGTCTTTCTCAACTCATTCCCTATAATATCTTATCTGATCCATCAAATGATAGAAAGTTTGCAGAAAGCAGGTCATCACAAATAATGTAAAGCAATGCATTAATTGCATAGTTATTTTTCCTTTTAATTTTTGATTTAATGAAGTTATTTCACTATTTTATCCAAAAACTACTTTCGAATTGTATTATCCTTTTAAAGCAGGGTTTCTTAACCTGGGGCCCACAAACTTGGTTTTTTTTAAAGTATTTTAATAACTGCATTTCAACATAATTGGTTTCTTTTGTAATCCCATGTATCTTATTTTATGCATCAAAAAATTTTTTTTAAAAAAATGGGTCTCACCAGACTTCCAAAAGGATCCACAACATAAAAATGTTAAGAACCTTGTTTTAAAGGTTGTCAAATGAACGTCCTCAAGAAATGTTCACCAGTTATTACTTAATTCTCTGAGTTGATTAGTCTTGCCTCTATGTGATAGTGTATCCCTTCCAAACAGATGGCCTAAGTAGCTGAAAGACAGTATTAATAGTTTTGTAACCAGCGCAAGAGGCAAGTACTTACCTATAGCTCAAGTAGTCTATACTTTACAAGTGTGCAAAAAAAATAGGGCATTCTACTGGAAGTGTTCATTTTGCCATTAACAACGAGCAATAGGTACCCTTCTGGGATTTTTACTTGAATGCCCGGAAATTAAACATATGTAGCTGATTCAAGAATTCTTCAAGGATCTGTGTTTTCTTTAGCATTGGGTATGGCCTCTTGTAACAACACTGATCATAACCATGCTATGACATAAATTAAACCCTCAGAAGCTGCTTGAGGCTCAGAAGGGTTAAGTGCTTTGCCTAGGGCCCTAGAGCTAGTGAGTGCTTAAGACATGATTTGAACCCAGGCCCTCCTAACTCGGAGCCTAGAATTCTATCCACTATACATGGCTGCCTACATGTGCACTAATAAGATGCCCAATTTTCAGTTTTGTAAGGTGGTCTCCTCCTTCAGAGAGGAAGGTACCATGTTTGACTTCCAAGATGGGGAAAGAAATAGTCCTCATTTTTTATTACCATGACTACAGAAACATAAAAGTGAAAACTTTCCTCCTGACACAGTGAGTAACTGTTAACAAGTAGCACCTTTTTAATTGGTGGCAAATGTGTGATTTCTTTCCTTCTTCCTCCCCCTCCATTTTAACCAGTTTCTTCTTTTCTGATTGTCTGCTCTATAAGAATTCAGAAGAGAAACTGATTATTGATTTTCCACTTACTGTGAAATTTGCAACAATAGTACCTGGTAATTTCATATCAGAGCCTACAAATTGCTGTGCCCCAGATGAGATGTGAGACACTTAAAGTTTTACTATGATCTGAAAACTGCCACTTTCTTAATCAATATATGCATTTGTAGCATCTTCAAATCACATCTGCTCACTTTATTGATGGCAAGCACAGAATCATGGGTCCAGCAGGATGTCTTAGTCAATCCCCCTACCTCTAGCTGGGACTTCATTCAAACCATTCCAGCTATTTCTGGTTTTTTTTTTAAGTTATTTTTTCTCTATTCTTTAAAGTCTCCGAGGAAAGAGACTCTGAAATGTCCTTTAGTAATATATGTCAATGTCTTCCAACTGTGACTATTGGTAAGTCTCTCATAGTAGACATCTCAGCCTACTGGAATTTAAGCCTGACACCTATTAGCTTGTCCTCAGAGGAAAACTACTATGTCTCAAATTGTCCAGAAAACCAGGAGCTAATATTTATATGGTGCTTACTTTTTTCCTGGCACTATGCTAAGCTCTTCACTGCAACCATCTCATTTGATCCTTACAACAACCTTGGGAGGTAGGTGCTATTTATCCCTATTTACACACAAGAAAACTGAGCCAGAGGTTAAGTGACTTGCCCAGGGTCACATAGCTAGTAAGCTTCTGAGACTGGATTTGAACTTGGCTGTTCCTGACTCCAGGCCTGACAATCTTTCCACTGAGTCACATAGCTGGGTTAGTACCTCAGACAGATGCTATAGCAGAAGTGAACTGTCAGCTGTATCAGCAAAATTTAATCATCACAGATTTGCTTAATCCCAGAAGGCTGATCCCCACCCTCAACCAGTAAAGACAAAGACTGGCTATAGTAGAAGATGGGGGTGAGGGGAGGAAAAGGGAAAGATGGATACACACAGTTCCCTTGGAAGCCTTCCAAGAAGCAATAGAAACTCTGGGGAATCTTAATGCAGCCATGTTGTTCCTAAAAATTCGGGACTTACCTAGGTCTGATTCACTTTCCAAAAACAACTGAATCTTTCATGCAATCAAAAAAATAATGTCTTTATTAAGTTCCCACTATATGCCAAAGACTCTGGGGATATAAGTTAAAAAATTTCATAATCCCTACTCTCAAGGAATTTACACCCGAATGGGAAAGGCAAGTACATATATAAATATAGGTCGCATGACTACATAGAAGGTGGTTCTTGAACAGGCTGGGCTACCACACTTATAATCCCGATTATGGACAGGCTGAGAGGCTATGGGATCCCTCCGAAGTTCTGAGGTGCAGTAGGGCTAAAGTTGATCAGATGTCCCCACTGAAACATCCCATATTGGGTATCCCCAATAAATCCAGCACCAATGTAGTGAGTTTAAGGAGGGGGCAAACCTGCCCACCTTAGAAACAGAGCAGGTCAAAGCTTCTGTGCTGGATCAGCAGTGGGATCAGGCCCATGCTGCCCTCCTGGCCTGAATGAGATAGGGAGAGGCAGTCTCAAAAGAGAGACAGACAGAGATGATTTCAATGTATTTGCCATAAGGCTCCACAATGGTGACTAAAAGTCCCCTTCTTTGGCAGTAAGTTCATTAATCTTCCTCATCTTCAAATCTTCCACTAAATGTCATCCATATATGCCCAATATGGAGATACAAAGAAAGTTCTCTGCTTTCGTATTGTCTACTGACCCTGATCATGGTGTTGATACAAAGCAAATAACAACTCCTTGGTGTTGCTGAGTATGTATCTACATATCACTGGAATTACATATGGCTCTTTCCTCATTTTCCCCTGCATCCCTTCCCAATGCACATGCCTGTTCTCTCCTTCTAGGATCTGTGATGTACTAGATTGGGTATTCCATCCACCAGTAGTAGATCACAATCCATCTGTGCCATCTCTTCCTGAGCTGGTCCTTCTATAAGTAATCCAGAAAGGATATGCCGAATGCTTTGAAGGCCTTCCTCTGCTTCTATTTATTCAGTCATTTTTCAGTTGTGTTGAACTCTTTGTGACTTCATTTGTGGCTTTCTTGGCAAAGATACTTTTCAAACATTAATTTCCTTTTTCCAGTTCATTTTACAGATGAGGAAGCTAAGCCAAATGGGGTTAAGTGATCTGCCCAGCATTACATAGCTAGTAATATCTGAGGTCATATTTGGACTCAGGAAGATAAGTGTTCCTGACTCCAGGCCTAGGGCTCGATCCATGGTGCCACTGACTACCCTCTGGAGATACTGGGGCTCCTTAGATTATCCATCTGTTATCCTTTACTGGCTCCATGGCCATCCTACTCCCTTTTCCAGTCATATGTATCTTTATTGTGACTTTTATTCCACTTCCTAAATGTAAATCATCCCCATTTTTATCATTTTGTCTTTATACTGCAATCTATTTACAAGAGTTTGCACTGCCCTTGAGTAACCTTCACTTAGAGGGTCTTCTGAGAGTATCGTGTTCTATAATCCATGACCACATGCTAACAGTAGGAAAATATCATTGCTACAAAAGATCAGCTTTCTTATCAATAAGCAATTTGGTATCATTGTAAAAACTACAAAATTTCCAAAATAAAATCCAACCCAATCTCTTCCTAATACTCAATTTTGGACTATTACCTAGCATACATTGGTACTGCCTATCAAACTGACAGATGAATTCAATGGGCTGCCCAAGATGATGTCATGACCTGAGCAAGATATCTTTTCATCTACCTTGTTTTTTCTGTGTCGATGACAGGCCAATCTCTTTTGAATGATTACAGGTCTGCTTCCAGGGAGCAGTGAACAGTGGGTGAGTGGGTGCTAAGTGAGAGTTATTTGGAGATTTGTACTTTCCTGTTGTTAGTTCATCAAGTTTTTACCTCATTTTGGTTCATAGTATCCTAGGTAGCTGACACTGCTTTAACTCTGGAGAATAATTCCTATTCTGGAGAGGTCTGAAAGGTTTTGAGGATCCAAGAAATTGTCCAGTCTTCCATCTTGTTAGTCACATGATCTGAAAATAATCTATAAGCTTCTATTCATTCTTCTTTCTGCTTTTATGAGCCTCTCTGGTGATTATCTTTGTGAGCTCGGTTTTTACTCATATTTTCTCCCTTAGTCTTGTGGTTTTTCTCTTAATTCCCAGGCACTTGTTGCTGGTTCCTCTACAGTCTCTGTTCTGTCCCCTTTCCACTTCTGCAAAGGTCCCTGAAGCTAGGTATCCCCCAGCCCACTCAAATTGAGGGTGGAGATACAAGGGCCTGACTCAGGTCTTTGCCCAGAGTAAATTCTTGGGGGAAGAGGACTAGCCTCAGCTGGGCTTCCAATCCTCTTTCCTTTAGGCCACATGTGGCCCTCTAGGTCCTCAAGTGCAGCCCTTTGACTGAATCCAAATTTCACATTCCTTAGGTTCCCCAAACCTGGAAAAGCCTTTTACCTTTGATTAATTCTGCACTACACCTTCTGCCTTTTCTCCATTTGTTCTTGCTTTCCTCCAGGTGACTGGGCAGAATCAATGTCTACCACCTGTTGTGGGGTGAGGAGAGATTTCAGGCTGAGTCACTGCTGTGGGGGGCGGACCCAGCAGGGACCCCACAGCCAAACCCTAAAGCACAAGCCAGTGAGATTGCTTATACTCACTCTACTCCATACTTAGAATAGGACTGTGGGCAGCAGTGCTGAGTAGGAACTTCTAAAACTACAAATTCTCCAAAGTTGTTTCATGGATTTTTCCTTTTCCCCGTGTCTCTGTTTCCAATCTTAAGGATTCAACTTTGATTACTCTATGTTTGCACAAAATGCCTTTTTTAGGGGTGGGAGGTGTTTCTAGGAAAACAACTACTCTGCTCTCTTGCTAGTTATGTGATCTTTTATTTTTTAAAAAGAAACATCACAAATTTCATTTTTGTGATATTTGCTGCATTCTGTGTCTAGCACATTCTAACCCTTTTTTGAAGAAAATATTCGTGATATACAGGTATGAGGATTTTGACTAACCCATTAGCCTTTGATCCCCTTCATTTCATAATCCTCAATCATACTTTTCATTATGTTCTCTTTCCCATCCTATCCTGTATCCACTCTCCAGCGAGGCTGCTGAGTATCAAGACCTACGTTGATTTGACTTGGCAGATCTTATCAAGTTATTCATTGGCTTTCTCTGCTTCTTTTTTTTTTTTAATAACATCCTTTAGATAACTCCTGAATGAATCAGTCTCTCAAAGCCCTCACAATTTTGTCACCTCCAGCACATATCACCTCTGAGGTATATTTGATATGCTCTGGCTGATTTTCCCATTTGTTTGTTCCCATTTTGTATCTCTTCTATAAGAATACTCAACATTGACTTTAAAGTTGCAGTGTGAAGGCTCTACTGCCTTCAATGGTTAAAACACTTTGCTATAAACATCTTTGCAAGAGGAACCCCCCCTGCCCATTCAGCCTAGCTCCTCTCACAATTCCAACAATAATCTACCAGCTCTGAATTGAGATTGGGAAACTGAAGGAGAAACTACAGTGGATCGTGTCTCCAGGCCATGATCACAAATTCACCCAATAGGCAAATGACCACCACAGGAACTGTGGAACAGGAATGGGCCAGAATTGTGGATCCAGCCCAGAACTTTGAGCACATTCAGTGGCATGGCATAGCTCCCAAACCCAGAGGTTAAGAACACAGACTCAAAGCCCAGAGCTCTGAGCTAAGTCAGCAGCCTAGGATTCAGAATTGGTTGCAGATTGAACCTCTGATTCAGGCCAGAAATATGAGGTGTCTCAGTGGCACCCAGAACACAGTGTCAGTGCTGGTTTGCCCAGAGTAGTGACTAAATGTGAAAAGATAAAAGTTATGATGTGAGGAATACCCAAGACACAAACCCAGAAATGTAAAATAATTTCAAAATGCCTAAAAGCAAAGCTTCAAACAAAAGTAGTTTGCTCACAAGATCAAATATAATTCCTAGAAAGAAATGAAGCAATATTTTAAAATTATTTTAAAATAACATAAATTAAATGATAGCAAGAGATGAAAGAATTGAAAAAGAAATGAAAGTTATTTAGGAGAGAAAAAAGAAAGATTACAGCTTAGCACAAGCTAAACTTTGCCTGAAGTAACAGACTCCAAACATTAAGATCAAACAGAAGTTAAATGACTCCAAAAAACAACAAGAAATATTAAAACAAAGTCAAAAGAATGAAAAAGGAAAAGAAAATATAAGGTACCTTATAGCCAAAACAGCTGACCTGGAAAACAGATCAAGGAAAGATCATTTGAGAACCACTGAAAGTCACAACCTTAGATATATCATATTTCAAGAAATCTCAAAAGGAAATTGGATCTCTTAGAACCATAGAGCAAGGTGGAAATGGAAAAAAAAAATCCATTGGTTGCCTCCTGAAAAAAAAAATTATCGAAATGAAAACTCCCAGGATAAGTGAAATCCAGAGCTTTAATCCAGATTAAAGAAAAAAATACTGCAAGCAGCCAGAAAGACCAAGGAACTACAATCAGATTACATATGATTTAGCAGAAATCACTATGAAAGAATGGAGCATTTGGAGTATGATATTCCAGAAGGCAAAGGGTATGGGTTTATAACTTAGAACAACTTACCCATAAATACCTGGTATAATTCTACAGGGAGAAAATAGAACTTAAATGAAATAAAGGAATTTCAAGTATTCCTAGTGAAAAGACTAGTATAAAAGACTTAGTAGAAATTTTGAAGAACAAATGTGGGAGTAAAGAGAAACATAAAAAGGTAAGCACAAGTAATGGAATACTATTGTGCTATAAGAAATGAGCAGGAAGACTTCAGAGAGCCCTGGAAAGACTTATATGAACTGATGCTGAGTGAAAGGAGCAGAACCAGGAGAACTGTGTACACAGCAACAACCACAGTGTGCAAGGAATTTTTCTGGTAGACTTAGTACTTCATTGCAATGCAAGGACTTTAAAAATTCCCAATGGACTCAAGGCAAAATGCCTTCCCCATCCAGAGAAAGAACTATGGAACTGGATCGCAGTATGAAGCAGATAATTTTCTTTTGTATTATGTTTTGTTCTGTTTTGTTTTATGGTTTCTCCCTTTCATTTTAATTCTTCTATTCAACATGACTAAGGTGAAAATGTATTTAATAAGAAAGTATGTGTAGAACTGATTCAAGATTGCAAGCCGTCTTAGGGAGGGAGTGAGGATGAAAGGAGAAGGGAGGGGGAGGAAGGGTAAAAATCTAAGATATATAGAAATGATTATAGAACACTGAAAACGTTTTTAAAAAGGTAAGCATAAGCAAGCAATCCAAAAATATTTTATAATGATAAAATGCCTACATTCTAATGGAGAGGTTTTGGGGATAATATAAGCATTCCCTGAGACATAATATCATCAGGGACCATAGAGTCAAGTAAGATGGAAGACTTGGGAGTAATTTTTGCCTTTCGATAATCTAAAAAGGAGAGAGGAAAGGCAGGGAGAAATGGATACAGTAGGAAAGAAAAGAAAAGGAATGGGGAGATATCTTATCTCACATAATTAAGAGATACAAATAGAAGGCTAAATAAATGAGGAAGGGGTAGAAGCAGTTAGTGTCATTTAAACATCACTTTGAACTGACAGAGAAGTGAGCAGAATCAGGAGAAAAAAAATATACAATAACAAAAACAAGGTAAAAATGAACAACTTTGAAAGACTTGAGAACCATGGTCAGTATTGTCCACATCCTAACAAAGATGACGAACTAGATGTGTGTTGGTCCTTCGTTGCTGAAGAAGACCATGCCATCAGAGAAACAATGACATGACTTGCACTTGACTTTGTTTTGAGGGAGGGAGGGCTGGACAGGTCACCAGCCTCACTTCTCCTCCAGAGCCATCTGAATCCAGTGACCAGATATTCATCAGGATGACTTGAGATGACCCAGGGTGAGGCAATTGGGGTAAGGTGACTTGCCCAACGTCACACAGCTAGTGAGTGTCAAGTGTCTGAGGTGAGATTTGAACTCAGGTCCTCCTGACTCCTGCACTGGTGCTCTATCCACCACGCCACCTAGCTGCCCTTGATGGTCTAGATATGCAGGGTGAGACAGGTGTTTTGGGAAATGATCAATGTAGGTATTTATTTTCTTGACAATGTGTATTAGTTGGGTTTTCTTTTTTCTTTTCCCAGTAAGGAGTAGAGATGGAGGATGTGATAGAGGGGAGAGATTCTTGTTAATCAAAAAAGTTTTTAAAAATATATAAAAACAACATTCTACAGTCTTCTATCTTTCTTCCATTTATTGTTTTTCCTCTTTTATCCTTAAAGCTCCTTGAAATAATTTTGCTTACTTGGGTCTCTCATCGACTTTTTGTAAACCTGTGTTTGCTTCCCCTCTATTGCTTCCCCATTGCTCAGTCTTCCATAACTTTTCACTGCCAGACTTCATAAACAAGTTTGTAGGAACTGTTGCTGCTTTAGGTAGCCAACTCTCTGCTTGACAATTAAGTCAAGTATTTGCTAAGGTACTCCTTTGATCTTATTCTGGCAACGGATTTATATTAACTAAACTTCAGTATAAAGCTATAATAATCAGTGCTGATTTTCTTTCCACCATCTATTATCCATTTTTATTGTTAATAACTTTTATGACTGTCAAAATTTAGTTTTCTTCAATTTCATGCCATATCTTTTTTCTCATTATCCTCCTTTATAGCTGATGATGTTTGCTTGGATAATTTAGCGGTCTGACAGGAATCACTTTCACTAAAACAAGTCTTCTCCTGAACGTTAAAATATAATTAAGTTCCTTGCTCACTATATCTAACACTTAATTATTCTTTTCTCAAAGAAAGTATTCATGATCTAAAGACATAAGGTTTGAATGGTCTGTAAATCTGACCTCTCTCATGACTTATTAATCACCCATATGTTCCAATATGTTTCTCACTAGACTAATCTATTCCCATATTTACACTGAAGTCACCAAGAATCACAGCATATTTTGATTTTATTAGGAAACTTATACCAAATTCTTCATAGAATTTCTCTAAGTCTTAAAATTCTGCAACCTGTAATGGTACATCAGCGACAATTATTTTCTTGATCATCTTTTTGCAAGTACTTATTATGAACCCAGCTAAAACATGATGCCCAAATATCTCATTAAATCGTATTTCTTTTTGGCATATGATATAACAAATCCTGCCAATTCCTTTCTTTGTCTCTCCAAGAAGTACTCTTGACAGTAACAGGGAAATTAGGAAAATGGGAGCGTTTAGGGGAAAAGATAAGTTCAATTTTGAACATCTTGAGTTTATGAGACATCTAGTTGGAGATGTCCGTTAGGCAACTAGACATATTAGACTGGAGGTTAGTAGAAAAGTTAGGGCTAGAGGAATAGATCTGAGGATCATCAGCATAAAGAGGATAATTAAATCTATGAGAGTTTATTAAATCACCAAGTGAAATAGTCTAAGTTCTAAGTCCCAGAGAGAAGAGGTTGCAGGACAGAGCTCTGTGGGACCTACATGGGTGCCACTTAGATGAAGATTCAACAAACATTAAACATTCAAATACTAAATTCTTAAGTGGTTTGCTATTTTATACAATAACCCACAAAACATTTATTCTTTTAATGCCTCTGATTGGTTGATAGATGAGTTGTCACCTAATAAAGGTATCAGAGCTAGAGTATTTTGTTAGGTGCTGTAAGAAAGATGGGGTGATTGGTTCAATTGACCCCCATACTCACACTAGTATGCTAAAAAACTACCAGAGCTTATTTATACTCCAATAGCATAGCTTTGGAGAACACAGAGTCACCACCACACCACAATGAGACATCAGAGTAGTACATAATTAGAGTAGTGTCACATTTACGTATCAATATGAATTGAACATATGTGCATACATGTGTATATTTTATAGAAACTAAACATATCACTTACTATAAAAATTAAGCTGATTATATTAGCAAAGAATTATAACATTTATACGAAATTATACTTATGTAAATGTAATACCTTCAAAAGTCCTTCTCTGATATTTCATTGTGGTGTGAGTGACTGTGTTCTCAAAAGCTATGCTAGTGGAGTAAAATAAACCCTGGTATTTTTTAGCATACTAATGTGAATGTGGGCGTTAAATGAGCCAATCAATCAATTGCCCCATCTTAAAGGGCCTAACCTCCCCCCCAAAAAATATATGTACATATTATACACACACACACACACACACACACATATAAACACACACACATGTTCACTTTCTATAAAAATTAACCTGATCATATTAACATATATAAAATATATTATGTATCTCTATATAAATATATATAAAAATAGGTATATATGAGTTAACCATTGGTAAAGAATTACCTATTCTTTAGTTATCCATGCCAGTTGGTGACTTTTCTCCATCAACCATGTTGCTATAGCCTAGGAACTATCATTTTAAGATGGTTGCCCAAATTGTAGGCATAATGTCTAGGATGAAATAAACTGCTTCATACATCACTTTAGACGTTTGACTTTTCAAGGCTAGCAAGATCATAAATCATAGAACTTTAGAGCTAAGGTCCCTTCCCATCTCTAAAGTTCTGTGATCTAAGATCTATTATCTGTGCTAGCCTTGAAAATTCAAACTCATAAAGTAATAGCAAACGTCCCAGGTCCATTTTCAAATGATCATTTTTGTTGCTTTCCACTACAACTTCAATATGTCTTTCAAACTGATTTCATATATATTGCTAACAAATTCAACAAGTATTTATACAGTGCCTACTATGTGCCACAAAGAATAAAAAATGTTTACAAAGCAAACTGCATTTTAAATGTTAAGTGAATGTGAAACAATAGGAAAAGTAATTTATGAACATACATAGGAAATAGTAGTGAGTGTCATGGGAGCAGTTAACAATAAGTTTATATAGTATTGCTTTTTATAATTAGTATGTTGACATTTGATATGGGGAAATGATGAGAAATAAGAAAAGGAAAATTTAGACTGGAAATTTGATGACAGAGGCAGGGAGAGGAAGAGTATTCAAATCTTTTAGAAGATGAGACCTACTTGGCAAGGGGAACTTCCTAGGGGAGTAACTTAATTTACATCTCTTGGAATATTCAAGAGATAAAGACAGTGAGCATATGGTAAACAGCCATCCCATGATGCCTCTTGGTGACTAACTTAACCATATTTTTTCCATTTATTAATTTTTATGACTCCTGCAGATATAGAATAAGGAAGCCTAAGAATTTGCTCTAATTCTGGTTCTATAAAGTCGTATCATAGAAATTTCTATCTTCTTGTTTTCCACACTAAAATATTGATGAATATAAACTTTATTAAATAGAACATCTCTTTAGAAGCAGTATGGAGCAGTGGAATGAATGAATGAATGAAAAGCATGTATTAAGTGTATTCTATGTGTACTAAGTGTTGGGCATCTGGAGAGTGGTAATTCTCTGAGCAATCCTTAAAGAGTACATACTAACATCTTTCCCATTTTCTTGATCCATTCCTACTTCTTCAGTCATTCCCAGTTCTATTCTATTCATTTCAACAAACATTTATTAAGTATGTTAAGCCTGCTAGCTGCTAGGGATATCAGTACAAATATAAAATAGTCTTTGACTTCAAGGGGCTTACATTCATACTCAGAGGACATATACAAGCAATGGGTAGTGTCAAGAAGATCTGAGTTCAAATCTGTACTCAGTCACTAGCTGTGTGATCCTGGGCAAGTCATTCTGCCTCAGTTTTCTCATCTATAAAATAGGGGTAATAATAACACTTACCTCCTAGGGTTATTGTAAGGATCAAATGACATAATATTTATAAAAGTGCTTAGCAAAGTGTGTGGAACAGAGTAGCCACACATATATAAATGCTAGCTGTCATCATCATCATTGTTATTAGTGAAATGAATGGATACACAAAGCATAAGAGCTGTTGGGAGTAAAGAAGGACCCAGTCCTTGATCACTCTGATGCTATTATAGGGAGGTAGGTGTCTTAGTTTGGGATTTTGATTTTATCCCTTATGAAGGGTATGGACATGCTCTTTCGACCAATTCTCAACTGATTATCTCATTCACATGACCTGAGGAGAGAGACTTGGACCCTGAGGCCTGGAATCCAGCCCTCCTTAGAGAGAAGGGCAAATCCCTGAGTAATATAATCCTTGAGGTTGTCTCTCTAGCAACCCCAAGGTTGAGAATTTGGGGATCCACTTTCCTGGTAAAGGAAGACAGAGTTCCTGAGCACTTTTTATTGGAAGGAGAAAAGAATCCCGGCATGCAGCCTCACTGCAAAAGAAGAGGAGATTTCCTGGGGATTTCAACCTCTTGAGGAAAAAAGTATTGTATATATGTTCTCACAGCAAGAAAAGCATTTAGGAACAAAACCATAAAATGAGGGAGTAATAGACCTGAATTTTGTCCTTCACTATGAGAGAAATTGTTATTTCTCTCATATTAATAACCAATTATTAAATTAGGATTTAAAATTATATATATACATATATATATAAAATGTATATTATAAATTAGGATTAAGGTTTCTCCTTTCTATTTCCTCATTCAGAAACCAACCCCTGTAGGTTATTCAGTAAGTCTCAGAAGGACTTTGCTGATGGATAAGATTACGCAGATTCTCAGGGTACATGTTTTTTTTTTATCTTGGATGGGACCCCACTCAACTAGAAGACCTTACAAAGAAAAACTTAACTAGGAGAAATTCTTACCCTGTCATTATTCATTGTTCATTGACTGGGTAGAGCCTTTGTCCATCTGAAAGCAGCTGAATCTCACTGTCCACAGCAGATGGAGCTGAAGATTTTCAGCCCACTTCCTTTTCTATCCCCTCACTAATTGTTAACCAATCAGAGAAGGTTTCTACCCTCAGGTACATCCCCTTTTCCAAAGACTTTTTAAGCATTCGTTGTTGCCCAAGGTTCCTTTTTGGTTTCTGAGAGTGCTAGCCATAATTAATAAATCGATTATTAATTACCCAGAAACTATGTCTCTCGTACTTTCCATTCATCACAACTATTACTGTCAGTTATTTGGATCATGCAGGTCTAATGGGAAGAGAATTCAGATAGCTTCTTTAGCAACCCTTATGACCCAGTCAACTAGGTTTACCTGAATCACATTCAATCTTAGGGAAAGTCCCAAAAAATCACTCTTTCTTTCAGCTTATTCTGGCTCCCTGCAGAGTTGTTCCTGGGAAATTTCTAGTTATAACAGTAAACTCTAATCTTCACAGATGTGGGAGAAAGGACCCACGACTCCATGCAAGCATTCAAATTAACAATGCATGTAACAAGAATAGAATAGTATTTATTTCCATTCCACATAAAACACATAAAAGACTCAAAGCAACTCAAAAATAATCAATAAAATTCTCTTCCTTCTCCACTCTGGATTCCCTGAGCTTATGCATTCATCCAGACCTCCTCTGTGGTTTTGAACTTCCCTCAGAAGTGAAATGAGTAGAGAGTGTTAGAAAAGCAACCATGGCAGAAATGATGCCCAAGGAGTAATCACTCCTCAGGCAACCAGCTCTGCTTCCAGTCCAATCCCTGAAGCTGTTGTCCAGGGGAACAATCCTTTTATAGCTGAAACCTGGCAAATTCCTCTACAGGCATTGCAGTCCCCATCTCTGTGGCAGTCTTCAGGCCCAGAAAAGAAAGATGTCACCACCAAGGTCCTTGGCATAGTCAAACAGCTCAGCATCTGAAACAGTATGGTTTCATTAATAAAAATACCACTAGAGAAGGTATGTTACCATCTGCCTTGCCACTGAATCCTAAGGATCTATGATGCAATCAAACTATGCTTCTCTCTGTTCCTCTCCTTAATTCTATACAGTCTGGCTTCCAATCTCATCATTCAACCTACACTGTCCTCTCCAAAGTTACCAATGATCTCCTGCTCAATCTAATGGCCTTTTCTCACTCCTCATCCTCCTCTTCTTCTCTCTACAGCCTTCGACCCTGTCAATCAGTGTCTCCCCTCCTTGATCCTCTCTTCCAATTCGAATTTCCTACCTTGTTCTCCATTGGCTAGATGAAGCCTCCTGAGCATCTCATTTCATGCTTTCCTCTCTGATAGGCTCTTACTCAAACAGCCTGGCTAGCCTACACACAAGCTTCTGACCTTTCACCCTATCAGAAGCCTGTGTCTGCTAGGTCACAACTCTAACTGGAACTAGCCACCTCTGATTTACATTCTGCTATCACTCAAAGGTGGGAGGAGTTTTAATCCTGTGGAAACAGAATTCCTTCTTTTGTTTTCCATATCATGGATTAGGACATGTGGTTATTCTCAAATCTCCTTGTCCAACTCTCCCCTCTCTTCTGACCTCCAGTCTTGTATCTCCAGTTGCTTATTGGACATTTCCAACTGGATGTCTCATAGACATCTTAAAAACTCAACATGTCCAAAACCAAACTTATCTTTTCCCCAAAAACCCTCCCTTCTCCCTAATTTCCTATTAAGGTACCACCATCTTCCCAGCACCAACGCCCACAAATTAGTTGTCATCTTTGATTCCTTACTTTCTCTTACCCTGCCCCCATATCTAATCTCTGGCCAAATATTGTCAATTTTACCTCTGTAACATCTCTTGTATATACCTCCTTCTCTCCTTTGCCAGATCCTATAAGCGTCTCCCCACTCCAGTCCATTCTCCACTCTGTTGTCAAAGTGATCTTCTTAAAGTAGAGGCCTGGCCATGTCACCCATCTATTCAATAAATGCCATTGGCTCAGCATCACCTCCAGGATCAAATTTTACATCTGTCTAGCATTCAGACTTCATAACCAACCCTCCCATATTTCCAGTCTTCTTATACTTTACTAAATACACACACACACACACACACACACACACGACATTGGCCTCCTTACTATTCCTTGAATAAGAAATCTCACAACTTTAGGCATTTTACATCCATTCCTAGAATTCTGTCCCTTCTTGCTACTCTGGTTTCCTTCAAGTCCCAGCTAAAATTCTACCTACAGGAAACCTTTCCCAATTCCTCTTAATTCTAGTGCCTTCTTTCTGTTGGCTATTTCCAATATATCCTATATATAGTGTGATTGTACTTAGTTGCTTGTATGTTGTTTCCCCATTAAACTGAAAAATCTTTGAGAAAAGGGATCATCTTTGGCCTTTCTTTGTATTCCTAGCACTTAACACAGTGCCTTACATACAGTAGGTACTTAATAAATGTTTATTTACTGACTGTCAGATCAGACTTAGACTGACACTTGCTCTCAGAAATATCTTATAATAGTCCTGCTCCTTTGTATGTTGTATGAGTTCCTACCTAAAATTTACAGCCATATTTTTGATTCATCCTTCAAGCAGAAGAAAATTTCCTGAGACATATCTCTGTGAGGTTGGAACCTCTCCCAACACATAGCGACTTTTGATAATCTACTCACTGTGGAGGTTAAGGTAGAGATAAAACACTCAAAGTCATGCTGGGATGATCCTAAAGGTAGGGTGAAACATCCTCGCCACTCATTATTTGTTCTGAACTGATATGGGACAGGGATTGAGAAGAATGAAGGGAATCATAGAATCACAAACACTTAAAATTGTAAGGGACCTTCAAGATTATCTAGTCCAATATACTTATGTTACAGACAAAGAGACTGAGGCCCAGAGAAGTGACACACACAAGGCCATAGGGCTAGTGTGAATACTAATGAGTAAAGAGCTGATATCTCAATCAAAGACTCCTGACTCTTTCCACACCAGAGCTACCTCTGACATTCATCCCTTACCTCCCTCTCTACCTCTACCCCCAAGCACCAAGCTCTATTTTGTCCTGGTCTGTTCCAGATTTTCTGTGTGTGAGCAAGCTGTGAATTCACTGAGGGTAGGCCAGCAAGCTTCCATCATCCTGTTCCTCAACAGTGAAAGGAGAAGAGACAGAATGGTCAGGAGGAAAGGAAAGAGAGGCATTGAACCCAAGGCAGTCCTCCTGGTCTTTGTCCATAGGCTCTACAGATTCCTGACCCTGTTAGCCCTCTTTTGCACTGGTAAATTCCTTGAGTGCCTCCACTTTAAGGACAAGTCTAGGCTAATCTTGCTTCACTCTCCTCCCGGTTGTGCTTTTGACTCTCTAGACTTCACCACCGTGCCCCTATGCAGATACCTCCTGTATCTTCCCCCATTAGAATGTTAGCTCCTTGACAGTAGAGACTGTTTTTCTTCGTATACTCAGTGCCTACTACACAGCCTGGTAGCTTTTCCCCTATTCTCTTCCTCTCCCTTCCACCCGGCACCAAGTTCTAATCTGTCCTATTCTGTTGTAGATTTCCCATGAATGAGTCCTATCTCCCTAAATAAACCGTGAGGTTAATCAGTCAGGTCTCCCTTATCCTATCCCCCCACAGTAAAAGGAGAAGAGGTGGCATGGGAAGCAAAGAGGACCACTGAACCCAAGTAGCCTTTCTGGTCCCTGATCAGAAATCTTGTATCACCTTCCATCCCCTGGCTGCATTCTTTTTTACTCTTCAAGAACAGGGGGGAAAAAAAGGGAAAAATTCTAGAAAATCAGAACATTCACTCTCTCCTAGGCTGAACAATTAGGCCACTAAAGTTCTCACTTATCCTTTGCCAACCTCATTTCAACCACCATTAACAAACTGAGTCCTGAGAGTGGAAGTGTCTTGCCTCAAGTCCCACAGGTAGTGAAAGACTTAAGGCGGATCTCAAATCTCCTGATTCCCAGTCCAGTGAGATATGAACCTGCCTATAGATGCTGACATCAAAATTAAATTAATTAATTAAAATAGCCACCACCTGCAAGCTTCTTAACGTTTACGGAGTTCTTGGTCTACCCTCTCCTATGACCATTATCTCAAATATGATAGCTGAAAGATCATTCAGTCAGTTTTAGAGTGTCCTTAAGCCCATCACTGGATTTTAGAGGAAGAAGTAACACAGAATAGTGGACAGAAGGCTAAACTTGGAATCCATGGAGACCTGAGTATAAATCTCACCTCTGACACTTTCTACCTTTGGAACCCTGGACAAAACAGTAAAGTCTCAGTCCCCTAATAATTATAATCATAGATAGCATTTATATAGCATTTTAAGGTCTGCAAAGTTCTTTACAAATATTATCTCATTTGGTCCTCACAACAACTCTGGGAAATGGGTGCTATTATTATTCCCATTTCACAGATGAGGAAACTGAAGCAGACAGAGTGCTTTGCCCAGAGTCACACAACTAATATGTGTCTAGGGCTTGATTGGAAGTCAGGTCTTCCCAACAGATCTAGCACTACATCCATTGCACAGCCTCCCTGCCAAATCTACTTCACAGGGTTGTTGTGAAGATAATAAATAAATTTCTTTGTAACTTTAAAGTACCATATAAATTTTAGCTATTATCATTCTTTTTTGTCTTTTGATGCGTGCATAAATTGGATTTAAGCGAGGCAGAGTTGCACAAAGTCATCAGCCTCACTCTCCCCTTCAGAGTCATCATAGTTCAGTGGCAGGACAGAGTCAAGATGGCTGGCCATGGCTCAGGATGCAGTGGATGACCTTGGTGTCTTTGGTGTCTAACCAAGCTCTAAGCGGTCCACATTGCCTGCTTCATCTGCCTTCATGGCCATTGGAACAAATTGCTCTCATCTGCCCATTCCACCAGAGGAAGTCTTCACATGCTTGGGGTAGACACCCCCCCATAACTAACCAATGGGTTTGAGAACCCTTGGTTACCCTCAACCGGATTTGGCCCATCTGTCAAAACGATTTACCAGGGTGCGGTCATTGCACATGCTGCAGCTTCTTAGAGTCACAGGTGAAAGTTAGGTGGAACAGGGGAACACCAAAGGTGGAGAGAGCCCCAAAAAGGGCTCGGCAGCCATCACATCAAAGGTTCTGGTCCTCCCTGAACACACCCTACACCCCGGCTATTATTATCATTGTACTTACGGAACCTGACAAGATTGTAAAGAGAACTAAGTGAAATAATGCTGGTAGAAGTATTTTTCAAAACTAAGTGAAATAATTCTGATAAAAGTATTTTTCAAACCTATATAAAGGCTAATTATTATTATTATAAAGGAGAGACAGCTCTGGGGGTGAGGTTGTTTGGAAATGGTTTCTAATATAAGATAGGTCTTGAGTTGGCTTTGAGGAAATGTTATATTTGGGTTAATAAGAGGAATGAAGAGAAATATAATAAGGATGGCATTTCAGGTAAAGGGAATGGGATAAGCAAAAACACAAGAGGTGGAAAATGAGATGGTGTTTGGGGGAGGGAGGGGATAAGGAGTCTGGCCTAACTGCAAGTCCATTATTGTGAAAAAATAGTTAATCATTAACCCTTAGAATCATAATGTGACTTCAGGCCTTACAGCAGTATGCCATACATGAACTCCACAGCACAAGATATAGAAGCGTATTGCTCTCCTGTATTTACCTCATATACAAATTGTTGATCATTATCCACAATCTCTGGAAGGAGAGGCCCATGTTCTCTGGGTGCTGGTAAATAACTTTGTCTATTTTGAGAAAATTAAACAGGATTCCAAGAATAATTCATGATAAGGTAGTTGATCATGCCAGAGCAGATGGTGCCCTGTTCATTCCATTACCCAGTACCCATAGAGATGGGGCAGAGTTGCCTACTCATAATAAGTCCCATCTTATTCAACCTATTTTACACAGTCACATTCAAGGGTACAATATATTTCTTATCTTCTAAGAAACTCTTTTATTAACATACGCAAAAGTTCTCTAGAAAGTCCATCTCCATCTATCGATTACTTTACTTTCAAAGTGTAAATATAGGAAGATATGATCAAGGGAACTGATTGGTGTGCAGGGTCAGTGCAGAGTTATGGATTAATGATAAACCTACATGTGGAGGTCATATGCCAGCTAGTAGCTAAGAAATCTTTCACACAGCTAAAGGTTTCCATTGGTAATGCAAAGAACTGACTTTTGCTAGCTTAGCAGCCCACTATTCCATGACACATGTCACGCTGCCTTCCTAGCTGAGTGCTGATGTGACTGCTGAGCCCCTGACTGTTACATGATAAACAGTAGGGATACAGCAGGCCCTAGAGCAAAAGTCCAGTTTTCAAAATTATGGAAAGAGAAAAACAATCAGTTTTGTCTGTGCTTACCTATGTGCATCTTGTGCCCCACATATTTAAACTCTCTCAGGGCAGAGACTATCTCATTTTTGTCTTTATATCCCCAGTACCCAGTATAATGCCTGGCACAGAGTAAGTACTTAATAAACACTTGCTGATTGATTGATTAGTAGAAGCTAAAATTATAGGCCAGTGAACTTGAACTTGATGATTGGGAATATTCCAGGGGATGATGGGAAAAAGAATTTACTAAGTCCTTAATATGTGCTATGTACCATGCTAAGCATTTCACAATAATTTCATTTGACCCATACAACAACCTTGGCAAATAGGAGCTACTATTATCCCCATTTTACAGAGGAGAAAATTGAGGCAGATAGAGATTAAGTGACTTGCCCTGGGTCCCACAACTAATAAGTATCTGAGGCTGGATTTGCACTCAAATCTTCCAGATTCTGAACCCAGTGTTCTACCCACTGCACCACCTAACTGATCTAGAACAGATGAATACGGGCAGTGTGATAAGGGGAAAAAGCCCTGGCCTAGAAGTTTGAAAGCCTGGATTCAGATGCTACCTCTGTCATTTATTCTATGTGTCTTTAGATAAGTCACTTAACCTTTTTGGTCTCAGTTTACTCGTCTGTAAAATGAGGCATTTAGCACAAATCACCTCTAAGGTCCCTTCTGACTCTACATAGATGATCCTAGTGGGCATTAAGAAAAGGAATTGGTAATTACAGAAAGCCAGATTAACTTCATTAAGAACAGGTCATAATAAACTAATCTTCTATTTCCTTTCTTGTCAGGGTTACTAAACTGGCAGATGAGAGGAATCCTGTAGACGCTGTTCACCTGGATTTTAGCATTGCACCGTATAAAATATCTCTTTCTGTTCTTGTAGAAAACATGGAGATATATGAACTAAACAACAACACAATTTAATAAATTAAGGATTGAACTGAGTCCACTTGATAGGTCTACATTGGAATGACCCAGGAATCATGTGCCTTTTGACATTTCTATCACTGACTCAGATAAATGAATAGGTGACAGTTTAGGAAGTTTGCAGAGGATACAAAACGGGGAGGGGCTAGAGAATGGTCAGAATGCAAAACTATCCTGGCTGGTTAGCCTACAGAGGTAGGGAACCTGCAGTCTTGAGGTCACATGTGGCCCTGTAGGTTCTCAAGTGTGGCCATTTGACTGAATCCAAACTTCACAGAACAAATGTGGCCTCAAGGCTGCAGGTTTCCCACCCCTGGCTAGAGCAGTGGGTTGACTCTTATCAGTTGAAATTCAATAGCAATAAATGGAAAAAGCCTCACATTTTGGGTTCAAAAATCAGCTAAATAATTATAAGATGAGGAAGGCCTGGTTAGAAAGCATTTTGTCTGAAAAGGACTAGTGGGACAGGCTGGTCGACATTAAGCTCAATAGGAATTCAGCAGTATGATGTGGCAGCCAACACAGCTGATGTGAACTTGGGATTCCCCAACAGAGGGGCAGAGATACCAGGAAGAAGGAAGTGGGAGACCATCAGTACTCTGTCACTGCTACACTGCCCTTGGCCTACTGTGTCCAGGCTTAGGTGCCACGGGCTAAGAAGGACGTTAATATACAGAGAGCATTCAGAGAAGGGCAATCAGAATGTGGAAAGTGCTTGAGTTCATGTCATGGGAAGAGGGGCTGAAGAACCTAGAGATGCTTTGCCTGGAGAAGAGAAGACTTGGGAGATCCATGATGGTCCTTTTCAAGTATGTGGAGGATTGTCATGTGGAAGAAAGACTGGATTTGTTCTTCTTGGGTCCAGAAGATAGCAATAGAAGTAACGGGGAGGTAGTTGCAAAAAGGTAGATTTAAATTTGATATCAGGAAAAAATTCCTAATAATTTTCACACAGTCAAGAGAGTGCAGGACCTGGAGTCAAGAAGATTCATCTTCATGAGTTCAAATCTGGCCTCAGACATTTATTAGCTGTGTGACCCTGAGCAAGTCACTTAACCCTGTTTGCTTCAGTTTCCCCATCTGTAAAATGAACTGGAGAAGGAAATGGCAAACCACTCCAGTGTCTTTGCCAAGAAAACTCCAAATGGAGTCATGGAAAGTTGGACATAACAGAAACAACTCACAGCAGCAAAAGCGAAATGAAAAGCCCTGTAACAGAGGTGTCAAATATGCTGCTAATACAGTGGAAACAAATTAAAATGTAATTGAAAAATATTCAACAAAATAAATAAAAATACAATAGGATGTAGAAAATGTGGTTTCTATGTGGCTTCTAAATCAATACGTAGCCTATAAGGATCGTATGGTTTAGTAGCACTGGTTTCTGTTTGAGTTTGACACTGCTACCTCAGTTAGGTTGTGAGTTACTCTTCTATCGGATTACAGATCAAATGATCATAGACTTAGAGCTGAAAGCGACCTCAGAGACCATCAAATCCAATTCCCTTATTTCACAGATAAAAATCTGGGGCACACAGAGACTGAGTGACTTGTCCTGGGTCATACACCTAGTCAGTGTCTGAAGTAAGATTCAAAATCAGGTCTTGATAACTTCAAATCCAGCAATCTATCCACCATGCAGCAGCTAACTGGCTTTTGTTAAGGGTATTTTAGTGAGGGTTCCTTTTTCAGAGATGATTTTGTCTATCTGGCCACTGGGGCCCTTCCAACACTAAAATTCTGTTATTCTGTGAAATATGTGCTAGTTAATCAGCCTTGGAGCTATTTTCTATCCCAAGCTAGTTTTCTATGTGACTTACCTCATCAGCTCCCATGTGTTAATTATCTCTACACAGATGATTTCCAGAGCTATGTAGCTAGCCCTAGTTTCTCTCCAGAATTGCAGCATCACCAATTGCATATTGAACATTTGGAGATGGATGTCCTGTAGGCATATCAAACTCAACATGCCCAAAACAGAACTCATTAGTCTTCCCACCAAACTCTCTCTTCATCTGAACTTCCCTGTTATTGTTGAGGGCGCAACTTTCCAGTCACTCAGGTTCACAACCTCATTTGTCACCTTTGACATCTCATTCTCTCACCCCACATATCCAATCAATTGTTAAACATTGCCATTTCTGCTTAATAACAATAATTAGAATTTATATAGGCATTTAAGTTTTTCAAAGAGCTTGTAATATCTTAGCTCATTTTATCCTCACAAACATTCTTAGAGGGAAGTGCTATAATTATCATCCCCATTTTACAGATGAAGAAACTGAGGCAGATAGTGGTTAAGTGACTTGTCTAGGGTCATATAATCAATAAGTGTCTGAGGTGGATTTGAACTCAGGTCTTTCTGACTCCAGGTCAGAACATCTTTTTTATATGTCCCCTTTTCCCTACTTCAGACAGATATTACCCTAGCTTAGGTCCTTATCACCTCTTGGCTAGACTGTTGCAATGGCCTCTGTATTGGTATCCCTGACTCAGATCTTTCTCCACTCCAATTCATCTTCTATGGAGGCCAAATTTATCTTCCTGAAGTGTAGGTCTCATCAAATAACCTCCTCCCTCTGCCTTCTTTGCAATAAACTCCATTGATTTCCTATTACCTTTAGGATTAACTATAAAGTCCTCTGCTTAGCATTTTTAAAAAATATTAATTTTTAATATATGAATAAAACAAGCATTTCCATAACACATACAATAAAAAGGATGCTTGCATATGAAACCGCAAATTCACCATATACAACTTGCTGTCCATTTTACAACAGTTACCATATGAATTCCCTTTTTTCTCTCCCAACAGAGATGACTACCTTGAGACACAAATAGGTGTATGTATATGGGTGTGTGTGTGTATATATATATATACCCATATATATGTGTGTGTATGTGTATGTATATATATGTATTGCATATATACATATATACACACGTACACATATATATGTAAATTTATTCTATACATACTTCTATTTATCAGTTATTTCTCTGAATGCAGATAGTTTCTTTCTTCATATGTCCTAAAGGGCATTTAAAGCATTTAAAGCATCAATGGAACCCCTTCCAACATGTCTAGTTTTACCTATTATTCCCTTCCACACAGTCTATGGTTCAACTATACTGGCTTACTTATCATCTCTTACACAGGACACTCCATCTCCTATCTGTCCTCTATGGAGGAATACTTTCCCTCTTTCCCTCTGTCTCTTAAAATCCTTGACTTCCTTTAAGCCCCAGCTCAAATGCCACTTTTTCTCTGGGGCCTTTCCCAATCCTCCCAGCTGCTAGAGCTTTCCTAAAGAAGGTGAGTTTGCAACTACTTTGTATATTATATTGTATCTAACTATTTATATATATGCTGTCCCCTCCATTCAACTGTGAGTGTAGGTTGTCCTTTTTACTGTATTTTTGTATCACTAGTATCCAGTCCGGTACCACGGTAAATGTTTAATAAATAAGTGTCAATTGATTAAATAGATGAGTTGTGACCCCCCCACCTTGTTCCCACAAGACAAAGGAATCAGGATAGACCATACCTGTTTTCCCTCAACACAAATTGCCTGGGTGAGAACCCTGGGCTCCAAGTCCTATAGAAGGAAATCTCAGGGAATGATGAGCATTCGTTCACATATGGGAGGAGAGGATGATGGAATCCCAAGACCACAACGGCCAGGATAGGAGCTTCTCAAATCACTCCAGCTTTTCCTGAACTAAGCAGGCTGGTCTGATCATCACCAGCATTGGACCTACCTCTGATGGTGTAAGTTAGCAAACAATTAGTAACAGCTGCTTTACAGTGACTAAATGGCCAGCCCCTGGCACACCTGCATTCTGATGTCTGCCCTTCCACATGTCCCCATGTATAGTTGCTGTTATCGGTCTGTCTCCTACTCTACCATACATCAGGGTATTACTTTCTTCATGGTTTTCCTATGAAAGGAAAGACTACTCACAGACTTCTGAATCACTTACTCCCCATATCTTCTGTCCTTCTTGAGGACTTACTCCCCTTTCATTATTCTCATCATTCTCTTTCCTCTTCTCAACCTCCCCTCTATGTTATGTAGCCTCTTATCCATTGCTATGTTCAGCCTTTATTCACTTAGTTCCTACTCTTCAGGACCTCATTTGGGGTTTTCTTAGCTAAGATACTGGAATGGTTTGCCATTTCCTTCTCCAACTCATTTTATAGATGAGGAAAATGAGGCAATTGGGGTTAAATGACTTACCTAGGGTCACACAGCTGGTAAGTGTCAGATTTTAACTCAGGAAGATGAGTCTTCCTAACTCAAGGTATGGCACTCTATCCACTGTGCAACCTAGATACCCCTCTCCAATGCTAATAGTCCACTGATTAACAAATGCCCCATAATTATAGCTAGCATAAGAGCTTAGCCTGCAGCCAGGAGTATAGAAGTGCCCTGTCTGTATACATATGTGTGTAAGTGGAGAGGAAGAGAGAGACAAAGAGAGAGAAAGAGAGAGAGAGAGAGATAATGAATGAATGAATGAATGAATATTAGTTCCTTGCATACAGAAGAGGATTAATCAATGTTTGTGAAAGGAACTGAATAAATTTGTCACCTGCCAATAGGCATAGACTGACAAAAAATGAAGCATAGTAGAGTGGAAAGAACCCCATGGTCTTAGAATCAGAAGATTGAGTGACTCTGGGCAAGTTACTTAATCTTTATGAATCTCAGTTTCCTCATCTGTAAAATGAGAATACCTACACTATATGCCTCACAGATTTGTTGTAAGGGTTTATTATACATCAAAAGTCCTTTGTAAATAAAAGCTATCTAACTATCTACAAACTATAGGGACACCCTGCTGCCAAAATACTCTTGGGATGGTAAGGCATAGATAGGCATGGGGTAGGGGTGGACAGGCTGGAGATCTTTATCAACAAAGCCAATCTACCTGGGTGGATAAAATCATAGTTCCACTGACAGACTTCTGTAAGGTAATTTCCAAAATCCACTGTCAATATCCCTCAAATAGCTATTCTCCCTGAAACTGGAAAAATTACTCAGGCCTATAGGAGACCCATAGTTTATTTTGAGTTGGAGTCTACCACATGAGTGCAGTCTAGGTTAAAGTTGTTGCTAGAGGTCTTCTCAAGACACTCAGATTCTGAGACGTGAAAATACCTTATACCCAGAATGCCCATTTCATGTTTTTAACTGATTTATGGGTCATCATGGCCAAAGGATTCATCCCCCTAGGGGCTGACCTCCTGATGATGGGGATTTCCAAACATAACTAGGCTTGTCTTGAGAGAGTAGGTATAGTCTGTGGATCCCAAAATATTTTCCTAATTGGTTAAACTTGACACAGACATTTTCACATCACAATGAGGTATTTGAAAAGAACTGGCAGCTAGGTGGCAAAGTGTACAGAATGCTGGGCCTGAAGTTAGGAAGACCTGAGTTCAAATCTGACCTCAGACACATACTAACTATGTGACTCTGAGCAAGTCACTTAACCCTGTTTGCCTCAGTTTCCCAATCTGCAAAATGAACTAGAGAAGAAATGGCAAATAGTTCTGATACCTTTGCCAAATAAAACCCCAAATGGAGTCACAAAGAGTCAGACATGACTGAAACATGCCTTGGAAGGGAGAATTCTATATTCCTTGACTGTCTAGCAAACATGGAAATGCCTTCTGTCTTCAGATATCTAAAGCAGGTTCTCTGAAATAAATATGGGTCTCAAATTATCTTACTCTAAACCTAACCCCTTCATGTAGCCTCAGGAATCTTCAAGGTACATTGAAGCCTAGGATGTAGTCTGGAGGAACAAATCTTATAGCTCTCTAAAACCAATGGTATGCTGGACTTCATGGACACTCAGCAGCCCCTCTGAAATTCACTGGGGTCTCTGCTATGGCAAAAGGCAAAAAAAGGTGTCCGGTGCTGGTTATTCAAATGAATAATAGTCAATAAGCATTTATTGAGCATCTCCTGTATGCCAGGCACTGTGCTAAGCACTGGGGATACAAATTTTAAAAAGAAAGTCCATTCCCTCAAGATGCTTACAATCTAATAAGGGAATTTCATGGGTTATTTCAATCTAATGGACATGTATAGGTCAAGAAGATGAGCAAATCCTTTAGGGAGATGATGAACAGACTGTATTATAAGCATGCTGTCATCCTCCAGATACATCTACAGAACAACAGGACCACAGTGGTTGCTATTGACAGAGATAATGACTCCAATTTTTCCCATAGTAACCTTGAGACAGGTAACATCATCCCTATTTTACAGGTGAGAAAACTGAACCTTAGTAAGTCTAAGTGACTTGCCCCCAGTCATAGTGAGACAGGATCAGAACCAGAATGCAATTCAATTCAACAAACATTTATTAAGCTTCTGTTGCCCTACAAAGTTCTGGGCTGAGAGCTCAGGATTCAAAGACAAAAACAAACCAGTCACAGATCTCAAAGAAACTGCCTTCTATTTGTAGGTGGGGGTGGGAAGGGTGGGGATAGCATGTATACAGATAAGTAAAGGCAAGATAATTTGAGGGTAGAGAGAATACTAATAACTGGAAGGATCAGGAAAGTAGCATAGGAGGTGGCATATTTGCTGAGCTTTAAAAGAAGCTACGGATCCTAAAAGGCAAAAAGCAAGGAAGGTTCGTACAGGCATGGAGGACAGCTTGTGCAAAGGCAGGGAGATGGGAGATTATTCCTAATGATAAAAGTTCATTATTATTGCTTGTGTTCTTGACTTGGTTTTCTCTCCCTGTTAGACACCAGCTAATAGGCTATTCTGACTGGAATGTAATATGCACAAAGGGGAAAAATATGAAATAAGTCTGGAAAGGGAGGTAGCTGAGAGCCAGATTATGGAGCCCTTTAGTTCTCCCATGGGCAATAGGGAGCCACTGAAAACTTTTGAGGAGAGGCATTAAAAGTTCAGACTTGAGTTTTAGGGAGATTAATTTGGCAGCTGTGTAGAGGATGGATTGGAAGGGGAAAAGAGTGTGGATGCAGAGAGAACAATAAAAGTCTATTACAATAGCTCTGTTGAGACTTGATGATGATCAGAACAAGGGTAGTGGTCATGTGAGTGGAAAAAAAGGGATGGGATGAGAAAGTTGTCCACACTCATTCAGATCTTCTGATACTGAGTCCATCATAGTTTTTCTTAATGTCCTCCAGAATCAAGAATAAAGTGATCTGTTTGGTTTTTAAAGCCTTTCGTAACCTGGTCCCTTTTTGTCTTTCCAGTTTTCTTGTACCTTATTCCCCTCTATGTACCCTATAATCCAGTGACCCTGGACTGCTGCTCCTTACACATGATACTCCATCCCTCAACTCCACACATTTTTATTGGCTGCCCCTCATGCCTGGAACTTTCTCCTCCCTGATCCACATTCAAGCTTCCTTCAAGTCTCAGTTAAAATCCCACCTACTGCAAAAAAAACTTTTCTCCTTAATTCTAGTGCCTTCTATCTATGATCATCTCCAACTGACCTTATCTATATCTTGCTCATACATACTATTTTGCATGCTACCTCTCCCATTAGCCTGTGAGCACTGTTTTTGCCTTTCTTTGTATCCCCAGCATTTGGTGTAGTACCAGGCATACAGTAGTCAATTAATAAATGCTTATTGACCTGACTTTCTGTTGCACTACTGATTCCCAATCTACTGCAGTCTTCACATCTGACTTCCTGGTTAGTTTCCATCCGCCTTCTCCATAAGCCATACTTTACATGACATGAAATGGTATGTGAGACTGGCTATCTTGCTCCTGTCTCCCTGTATTTTATCTGCACCTTCTGTCCCTTGACCTTTGCCTGGCTTCAGTTGTGCTCAATGGTTCAAACCTTGAAACCATAGTGCCAAGGCTAGTGGGAGGAATGCTTCTTTATTCCTGCATTTCATGTTTCTATTAATACACTCCAGCATCATGTTGGCTTTTAATAACAGCACAATGTTGTAGTCCCCCTCTCCCTTCTGCACAGAATCATCGACATTTGCAAAACACAGCTTTCTACCAGCCAGTGTGACAGTGGGGGAAAAAATATCCACACCATCCACACAGTGTCAGGGGACCGACTTTTCTTCTTTCTTTCTCAGTCACAGTGGGAAGTCTTTCCCACTAACAAACAATTTTGCAGGGATAAAGCCTGAGAGAGGAGGGATAGAGGCCTGAAATGGTGTATTTTTAGCAATTTTGATTAAATTATGGAGATGTGAAGTTGATAATTTATTGAAGGGGAATAGGGAACTCTATGTAAATGTTTGTGAGATGAATAATTAATGTGACTTTCCAACATCAGTAGGCCTTTAATTAAAGCCCCTGCGAAACAAAGCGAGACCCAAAGAGCACAGTTATTACAGCAGCTAATTGCATCTTTCTCATGTGCAGCAACATTTGAGATTCCATGCTTAATTTGCATCTTTAAAGGCGGATGGGCCACACCTATGGTGACTGTTGCTTTTACCCTAGTTTTTAACTGCTTCTCTGAGGGCTAGAATTCTTCTGGGAATTAAATCCCTGAAGGAGAGAGAGGGGCAGTTGCTCAGTCCTGGATCCTGCCTTGTACAAACTGTGTTTTGGCTGTACCTACAATACTGCATTCTGTGTGCAGAACTCTTTGCCTTAAGAAAGCCCTAGTGAAACAGGCGAAATTTCATGGCGATGCTTCACTGTCATCCCTAACCTATGAGACAGATCCTGGACCACTGTATGAAGTATAGCTTCCATTACTTTGCTAACATGTTCCCGGACACAAATGATTGGCATTTGGCACAACTTTGCTTTTAAAGACGGTTAGAATGGATTCCTAGTCCAGCATTCTTCCTGCTACACCATGGTATAGGAAGTAGCAGGAAGAATACGTAGTGCCATCCATTTTAATAAGCACTGATTATTTATTTACCTTTTCAGCTATTCAGAAACTCCAAGGTATTGTTCCCTGTTGAAACTGAATATAACTGCTAGTGTTCAATGGAAGTTACACAAAAATAAGAGAGCCAATCACTAAACACACACCAACCAGAATGGAACATATACAGGTGTAGAACAGGAAAGGAGAAACAACAGGAGTCACATAACCTAAACATGTTTTCATAAACTGGTCACCTCATCCTCTTTGTCAAGACAGTAGCCTACACACTGACTAAGGATAGGGACTGTACCTATAATTTCACTGACATAGAGAACTCCTGAATGAGGAAACTCCCTTTATCAATGTGTGTACTAGTTCCCTCTGCAATTTATAGCCTTAGAGTTACCTAGAGTACTGAAAATTGGAGTGACTTGCCCTGGGGTAACACGGTATGTGCTGAGTTAGGACTTGATCTTTCTGTCTCCAAGATCAGCTCTCTTATCCCCTACTATTTATATGAAATTTCAAGGTTGTAAAGCACTTTATGCATATTATCTCATTTAAGCTTCACAATGTTCCCCGTGGCGTGGCTGCCCCACTAGTTGTAGTTGGCCCCATTTTACAGATGAGGAAACTAAGACTGAGAGAGTTTAAATGATTTGGCCAAGGTCACACAACTAATAAGTGTCTGAAGCAGAATTCAAACTCAGGTCTCCCTGTCTCTGTCTAGGACTCTATCCACTGGACTGCCTTTCTGGTGACAGGCACATCCTGATACTGAAGACCAGACCTGGCCACTTGACTTGGTTCACTTGAGTTATGCTACTACTAAGAGACATTGCTAACCCCACAAATGGCTTGCTCAGAGGACCAGGATAATAAGGACCCTCCTTATTTGCAAATCAACAAAGTTATTAATCACATACTATGTGCAAAATACCATTCTTAATACCATGGATACAAAAATGAAATAATAAATAGCTGACATTTATAAACCTTCCAGGTTTATGAAGTGCTATATGTATACTTTTTCATTTGATCCTGATAAAAAAAGCTAGATTTAAATTTAAACTAAATTCAAATTAAAAGCGATAACAAATGTAAAGTCCTTTGTCAACCTGAAGGTGCTATTTTTATTTCCATTTAACAGATGGCGAAACTGATGGTCTATGAGGTTAAGTGACTTTTCCATAGCTAGTATCAGAGATACAGATACAAAATAAAATACAGATTCTGCCCTTAAATAACTTACACTCTAATACAGTATATCAGATCAGTAATTATTGAGAGAGAAGCATGAGAACAGGATATTGAAGAAAGGGAGGGATTTTAACAAGTAGAGATAGAGAGTCTGTTGCAGAAATGGGGGAGAGTATTAGCAATGGCAGACTAAAGATGACAATACGTGAATGGGATTAATAGTCCAGATTGACTGGTATGTAGGATATAAAACAGAAAGTTATGGCAGAAGAATCAAACGATGGGTTTAAATCAAATTATGGAGGACTTTGAATGCCATGATAAAGGGTTTAAAATTTGATAGGTAATGGGGAGCCACTAAAGATTTTTGAACAGAGGGTGATGTGATCAGCCCAGTCACATTTAGTAAGATTACTCTGGCAACCCTGGGAAGGCTAGATTGGAAAGGAGACAGACTAAAAGCAGATTAGACGTGATTTCAATAGTCTAGGTTAAAGCTGATGAGGTGTTAAACTGTTTGTTGCAGAGATAATGGAAAGAAACCAGAGAGATATTGAAGAGATAAACTTAAGAGGACTTGGCAACTAATTGCAACCAGAGAGTAAAACAGAGGGATAGTCAAAAATGGCTTTAAGTTTTTGTGTCTTGGTGAATTGGAAATATAGTGGTGATACCAACAGAATTAGAAAGGTTAAGGAGAAAGAGATCACAGAGATTTGGAGAGGAAGATGACATGTTATGTTGGAGGTGCCAGTAGAGGTCTTGGGTGAAGATATTCATCAGGTATGTGTAGATGCAAGGCTGAATCTAAAATATAAAGTCAAAGGTGGAGATTTAAAAGCAAGAATTATCTGCACAGAAATCATAATTCAAGCCAATGGAATGAATGAGATTTCCAAGAGAGATGAGGATGAGACTCAAGGGCGAATCTCTAGGGCACACCCACATTAAAGGAATAGGAAAAAAAATCAGGAACCAGGAAAGTTAAAAGAAATGGTCAGACAGATGGGAGAGAAACTCTGAGAGTATAGATTATAGAAGGCAATGAAAATGAATATATTAAAAAAAAAAGACATTATCAGTGATGTTAAATGCTTCAGAAAGGGCAAGGAGAATAAAAATTAAATTGGATTTGGTAACAGTAGAATGGTTGGTCAGAAGTCTTGAGAAGAAACTGACCAGGAAGTAGAGGCAGCAAATACACACACACACACACACACACACACACACACACACACACACACACACACACTCTGTGAATGAGTATTCCAATGGTGGCTTTGTGGGAATTGAGTTAACCACATTGACTCCATCTTGGGACTTAAATTTTGGATCTACCTCAGTTCCGTTTCCATTTAATTATGGGAATTGTGAGGAAAAAAAATTACTACATTAGTTGAACCTAACCTTGCATGACTGGTAACTTGGACTACTGGTCTTAGACACCTTTAACTAAGGACCTGGGTTATACTGACCGGAAACCCAGTCACATCCGAAGATTGATCAAGTTTTCTCACAATTCTATACCTCAAGCAACCCATATATCTTATCTGAAAACTAGCCCTATGTTGGTCACTCAGTTACTTTTTCTTTGTTCCTTTGATTAAATACAGACACCTGGGGAGAGAGAATAAGATACCTTTTTCTGATTTCAGAGAATAACTCCTGTTCACTTACCCCTCTCCTCCAACTTGGAAAGCCCCTAATCTTTCCTTCAATTAGAATCAGACTGACCCAAACTTTTATACTGGTTTATATCCTGTTAATTGTTTTCTTTTCATGCATAGAAAGCAATCTCCCTCTGTATTTAGGGTCCAATGTCAAGGTGAGGAAGCCTGGTCCCAATTTGATATGCAATTGGTATGCATTGTTTAATAAACTGATATACTTGGAAGGTCAAACCTTTGTTTCCCCTGTTTTCTCAGATTTCACCCATCACACTATGCAGTGGTGAGGCTCATGTTTGTGTTGACATTTTGATAATCTCTGGTTTACTTGATGTGTGGGTACTCTCTCAAATGATGCAGATGGAAACCCATTGATAACTTCTCAGAAAACAGGTTTTCCTAAAACCCAATGAGTAAAAGTAACAGAAGTGTATATGTGAGCCTATTTCTAAAAACAGAACTAGGCGTAGGCAGCTACCTATAACACAGCACACTGTCTTTTAATGCTAGAAAAGTCTGATCCCTATAGAATATTGGTATCTATTTTGTAATAGCAAGTCATGAGTGTTAGTTGTGGCAAAGGCTCAAAGCCTCTAGTAAACAGAACGAATATGATTGATATCTTGCTTAGGCACACAAATGCCTTGCTATGACTCTGCCTATTAGTTCACAGCACTTCCAAAATTGAATTTTATTATTTGTATTTATTTTTACCAAACTGACAAGTGTGAGGGGGTATGTTATATATGTTTTAGCTTGCATTTCTATAGTTATCAGTGAGGTGATACATTTTTACGTTTATTTTGCCATTTGCGGCAGATGAAATTTCAAGACACAAAATCCCAGTATGATTGATTTTTTTAGTTATGCTAGCAATAACCAATAAATTGAGGTCATTGGTCTCTCAGGGTGACCAAAGACCCCAAGTGAGCATGTCATGATTCTTTAAATCCAAGTGTCTTCCTTCTGACAGTAAGTATATCATTGCAACTTTCCTGACAAACAAAGGCAATCCTGATGGGAGGGTGGATTGGCCTTCAAGTGTGGTTTATACCACTCCTCTCTGATACTCAAAGAATGCCAGTTGTTCCATGAGAGATAGCTGCCTCTTGCAGTCTTGGTTAGAAAAACAAGCCATCCCTATCAAGTTTTTAACTGACTTAATCTCTTTTTTTTTTAACCAGGTCACCTCAAACTTTGATTAGGAAAAGCAAGGACTTGAGTCATCCCACTGCCCTCCCCTTAGATAATGCTGGGGTAAACAAAAGTAAGGGTCCTGACCAGGCAAATGCCATAGCATATGGAACAAATTACATTCTTCAGCCAGCTGAGGCTGGGAGACATCTCTATTTTAGCCAGGCTAAAAGTTGAGGAAGGACAGATAGGTGGTGCAGTAGAGTACAGGGCCTGGAGTCAAGAAGGCTCATTTTTCTGAGTTCAAATATAGCCTTAGACACTTATCAGCTGTGTGACCTTGGGCAAATCACTTAATCATATTCACCTCAGCTTCCTCATCTGTAAAATCGAGCTGGAGAAGGAAATGGCAAACCACTTCAGTATCTTTGCCAAGGAAAACCCCAAATGTGGTCATGAAGAGTCAGACATGACTAAACAACAACAAAAAATGGGAGTTTTGTCAGAAAAGGGTATATCACATGTTAAAATTATTAATTTTCTCATATTCACATTTTCTCTTTTTTAAGTACTTGTTCATATTTTTTGACCATTTGTCCATTGAAGACTGATATTCACAAGCTGCTTACTGAAGTTTTTTGAAAATTCTAATGAAGCCACAATAATGTTTCTCAGTGACAGCTAAGGATTAGAGAAGCAGCCTATTGGGGCAGTACTTCTTTGAGGACTACATTGTTTTCTTCCTTTGAATTTCAACCAGGAGGCAACAATTCCCACCTACTTGAGACAGCTTCTACTTTTGTACTTGCATAATATGAAAACTTCAAGAATGAACAATTTATAAGATCAAATTCTACCCATTATCAAAGTGAGATTAAAAGAAACTTGATCCAGCAATATTAGGTAAAGTTGGTCTGGAATTCCCAGACTGCAATCTGACGGAGAATATTCCATAAAATGTTACCCCTCCACAGAAAGCACTTCTAGTCCTTGAGAAATATACCTAGTTGCTCTATAATGACCTTCTGTGCAGCTCTCTCACTTGTTAAGAATGCAGAAAAGAAACAAATGCTCTCAAGGACAAATTGAAACAGAAAAATAAGATAAAATAAACAACACTTCTAATATATTCTTATTTTGGGAAAATAAAAAGTACCAATGAGTTCTACATGTGCTACAATCTGAAAATATATATATATATGTATAATGTATAAATGTAATATACATACATATATTGGGTATTTGTTGGGCAGTGTCAATGATATCGAAATAAAACACATCACTAAATGTGTATATATCCATGTACATATTTATGTGTATATATATTATATATCATAAAATATATGTATGCATATTATACAATTACACTATTGTGATATTAAAGTATAGGCCTTATATTTATAGCATAATGTATAGAGATATTATATAATTGTATGTCAGATAATATTATGTATTATAATATTCATATGTATAGCTGGAGTTTGGGTAGTTGTTGGGGAGTATCTTGTGTCAAAACAAATACTACTAATATATGCATATATGTGTATATTTACATGTCTGTGTATAGATCAATACTAAAGAGTTTTTTTTCTTTTGCTTCTAGCCTTCCTTCACTTCTTTGCTGCTTCTTGTTTTGTAGAGAAATGGGTTGAGACTCTGTTTTTCTCTCTCCTTAAAAACCAGTGTGCAACTGGATTAACTGGACTTGTACTTTCTAAGAAAAAGGTGCATATTTGATCACTCTCTCTCTAAGTGTTCTCACTCTTTTTGAAGGCTGACAAGCTCCAAGACCCTTATCCCACTTTTTTTGCCTGACCCTGAACTTCAATTCACCCCAACAAGAAAGGTCCAACAAATACGCAGAAAAGTGTTTCCATTCTGTCCTGTCATCCTGGAGATATCTATCCTGGAAGTTGCAGCTACCACTTCTGCCTCCAGTATTGTACCTGTTTGTTTTTTCTCTCTTTCATGAACCTTGACCCCTTCTGAATATGTCCTCTCTGCCTGAATGTGGGTGTGGGGGTTCTTATTAGCAATTTTAAAAATTAAGTACTCTAATTCTGCTCATTCCCATTCTGGACAATGTTCTGCATACTTGTCTTTAAGCTCAATATTTTCCCCAATGTGATCAATGTAGATATTCATTCTGTAAGGTTAATTTTTCTATTTGCAAAGAAGAATCTATAAGAGTATGAGCCATCAACTTTTGTCAAAGCTAAAAAATTCCAAGTTCATGAAACTCTTACAACATGTGTGAGAGAAGCACATGTCCATGGAAGGAATATTTCTAACAATCCTTGTAAAGGACGCTGGCAGAAAGTTTAACTATGCCAGTTAATATTGTGGAAATTATTGTCAGTAAATTGTCAATGTCAAGCTTTAATCTGAGTCATCATTAAATTTTTTTCCCCAAACTGATGCTTTTCTTTTTATCTTGGTTTTATTGTTTTTCATTATAATTTTTTTTTTTGGTATAATGAAACCTATTAATATCATCCCTACTCACTTCCTCCACTGCCTTGATAGTTAATAATTTCTCTTCCCTTCATATTTGGGACAAGTGTACTGCCTCATTTTTTTAAACTTTAAATATGTATATGCACATATACATATAATTCTTATCTCTAACTGGTATTTGTTGTAGTATATGCTGAGAGACATAGGCTTAAATTTATTTTTCTCCAAACTGCCATCCAATTTTCCTAACAGTTTATTGGAAAATGATTCAGTTCCCCACTGTTTACAAAGGCATAGGAATAATACATTTTAAGAAATGTATTATTCAATACACAGATATGTTCATTCCAAGTGACTGCATTAAAGTTTTGGCAATTTAAGGTGAGCCAATAAAAAACTGATGTATGTGAACTCATTTTCAAACAATATCAGCTCAACAATGCATTAGGGTATATGATAAAGTGTGAAACTGAATACTATTTTCTGTACTTTTCAGGTAATAAAAGAAATGAGTAATTAGGAAGGGGAGTGATCAGTGCTTCCCGAAATTATTGGAGAAGGCTTTGTGCAACTGGTAAATTAAGACAGCATAAACTAGACTTGGAGTCAGGATGACCTGAGTTTGAATCCTCCCTCAAATACTTACTAGCTATGTGACTCTAGTCAAAGTCAATAAACCTTTGTCTGCCTCAGTTTCTTCATCTATGGATAATAATAGCTTCCATCTCATAGGGTTGTTCTGAGGATCAAATAACACATGTAAAGCATGTATATAAGTGAGATAGAGATAACTGAATTTTCCTTATCCTTCCTTTTTTCATAAAAATATAACCCTCTATTGAAATAACTGAAATACTTAAAAAGAACTAAGCACCTAACATAATTTAGCACCTTTTCCATTAATCTTCAATCACTAAGATTTTGAATCTTTGCCTTCATCACCTTTCATGGTGAAAAAATGCTTACCTGTTTTTCTCTCTCTCTCACTTTATTAGACACTAAAAATATTCCTTTGCCATACAGATTGCTTCTACGGCATCAAAGCTGTTTCAGTTTTTTTCAGCACTATGAGGTATGTATACTATCTTGATATCTCCTTCATGTTCATGCCCTAGAATTTTTGGATCCAGATTGACCCTATGTCTAGAGGGAGTTTAAAAAGAGCAGTTCGCTCAAGGCCACTTAGCAGGTGTCTATTGTTTTATTTAGGCATTCTGTTCTTGTTGTTATTTGTTCTTTGTACTAATAATTTTCTTACTGATATGCTGAGAAAAAAACCATCATTCAGGAATGTATGTCTGCTTCTGTGGAGAACTAACTCCATTGCACTAGAACTAAATGAAATACAGGCATTTCAAAAGGAAGTGGGATTTTATGATGGTTAATTTTGACTGGGTAGATGGACAAATCCCCACATCTCTTGGTAACAAGCCAACTTGAAGAGAGGCAGAACTAAGGGATAGAGTCTTGTAACCAGGGAGTACAGGGCACTTATTTAGCATTTCTGCCCAGTGAGCATGGCATTCCCTAGTGAATGCTTGTCACCATCACCTGGTGGTTAAAGAAAAATGTCAATTTCAAAGGAAAGGTGGTTGCTGAAGTATGCAAGCATCTGTGAGGAAGGAATAAAATGTCCAATGACTTCTCCTGTTTCATGGCAACATGAAAAAACGATCATGTAGTACTAGAAAAGGTAGCCCAGGATACAATGTTTTGTAAAAGGTCTTACCCCATCCCATCTCCAATGCAGAGACTATGAATCACAGGGATTTCTGTATCTCTCATAAACAACAATTTATTAACTTCTCTTCTAACCTCCAGACTTGCATGTCCAACTACTCATTGGATATCTGAAAATAGATATCCCAAAATCATATGTCCAATTCAGTATGTTCAAAACTTAACGTCCTCATTTTTGACTCAAGCCCTCCCACTTCCTAACTTCTCCATTACTGTTGAGGCCACCTCCATCTTCCCAGTCAGATACGCAATCTCAGGATCACCCCCAATTGTGTTACCCCCACCCCCACCATATCCAATTTGTTGTAATTTCTGCTTACTCTACTTTCATAACCTCTTTCATACAGACTGGCTCAAAAGTTTTGGGCTAAGACTTCTGGGACACCATGTATATGCCTCTTCTTTCCTCTGATACTGTCACCACCGTGGGGGTGGAGGGTGTGTTCAGAGAAGACTAGCACCTCTAATGTGAAGGCTGCTGAGCCCTTTTCAGTGCTGCTTCCCATCTTTGTTGTCCACCTGTTCCATCCAACTCTCACCTGGCTCCAAGAAGCTTCAGCATGTGCAGTGACCTCACGCTGGTAAACCATTTCAGCAGACAGGCTAAACTGGATTGAGGGTAACCAAGGGATCTCAAACCCACTGATGAGTTAGGGGTGGGGTACTTACCTCAAACATGTGTAGACTTCCCCTGGTGGAATGGGAGGATGAGAACAATCTGTTCCAATCTGCCATGAAGGCAGCTGAAGCAGGTGCCATAAAGTGCTGAGAGCTTGGTTAGACATCGAAGATGCCAAGGTCTTCCACTGCATCTTGAGTCATCACCAGTTGTCTTGATTCTGTCCTGTCACTGGACTGTGATGACCATGGAGGACAGAGTGAGACTTTGTGCAACTCTGCCTCACTTAAATCCAACTTATGCATGAATCAAAAGATATCATCCATACCATTTTTACTTATCTCAAAGTCCTGTGGCAACAGGCAAGTGACAAAGCAGCAGGCATGGATACACTGGGAGCTGTAGTCACTGGGAGCTGATCCTGCACACAGGTAACCCAAGCCACAGGGTCATCTTCTCACTGGAGTGGAATTTGACAGCCTCCTGGGTGTCTGAGCAGCTTTTTAAGGACTGCACTGCTCACCTCCTGGTGTGAGGAAAGGGGCTAAAAAAGGTACCCTAAAAATTGTCTGTTTACCCAAACATCAAGAAGGTTTGATGAAAATGATGGGGAAATTCAGAAACTAAGTGAAAAATGAGAACTCCACAGGGTTTACCAGTAGGTAAAAAGTTCATCATTTACCAGTAATTCATACATCTCTAAGAAGGAAGCATTTAATTCCAACAAAAGTACAAGCAAATCTTAGAGAGATGCAGGATTCTGGGCTCAGTAAGAAGCTAAATAAGATTCAGTTTTATGCTGATAGTAACAATACAAAGTACTTATATGATGCTGTATTGTTAATGTGTTTTTGCATAAAGGTAAAATCGTTCCCATAAATTAATAAGCCCATGTGATCTACCTGAGTCACATGAAAGTCTGAGTCTCATGAGTCTGTGGTGGGAGGAGCTTGCTGAATGCGTGGAGCAGAGCTGACAGGAAGTTGGTCACAGCTGTCAGAGTCGAGGGAAAGAGAGGAGAAGGCAGCAAGCTGTGAGTGTTCATTTGTCGGAAGGTCCCAACAGGGGGAAGGCTTGGGGATAGTGGTGCCCCCTGTATTGTTATTGTATATAGATTTCTTTGTTGCTATGATGGACTTTGACTTTCTGGTGTTGGGATTTGACTTTCTGGTGTTTAAATAAACGTTTTGGTTCTGTGTTCCATGTGGAGAGTCTGTCATATTTTGCAATTCAGAATTACTCTGGCATATTCATAGCCACCTAAGTGCTGTGAACACTGCATTGGCACTACAATTGGTGGTGAGGATGGGATTACAAAGTATCAGACCTCTACTGGAGGCAGAAGGACTTTAGAGAGAGAAACAGATATTTCAGGATGGGAGGATTTACCTTATTCCTCCCTAGCAAGAGAATGGGCTAAAAGCACAGGGCTCTATGAAAACTGGGAATCAAGGCTACAGAAGGGAGAACCTAGAGATTTGGAAAGATGTTTGCAAGGAATACCAAAAGAATAAGGGATAGAACTACCAAGGGTGTGTAAGAGGTGTTGGGCCTTCCTAACAAGTTATCACCTTATGTGTAAAAGCAAAGACAAACTCCTGGAAGAGAAAGGACAGATAGAAAAGGAGCTGGCTGGTTTGCATGGGAATCTTTTTGTGTCACAGCATTCAGGCTCTCCTTTAGAAGAACAAGCTAAAGGGTCTCAGGTAGTAGAAGAATATGCTGCTAATTCATTTAGCTCTCAAAAATAAGTGAAAAATTAACAAAAGGAATTTGCACAAGCTGGGCCCAACTGGGGCCCAGGCACCTGAGAGGAAGATGTGTGGGAAGAAAATGAAATAAAAATAGGTGAGGAGGCTCTTACAAGTGCAGACAGTTGCCCAATACTAAGAAGAAAGCAGGAGAACCAGGGGAGGTCACACAGTGTTTAGGGAAGTAATTGAGGATTTTACTCAGCAGGAGGTCACTGATATATTAAGTTGATTCACCCAAAGGATCATTAGTGTCTTCGATGATGAGAATCAGTGATGAAAGTGCCAAAGGAATATCAATAGATAATGTAGTTTGCTTGAAATTTATCGGTATTAGTCAGAATCCTTTTGTATAGCAGGCTTTTAGGGATTACCATATGCAAGGAGGTAATGATGTGGCAGACGGATGCAACAGGCATCCTACCAACTCTATGTGGCCTAATGGAGATATTTGCTGGTATTTGCTTAGAGACTATATGAAAAAGTTAAAGGAGGAGGTAATGACGATAGCAACAATGATGGGAGACGCCAAGGCTTATCATAGTACCCCCTCAGAAGTTTCTTATAGAAAAATCATAGTGAAGACTGCTCCTCCTGCTTACAAGCACCTAATTCTGACTCTATTAATTGGGGAAATAGGGCACTCTCTTTCAGAGGTGCTGGATAATATTTCAGTTAAGTAACTTAGGGGAATGGGGGAAAGATAAATTTCCTCTAAAGAGAAGAGTAAATAGCCAGAGGATTCAAAGTCTGAATAGACTGACAAAGAAAGAAGTGCTTACAGCTCTAATTGAGAGCAGGGGTAGATTTTGAAAGAATAGATGGTATTCCAACTAATGAACTATATAAAATATACTAAGAAAAGGGGCTTAATATTAGATGGAATAGGGAAGTAAGAACTGCCCCTACAGATCCTCTTGAAACATTGTATCCAAGTTCATCACACCTAAAGGGAGAACAAGAAATTGGCCAGGCCCCAGATCAGATTAAAGAAAGTACATATCTAGCCAGAATGATGACTCCAAATCTGCACATTAGAAAACAGCGGACAACTATGATATTGGCTTCATGGACTCCAGAAGCATGGCTGACTCTTCATCTACCCTGTTACTGTCCTTTTTGTTTGTTTGTTTGTTGTCTGTTAAACTTGTTTGCTAGCTTTGTTTCCTGCAGGCTTAGTACCCTCCACTTGCAGATGCCTGATCATTTAAGCCAGATGTCAAGCCCTGTCCATGACTGCGATGTGTTACCCCTGGACCTGGCGTTAACCAAGCTCCAGATGCCAGCTAAATAAGTGACCCCTCAAATGGGGCCCCTTGGGGCAGGGACAGCTCTATGTCCAATTTCAGCAAGAAGTAGCTATGGAAGAAAAGACGTTCACCCCTTACCCCAAGATTTTGAGCCCCATTCGTTCGAGTGGGGAATGATGATGCTTGTGTTCAAGTCCCACCCCGAGATATTATTTTATGTGCTTATTTGCTATCCCTGTTATATTGCTGTAAAGTTCTGTTGACACCCTATACTCCCATTAACCTATGTAATGGATACAAAAGATCTTGGAGCCAAATTTCTTTGTTGCTATGATGGATTTGGCTTTCTGGTGTTCGGATTCAGCTTTCCGGCATTTAAATAAATGTTCTAGTTTTGTCTTCCATGTGGAGAGTCTGTTAAGTTTTGCAATTCAGAATTATGCCAGCATATTCATAACCACCCATAGGTGCTATGAATATCACATTGGTGCTACAGATGCCCTAAAGACTATTTATGGGCCAAAGACTTATCCTGCATTTCAACTACTCAGTGCTGATGGAGCCACACTGATTAATGATAAGGACATGATCTTAGAGAAATGGGCTGAACACTTCCATAGTGTTCTCAACAGGCCACCATCAATCAATCAAAGGTCACTGACCATTTACCTCACATTGAAGTCAATCACTCCCTAACTGAAGTTCCAACTGAAAAAGAGGTATTTATGCCATTAGACTCCTTTTATGTGGCAAAGCACCTGGTGCTGATTCTATTCCAGCTGAGATTTACAAAGTAGGGGGTCCATTGCTCATACAAAAGCTGACTGAAATTTTTCAGGTTAGATGGCAGGAGGAGGTTATTCCCCAAGGGTTCAAGGAAGCCTCCACTATCCATCTCTATAAAGGTAAAGGAAATAGATTGTCCTGTGAAAATCACAGAGGAGTTTCTCTCTTAGTCATTGCTGGCAAGATTCTTGCCAGAGTCCTCCTTAATAGACTGATCTTTTACCTGGAAGATGGTCATCTACCTGAGAGCCAGTGTGGCTTCAGAAAGGGTCAAGGAACAGTCAGTGTTTGCTGAGCAACAACTCCAGGAGAAATGCCAGGAGTAGAACAGAGTACACAATATTTGTAGATCTGGCCAAGGCTTTTGACACTGTTAGTTGTGAGGGCTTATGGAAAATTATGTCAAAATTTGGTTGCCCAGAGAAGTTCATCAATATTGTATGCCAATTTCATGATGGCATGCTTTCCTGGGTTCTATATAATGGACAGTGCTCTTGTGCCTTCCCAATCACCTGGATATGGAGTGAAACAAGGCTGTGTGCTTGCTCCTATGCTTTTTAGCATGACATGTTCAGCCATGTTGTCAAATGTTTTCAATGAGAATAAACATGGCAGCAAGGTCAGCTACTGAACTGATGATAAATTCTTCAACTTAAAAAGGTTACAAGCCAAGACCAAAGTGAAGGGAGTGTTGGTGCATGATTTTCTGTTTGCAGATGATTGTGCACTCAATGCAGCCTCTGTAGCTGAGATGCAACAAAGTATGGATCAATTCTCTGCTGCTTGTGCTAATTTTGGCCTAACAATTAACACCAAGAAAACACAAGTGCTCCATCAGTCACCACCATACCATTCGTATGTGGAAACATTAGTTACAGCAAATGGAGAAATTCTGAATGTTATGAAAACGTTCACTTACCTTGGCAGTGTACTTTCCAGGGATGTACACATTGATAATGGGGTTGACACATGCATTGCCAGAGCTAGCTCAGCGTTTGGGAGGCTCCAAAAGAAAGTATGGGAGAGAAGAGGTATTAGACAGACTACCAAACTGAAGGTCTACTGAGCTGTTGTGCCGATCTTATTGTTGTATGGCTGTGAAACCTAGACAGTATAGCAGCGCCATGCCAGGAAACTGAATTGCTTCCATTTGAATTGTCTCAGGAAGATTCTAAAGAACACCTGGAAGAATAAAATACCAGACACTCAGGTCCTTATTCGAACTAAATTGCTAAGCATTCAAACTCTACCTCAGAGAGTGCAACTCCAATGGGCTGGCCACATTGTTTTAATGCAAAACCTAACGCTTGCCTAAAAGAATATTTTATGGAGAACTCACGAAAGGCAAGCATTCACATGGTAGTCAGAAGCAGTGATACAAGGACGCTCTCAAAGTCTTTCTTAAGAAGTTTGGAATTGATTGTGTGATATACTAAAATACAGTCTAACCATGTCACCTTCTTATTCAATCAAATCTAGCAGCTCACCTTCAAGATCAAATAGAAAATCTTCTGGCTCTCAAAACCATTCATAGCTTGGCCTCCTCCTGCCTTTCCAGTCTTCTTACAGCTCCCTCCTACATACACATATTCATTAACCAGTGACACCAGGCTCTTTAATGTTCCTTGTCTAAGACTCTTCAATTCCAGACTCCATACATTTTCACTGGCTATCCTCCATGCCTGGAACTCTCTCATCATCTCCACCTTCTGTCTTTCCTGACTTCCTCTAAGTCTCAGCTAAAATCTCACCTTCTACAAGAAAGTTTTCCTTTCTTTACGTTGATTATCTCAATTTACCCTGCATATATCTTGTTTGTACCTAGTAGTCTCCTCCATTAGACTGTGATGTCCTCAAGAGCAGGAATTGATTTCTTTTCATTTCTTTGTAGTCTCAGCTCTTAACACAGTACTTAACATGTTTTAGGTGCTTAATAAACGGGAAAAGGGGGAGTTAAATCAATCAGTGAACACCAGGTTGTGGTCCAAGCAATACACTTTGCTAGAGAACATAGTCATTCTAGAGCTCAAAGGATTATTGTTATGCCAAGCTCAGGGCCCAGCCTGTTTTCTGGGCCTTAGCTCTGAGAAACAGGGTACGTCCAAAATATTTTGAGAGAAGTCAGAATTGTGTGATGGGGAGGGAATTCTAAAATGCTAAAGTTTAGAGAATGGGCAGGAACAGGAATCAAAAACAGGCAACACACTGGGGTCATAACAGGTGGGTCAAAAACAGGTGACACACTGAGAGAAACAACTAAAAACAGAATAAGTCTAGTTAGGAAAAAATAGTATATACATCCATTAGTCAGTAGCCAAGATAATAATAAAAAGCATAGAACTGTTCATGGTGAAGATAATTTATCATGTGACACCACCAACCTATGGATTCCTTTATACAGAGAACTGGGCATGCTGACCATCTCTAGTATGGACAGGTGTATCTTACTTAAAAGGAACAAGGAAACACAAGGAGATCAGCAAAATTTGACACAGAGTGAAGTAAGCAGAACCAGAACAACATACAAAACAAATAATGTGAAAAATACCAATAGAGAGCCAAACCCCAACTGTAATGATCAACCCTGGTCTTTAGAGAACAGATAATAAAACACATTTCCCTCCTCTTGGCAAAAATGCGAGGATTACAGGCAAAACATTGTAAATACTGTCAGACTTAGTCTTCATATTAGTTGTTTTGTTTAACTGGCTTTTCTTCATTAGAGAGGATTTGGGTCTAGGAGGGGTGGGATGGCAGATGGGAGAATGTATCTCTATTCAGAAATAACTGATGTAAACATGAAAGAAATAAAACTCATTCTTCAAAATAAACAAAAAGAAACCAAATAGATGGAAAGTGATAATGGAGTAACATCATACGTTAAGACATATTCATGTGAGGAAATCCATTAACCAAGGGAGGGGTTGGCAGTGGGACATAGGTGTGAGCATTTGAATAAGAACTGATAGGAGAAGAAATAGAAGCACAGAGAAATAGATGAAGTGTTTGAAAAAAATTAAAAACTTGGAATAGACCTATGATAAATTAGGAATAGGGGACTTCATTAACCCAGATATCTGCTGGCATAGTCTTTCTCTGCTATGGGCAAAGCAACTGATAAATTCTTGGGCTGCCTTAAGAGTAATTTTATTCTTTAGAAGGTAGAGAAAGCAGTAAGTAGAGATGCTAATCTATTCCTAATTCTGAAGAACTATTTGTTGATGGGAACCTTGAGAGGAGGTGATAACTCAATCTTGGAATTTATGAGAAAGCATGAAAGAAAAGTCAAACATAATATGACAGACAGCCTAGATTTGGGGATGAATTTCAGAGTTCCCTAAAAAATAAGCAGTTCCAGAAAAATAGTTCCAGGAAAAATAGACTGTCTTGTATGGTCTACAATCTTGCAAGGAAAATCAATCTAAGAATGATGGAAAGTTCTCAAGAATGAAATTCAAATAAAACAACATAAGCAATTCTGAAAAGTAAGAAAAAGTAAAATTACCTCAAGGGACTGATTGTGAATGTGCAGGATCCACTAATCAACTTAGATGTTTAAAGTATGTGTAGTAAGGGCTGTTGCCATGCAAGTATCATGGGGGTGTTTTTGTATGGCTCAAAGGGAGGCAGAATAAACATCTCTAACCTCTTTTACCCTCACCCTTCTCCAAGGGAGACTTTGATTCCTGCCAAGAGAAGAAGCAGAAGGTTGGAGTCAAAAGCTTTCACTACTCTGTTCCTCTCAGAGAGAGGAGGTACCAGACTAGGATTTTATCTCTCTGATTATTTAATGATCATTAGTCTAGGAGATGTAGTTTTTAGGTTCAAGCTAAATCTCTGATTACTGTTTCACTGAGGAGAGCAGCACCCCAAGCTTTGTATTCAAGACTTGACCTCTTTCCCACAAACTACGAGTTCCACAATGAATTCACAAAGCAAGTAGTAAAGAAACATATTTATCCAAGTGAATAGTAAAAGAAAAATCAGAGAAAGTATGCATAAAAGAATATACACCAGAATAAAGGAGCTCCCTCACTGGGAGTGAGATAACAGCTCAACTGAGAGGGAAAGAGAGAGAGAGAGACAGAGAGAGAGAGAGTCCTAGATCTCACTCAAGGGGCAACTCACCGAAATCTCCACTGCAGGAAAGTGGGGATAGGCACCTGGTGATTTCCAGTTCCTCTCATGTCAGCTTTTCCCCAGTTATCTTTTTCTTGAACAACCAACCGAAAGAGAAGTTGGCATCTTCCGCCTTCTCTCCTGAAACTGGAAGCCAGAAGTGCCCAAAGCAACTGCACAGTTCAGAGACTTGAGACCCAAAGAAATTAAAAAGACTTGAAGTCACTGAAGAAACTAAAGAGACTCAAAGGGCCTGGAACTCTCTTGCCCTTATCAACTTGGCCCCAACCCTCACACAGGTACAAGGCATTAAGGAGAGACCTCCATCCTTTGGAACTGACATTACATTCTAGTATGGAAAATAGAAACAAGGGCAAGTAAAAGAGAATGAATACAAAAGAGTGGTACCATACCATGAGAATAATGTCAGTAATGCTAAAGGTCAGAAGGAGCTGAGATTTGAGAATTCTAATCTTACAAAGGCATCATGGAGCTAGAAAAGTGTTCTCAGTTCAAGATGACTCTTTTGGCTCCATGTTGGGAGAAAGTAACAGACACTGTAATTAATAAGCTAAAGCATCCCAGGGATTACTGTCCTTCCCATGGGAAATGCATTACCCCCATTTCTGATTATCCTTTATACAGTTTACTATTCTGACACTTTCCATGTGACCTGGGACAGTCCATGTATAAACATACTGAGCCTCAGTATCCCTAGCTATGAAAAGAAGGCATAATGCTCCCTCTATCTATTTCATAGGATTGTTGTAAGGAAAGTACTGTTTAGGCTATAAAATGCCACATAAATGTGAAGTATTATAATTCTACTCATTTGTATACCCCACAGCACTTAATACGGTATGGTACAGTATGTGTTCAATAAATTCTTTTTAAATAAATGAATGAACTTGAAAAGTGAGGTAAGAGGGTTTCTTTAGCATAAACACAGAGATCACACTACTCACTTTGCTGACCATATAAACTATTGCTATGGTTTTCCGGCCCAAGGTAGAAATTAGGCTCATTAAATAATAAAAATAATTCATGACACCTTTAATATGTGCTGTTTTGCGTTGGAAACTGGCTTCCAAAGCAAGCTCCCAAATAAGTTTTTAATCAACTGCAGGGAAAAATCATGACTCTGCTGCTCCCTAGTGGAATGAAGAGTGTGCTGCCTGTAACAATCACCACTACATTCTTTCATTTGCTTACTAGGAAAAAATACCGTACTTTTCCAAAACACATATTTTACAATATAGCTTACCTTACTCAGAATTTCAAATCATTTTTTTCTTAAATATGTGACTGAATGAAAATTGCAGTTTATATTGAAAAATAAATACTTCCCTAAGTAAACAAAGTTCCTCTATATGGTAACAATCTAAACTCTGTGGGAGATCAGATATTGCAAGCATGTTCTCTCCTTTTAGTTTGCACTGAATTGGAATAAATGCGCAACGATGAGTCCTGTGGAGATTATGACACGCTACACATAATGAATACTACTGAAGTGCAGCTTAATTTTCATGGGCAGCATATTTTGGAATAAGTCCTATTTCAAATTTTGTGGCAAATTTAGTGGTTTCCAACATTAGGATATGGCTCGTGTTAAGATAACTGAGGGAAAAGAGCTATTTTCTTAAGCTCCCAGTCAAACAAGGACTAGGGCATGTCTTTTAGTGAGGAGGGAGGCAAGTGGAAAGGTCTCTAACCATTTCCTCCATTAGCCACAGCCACAGCCTTGACCATGTTGGAGGTATTTAATAGTGAACAGAGTACATGCATATCTAATGTGGTGTAGTGAATGGAACACTGGACCTGTAGTAAGGAAGAGTTGAGTTCAAATCCTACCTCAGATACTTACTAGCCATGTGACAGTGAGCAGATCACTTACTCTAGCTATGACTCTGTTTCTTTATCTGTAAAGGGGGAATAATAAGAGCACCTCCCTTCCCAGACTGTTGTGAAGGAAAAAAATGAATTAATATTTTTAAAGTTCTTTGCAAACCTTAAGACACTATATTATATTATATTATATTATACTATGCTATACTATACTATATTATAAAACACTATTGTAGGGCTTATTATAAATAGGCTTATTAGGCACTCAGTTAATCTGGATCCCTCCTCTACACCAAAGACTTTCTTTTTTCTTGTATAGCCTGGAACACAGAAAAAAAAGCCTGGGAAACAGAACTGCATTTCTATTTTCCTCTTATACCCTTTCTTCCTGGGGATTAACTGAGTCAATAGGACTACTGGGGAAAGGACAACTGAGTGGTCACTACTCAGGATTGTGGGGTAGAATTAGAAGGGACATGCATTGACAAAAGTCGGTACTAAAAGAAAAACTGAAAAGTGCGTGCAGAGTCTATCTATTTGCAGATATTTTTTGGAAACCTCCTTGGAATGCAAAAAGATTCATTCCGTTCAACAAATATTTATTAAGTGCATACTAATATAAAGCATCATTTAGAGTCTTAAGTTGCAGAGAAGATGTTGCCTTGGAAGAGAAATTTCAACTAACCCCCCCATGCCATGAAGTCTCAAAAGTCGCTTGAAAATAAAAAAATACAAAGCACTATGCTAGGTATTGAAGATAAAAAGACAAAAATAAAATTGTCCCTGTCTCTATGCAGCTTCCTTCTGGTGGAATTAATTTATCACTCTGATTTCTTTCTTGTTCAATCAAAAGGTCTTATTCTTAGTTGTCAATGTAATCTTAATCCACCACTAGCCTGATAACTTCTCCAACAAACAACGATGTCCCAAGGGCGACAAGGTGTCCATCATCCTCAGTTTTTGAATGGAATCCTAAAAAAGTGAGGAAGATGGCAAAAGAAGCCTGGCAAATTCTGGCTAGACAGAACCCAACTCTCTTCACAGTAAGAAAATGTGTCAAATGAAGTAAAAGAACAACATTCTAAAGGGGAGAATGAAAAATAAATTTCTACAAGGTAATTCACACACAACTTATTTTTTAAAACCCCACAAACACAGCACGATCTGCTTCTTATTCCACATTAGTTCTCATGCCACTGGCTCTTTGTCTGTGCTCATGGTGACTACTGAATTTTTTAAAAACTGGAACCAATTGAGATGGAATCAATAAACACCAAGGACCCTTTATCAACCACTTCTGGAAAAGGAACACCTCGAATGTAATTTGGCCCCAGAATCATCCGCACCTCAAAAAGAACAAGCTGAAGAGTTAAGCCTTCACGGAAGGGGAAAAAAGAAACAACAAAGCAACTAAGAATGAAGAATGCCTTAAGAAATGACTGACCAGATGAAAATACCTAACAGGATAAAGAAATATTATGGGATAAGAGACTCTCAGAATCAAACTCCGTAAGAAGAAAATTATTCTGCACCTACTAGAAACAGAACACAGAAAAGAATATGGAATTGCCATAGGAGCTGTGAGAGAGGTTAGACGGTCCAATAAAAGAACTGAATAGAAAGATGAGTAGGATAAATATTTTAGAATGAATTGCTAAAAACCTTAGTTAAGCAGTGACGACCCTGAAAAGGAGGAAATAGAATTTTAAAATTATATTAAAAAGCACTAAGCTGTATCTGGCACATAGAAGGCACTATGTGTTAGTTATTATTACAGTAATATTAAATATTAGAATGGATTCAAAATAGAAAAATCAGAAACAATAACCAACATTTATATAGCGCTTTAAGTTTCACAAAGCATTTTACATATTTTATTTTATCCCCCCAACACCATCTTCCCACTCAGATTTCCATTTGGGTTCTCCTGACTCCAAGCCTGGCACTCTATCCCCTCTACCACGTGACTGATCCTCTGGCTTTCCTTGTTAGTGGGAAAGATTTGACCTCAAGCTTTGCTACCTACTCTCTATGCAGCTTTGGTCAACTCTACTAAGTCATAAGTGTATATACACTAGGTGTTTGCTATGTGCCAGGAGCTCCGCTTGCAGCTGAATGTTAAATTATCAGGGTGAGCACTTGCAACTTGGAATTTGACAAAAACTGCTCATCTGGAAAAGCATATAGGTGGTGCAGTGGAGAGGGTACTGGACTTGCAAGCAAGTCTCATTTCTGTGAGTTCAAATCTGGCCTCAGACACTTTGACAAGCTACGTGACCCTGGGCAAGTCACTTTTTATCCTGTTTGCCTCAGTTTTCTCATCTGTAAAATGAGCTGGAGAAGGAAATGTTCAATCACTCAAGTATCTTTACTCATTCCAGTATCTTTGCCAAGAAAACCTTAAATGGGGTCACAGAGAGTCAAACTTAACTGCAAAGTGACTGAACATATCAGAACTTGATGATTGTCTAGACATAAGATAATGATGGAGAAATTGGTAACGGTGCAGTTTAAACTTAAAAATGTATCACACGTACTTTTTTTTTTTTTGCTGGAGAGCCACATGTTAAACAATTAGAAGTACATCCCAGACACCTGTGTAGCACTGCAGAATCCAAACCTTCTATTAGTTGAAATTCTTTGTGAAATTCTAGATACAAAAAAAGAAAAAATTAACACCATTTGGCAAGCCTAATGTGTGTGTGTGTAAAACATAATAATTTTTATATTTCTATTTATGTTGCATTACAATCATATCATATCGCATTATACATTTTATCATATGGAATTCTATAAAATACAAAGCATTTCCCTCTATACTCCTGGTACACAGAACTTATTGAGAGGTCCCAAGAATACTGCCTACAAATCATGTGTATGACACCTTCTATCTTCTCTTGAGCACCAACTATTATTTACAGTATCAAAACTTACTACAATATTGTCTGGACTGTGTGTGTCCCCATCACACTTTATGCTGCCTCAGTAGGAAAACATATAAAGAAATAATGAAAACCGAAAAATTGAAAATTTTTAAAATTTCAAATTCCTATAATGGAAAATAATAAATGTCAAATTCTGAATTCTGAAATTTCAAATTTTGAATTTCAAATGTTAAATTGTCCATTTCAAAACAAAAATACAATTTGAATTACAATATTACAATGTCAAAGTTCCTTTTTTATTTCCTTTTACAAAAGTCAATTCAAAATTTAAAAGTTAAAATTTTAAAACTCAATTTCAAATTTCAAACCTTCAAATTTCATTTTCAGAATTTCAAATTTCCAATGTTTAATTTTCAAATGTTCAGAATTTAGAATTTTAAATTTCAAAATTACAAATCACAAATTTTCAAAAATGTAAAAATTCTACATTTAAAATTTTGAAATTGAAATTCTGTTTTTCAAATTTCAGATATTCAAAATTCTGAATTTTGAGTTTTGCGTTTTCAAAATTCAGAACCTCAAATTTCAAAATACCAAATTTTTATTTTTAAAATGCACAATTTCAAATTTGAAAATTTTACATTACATTTTTTTTAATTCCACAGCTGCAGCCTAATAAATGGGTAGTTGGTGGCTCAATAGATAGAGCACCAGGCTGGGAATCTGGAAGATTTAACTTCAAATCCGGCTGCTGACCTTCAAATCCGCTCCCTGACACTTAATACCTCTGTCACCCTGAATCAGGTTACCAAACAGATTTCCATCCCAAATCTTATGTCATTCTCTACATATATACATAATGAAAATAAATTTGATCTTTTTCATATATATGTTAGTTATAATGTCTCATGTGAAACAGTATTGAATAGTCATATATATTTACATATTTTAAAGGACTTTTCCTCTAGATTGCTGGTACAGGAGCTGCTGAAATTTCTCAGAATTACTGCATCCAAATCATAATTGTTATGGCACCTTCAATTTTCTTTTGAACTCAAAGCACTATCTCCCGTGTCAAATTTTACTAGCGTTTTGTCTAGATTATGTTCGTCTCCATCACACCTGATGCACCTCAATTAAAAAACAAATGAACACAAATTGAAAATTTAAGAAATCAAACATTTTAATCTAAAATATTAAAAATTCAAATTTAAAATTACTTTCAAATATTACAACTTCTAATTTCAAAATGAAAAACTTCAAACATCCAAACATTTCAAATGTTCTAATTAAAATATAAAATTCAACATTTTAAAATTACAAAAGTTTATATTTCTAACTTAAAATTCAAAAACTTAAATTTCAAATTTTAAGTCTGAAATTTAAAAATTACATTTTTCAGGTCCAAAGCTGTACTTTCAAATTTTGAGATTTAAACATTTAAAACACTAAGGAGTATTTTCAAATATTCAAAAATCAAATCTTCAAATTTCAAAATCCAAATTCCAGATTTTCAGAATTTAAACTAGACAATAGTTCAGTAAAAAGTAGCTTCAACCTAACTCTAATGGGCAATTGGTGGCTTACTACATTGAGTACCAAGCCAAGAATCAGGAAGATGAGTTCAAATCTGGTCCCTGATACTAGCTTTCTGGGTGACCCTGAGCAGGTTACTGCATCCAACTGCCCCGCCCCCCTCCCTGCCTGTGTGTATATATATATATGTGTGTGTATATATATATACATATATATATAAAACAAAAATAAGTTTGCTTTTTTATATGTATTATTGTTATATTAAGTTATACAGAATTATATACAGTATAATTTGGCCAGTCTGCTCTTTGAGTCTCTCAGAACTTAAGTGGGCTCCTTCTTGGATAATAGCTGAAGGAGATCCTCACTAAAGCATGTCTTTATATCTTGGAGTACCCAAGGCTGACTTCATGCTACAATGGGATACTGGAGGCTTCCCATGCAGGAATATTAGGACCATCAAAACATCTCTGATCCCAGCATAACTTTTAACTTTTCAATGTGTTTCTTTGTTATTATAAAATACTGTTATACTTTCTAATTCCCAATTTAGAGATGATGGAATCAAGGATTAGTAAAGTAAAGAATTATTCAAGTTCACATGGTCAGCTGGCAACAGAATCAGGACCAGAATTTACATTTTAAGACGGAATACCCAAGACACCATGTGGGCTGTCTGAAGAATACTTCCATAAAAAAGTGGCTTCAGCCTATCCCTAATAAGTAGCTGGATAGCTCATTATATGGAGCAGAAATCAGAAACGCCTAAGTTCAAATCAGTTACCCTGGGTAAGTTACTTCACCCTGATTATCTCAATATATATATATATATAAAACAAAAATAATTTTTACATTTATTTCATGTCATTACAAATTGTATCATATTGCATTATATATTTTGTCATTTAGAATTCTATACAACATAATCATATATAATATATTTATACATATGATGAACTTTTCTTTTATATTTCTGGTACACAGAAGCTGTCGAGGGGTTCCAAGAACACTGCCTTCAAATCATACATGCTATGACACTTTCAATCTTCCCTTCAGCACCAACTATTATCTACTACAGTAGATACTACATTATCAAAATTTACTAGAGTATTGTCTAAATGGTGTTTGTCTCCCTTCAAAACGTAAAACTTTATTTCAGTGTTTAAAATTCTAAAACTTTTAAACAATAACATTGTTAATAATAATTAAAACATCCACAGTTTTTCTGTTGTGAGAGATTCAACCTGGGGCATACTGGAGTCAACTATAAAATTTGAAAATTAAAATAAAAAATGAAAAATTTGTCATTTTCAGTAGTCTTGTTGATTTTATTTCCTTAACATCACTCACAACCCTCTCTTCTCCATTCAGAATATCACCACCATCATTCATAATCTGCATTCACTCTCTTTCTTTTCTTTGGATTTCAACTTTGATCACTTCCTGTTTCAAGTCAAAATTTAAATTTTAAAAATTAAAATGACAAATTTCAGATTTTAAAAATTCAGGCTTTTACTTTTTAAAATTTCACATTTTTTAATTCCAAGTTTTCAAAATTTCAAATAGGCAATGGTTCCATAAAAAAGTAGCTTCAGCCTAATGGAAAATTAAAGGCTTAGTAGATAAAGCATCAGGCTGGAAATTAGGAAGATCTGAATTCAAATATGGTCCCTATCACCATGAGTCAGGTCACTGAACCAACTGTCATCTCCACCTCTCTCTACATACATACATACAAAATAAATTTGATCTTTTTCATATACATTATTGCTATGTAGAATTACAATCAATTGAATCATATATATTTATAGATTTTAAAAGATTTTCCCTCTGGATTGGTCCTAACACAGAAGTCAGTGAAAATTCCCAGGATTACTGCATCTAAATCATATTTGATATGAAAACTTCAATCTTCTTTTGAACTCAAAGTACTATTTCCAGTGTCAAATTTTGCTAGTTTTATCTAGATTGCCTTCACTTCTATCACACTTGATGCTGCCTTGCTTAAAAGCCAAATGAATAAAAATTGAAAATATCATTTTTTATTTCAAATTTTAAAAATTAAAATTTAAAATATCTCTCAAATGTTAAAATCTCCCATTTCAAAATTAAAAATCTCATATTTCTAAATAATCATTTCAAATGCTGAAATTTAAAAGATGAAATTCAACATTTTAAAATTTATATTTTTCTAATTTTAAATTTCAAAATCTTAAATTTCAAATTTTCAGATTTAAATTCTGAAATTTAAAAATTACACTTTCCAGGTCTAAAATAACATTTCCAAATTAAGAATTTTGAAATTTAAATTTTTTAAATGCTAATCTCAAAATCCAAATTCCAAAATTTAACTAGACAATAGTTCAATAAAAAGTAGCTTTGACCTAACTCTAATGGGCAGTTGGTGGTTCAATACATTGAACACCAAGCCCAGAATCAGGAACATCTGAGTACAAATCCAGTCCCTGACACTTGCTTGCTGGGTGACTCTGAGCAGGTCACTGCACCCAAGTGCCCCCTCTCCATATATATAACAAAAATAAATTTTCTTTTGTATATATTATTGCTATATTAAATTGTATAGAATTATATAGTATATTATCATGTATAATTCAATTATAAGTGTTGTTTGTGTGTCTTTTAAAGGTCTTTTCCTATATATTGCTGGTAAATAGAAGTCATCAAGGGTTTCCAGGTATACTGCCTCCAAATAGCATATTCTATGAAGCCTTCTTCCTTGAGTTCAAAGTACTCTCTCCAGGCTCAAATTTTCCTGCAGCTTTGTCTAGATTCTTTTGTCCATAACACACTTGACTGATTTGATAAAAAAAGAATGAATTTGCAACTAGTGTCTGTGATAAAGGCCTCATTTCTAAAATATATAGAGAACCGAGTCAAATGTACAAGAATACAAGTCATTCCCCAAATGATAAATGGTCAGGGGATAAGGAACAGGCAGTTTTAAGAGGAAGAAATTAAGGCTATCCATAGTCATATGAAAAAATGCTATAAATCACTATTGATTAGAGAGATACAAATCTAAACAACTCTGAGATACCACATCACACCTATTAGATTGGCTAACATGACAAAACAGGAAGATGATAAATGTTGGAGAAGATGTGGATTCATTGTTGGTGGAGCTATGAGCTGATCCAACCATTCTGGAGAGCAATTTGGAACTATGCCCAAAGGGCTACAAAAATGTGCATACCCTTTGACTCAGCAATATTGCTTCTAGGACTGTATCCCAAAGAGATCGTAAAAATGGGAAAGGGTCCCACATGTACAAAAATATTTATAGCAGCTCTCTTTGTGGTGGCCAAAAACTGGAATTAAGGGAATGTTCATCAACTGGGGAATGGCTGAACAAGTTGTGGCATATGAATGCAATGGAATACTATTGTGCTATAAGAAATGATGAACAGGAAGTCTTCAGAAAGGCCTGGAAAGACTTACATCAACTGATGCTGAGTGAAAGAAGCAGAATCAGGAGAACTTTGTACATAGCAACAACCACAGTGTGTGAGGAATTTTTCTGGTAGATTTAGTCCTTCATAGCAATGCAAAGACCTAAAAAATTCCCAATGGACTTTTGAGGCAAAACACTTTCCACATCCAGAGAAAGAACTGTGGAATTGGATCACAGATTGAAGCAGACCATTTTCTTTTGTGTTATGCTTTGTTTTGTTTCATAGTTTCTCCCATTCATTTCAATTCTTCTATTCAACATGACTATGGTGAAATTGTATTTAATAGGAATGTATGTGTAGAAGCTATATAAGATTGCAAGCCATCCCAGGGAGGGAGTGGGGATGGAGGAGGATAGGAGGGGGAGAGAGGAAAAAAATCTAAGATATATGGAGGTGATTATAGAACACTAAAAACAAATAAAATAACTATTTTTAAAAAAAAAAAATAAAATAAATTTTTAAAAAAAATAAAAACTTTAAATGAATCAAAAATCTAAAATTTTAAATTTTAAATTTTAAAAATTCCAAATATAAAAAGTTCAATATTTAAAATTCCAAAACTTTTAAACAATAGCATTGTTAATTATACTTAAACTATCCACTATTTCTCTGATGTCAGAGATGCAATCTAGGGCATACTGGAGTCAACTACATAATTAGAAACTTTTGAATTAAAAATTAAAATGAAAAAACTTTCTGTCGTTTCCCATATATCAGTAGTCTTGTTGATTTTATTTCCTTAGCATCACTCACACCCTTCTGCTTCTTCCCACTTAGAATACTACCACCATCATTGAGATTCTCCATTCATTCACTTCTTTTTTTCTTCAGATTTCAACTTGAGTCCTCCTGACTCCAAGCCTGGTACAGCCATGTGACTGATGCTCAGGCTTTCCTTGTTAGTGGGAAAGGTTTGAACCCGAGCTCTGCTGCCTACTTTCTACTCAACTTTGGTCTACTCTCATAGCCAAACCTACTATGCTTTAAGTATATATTAGGTGCCTACTGTGTGCCAGGAGCTCTGCTTGCAGTCAAATTGTCAGAGTGAACACTTACAACTTGGAATTTGGCAAAAAGTGCCCATCTGGAAAAGCACATAGGTGGTACAGTGGAGAAGATGCTGAACTTGTGTAATGGCAAGCAAAGTAGGATCTTTTCCTGATTTTGTTTTAGTATAATCAAGAAGTATAATGTTTCTATTTGTTCCAGGATCCATGGCCATTTAGAGTATAAGATCAAGGATCCTGGAAAGGTGAACTATGATGGCAAGCAAAATAGGATCTTTTGCTGTTTTTGCTTTAATATAATCAAGCACCTCTGATTGAATAAGGTGATTAAAGAAGATCTTCCCTACCCATTAATGGGCCTGGGAAGATTTGTAGGAAGGCCCACACCTTTTGTTAATGAGGCACTGGTTCTCAAGGGTTGTGATGCCCTCTTGCTCTAAAAAGTGTATAAGGACTGAGGTGCGGTTTTCCTTTGAGGCTTAGTTTTTGGAAGAAGGCTCGTGTGCCAGATGACACTCTGAGAAGCCACTAAGCAGCCCCTTGGTTTTGAAAATCCAGATGTTGGTGCTTCTCTCTCTGGTAACTATGTATGTATGTTCAGGCAGTTGCATCTGCCAGTTGATTTGTAATGTATGTATTGCCTACTATCAGACAGTTTGGAAGTACTATCTGTTGATCTTTATTTCTCCATATTTTCTCTGAAGTTCACGGTGCTGACTTTTTCCCCTCAACTAAGTGAATGACACATGTGCTTGATTAAAATGATTGTTAACTCCTCAAAAGTTGCTTTCCTTTTAGAAATGCAGATCTAAGAACCTGTGACAGCATGCCCCCCTCACCCCGCTCTGTATATGTCAGGGTGCTTACTGATACAACTTGCAGTCAGCAAATCTCATTTCTGTGAGTTCAAATCTGGCCTCAGACACTTTGATTAGCTGTGTGACCCTGAGCAAGTCACTTTATCCTGTTTGCCTCAGTTTCCTCATCTGTTGGGATTGGAAGCTCAATTCCGTGTGGACGGTCTCGGGCGGGTAAAAGTGGGACTTCTAAATCTTAGAGTCTTACGAGGCCCTCCATGAACAGCGGGGATCCGAGAAGGTCAGACTGAGCTAGCTCGGCTAGCTCGAGTATTTCCGCCTCTCCCCGGGAGATACGTGATGGGTGGAGTCTCCCTGCCCTCGAGGTCGTCCCAGATCTGGGCACACTATTGTTATCTAACAGCACGGTATTTAGATGCAAACTGTGCGGCTGAAGGTTAAGTAGGATTGAGGAAGCCTGAAAGCTCTCTTAGCACGTGTGGAGCCAAGAGGACAGTAGGCTCCGCTTCTTTTCTTTCCTCTCTCCCCTCCCCCTCTCTCCCCGCTTGTACTTCTACTTCCAATCCCTTAAGCTTAGCCTCCTTAGGAAATCTCCCCCTCTTCCTCCTAAGGAAGACCCCCCTGCACTTGTAACTAGACCCTGAAATAAAGCTCAACCCTTGTTCGACTCTGGAACATCCTTTCTCTCATATGTGCATCCGGTTTTGGCCAGCCGAAGACCTCGGAGGTGAGGTAAGAAAGACTCGGGTAGCCCAATACAGGCCTCTAGGCCTGGCACTCATCTATAAAATGAACTGGAGAAGGAAATGCCCAATCACTCCAGTATCTTTGCCAAGAAAACCTTAAATGGGGTCACAGAGAGTCAGACATGACTACAAAGTGACTGAACATATCAGGACTTGATTTATTGTTAGGATGGGTGTCTACACATAAGAAAATGAAGGTGAAACTGTTCATGGTACAGTTTAAACTTAAAAGTGTATCACACATCCTTTTTTGCTGGAGAGTCACATGTCAAATAGTTAGAAGTACATTCCAGACACTACAGTATAGAACTGCAGATCCCAAACCTTTTATTAGGTGATATTCTTTGTGAAATCCAAGATCCAAAAAAATTTAATACCTGTTATCCTCATCCTTTGTCCTTTCAGTTCTTAACTGGGCTCCTTCCTGGATGATAACTGAATAGACCCTCACCAAAGCCTAGTCAGAGCTAGTTTTTCATTTGTATCGTCTTGGAGAACCCAAAACTATCTTCATACTACAATGAGATACTGGAGGAATCCAACAAAAGAATACTGAGAACATTAAAACACCTCTCATCCCAACATAATCTTTTTGTGCTTGTTAATGTGTCTCTAATACAGAGAGTTCCACTTAAAGTAAAGTGACTTTATTATTCCCATTTTAGAGATGAGAGAATATAGGATAGGGAAGGTAGAAAATGATGCAGGTTGACATGGTCACCTGACAACAGAGTTAGAATTGGAATTTGCATTTTTTGAGAGTGAACACTCAGACCCCCCAACGGGGCTGTCTGGACAATAATTATATGAAAAAAGTAGCTTCAGCCTAACCCCTGACAGAACTTGGAATCAGTCCAATACCAATGTAAACCTAGTAGCCTGAGTGGAAATTAACTAAGAAAAAGCAGTTTCAACATTTTTTTGGTCAGTAGGTTACATGATATATGCCACCACTCTAAACCCTCCTTTCCCTATGTGCTATCTGAAAGCAAGTCAATCAATCATATATGTACCCTGACGATGGAAAAAAAAAAAAAGGAGGAGGGGGTAAGAAAATAGTAGCCTGCACAGTAAAAAGAACACTGGTTTGGGACTTCAAATTCCACTTCTGCTACATGTTACCTATGTAAATGATTTGACGAAAGAGCTCCTTATTTGTAAAATGAGGATTGAACTAGAATGTTTCTAAATTTGTACCTTCCAGCCCTCTGTCTACCAACCAGGAACAGTCCTCTTTCCCTTCTTTGACCTTTATTCATTAATCATCAAGGGAAGTTACTCCAATAGTTCTAGGGGGGAAATGCATCTTTGTTCCCCTTTCCTCATATTCTTCAGTCTCTTACTCCTCAAATTGCCTAATACCGACCACGTAAACAGGATCTCTCCCTCCTCTAATTTCTCATAACCCCTTGGACCCTACCATAACTTATCAAGAATACCTGTCTGCAGCTGCTGAGCCAACCTGTTGACTCCGAGATTAACTGGTGGCAAACTAAGAGGCACAGCAGACAGAGAACTAGAGAGTCAGGAAGACCTGAATTTAAATGCAGTCTCCCTCTTTTAAGCTGTGTGACCCAACGCAAGTCACTGTGACCTCTCTGTTGCCTGTCTCCTCACTCATAAAAGAGCATCTTCTTCTTCCCAGGGTTTATGTGAGAATGAATATTTGTAAATGCTTTGGAAAACTTACAAGTGCTAGCTAAATGCCCTAAGGTCCTGGAAGGCAGGAGCTGCCAATCTCCATCTTTGCAGTCCCAATGCTTCTTAAATGTTTATAGTACATTCCGGGCCCATTTCCAGAGATGACCTTACGTTCAGGAGAGAAGCAGAAGGGCTGGGGTTGCTGTGCGTTTGTCCTTCATTCTCAGAGGACCATGCCATCGAGATGATGACAAGACTTGGAGTTAGTGAGGGCGGGCCGGGCCAGGTCAGCAGCCTCACCTCCTTCTCCTGAGTCATCTGGGTCCAGTGGCCAGATAGAGCTGGCCCAGGATGCACTGGGAGACCTTGGCCCGCTCAGGCCCAGGTCTTATCACACTCTCACTTGGAGCGAGATACACCCACTCAGTGAAAGGGCCCCTTTAATAAAAAAATAAAAAACCAAACTGGGAGGGGAAGTCCTTCCAGGTTCCCGAGTAAAAGAGAAACAATGGAGGTCGACGTACTCGCTCAATAAAATAGCAAAGCAAATATACCTCGCCTTGCTGACAACCACTACCAAGATGGGGTGCCTGGTTCTCGGGGGCACTGGCTCATCTCCGGGCTTCTCTGAGACTCTAGGAGAAGAGGGTGGGAAGCAGGAGCCTGCGCAGACAACAACAGCGCTCAGTGGAACCCTAGGCCCTAGAGAGTGGGCACTCAGGCAAGGACTGCGCATGCTCCGCCCTCCGCCTTGGGAGGCTCTCTTCCCAGCAGCGGCGGCTGCGAGTCTGACAGGGCAACAAAGACCACGTGACGTGACGCAAAGATGCGGCTAACAACCACGGCCCTCCAGGCACCTGGCTACGGTGTGCTCCGGGAGACAAACTAGCTCAGCTGCGTCCAGAGAGGGAGACATGAGTTTTGGGGTCGACAGAGAAAATGGAAGTGCCGTCAGACACACAGGTAGTCAGCCAAATCAAGCCTGAAGAACTATCAGAAATTGAGAAAAACAACATTGATTTTGGCAGCTTCAGCATCCAAGAAAATGAATTGGACAAGCTCAGCCAACACGACGGCAGTGTACCATCGAGCATCGCCTCCCAAATAGACTGCAAGGTAAGACTTCCGGAGGTGATGGCCCCGCCCACTTCCTTCCGGAAAGCTGCCGGGAGTGGGAGGAATGAAGCCCGATGTTTTGTTCCACGTGACCCACCATCTGACAGCCTCGTCCCCTCTCTTCCCCGCCCCCTCCAATCTGGGGTTGAAAAGGAGGGCAGAAGCTTCGGTGGGGGGGGGAGAAGGGGGGGGAGGGGAAGACGGGGGGGGGGGGAGGCGGGGTCCTTCGAGCTAGGTTGGTGGTATGTGAAGTTTGGGGAGTAGAAGAAAACAGAGATGGAGGGGTCTTCCAATTCTCTCCCCACCCCAGTTGATGCGTATTTCTTCTTACATTTTGAGGCAAAATAATTTTATTTCCAGGGTGCCACTGGGCAGTCTTGGGGGGACGAGGTTGGGGGGAGCCGAGCGAGCTAATACATATTTATCGGACGCTTTTTAGCTGTAATTCACTGCGCTTTTCCGGTCTTGAAGATGAGAAGCTGGGGGGTATATTGGAAAGAGTGTTGGGAGTAGAGGGACCTGGGTTTGAGTCCTGATGGCCAGGAAGAAGGGAGTGTATTAGCTCGATGCCCATAGTACCCAGCCGTACAACGCACACACACACACACACACGCACACACGCACACACGCACACACACACACACACACGCACACACGATTAAACTTGCTGTCAAATACCAAAAATAAGATCGTTTTATCCAGTGGCCTTACCCCACAAAAAGTTCTTCACCTAACTGAAGATGAGTTGGATCTCCCTTGAAAATGTAGGTTTTCAGCCACAAACATTTCATAATACAATATGATAGTAAATATTACTAGGCTTCCTCATGTGCTGCTTCCTATCCCTTTTAGATGTTCTTGCAGTTCGGAGATTTATTGAAGGGATTCTTTCTTAAACTTCCATTACAGGTAGGTGGTCTTCCACCTTCTTTACAAAATCTCACTTTGGGCACTGATGACATTTTCGAGTCAAGTGGCCAACAATCAAATGCTTCTTTGGCATCTCAGGATCCTTTTGAAAGAGCGGAGAAATACTTGGAAAGGCACAACATTATGCAAATATTCCAGGTGAATTTCTCCATATTCTTCATCAACTGACTTCCATACTAACTTAAATACAAGTTTTCACCTGGTGGGTCATACTGTGTCACCAATTTTAAGTAACAGTGGAGGGGAAATCTCATTAGAGTTATTGAACACCTATTGGTGTTAAAGGTACTGTGCTAGCCTGAGGATCCAGAGTATAATCCCTGCTATCAAGTCATGGTCTAATTGGGATAATTAATACTAGGTAGTAAATGAATGGGAGGTGGGTAATCTATAACCCCTATAGGCTGAGAAACTGGGAAGAACATTTAGGACTTAAGCTATACTTTGAATTGAAAGATGGATAGGATTTAATTTAAAAATTGTAGAGAAGGGGGAAGGGCATTCTGGACAGGGACAGTAGTACAGACAAATATATTATCAGTTAAATGACCACCCCTTAATCTATATTCTTTTGGATTAAAATGTGTTTAAAGGTTATGTTTTTGTTGAAATAATAAAATTGTTGACTTTGAGGGTATGGAGGCATCTTTAATGGTGACATTCTTTAAGGGGAGTTACAAGACTGGATTCTCAAGTTTATAAATACTTTGGATTTTTTCCTCAACTTCTTTGTGATTAGTACACTTTCTGTTAATGATACTAATGTATAACCTTTATTATGTACATGCAATGCCTTTTGTTTGAGGTCAGCATGGTTTCGTAAAACCCACTGAAAAAATAATATGGAGTAAAGAATTTACTATCCCAATTGATAAAAAGTATGAAAGGCTTTAAAATGTAACAAATAAGAGAGAAAATCTTTATCTTAGAAATCTTAGAATTAGTGGAATTTTCACTCCTGTTAGGAAAAACCAAATGAACTCTTCTTTAAAGTAGAATTCTCTTAGGTAGAATAGTCTTCCGAAGAACTCATCCCTATAGTGTTCCTCAGTGGCTTAGTGAAGAAAGTTTCCCTTTATGTTCTGGCAGACCTTTGCTCTTTGAATCTAAAGAGGAAGAATCTTATATTCATGACTAAATGTGGAGCACTTCAAAAATTTCTCAGAAGGTCCTACATAAATCCAAATTTTGATGATCTTTTTTCTAAAAGATGTCTCTTACATCATCTTCCAGAAGTGAATGATCATTTTCTTAGTTTGTGTAGTCTTTCCCACCAGGTTCCAGGTTCTAAGAAGTTAGTTCCTTTCAGGGAAGAAGTTGGTGATTAGAGTTTGGGGATAAGAGATTATGAGTTTTTGTGTCATGAGAAAGACCAGGAAGTGCTCCAGGAAACGAAGCAGAAAGGGGACTGACCAACAAAACCCAGGACAGATTTCCCCCCAGGGAGCCTCCCATTAATCCCTGAAAGCTTGCATAAGGGGCTGCATTGAAAAGACTTCTTTTTAGGAAATATTTTCACCCTCACCTCAGAAATTAGAAAGTATATGTACTTACTTAGAGGAAGTATATTGATTTTTTAAAATCTGTTTGGATATTTGTGGCTTAGTAAAAGAGAGAAGTAACCAAATGTACCCTGGCTCCATGAGCTTAGCTCAGAACTCTAACATCAAGCTTCTATGTTCTTTCTTTCTCTCTCTTAGCGCCTCACTGAAAACTTAATATATGAACAGCCTGAAGACCCTTTGTATTTTTTGCTGTGGCAGGTATGAATTAGACCAAAAGGAAAACAGAACTTTATTTTTAGAGCAGCTTCACATCAACCAAGGACCTTAGAACTGAGTATTGAGAGAAGAGAAGGGAAAGGGAAGATTTCATTAATGGAATCGAGTTTTTTAACTGAGGGTAAGTGTATTCAAATGGAAGTGATAGAACTAGGAAAACTTAAAACATGCAGTGAGGTGAAAAAATTGGAAGCGCCCTCTGAAGCAAGTTTATTTGCTGTCCTCAAAAAAAGTACTAACCTAGCTTCAGTGTGGAGTAGTGGAAAGAATAACGGATTAGGAATCAGGTAACCTACCAGGGGTGAGGAACCTGTGGCCTCGAGGCCACATGTGACTTTCTAAGTCTTCAAGTGTGGCCCTTTGACTGAATACAGACTTCACAGAATCAGTCCCCCTTAATAGAAGAATTTGTTCTGTGAAGTTTGGATTTAATCAAAAGGCCACACTTGAGAACCTAGAGGGCCACATGTTCCCTACCCCTGACTGACCTAAACTCTAGGGTCAGTTCTGTCACTGATTAGTTCTGTGACTGAGCAGGGCAGTTAACTTTTTTTGAGCTTCAGTTTCCTTAGCTGTAAAATGGAAGGGTTTGACTTTGGACAATAGTAGCCTTTTTTGGGGAAAAGATAATGAATTCAGCTTAGATGTTTTAAATGTGGGGTGATAGCAGAATATGTAAAATTCATGAAGTTAATAACTGGATCTCTTGAAAGAGAGCAGACTTGAGGTAGAACTCCTAGGAAAGGAGTGTGAAGAGAATATTCAGCTTTGTTGTTCAGTTATTTCAAACTCTCCATGACCCCATTTGGGTTTTTCTTGGCAAAGATACTGGAGTGGTTTGCCATTCCTTCTCCAGCTCATTTTCCAGGTGAGGAAACTGAGGCAAACAAGGTTAAGTGACTTGCCCAGGGTCACATAGCTAGTTAAGTATCTGAAGCCAAAGTTGAACTCAGGGAAAATTGATCTTCCTGACTTCAGGCCTTGGGTTATACCTATATTTAGAGCATGAGAATAGGACTTGGAGCCAGTAAAGAAAGAACCAAAATGGAGAACAGTATAAAATCATGAAAACCAAGGGGAGTACTCAAGACAGACTCAAGAAACTCTAATACACAAAAGGAAAGGTCAAGGGAAAACAGACTTGTGCTGAGATGAGAAGGAAAGATAGGATTAGTGTGAAGACACAGATGTTTTGAGGTAAAAGTGAGAAGGGAGTTAAGGACAATCTGGCAATATTTTGAGGCGTGTGTGTGTTTGTGTGTTTGTCTGTGTGTGTGTGAGTGTGATATATATATCTTCTAGACACTACTATGTCAACAGCAGATGAATGTAGAAAAATGAGCCATAGCTGGAATAGCCCTGTATAACCTGTATATATGTATCTGTATGAGGGTCGGAAATTTATGGGCCCTGGATTACTTCATACTTCTGCATAGTGATGGCACTCAACCTCTGCAGTAGGAACCAGCAGTCTACACCATCCTGAGTCACATGATCCAGGTTCAGTTTCCATGTTATAACCAACCTTTTACTCATAATCAGTACACAAGACCATACCAAAATGGCAGCAATGGTTCTCAAGATCAGAATGAACTTTTTTTAGCCTATGGTTATCAAATATGATATAGCAATCATATGCTTATAGATCTGGTACTGGAATTGGTGCAGGAATGGACCCTTCAAGGAAAAGTTCTAGCTCTTCTAGGACAGTTACATAAACTAAGGCCCAGAAGGGTTAAGTAACTTGTTCAAGGTCACATTGTTAATAATTGGCAGCAAAAGCCAGGATTTGACTACAGATCCAACCTTCTATACCCCACTATCTCAGAAAAGCTGGAGCTTCCCCATAAAGCAGACAAAAGAATTGTGTGAAAAATAGCCCTCAATTATATCCTTTATCTCTTCATGTTCTACTTCTAGTATTTCAGGGCATAGATACACCTGTGTACAGAAATAATCATTAAAACAGTCATAATCCAGTGGTAGTAATATGTTATGTAGTAATTACAAGTAGAAAAAGAAAAAAGAAACTTGTTTTTTTCCTTTTTATTCTCAGATTCAGGACATAATCAAAGAGAGGAATCAAAGCTAAAACGTGCAAATAAAGAACTTTTCCTCATTCTCAACCACCATCAGTCTCGGAGTCAAATTGACTTTTTTTATGTCAACACAGTTTGTCCATCTGGAAAATGAGTTTGGATAGCTAGCTACTGGCAGTTACTCTGTTTAAATGAATCCACAATTTTCACACTTGATATATAAAGGGCCTCTTTGTAGAATGAATTATCTGGTTATACCATTATCTAAGGATATCCTGTACTCAGTAGCACAAGCTTTTGAGATCATGCCTTTTTGTTCATGAGTTGCACCAGCCTAGAAAACCATCACCACATGGCCACCCTGCTAGTGAAGAGCTAGGCTGGTTCTCAGGCAGACACGGGATACATCTGCCTCTGGAACCAAGCAGTACTTAAAGCCTTTCTGCCTTGGCAGAACTGGCCAAAGTTTGTGCCCTATAGTCACAGACAAAAAAAAAAAAAGGTCACTTCCGTACCATGGTGAGGAGGATTTATTGGAGAATATGAACAAGAATCACATAGGATGAAAATAATAATAAATAACATTTAGATTGTGCCTGCTATGCTCCAGGCACTGTACCAATATTTACAATTATCTCTTTGATTCTCACGGTAGCCCCAGCAGATAGGTGTGCTATTATTATATCATTTGATAGATGAAACCAAGGCAAACGGGATTAAAGTGATTTGCCCGGGGTCACATAGCTGTGACTAAAGCTGGATTTGAAATTTGGTTTTTGACTCTAGGCCTGTGTTCCATCTGTTGTGCCACCTAGCTGCCCCAGAATTGAAAAGGCATGAGTGAGTTGGAACTTTAACCACTGGGGGGCGTATTCACATCACTGAGATCAAAGATCCAGTCAACCTTCAATTACTGTTATTTATCTCCAAAAGATCTGTGTAATAATACAGATATATATGTATAGACACATAAATATTTACATGCACACATGCATATATACACATACATACATATATCCCAGAGAGTCTAAGAAAAGGTCTGTGCACGCACACACGTCTAACATGTAGGTCATATGGAATTTTTTGGTCTGGACTTTTGATTTTATTGATGTAGGGAACTCCCATTATGGAAACTCCAATGACTTAATCTAAAACTTAAGTCTAGAGTGTTGCCTGGGGCCCTGAGACATTAAGTAACTTTCCTAGGACTCGGAGACTTGCCTTGTGCCCACTAGGCCACTCTTTCTCTAATGTGTTCGTTATATAGTAATAATAATGCTAACATTTATGTAGTGCTTTCAGTTTTGCAAAGCCCTTAGCAAATATTATCTTATTTGATCATCACAGCAAGTGTGGGAGCCAGGTGCTGTTATTATCCTTCTTTTACAGATGAGGACACTGAAGCAAACAGTGGTTAAGTGACTTGCCCAAGATCACACAAATAATAAGTGTGTGCAATCAAATTTGAGCTCAGGTCTTCCTGGTTCCAGATCTAGTACCCCATCCATTACCCCCCTCTCTCTCTCTCTCCTCTTCCTCCCCTCCACTGCTCCCAATAAGTGTATTTACACACACATTTTGGAACAGACTTGTGATTTGATAAGTGCAAGGAATTCCCCCATGAGGAAACTCCCTTCAATCAATGCAGATTGACACTTATTCTATAACATATGTAGTCATAGAAAATTGCCTGGAGCAGTTAGGTGACTTGCCCAGTGTCATACTACTAGTATACATCAAAGGCAAATATTGGATCTAAGCCTTCTTGACTCAGGCCAGCCTTTTCTCTACTGTTTCATACTCTGTGTATCTATGTGTATGTGTACATATTCTATGTTCCTGATGACTTTGACTTTGGTACACAGGACCAGCCTAGCTTATTTCAGAGAGGCTTACCACCAGGTTAGCCACAGGTAATGAATTTTTTGGCCAAGAAACTCTCAAAGTTCATGTACTAAAAATTGGTGTGAAGACTATCCACACCAATGAAATCATAGATTCTTAAAAGTATAAAGATTATATATCCCCAGACTTCACAATCCTATATATGCATATATGTATAATATATGTCAAGTACTATTAGTCACTTCTGTCTCCTAATGGAAGAATACTATCTCCATATTTCTCTAGGTCTTCCCCTTTAGCTGTGCAGGCTGTGGTAGTCTCAGATCATGATGACATCCATCCCTAGCAATCGTAGCCCTGATTCCATCCAACCCTAGCAATTTTAGCCTTCTAATTCTTAATGCTGTTGCAAAAGGCCAACTCTTTACACACCCAAGGGAGAGGCAGTGTCACCTCCTTTATCCCTTGAAGATCATGGTAGCCTGTGTGCAGTGTTGTAACCAGTTCAACTGGTATTTAAACGCAAAAAGTCTTCATTGGTATGAGACTGTGTGAGTATCTGTTCAGAAACCATGAATGATGATACTACTTCTGTGAGGTGAACCTTATTCTTCATTTCTCTCTGAACTTTAAGCAGACTTGGTTCTCAGCACTTCAGCTAATACCCTGGTAACACAACCTTTGAATGTGTCAAAATAAATGGTAGAGCTAGGTATTATGCTTCTTTCAGGTAAGCAACTTTTTAACATCTGGATTTTATTTTCAAAGGATTATATTTATACATTTAAAAAGCTTATTTAATTCATGACCATTAAGTTGCTTGCCTATAAAGTGAGAGTTTTAGAATAGCAAAAAGAACTGTAGTGACTTTGACAGTCTAGTGAAAGCTATGGACCCCTTCTCTGAATTATGTTCTAAATGCGTAAAATAAAATAAATAGAATTACAAAGGAAATCAATTATCTTGAAATTCAGCAAGCAAAATGTCCAAAAGAAGTTCATGATCTTCAGATTAAGAAGTTCTTATCTAGGCCATTCTATACCTAAAAAAGAATGTACCTAACAATGAATATTCAATATAATGTAACATTCTTTAGAACCAAAAAAAAGTGTTTTGTGGATCCATGAGTCTTAAAAAATAAAGATATGCGACCAGGGAGCCTGCTTGTTGCAGACATACATAATGGCAGCACAGGACATTTGAAGCTGCCCGGACTCTGTATACAGAGGACCAGGCTGCAAATCTGACTTCCAATGCTTGATATCTGCATGACCTTTGACAACTCACTTAAGTTCCTTTGGCCTCAGTTTCCTCATCTGTAAAATGGAGAAGTTGAACTAGATGGTATCTGAGGCCCCTTCAAGTTCTAGGTCTTTGATCTTATGTTCTATGAAAGCAAATAAATGACCAGAGAAGAATAGGAATAAAATTAAAGTGGTCCTATTGATTTATCAATGGATAGAGTGCCAGCCCTGGAGTCAGGAGAACCTGAGTTCAAATGTGGCCTCCAATACTCACTAGTCATGTGAACTTGGGCTAGTCACTTACCCCTGTTTGAGTCAGTTTAAATCACTCCCGTATCTTTACCAAGAAAACCCCAAATGGGGTCATGAAGGGTTGGATATGACTAATCAACTAAACAACAACAACATCCACGATTTTCCAGAGATATTGAAACCATCAGTCTTACTGGTGCATCAGTGATTAGGAAGAAAGTTTATTGTCTATTGAGAAAGAAATGTTAAGAGATCAACTTCCCCATTTCTTCCCACCCATCACTTTTCAGCTTTTTTGTGCTGTCTTTCTCCATTAGATTGTAAGCTTCTTGAGGACAGGACTTTCTGCTTGTATTCATGTTCTCACCTTAGCACAGGGCCTGGCACTTAACAAAAACTTAATGAGTGCTTGTTAACTGACTTCCAGCCATGATTACTTATAATTCAGTAGTTTATTAGTTTATATCAAGACTTTTCTAGTTCTCATTTCCCTATTACTGAACAAATTCAAGCAAACCCACACTGGTTCCTGTAGTGCCTCCATATACCATACTTGCTTCTTGACCAGTGCTGTCAACTACTTTGCCACGATACTCTAAGCCATTTTAACTACAGATGTCACAATAAAGATAGGATTCTATTGGCAGGGATCTCACTAGAAACCAAAGACCAAAAGTAGGATGTGACATAGGGAGCGATCTGACCAAGTAGCCTTGTTGGAGCCATCTTCTCAAATACAGAAGCTGCCCAGTCATGATAATATGAATAGCTCTCACTTGGGTAGTAGCACATACATTTTGGGGCACACTCAATTCCTATTCCTGTATTCAGAAAGCATCTGTCCTTCTGAGCTAGTTATTCTTAATCAGAGCACATGGAGTTATAAGAAAGGACTCAGGTCAGATGCCATTAGCAGTGTGCAGATAATGAAGAAAGATTGGTCCTTGTGGTATTTGTTGTCATTTGCTAGGTTTAGGGTTGTAAGGAGATTGTCCAGTTGCTCAGAGACCCTGCTGTGGATTTAACTGTCCTAGGGAGTGTTTGCCCAAGGGTCATCAGAGTCAACTCAAGTGAGCTTCACTGTCAGTGTGACAATGTCTATAGAGAGTGAAAGTTTGCCTTCAAATAGCCAATTTCAACCGGAGGAGTGCTACCAAAAACAGAAAAGAAAGATGTTTCCCTTTGAGGCACATGTTGGAAAAAGAGACACTGTTCCCAACCCCAAGCTGTTGATGAGTATATCATATGTCTTATGGAATCTATGTATGTTACTCGGGCAGTCAACAAGCATTGATTAAATAAATGCCTTCTATGTGCTAGGCAATGGCAATACAGAGACAAAAATGAAAGTCTTTTCCCTCAAGTGGTTTGCATTCTCTCTGAATATGATGATAACCAGGAGGTTGACTATTACAGTGATCTAGAGTGGAAGAGGATTCGAAGATGAATTTGAAGGGGTATTGCCTAGACATTCCTGAGCCTCTGGCAGGCCTATATTCTTGACTTCCTGCTTCTAAGGTTTCCTCTCTCCCATGCTTCAACCCCTATTAGGAAAGCAAAGATGGGATAACTTAGATTATCTTTCTTTCTCTTCCTATACCTCTCTTCCAATTAAAGATTATTTAAAAATTCAATGAATGTGTATATTTTTTTCTCACCTACTTGAAAATTCTTACCATTTGTATTATCCTATGAATGTGTTTTTGTGTTTTGTGTCTATGTGCATGAGAGTGGATGGCTGTATACATAGAACTTATGTCCTAAAGCAGTGCTGAATTCACATTTAATTAACATAGTTCATATTTTGAATGCTTCTCAATAATTATATCTTTGACAAGAAAACCAAACCAAATCAAAAAAACAAAACTCTATTACAGTTGGGCCTCAGAAGAGAAGAAAAAATGTATCTCCTTCTTTTCTTTAAGTAGCAACCCAGAGACAGAGGCCCTGTCACTAGTCTGTCCCCTACAGCCATTATTCTGGGAAACAACTGCAATGGAGATAGAGACCTACCATCATCCCTTCAAGGCAAATCAGCCAAGTGCTCTTAAGGAAGACAAGAATAAACAAAGAAAAAATTTTATTACTCTCTAATTAGTTTGCTGTTTAGCAATTTCCACTTACTAAGTGCCATTCAACACAAGGACTGTTCCAAAGGTTCTTGTTTCTCCTCAAACATCCCACAACAGCCCCTCCTTCCATCTACTCAACTGGGCATCTCAACTCTTATTTCCCTGGGAAAGCTGAGGACATTCACCAGGAGCTCCCTGTCTCTCCTCATCATCATCTACATTACTCAAATGCTTTCCATCACTATCTTCTCCTTCACCCCATCTCACATTAGAAAGTGCCCCTTGACATCCTGGATCTCATTCTCTCCTATCTCTAGTAAATTGCCCCCACAACCATCTCCACTCTCTCAAATATGCACATATTTTTCCCCATCCTTAAAAAAAGCTTCACTTCATCTAATTATCCCTACTAGCTATTATCCCACATCTCCAACCGTCTCCACAAAACCCTGAGGAAGTCACTAGGTATCTTCTCTTCTTGCCTTCTAACTCTCCTTTTCAATCTGAAATCCAATCTCATTAACTGAAACTGCTCTTTCCAAAGTTAACCAGTTATCTCCAGATTTCCAAATCTAACAGCCCTTTTTCAGTCCTCATCCTTCTTGAAGAGAGTTCAACCTTTGGATACTGTCCATCACTGCTTTTGGAAGGTTTCTGTGAAACTAATCTCTTCCAATTCCTGTAGCAGTCTCACTACTCCTTCTCAGTATCCTTTGATGGATCTTTATATTCAGGTCATATCTATTGACTGTAGATGTCTCTCAAGGCTCTACCTTGGGCCCTCTTTTCTTGTGCTTCTATACTACCTTTGTGATTTCATTAGCCCCCAGGGTTAAGTGACCTGCCCATGATCACACAGCTACTAAGTACCTGAGGCCAGCTTTGAACTCATAAAGATGAGTCCTCCTGATTCCAAGCCCAGTACTCTATCCACTGTGCTATCTAGCTGCCCTCAGGCAATAGGAATGAAATGCTACTGTGCTATTAGAAACAATGGATATGGAGGCCATATGGTACAGTAGAAAGGTTATAATTTTGGAGTTAGGAGATTGAATTCAAATACTGCCACTATCAGTACCTTCCTGTGTGACCTTAGACAAGTCATTCAATCTTTCTAGGCTTCTTTCCTCATCTATAAAATGAAGGGATTGAACTAAATGACCTTCTTTAAGATGATTGTAGAGGGGTAGAGCCAAGATGGCGGAGTAGAAAGACACAAAAATGCAGGCTCTCCCCACACAACCCATAAAATACCTGTAGAGAGGGACACTCAACAAATTTTGGAGCAGCAGAAGTGGAGAATAACAGAGTGGAGATTTCCAGCCCAGGGTGACCTGAAAGGCCCATGGGAAAAGTCTGTTGCACTGGACTTGGAGAGGAGCCTAGCCCAACCTTAGCAGAGGAGGCAGCTCGAGGACAGCCTTTGGGGGTGGAACGTCCAGTCACAAATCCCCAGTCCTAGCAGCAGCAGGTTCAAAGATCCCTCAACCCACAGGCAGCAAAGGTGAGTGATGGGGGTTTTTCAGCTGGCTGGGAAGGGAGAAGGGCCTTCCCATAGCTCCGGCCTCAGGCAGCAGCTGCAGAGGCCACATTGTCTTGCAGCAGAGGTTCCCACTTCAGCCCCTTCAGCAGCCTGAATCCATTGTTGGTTCGTAAAACCCCTGGGGGCACTGAGGAGTTAATTATTACCTCAGCCTTGTGTAGAGGCCCTAAGAGAGCTGGACTTGGTCTCACACTGAATGGTGTCTCTGCCCCCACAGCCTGACTGAATCCCACCTCCCCCACCCCCACCCCCAGTGCTAACTTGGTGGACATGGAGGCCAGGTGGCTGTGGAGAGGAAACTCTGTTAAGATTCTGGGCACAAAAATCTCTATCTGCTCCCAGACTAGTATACATGCTTGATTGTGCCACCTTGGAGGAACTGACATCTTACAGATTCCCAGAGTATACCCTACTCTTAACAAAGGACCAAAGTAAGTAAGTAACTGGTTGGGAAAATGCCCAAAAAAGGGGAAAAAATAAGACCATAGAAGGTTACTTTCTTGGTGAACAGATATCTCCTCCCATCCTTTCAGATGAGGAAGAACAATGCTTAACATCAGGGAAAGACATAAAAGTCAAGGCTTCTGTATCTCAAACATCCAAAATAAATATTTAATGATCTCAGACCATGGAAGAGCTCAAAAAGGATTTTGAAAATCAAGTAAGAGAGGTGGAGGAAAAACTGGGAAGAGAAATGAGAGAGATGCAAGAAAAGCATGAAAAGCAGGTCAACACCTTGCTAAAGGAGACCCAAAAAAATGCTGAAGAAAATAACACCTTGAAAAATAGGCTAACTCAAAAAGAGGGTCAAAAAGCCAATGAGGAGAAGAACGCTTTAAAAAGCAGAATTAGCCAAATGGAAAAGGAGATTCAAAAGCTCACTGAAGAAAAATAGTTCTTTCAAAATTAGAATGGAACAGATGGAGGCTAATGACTTTATGAGAAACCAAGAAAACACAAAACAAAACCAAAAGAATGAAAACATGGAAGATAATGTGAAATATCTCATTGGAAAAACAACTGACCTGGAAAATAGATCCAGGAGAGACAATTTAAAAATTATGGGCCTACCTGAAAGCCATGATCCAAAAAAGAGCCTAGACATCATCTTTCATGAAATTATCAAGGAAAACTGCCCTGATATTCTAGAACCAGGGGGCAAAATAAATATTGAAAGAATCCACTGATCACCTCCTGAAAGAGATCCAAAAAGAGAAACTCCTAGGAACATTGTGGCCAAATTCCAGAGTTCCCAGGCCAAGGAGAAAATATTGCAAGCAGCTAGAAAGAAACAATTCAAGTATTGTGGAAATACAATCAGGATAACACAAGATCTAGCAGCTTCTACATTAAGGGGTCAAAGGGCATGGAATATGATATTCCAGAAGTCAAAGGAACTAGGACTAAAACCAAGAATCACCTACCCAGCAAAACTGAGTATAATACTTCAGGGGGGGAAATGGTCTTTCAATGAAATCAAGGACTTTCAAGCATTCTTGATGAAAAGACCAGAGCTGAAAAGAAAATTTGACCTTCAAACACAAGAATCAAGAGAAGTATGAAAAGGTAAACAGCAAAGAGAAATCATAAGGGACTTACTAAAGTTGAACTGTTTACATTCCTACATGGAAAGACAATATTTGTAACTCTTGAAACTTTTTTCAGTATCTGGGTAGGTGGTGGGATTACACACACACACACACACACACACACACACACACACACACAGAGTACAGGGGGAATTGAATAAGATGGGATCATATCTTAAAAAAATGAAATTAAGCAGTGAGAGAGAAATATATTGGGAGGAGAAAGGGAGAGGTGGAATGGGGCAAATTATCTCTCATAAAAGAGGAAAGTAAAAGATTTTTCAGTGGAGGGAAAAAGAGGGGAGGTGAGAGAAAAAACATGAAGCTTACTCTCGTCACATTTGACTAAAGGAAGGAATAAAATGCACACTCATTTTGGTATGAAAACCTATCTTACAATACAGGAAAATGGGAGAGAAAGGGATAAGCAGGGTGGGGGGGATGGTGGAAGGGAGGGCAGTGGGAGGAGGGAGCAATTTGAAGTCAACACTTGGAGAGGGACAGAATCAAAAGAGAATAGAAGCAATGGGGGGGGCAGGATAGGATGAAGGGAAATACAGTTAATCTTACACAACACGACTATTATGGAAGTCATTTGCAAAACTACACAGATATGGCCTATATTGAATTGCTTGCCTTCCCAAAGGGAATGGGTGGGGAGGGTGGGGTAAAGAGAAGTTGGAACTCAAAGTTTTAGGAACAATTGCTGAGTACTGTTCTTGCAACTAGGAAATAAGAAATACAGGTAATGGGGTATAGAAAGTTATCTTGCCCTACAGGACAAAAGAGAAGATGGGGATAAGGGAAGGGAGGGATGTTAGAAGAGAGGGCAGATTGGTGATAGGGGCAATTAGAATGCTGGGTGTTTTGGGATGGGGGGAGGGGATAAATGGGGAGAAAATTTGGAACCCAAAATTTTGTGGAAATGAATGTTGAAAACCTAAATAAATAAATTTTTTTTAAAAAGATGATTGTAGGTCTCATATACATTTAAGTGTTCTGGGACTTGATGCAGGTAGTACAATGTGATCTACAAATAAAAGTATCTAGGATGCCTTGCCAGATATAGGAAATTCCTCTTCCTTTTAGACTCTATATTGGATATACACTATGATAATGGCAAACACCTTGGTCTGGAACATCCTGTTTTGTGGTTTGTATATTTTATATTGATAATCAAGGAATCATTAAACAAAATTTTTTCTGTTAAACTTTTCAAGAAACCATGTGTGATTTTGACAAATGCACTGGAGATACCTTATTCAGAAAAGAAGCTATAAGGTTGTGTTTTGCTCTTCTAAATCAAGTGGTTTTTTATAATGACAAAGAGTGAGTACAGTGGGTCTAGTATTTAGTATACCTTTCAGTAAATTGTTTGACTGTAAGGATGTGGTCTGCTGTAGAATATCACTGGAGATAGCTTTCTGGTTCCTCTCTCAAACCTTCATCAAGGATGTGTAGAATTTTCTTGTGAAAATTTTTGAGAGATGGAAAAGTAAGAATATGGGCCTGTCACTATTGATATTTTTTCAGTTGCTTTTGGGGAGGGAAGAGTGGGCCAGGTCAAGAGTCAGAATCAAGGCCAGAATCAAGATTTTTCCAAGCCTTTGGTACCCTCCTCTCCTTTAGATAACTATCTTTGTTTCATTAGCTCCCACGTCAAAAGAATTCATCACCAAATGACCAACCTACTTTCTAGGAGTCCCATTATACTTAGTTGGGCTGGGCAATGGAAAAACAACTTGGTCTGTTTCCAGGACCATAGGCAAAGCCTTCCTAATATGGTAGAACCTGCTAAAGCCTACATTCCTTTTGTCATAACATTGAAAATCAAGGATCACTGCCACTCTACAATCAGGGTAGATGTTTGTATATAATTTGATATTTAAAAAATAATTTGATATTTAAAAAATAATTTCCTCTTTCAGTCATAAAACAAGTTTTTTGTTGCTGTTTTCCTATGAATCAACACCATTTACTTATTGCATCATTATTTAATATTTGGTTTTGTTGAATTATGTTATCTAAGTGTACAGAGTCTCTGCTTTTCTATATTTCCTTGTACATTTGCACTAGGGCACGTGACTAAGTTTTACTTAAGATGCATGAATGTCTGGAAAAAGATATAATTTTTGCTTTTTTTATTGAGTTTTCTCTATTTTTATTAGCTCTATCTCTCTGTCTCTCGTTATTACTTTTTAAAATATATTTCTGACAATTTTATCTTATCAAATGTGCAGTGTGAAAATGTCCTGCTATTATAGCTATATCCTGATTAGTATGAATAATGAATTTCATGAAGTGGTTGTGTTTGAATTTTCATTGGATTTCCTTGAGCTATAACCTATTACCATATAGTACATATAATTACAACTTCAAGAAGTACAAATTCAAATAATGCAACCATTTCATGGGATTCATTGTTCACATTAATCAGGACCTAGTTATACCATTTTTTTCTTATTATAAGTCTGTGTGGGGTTTTCTTGTGTGGATTGTGCTGTACAATTATTATATGTGTATGTATTTTTAAAAGATATATTCTCATTTAGTGTAGAAACTTTTAGCATAATATAATGTCCTTTTTTGCCTCTTTAATGTTTTTTGGTCTAAATTCAACCTTATCTGAAACCATTAATGCCCCTATCACTTTTTCTGATTTGATAGGGGCATGATCAATTTGAGACCAGTTTTTTGCTTTCAGTCTCTTTATACTTCTTTGAATTGAAAGTGATTTAAACCAGATATTATTGGACTCTGCATTTTAATCTACCCTTTGACCTTTTCTCATTTAATGTTAAAATTGTTAGGTTTGTCTTTCCTTCAGTCATTCTATTTAAGGAAACCACATTTTCTTAGTTGTATAAGAAATATAGAATGTAAGCTTTTTAAATCAAGAACTATTTCAATTTTTTGGTCTTTCAATCCCTAGCACATAGCATGATGTTGGTACCTAAGCAGCATAAATAAAAGCTTGTTGAATTGAACTATTTCTATTATTAATCTAAATTTAACAGAACTGAATAAATTCAGTGTTCATCTGTCATGTATTACTAAAAATATAAAGGTTACCTTAAATTGAACAAGATCTCACTTTGAGATAAACAAGACCTCACTTTGAGATAAATTACTCAACCTCTCCTTTGGGTGTGAACTTTTGCTGCTCTTGTATTTTATTCCTTTTGTTTTTCTGGGGGAAACAAATCCTTCTAATGGCATTCTAGCCAATATAGAATTGGGAGAGTTATCACATGTAGCTAGCAATTGTTTTATCTTGCTATACAGAGTGTGAATTGTTTGAAATAATTATCTTTTCTGCTAGGGAAGGTGGCCAAGCCATACCAGATTTTAAATTGTTTTATAAAGCAGCAAAACACCAAAACTACTTGGTACTGGCTAAGAAATAGAGTGGTGGATCAGTGGAATAGGTTAGGTACACAAGGCACAGTAGTTAATAACTGTAGTAATCTACTGTTTGATAAACCCAAAGACTCTTGCTTCTGGGATAAGAACTCGCTATTTGACAAAAACTGCTGGGAAAACTGGAAAATAGTATGGCAGAAACTAGGCATAGAACAACATCTTACACTGTATAACAAAATAAAGTCAAAATGGGTACAGGATGTAGATATAAAGACTGATACTATATAAGCAGACTAGAAAAGTAAGGAGTAGTTTACCTGTCAGATTTATGGAGAATGGAAAAATTTATGACCAAACAAAAGATAGAGAACACTATGAAATAAAAAGTGGATAACTGTGATTACATTAAATTGAAAAGGTTTTGCATAAACAAAGCCAATGCAACCAATATTAGGAGGGAAGCAGAAAACTGGGAATTTTTACAACTAGTGTTTCTGATAAAGGCCTCATTTCTAAAATATATAGAGAACTGAGTCAAATTTATAAGAGTACAAATCATTTCCCAATTGATAAAGGGTCAAAGGATATGAACAAGCAGTTTTCAGAGGAAGAAATTAAAGCTATCTATAGACATATAAAACATGTTCTAAATTTCTATGGATTAGAGAAATTCAAATCAAAACAACTCTGATGTACCACATCACACCTATCAGATTCGTTAACATGACAAAACAGGAAAATGATAAATGCTAGAAGATGTGGGAAAATTGGAACATAAATGCATTGTTGGTGGAGTTGTGAACTGATCCAACCTTTCTGGAGAACAATTGGGAACTATGTCCAAAAAGGCATAAAAATGTATATACCCTTTGACCCAGCAATACCACTTCTAGGTTTGTATCCCAAAGAGATCATGCAAATGGGAAAGGACCCACATGTATAAAAATATTTGTAACAGCTCTTTTTGTGGTGACAAAGAGCTGGAAACTGAGGGGATACCCATCAGTTGGGGAATTGCTAACAAGATGCGGTATCTGAATGTAATGGAATATTATTGTACTATAAGAAATGATGAGCAGGTGGACTTCAGAAAAACCTAGAAAGACTTACATGAACAGATGCTGAGTAAAGAGAGCAGAACCAGGAGAATGTTGTACACAGTAATAGCAACAGTGTTTACTGACTAACTTTGATAGACTTTTCTCTTAACAATGCAAGGATCCAAGACAACTCCAAAAGACTCATGATTGAAAATGCTGTCGACATCCAAGAAAAAAATTATGGAGTCTGAATGCAGACTGAAGCATAATATTTGCTATCTCTCTCTCTCTCTCTCTCTCTCTTTTTTTTTTTTTTTTTTGGTTTGTTTCTTCATTCTCATGGTTCCTTTGATTGGTTCTAGTTCTTTACAACATGACTAATGTGAAAATAGGTTCAATATTAATGTATATGTAGAGCTTATATAAAATTACACATCATATTGGGATAGGGGAGACATGGAGAGAAAATTTAGAACTCAAATCTTATGGAAGCGAACATTGAAACATAAAAATAAATAAATGTTTTTTAAAAATTATCTTTTTTACTAGAAAGCTTCATTATTGTTTAAAGACTTCCTGGAAGTGGCCATATCTCCCTAAAGTCTGCCTTTTTTTTCTTTTATATATCTCCTGACTTCATATAACATACTGAGTTTTGCTAATTATACAACTCTAGGTTTAAGAGCCATACTTCAAAATTTCATAGATACTGTGTTCCATTTTCTGAAGTACAAGTTTTATTGATATATTTTGTTTTTGTACCACCTAATAGCTCCAATGTATCTTCTCTCCCCCTCCTGGAGGGTTATTCCTTATATCAACAAATAAAAAATAAAAGAAAATAGTCCAGCAAAACTAACCAGAATCAATCAATTCTGATTCTATATGCAATGTTTCTACACAGCCATGATTCAAGACAGCAATCATTTTGGAGGGGAGTTCACCTTCTTTGTCACCTTCAGCAACAACTATTGACCAACTGTCATCAGCAAAGAGCCATAGGAGTGGCAACACCTCCTAGACCACCCTTACAACCATCTTTGGAGGAAACACTGCCTTGTGTTGGCAAGGGGCCAGCCATCCCCATCAGCTGCTAATCAGCTGCCATACACAGGGCAGGCCAGCCAGACTAGCTGAAGGAACTGGGTACTCTGAGGGAGAGATAGGAGCCAGAATGTGCCAGGTGAGTCAAACCATCACCACTCCTCATTCTTTGACCACCATCTCCCCCTCAGATTCTAATGGAGACAGCCCAGTTGTCTGAACCCAAGAGCCTTGGTAATAGCCATCCTTCCAGCTCAGTGCCCTCAAACATCATCCTGGAAACAAGATTTGGAGAGATGCAGCCTGGCAACAACTCTTGCAGGTGCTTCAGTTAGCTACTGTTGACCAAGAAAAGAAAGTTTTTGCAGCCAGAGTCTTTGACACCATCGAAGTTTGACCTCAGAAACTAATCAATAGAAATGACATTAGAGAAGTTGCATTAACATCTACTTTGCCTCTGGACCCTAAGGTTCATGGGATCTTTCCATATGCCTTGTAGCTAGGGTCTTCCATATATGTTATCTCTTCCATTAGAATGTGAAATTCTTGACAGCAGGGACCATCTTATTTTTCTATTTGCATTTGTACAGTTTAGCCCTGTGCTTTGCACATAATAAGGATTTAACAAATACTTTACTTATTCATTTATTCTAGATCCATAGTCCTTCACCTCTGCAAAGAAGAGGAGGTGCTTCCCCCTATCTTCTTCATGGCTAAGCTTGGTTATTTTAATATCACAGTTTTGATTGTTTTGTTGTTCTTTCCATTTACATTGTTGTGGAGTTATGTATATTGTTTTCCTCCTTCTGGGTACTTCACTTTGCACCACTTAATACATGTCTATCTATGTTTATATTCATTATGTTTTCACTTTTTGTTCTAATATTCTGTTACATTCATGTTCCACAATTTCCTTAGGTATTCTCCTTTGTTTCTAGCTTTTTGCTACTACAAAAGTCCTGCTGTATTGATGTCTATGGAATCTTTCTTTTTACTATGGATCTCCTATATGCCTAGCAGTGGGATCTCTGGGACACAAGGTATGGGCAATGTAGATGCTTTCTTAGCTTAATTCCAAATTGATTTCCCAAGTGTTTGGTAACAACCTACACCCCTCAGACCTCACGTGGCATTGCCCTACACCTCCCTAATAAACTTACCATGTCATATTGCGTGTTATAATGATTTACTTATGTATCTTATTCCTCCTACAGAATTCTAAATTCCTTAGGGGTTAAAAAAAAACCCACAAAAACTATGTATTTGTAACTCTACCAGTACACTGATCCACACACAACAGAAATTTAAGATTTATAGATTTTTAAGCTAACCATGTGACCAATAAACATGTAATAAACACCATGCTTTTCTTGACACTGGGAATACAAATACAAAGAATTAAATAATCCTTACTCTTAGAAACTTAAGGTCTAATAGGGGAGTGCATGGGGAGGAGGGAGACTCGAAGTACATAAGTAAGAATCGACATGTAGCAGTACTCTGAACTTACTTCTTCAACCCACTTGTGCACTAGCAGATCAGGTCCCTGGAGGGCAGCTGTATCTCCCGCTCATGGTTCTGGGGTAAACCCTAAGGGATTATGGGATTTTCTAAAAGTCTATTGGCCCAAATTCCCATTCTAATATGTTGACCCCAACATCAGTTGCCAGTGGTTAATGCTCCAATATCATTTAATCCGTTTATATCAAGTAGCTTTCAGCAAAGTCATATTGACTAGAAAGATATAAAAAGAACAGAAGTACAAACAGGTCTTCCCAAACTGGAAGTATATCTTCCCTCTCTACCACCTCAGATCCTGGACAGAATGGGCTCAAATTTAAAGCAGTTTTTATCAAGTGTTTGTGCCACCAAATTCTCTTCTGAATGGAGCTTAGTCAATGGATAGAATTGCTCCCTGGCTTGCAAAACATGGTATCTTGGCTGCTATGTTGGGTTACTGCTAAGCTAAATCTTACAGGGCAATCCTCTGGGCTTTGGCTATTGGAAAACTCTGTTAGCTCTTCTGACCTTTCAAGGCTCATAATGTCATTCCATCTCCAGTCTTCCTTCACCTAAGAATCAGGAAATAAATGCATGCAACAGAGCCAGAAGCAACAACAGGGCCATCCATCCTCAGGCATATCATCCTGGTTGGGGAGAGTAGACTGCTGGCACTATCCCTCCCTCCCTTCCCCTACCAGAAACTTAGAACAAGTCTTTCCTTGATTACCAACAGAAGAAAGAGAGAAATGAGTCATCCTTTTGTATGAGCATTCAATTCTGCCTCAGAAGACAAATCAAAAGACTTGTCATCACCACCCAGTAATCAGACAGGAGGAGGTAGTCATAGGGTTAGGGTTAGTGTGCTCTCAAGTGGAGAGCTAGGTCCCTCTTTTGCATGTCATCACAGATCTTGGAAAACAGGAAGCATCCACAAAGACCCCTGCTAACGCTTCTAGGACTAGGCCCTCATTGACCAGTCCCTATTTTGTACAAAACTAATATAAAGAAATTAAAAGAAATACTAGGTAGCTAAATATATGGTACCTAGGGGTGGTGAGCACCAGCAGGAAAACCTTCATCTATAAGGCAATGCTTGAACTGTGCTTTAAAGGAACAGAAGGATTATATGAGGTGTGGGTAAGGATCAGGTATATTCTAGGCATGAGAGACAAAGCAAAGGAACAGAGATAGGAGTCTGGCGTGAGCCAACTTTCATTTATACATTAGAAATCAGCAAATGGTAGAAATCAGATTTTGTTGATTGTCTAGATGAGTGGTATCAAGCTCAAACAGAAATGCATCCCTGCCTACAAAAATTGACTTGAAAAACCACAAATTAACATTATATATGTTGTATTGTATGTTCTTTTTTTTTTCATTTTAATCTGGTTTGCATTGGGGAGTTTTGCAGATCACAACTGGCTATGAATTTGATATTTCTGGTCTAGACTTAGGAAAGTGATGGAGAAAAAATGTTAATAGCATAGATTAAATTTGAAAGTGTGTCAGCATACATTTTTTCTTCTGAGAGCCAGTTAAATGTTTATCAACACACACACCCCTGTGTGCAGAACAGAGAGTAGGCTACTTTGGCTTGATCTTAAGAGTGTGAGACAGGGAATAATGTATAAGGAAGTCAAGAAGATCAGCTTGTGATCTTCTTGTGGCCAGGTTGTGAAGGGCTTTAAAAGCTAAACAGAGAAGTCTGTATTTTGGGAGTTACTGGAATTTCTTGAGTCAAAGTGAAATGGTAAAATCTGTGAGAAAAAGAATCACTTCCACTTTATATGGACAATATACCTGAGTAAGGAAAATCAATTTTGTGGGCTGTTATGATAATCTAAGCAAGAAGTTTTGAGGGTCTGAGCTAAAGTGGTAACTGTGTGAGTAGAGAGAGAACCAATGCTAGAGATGTGGTAGAAAGAAAATGAGAATCTGATAAATGTATAAAACTAGCTTGGCAATGGCTCCAGACCTTCCTGCAGAGTCAGAAAGACTTAAAGGCCTGCTCCTGCCGCCTACGGTCTCTGTGATCCTGAACAAATCACTTAACCTCTTAGATAACTCTTTAAGACTGGAAATGGCAGAAGAGTTGTTGATCAGCATTGATAGAGAGAATTTCTTCACTGAGAGTTCCTTCTACCAATGAAATCACAGGTTTGAACTTACCCCTACACTACAAAGAAAGTGCATAAAGGAGTATAAAATTCTAAGAGATTGCAAATTGTTCATGAACCATCACCCAGGTCATTAACATCTGATTTTACATAGATCAGATTCAATTTTGGGTAATGGACCCCAAATCATATCACTTTGGTTCACTTTGTTCCTACCCATAGTTTTCTCTGGGTACCTTAGAAAATAAGTCATGACTAGGTATCTTATACTGAGGTAAGAGTCCTCATTTCCCATGTAAACTCTCCAAGTTACAATGCAGATGAGATATGACATAATGAGATATAAGACAACCTTGATCTCACCACACAGAAAATTCAAAATACCATAAAGGATTCACACTGTCACATACTGGCTGCAACAATTCTCTTTTTCTGTGAGTCTCATATCTCCCAAAACCAATGGATCTCTACAGTCCTCTAACCTTACAGAAGTAAATGCCTGGACCCTCCTCAGAAGTAAATGAACTTGAAGTTGCTAAAGAAGGACACCCCTTCACTCCATCCCTAGAATTTTGGTGAGTCTTTTATTCTTCCCAGAAGCCCATACAGGAAACCAGTTCTGTGGGTTTGAACTCACCTTGAAAGGGAATAATCTTGGGGTTGCTGGAGAGGCAACCCCCTTTTCCACCAGACCTGCACTGTCTGCATAACATATAAGGATAAAAGAATCAAGTTGATTTTGTGGGGGATTTTGTCTGCTTTATCATGGTTCAGTCCCTAACTGCTTGTAGCTCTCTGGCTGTGAGCAAGATCCTCATTCCAGTAACTAATGACACACCTTTAAAAGGCCAGGGGTCAGGAACTCTCATTATTGGGCCTTTGGTTCTTCCTTCCATAGCTGCCATCTCATGAAATAAAAGTTTGCATCACTGCTTTTCTGTAGCTAGGACGATGGATTTGTTCAGGACTTCTTCTGGAGCCATGTAAGCAAGAGGCCTTAATTACCATTACTCCTCCCAGTCACCTCTTGTACTGGAAAGGAGAGCATGTTCCTTATGGTACACTGGAAAAGGATTCGGGTTCAAATCTTGTCTCTGATGTTCACTACCTATTTGACCTTGGCCAAGCTACCTACCTGGCCCTCAATTTCCTCATCTGTAAAAAATGAGAGTTTGAACACCAGATGTCGTGGTACATACTTGTAATTGGGGCTACTGAGGGGGCCAAGATTAAAGGGTCTTTTGAACTGGGGAAGAGTGAGATGCAGTGGGCTCTACTGATCAGGAGTAGGAGCTGGGTGGGGCCACTAGATTGCCTGAAGAGGGGTGAACTAGCCAAGGTCAGAAATGGAGTGGGTCAAAGCTCCCATGGCAATCAGCCTCTGCAAGATGACAAGACACAGTCTTTAAAAAACAAAAGTTTCAAAAACTGAGGGAATTGGAATAGGAGGCCTCTGAAGTACCTTTCCACATGAGATCTATGATCCTATTACAGTTTCTATGAGTGACTCCAAGGGGATAATCAAATTTATGACTAGATTTTCTTCACCCTACTACCCAAGAAACACCCAGATCTCCTCTTATGACTAATTTCTGACCTATGCCCAACTTTCTGTCTCTGGACCTCTGCAATGAAGATTCCCTTTCACAGATGTAACACAAGTGAATGACTTTGGTTCATTCTAGCCATAGTCAATAAATTCTTCCCGAACAGCTGAGACTCACTTACTAGTCCTCAAGGTCCAAGAAATGTCCCTAATTCTCTCAAAGAGGTGTCATGGGGCATGACCATGCCCTCTGTAGGGAGATGCATCTTGCTATGGCATTGTCAAGTTGACCTGGGATCCATCATCATATACATATCTTGTACCTTCTGAACTATAAGCTCTTCAAGGGCAAAGTGTACACCTTATCATTTCTCCCCCAGCACCTAACTGAGTCAATCAATCAACAAGGAAGCATTTATTAGATGCCTACTATGTGCCAGGCATTATGCTAAGCACTTTGAATACAAGTACAAAAAGGCAATACAGTCCCTGCACTCAAGGAATTTATAGTCTAGTGGAGAAAGACAACACACAAAAGGAAGCTGTAAAGGTAACAGGAAAAGGGAGAGTGTCCAGTATAGGGGCATAATGAAGAAATCCAAAGGAGCACAGTGGGGTGCTTCTTTGCACGAACTAAATTCAATGAATACATCATCACATCAGTGTCATATATCAGTCCCCTACCTAATGAATTTTCGTGCCTTAAGTTAGTCATCCCATAGTGACTTACGTGTAATAGATATCCAGTAAATATATATTGAGTAACACCATATATTATTGCCCCCATGTTTGTTAAGCCCTATTCTCTCTCTGCTCTAAGAACCTCCTTTTGTTAGGGAGGAGGAGTCCCCCTCCCATTCTCCTCAGGATTTGCTTAAGAGGGAGATAAGCTTGAATGGTGCTCATCCCTTTGACCATGGCAGATTTCACTTACAGAGTGTAGACTAGAGGTCATCATTCAGAGAAGTAAAAGACAGATGGACATGCAGTCAGCCTGTTGTTGTTCAGTTGTATATGACTCTTCATGACCCCATTTGGGGTTTTCTTGGTAAAGATACTGGAGTGGTTTGCCATTTTCTTTTCCAGATGAGGAACTGAGGCAAACAGAGTGAAGTGACTTGCCCAGAGTCACACAGCTAGTAAGTGTCTGAGGCTGGATTTGAACTCAGGAAGATGAGTCTTCCTGACTCCTGGATCAGCACTCTATCCACTGTGCCACCCTGCTGCCCCATGTAGTCAGCCTAGGTTACAGCAAAAATGCACATTTCGGTGCTCTAAAACTGTTGAAGGAATAGAAAAAGGCAAAATAGCCGTGTTTGGACTGAAGTAAACTTGCTTCAGAAAATGAGAGCAGTCCAGAGCAAGGAGAGGAGAACTGTGCTAATGTGGAAGCACTTGGAACTGTCAGAATAACAGCATTCCATTGCAGTCAAAAATTTATTGGCTAAAAGTTTTCTTTTGCTTTCATCCTCATTTGAAACAAGTTCAGGCAGGAGCAGGTTCAGCCCATGTGAGATGCAGCCTACCAATCACTACCCACTACACCTCTGTGCCTCAGGACTTTAAAGAATCGCTGCAGGCTAGATTAAACCCCACAGGTGAACAGGCTCACAGGAAAGGACAAGAGGCATTCTTGGTGAGTAGAGGGCTAAATGTGCTATGAAATGATTATTTTTCAGTGAAAAAACTAGAAGGCGAGAGTATTCTTCTTGCATGAACAGTTTCTTAGTGGTACTAAATTAATGGATTAAAGGATTTATAAGCGTATTATTCTGTGTGGTTAAGGATAGACTTGTCTCCCGTTAACCTGAACTTTGCTTTTTAAAATGTGTTTCTTTTTAAAATCACCATCATCTCTGTGGTACTTGCCAAAGTAACTGTCTTCCTCCAGGGCCATTATTCAACTCTCTTGATTTCAGGGTCCCACTTGTTCAAGAGAAATTCTGATCTCCTAATGTCTTACTAAGTGAGTCCAAAGATTTGCTTAAACGTAGCCTGGGTCTCAGTTTTACCTTGACCCCATTTTATGACTTATGCAGAAAAGAATTTTCATTTTACAAAATGAAATAAATAAATTGGCTCAAATATAATCTCTGTAAAATAGTGCTGGTGATAAACTCAACTTTATCAATTGGGTATGTGACTTGTTTTTTCCTTACAAAGCTTCCTTTCACTCTTTACCAATTTGCTGATTTTCCATGATTCCTAATAGATCGCATGCATATTTTCAGCATATTTTGGATGAGAAAAAAAATTTTTAAGCCTCTCCCTGTCTGATATTCCTTAATTATCTTCTTTAAAATTAAAAGTTGTTTTTGTCTTGACTGCCAAGATTTACAGATATTCAGATACATCACAGATCATGGAATATGATATTCAATTCATATGAAAGAATATTTGTTGAATGAAACTTTATGGATATAAATGGATACATTTTCAGGTATTTGTTATGTTGCTAACTGTTAAGAATAGATTTGTAAATAAATACAAATAAAAAATCCCAGCCAACAAATTATTTTTTTCCTAATTCACATAGGTAGACTCCTTAGAATTAAACAGTTTTGGGAATGAAATAGACCATAGAGGCCATTTAATTTTTTAAAAGATCAGTGTTCTGTTCTCACCCAACTTCCATTTGTAAGTTCCCTTGGCAAACAGCCATTTTTTGAGAGTAAATGGACTGAACCAACCTTAATATAATTCCAGGAGCTCTGGAACCTCACCTAGTTCAAAGCTATCTGTGGTCAACCCCAATAGCACTGTTCCTCATCACAAAATAAATATAGAGCAGGGATACTAGGACAGTACCTGGCACATAGTAGGTACTATATAAATACCAGTTATTGTTATTATTATTATTATTAGTGCCAGGTAGGCTAGCAATGATCTTAATACTGCTCTGTAACCAAAATGATGTCCTCCCCCTTAGGTGATTTCCATTCCCAAGTACTTCACTTGGATGTGAGCATCTAACCCCATTGCTGGAAGTGAATGGGGGAATTCTAAGACACTCCTTGGTTCAGGGTTTACACCTCACAGCTATACAAACATCCAAACATCACTATTTCTCCTTGAGTATCAAGCCTGAAAGGGGAAGAATAATATATTCTAGATGATTCTTTCCCACCCTTTTCTTCTTGGGTTTTCCTCTCTCTAACCTGAAGTAGAAACTGAAGGTGTGGTTTGTGTGTTCTCTGGCACAACAGAACTAGGTGAGGAAAAAGAGTAATGAACCAGAAAAATGATCTCATGCCAGGTGGGTGAGTCTCACATATTTCTTCTACTCCCCCAATTAGCTTGTTTAGTGAGTAATTATTTTAGATTCATTCAATTCACTTATAAAAGTCAACACTTTGGGTTTGGATAAGTTTTTAAGAGACAGACTGAAGACAAGAATAGAAGAGGTTGAGAAATATAGCTTGGAGTACTCATTCTGAATTAGAGATTTAAGAATGAATTCCTTGTGTGTTGACGAGGTTGGGCAAATTGTAATGCCAGACTGCAAGAAGAACTATTTCAAAGGGATGGAAAAGAGACTTTCCAGGCTAATACTATCCATACAACATATTCTCTGTAAAATCTGTTCCGAAGTGAGCTACTTTCTAGATACTCAGGACATTTTCCCAGAGAAAATTGGTTTTGACTTGGGAGCTTGCTGTCCCATTTCACAATCACTTGCCAACTTTTTATGACCCTGTTCTACAGTTTTTCCTTCTTTCAACTTCTTTTATAGGTTGAATTAGGTTATAGAATTATCAGGTTATTTACACCTGATTCATAATGTTATTTTGAAATAACTCATAACCACTGCAAAAGATCTGGTCAATTTGTATTTATTACCTTTTGTTATCTCCTTTGTTTCCAAAGAGATCCCTTCCCTCCCCAGAGTCCTCCCTTGTAATAAAGAATTAAAAAAGAGAAAAGTACTTCAGCAAAATTAACCAACATATCAACCAAGACTAACAATATATGCTATGGTCCCCAATGGTCCCCCATCTCTGTAAAGAAAGGAGGAAGACACATTTCTCTTCTCTTTTTGAGAGGCCAGACTTGGTCATTAAAATTTCATCAGGTTCTGTTTTATAACTATTGTTGCTCTTTCCAACCTACATTATTGTGGTCATTGTATATATCATTTTCCCAGTGCTGTTTATTCCTCTTTGCATCAGTTCATATGTCATCCCATGCTTCTCTGTATTCTTCATATCCAATTTCATTTTACTTGGTTCAGTACAATGTTACTAGTCTATCAACCTCTTTTTGAAGCCATACCATCAACCATGTGTCAGATCTCTTTGGGTTATCTGCAAATTTGATAACCATGCCATCTATGCCTTTATCCAATTAATTGAAAATATGTTAAATAGCACAGAGTTAAACATAGATCCCTGCATACTCCACTAGAGACCATTTTCTAACTTGACATAGAACCATTAATAACCAACTATGTTTTGAATCTGGCCATTCAACCAATTCTGAAATCAACATATTATCATTTAGTCCACATTTTGCTCTCTTGCCCAATGCTTTGCTAAAATATAGGTATTTGTCAGTATGCTGTAGAAGAGATGTACTTTACATTCTCTCCATCTCTAATACTCTACTATTCTAAGTAATACATAGTGTCGCAGATAGTAGTTGCTCAGTAAATATGTTTCAATAAAAAAAAATTAGGTGAACTGTATCTACCACATTTTCCTAGTCTAGGAACCCTATCAAAAAATGAAATAGCTTGGCACAACCTGTTCTGAATGAAGCCATAATCTTCATAATCACAATGGTCATCTCTTCCTCTTTTAAATGTTTTGTTTCTAATAATATACTCTGGAATTTTAAAAGCAGTCAAAGTCAAGTTCACTGATCTATAGTTTGCTGATTCCATTTTGTTCTCTTTTTTAAAAATCAGGACATCTATCCTTTTCCAATCCTTTAGTATCTTCCCAGTTTTCGATTATCTTTTGCTTTCTTTTTCTTTATTTCCCTTCTTTCCTCTCTGTTTTCATTTCCTTTTTTTCAAGACTGAGTCTCCCTATCTCTCCTATGTTGGAAATGAAGTAGTCATTTACAGACCTGAGCCCATTTACATGGAAGCTTTGACCGGCTCTGCTTCCAACCTGCCTGTCCTACTAGGAAACCTGGTGGCCCTCTGTTCCCAGGGGTTCACTGTATTGTGGCTGGATTTAGTGTAGAGACCCTGTTTGCTTTATCCCTACTGCAGTTTAGGGGCAGCTAGGTGGTGCAGTGGATGGAGCACCAGTGCAGGAGTCAGGAGGACCTGAGTTCACATCTCATCTCAGACACTTGACATTCACTAGCTGTGTGACCTTGGGCAAGTCACCTTACCCAAACTGCCTCATCCTGGGTCATCTCCAGTCATCCTGAGGAATATCTGGTCACTGGATTCAGATGGCTCTGGAGGAGAAGTGAGGCCAGCCCTCCCTCACTCAAAACAAAGTCAAGTGCAAGTCATGTCATCATTTCTCTGATGGCATGGTCTTCTTAGGCAAAGAAGGACAAACACACTGCAGCTTAGAACTCCTGAGCTCAAGCAGGCACCTCACTAGTCTCAGCCTTCTAGATAGCAGGAATTATAAGTGTGCACGGCATTATGCCTGACTTCCATCATCTTTCAAAGGGCATTGTCATTGTTGACAATGTCTCAGCAATCACATCTGCCAAGTCTTTTAGCAGGCAAGGTGTAATTGATTTGACAGCATAATCTGAACCCATCCAGAGCAGCTTAGGTTTCTCTCGCTATTGCCTCACTTATCTTGGGCATTAATCTCAGTTAGCCATTTTTGTTTTGTTCTTTCTGGTTCTGGTCCAAAGGTTACTTTACTTGGCAGAAAAAAACAGGAAGCAAATTAAAATTTGAGCATCGTTGCTTCTTCCCTGAACTTCTTTAAGTCCCAGCTGAAATCCAGTCTTTTACAGGAAGCCTTTCCCAATCCCTCTTAAGTCTCATGCCTTTCCTCTCTTAATTACTTCTGATTATCCTGTACGTAGCTTAGTTACACATATTTGTTTGCTTGTCTTCTCCATTCAGTTGTGAGCTTCTTGAGGGTAAGGACTGTCTTTTGCCTCTTTTTGTATTCCCAGAACTTAACACAGTGCCTGGCACGTAGCAAGCATCTAGCAAATGTTTATTGATTTGACTGAGTAGCTGTCATTGGTTATCATCACCTCATCCACTTCTAGCTGCAGGCCTTATCCCTCCTTCCCTTTTTATAAACAGGCTAGGAAACTGGAACCCAAGGAGGTGGAGGGACCACCTGCAAGTCACTGTAAGTAGCAGATAAAATTTGAATCCTTCCAATAAAATTCATTCACAGTGAAGTACAAAAGAATTGATAAGGTTACCCTTTCCTGAGGACATTTGCATTTTAATAGAAGTGGCAAAGAAATGGATTCTTTTGATATCAGTGGGCTGGGTAGATAAAACTTTCTGCTGCTAAGAGGATAAGAATCCTCTCCAAGTTAAAACTTCAAAGAGAAGGGATCGGGCTACTTTTCAAGAGTTCATTTCTTTTAGTTGTAATAGGAGTGGATTGGGGAACTCCCACGGAGCTGGACTTACTCTGGCTTATTGCTAAGAGACGTGAGCTTTGCTGGGATGACACTGGGGACTCCTCTTTAGGTTCTAGTGTGTATGGCTGTCCCAAAATGTTTGTTAAGGGAGAGTCAAAAGGATGAACTCTTGTCAGGAGGAGATGTCCCTTCTGTGAGCAATAAAATAAAATAATCCCCGCTAATCTTATCTCCATGCTGCTAACTCAAGTCTTACCTGACACCATCTCCCTCAGTCTCATTTCCCCTCTGATTGGAGGGCTAAAGGGTTGCTAATTCTTCTCAACGCCTTCCTTTATTGAGGGCTGAAACTGGACTTCTGGACTCACTCCACTCTGCATCAGCTGCCCTGCCTGATTTTTTTTCAATTCCATGGAACAAAATACCTCAGTGTTGGGTGCTCCCTGGTGCTTCTCCCTACCTTTATGCCCCACTCTCTCTCTGCTTGGGGTTTGTTGTTTGGTTGTTTTTCAGTTATGTCCAACTTTTCGTGACCCTATTTGGGGTTTTCTTGGCCAGTGATTTGCCATTTCCTTCTCCAGTTCATTTTACAGGTGAGGAAACTGAGGCAAACAGGGTTAAGTGACTTGCCCAGGGTCACACAGCTATTAAGTGTCTGAGGCCAGATTTGAACTCAGGTCTTCTTGACTCCAAGTTCAGGGGTCCGTCCACTGTGCTGCCTAGTTACCCCCAGGGATTTGCCTGTTATCAAAGTGAAGCTTTCTAATCTTGAACAAAGACTGTCTATTCTTATCTCCTTCTTGTGGATTGTCATATCAGTATAACAGTATGCTTCTTCATTATGTATTGGGGTCAGTTACAATTAGGCAGAATTTCTTCAGACTCCTTAGGTTGATGATATCTGGACTTAGGGATTTATGCCTGGTTAACTGACATTATTTTTTCCCTGACTTTGATTTCAGTAGTTATGGGTTTCCCAGGAGTTCTAACTAAGGAACTTTCTTAACCAATGAAGATTAGCAGCTTCTCTGCAGCTTGTGATATCAGAGAGTTCTCTGAGGCACAGAAAAGTCAAGTGTGGTCCAGACAGGATGTGGTCCAGAGGGGACTCCTGACTCCAAGGACAGCTGTCTCTCCACTGTGTCACATTGACTCTAGAAATGTATATCTTTGCCATTTTTAAATCTTTATTACTTACAACCTTATGTTTCAAAAGACACTGTGGAGATGGTGACTTCCTTAAGTTCTTTTCCAGTAAAGACCTAGACATATACTTCATTTAAATAATGTCATCTTCTTTTCATTCTATCAAGCATTTATTAAGCACCAACTGTGTGCACGGCAGTGTATTAGGAACCATCCAGACCTTTCTACCTTCATTTACTAGGGGAGAAAAAAGGTGCACATAAATAAATTACTACAAGACATAGTGTTCATGGGATCCTCTAGCTAGGTTCACTTTTTTCAAGGCATAAAGGGCTCTTAGCTCTTTGGAGTATCTCACAAAAAAAGGGTTGCCTCAGGATGCAGTTCCCAGGTTGACACCCGAAGGAGGAGGCGAAGGTGTTTTTTTCACTTTTTACTTCTTAAAAGAGTAAGCATTCCCTGGAGCAAAGGGATGTATTTCCCATCACTACTTCTAAACTTGAAGTAAAGATTTGAAAGATCGTGAACTCTGTGCTGGCACCAAAATGCAGGACAGTAAGTTTTTAGGAATGTGGCTGGAATGCTACTGAGCTGGTCCTCCCATAAAGCAGTGCTGCTTTGTACCTGCCTCTGGCCCCACCCGTAGCCCAACTGGAGCTATATGTCAGCAACGTTGATTTTTTTCTTTCTCATTCTCCTTAGAAATGTGATCAGAAATCTAGGGAAATCACAACAGGATCTCTTCTCTATCTCACGTTTCCTCAACCTCCAAGGTAATTGGGAAGTCACAGGACACGAACCAGAGGTACTTAGGGCACAAGACTATCAAAAGCTCTGCTCTTACAGCCCCATGGTTAAGGAGGGCATGTGTAGAGCAACCATGACATTTCCCATGCCTGGACTACCTACAAGCACCCCTCTGAATTGTTCTTGGATCCAGAGTCCCCATTTGAATATGTAGCTATTTGGGGGATGCATTTTAGTCCTTTGAAAACCAACCAAATCTAGATTTTAGTCAAAATATCAAAGGAGCTATGAAAGATTTACAATAATATGCCTTTTAAAATGTTACAAATTATTATTAGGGGTGAGAAAGGGAGGGAACAGACCCCTTATTTCATTGGTGAAGGGAATCCGAGGTAAGGAAACTCCCTTCCTTACTGCTGATGGGCCTGTCCCTGGCAATTTAGAGTTTTAGAGAGTAGCCTGAAGCACTAAGAGATTAAATTATTTATTCAAGGTGACACTAACAATATGTGTCTGAAGTTGGGCTTTCTTGAACCCCAGTCTTCATGATTCCAAGGTTAGTACTATCTTCATTTTTGCATGAGACTTCTCTTAATTATCATTAGAAGGAATTCAGTAGAGTGAATAAAACACTAAACTGAAAATGAGGATGATCTGAGTCTGAAGCCTGGGTTCAAGAACTGCTTTTCCTTCCCATTTCCCATGCATTGGGGTAAACGACTTACCCAAGGTTTACACAGTAAGCGTCTCAGATCAGATTTGAACTCAGGTCCTCCTGACACCGGAGCCTGTGCTCTATCCACTTCACCATCTAGCTACCGCTCTTCATGCTATTTCTGTGGGTAACTACATTCTACTTGGGCAAATAATTTGACATCTCTAGGTACCAATGAAGGAGTGGAATTAAATGGTCCCTTCCAGCTCTAAGTCTACGTCCTATGAACCTACTTGTGATATTTACTAGCTATGTGACTAGTCAACAGACACAACCTGAATCTCAGTTCTCCTATCTATAGAATGGGAATAATAACAATACTTGTAGTACCTTTTTTAAAGAGTTATAATGAAGCACAAATGAGACAATGTATGTAAAGCAGTTTGCAAAATTTAAAATTTATTTAAATGTTAGCTGCCACCATCATCATCATCTTCTTCTCTTCCTCCTCCTTCTTCCTCTCCTCCTCTTCTTTCTCCTTCTCCTTCTTCTTCTTCTTCTTCTTCTTCTTCTTCTTCTTCTTTTCAAGGCTATGAAAATAAGAGGTAGGAGAGGAAGAAAATAAAAAATGTATTTGTATCTCCTGGCTTTCACTAAATGCTTCAGTCTAGTTTTATCTGAACATATGCAATGTCATCTAGTCTCATTACCCAAAAGAGTAAGAATACTTTTTCTGATATCTATTAAATTTTAAAAATTCGTTAATGCTTTAAACTTATTGTACTGAGACTAATACATTGTTTTGTTCAAAACGATAGCAGTGAATTAAGTGGTTTCTAAATCACCAAGTGATTATCAAAACAGGAGTTTTCAATAGTAGAGGAATCAAAAGGGAATAGGGGAATGCAGAGTAAAGAAAGACAAGACCTGACTGTTAGGACTCAAATGCATCTGTGATCTCATCCTCAATGTAGATGTTCCCTCCAATGAGACAGATTTCATGCCCACCCATCCTAAGGGACCCTCATGTATATCTTCTACCCTCTTTAGCTTTTTTCTCCACCCATGCAATTTTTTTCCTTTATTACTCATGATTTTGCCCCTTGCCCTTCTACTGTGTGCTGTTTTGTCCCACTCTGGTTGTAAACTTTTAGAAAGTAGGATCTGCTTTCTCTGTGTTCTGAAGCCCTAATCTACCCATGACAACAATTTGATACCTTAATGGCAGGTACTCAATAAATCATGATAGATTTACTCCCTCCAAGTGAAACATTACCTTTATTCCCTATAAGTCCACTATAGTAATCCTTCCCCCTCTTAGATGGTAATCCCCCTGATCAGGAAGAATGTCTTGTAGATGCTGATAATGAACTTAACCATGAGACAGGTCCTGCTAGATGAGTCAGGTACTCCCGGAGTAATTGGTGCATTAACTCCTTCAGCTCCTGGGTACTTTTAGGTGCAAAGTTGTACAATATTAATATTATTACAGCTATCTCTAAAGAACTGAACAAATGCATTTCCCTCCTTTCTTTGCAGAGGTGAAGAACTATGAGTGTGAAGTATTGCATATCCTATCAAACAGTTGATATGTTGTTTGATTTTCCTACACTTTTTTCACCTTTTTTATTCTTTGTTACAAAAGAAGGCTTTCTAGAAAGGGGAATAGGGAGGGACACATTAGATGTAAAAATAAAAGATATCAATAAAAAAGATTTAGTACCTCTAGTACTCGGAAATAATTAGTGTATTTCGGTACATTCCAAGATTACATAAAAAAAAAAAAATTTAACAGAGACCCAGAAACTGTCATGTAAAGAAAATATATAAAAGTGGCCATCTTTTTTTTGTTCTTCAGTTGTGTCCAACTCTTCCTGACCCTGTTTGGGGTTTTTTCAACAGAAGTTTGCCATTTCCTTCTCTATCTCATTTTATAGATGAGGACACTGAGGCAAACAGGGATAAATGATTTGCCCATGGTCATAATAAGTGTCTGAGAAAAGACTGAAATCAAGAAGGTAAGTCTTCCTGACTGCAGGCCTGGCACTCTATCCACTGTACCACCTAGAAATCACTTAGGGGTATTTTAAGACTAGAAACTACTGGAGAGAGTTTTGAAAGTTGTTAGATTAGATAGCAACAATGATTCTGAAGTCTGAAATTTAAGGAAAGCACAACAAAATCAAGTGGGCCAGGTTTCTTTTAATCCCTTACAGAATCATCAATTTCACTCAGATTGATCTATTTCCTAAATTATAATAACTGCCATTTTTATTCCACTTTAACCTTAACAAAGTACTTTACATATAGTATAGTATGTTCGATTTGATCCTCACAATAGCTCAAGGTAATACTTCAGGTATTATCCCCACTTTTTAAAGAGAGTAACTTGCCCTTGGTAATGTAACTCAAATATGTCAGGGGCAGAATTCGAACCTAAGTCTGGCCTCATTCCAGTTTCAGCACTTTACTGCATTGGGCTGCCTTTCAACATGCCTTATGCCTTACTATCCTTATGCCTCTGTTTATATTATTCCTTTCACCTAAAATGCCTTACCCAGTCCCATCTTCACTGCTCAAGTCAAATGCAATACTTAGAACCATAGATTTGAAGCTGGGGGTAGGGGAGACCCTAGTATTAAGAAGGTCATCCATCCAGTGAAAATCCTTTATTTTAGAGATGAAGGAAACAGGTCTAGAGAGTAAAGTCATATAGTTAATAAGTTATAGTCTTGAGATGTGAACCTGGGTTTCCTCACTCCAAATTCAGAACACTTTTCCACCATATAATGGAATAGCTAATCAGCTAGTTCCAGGTGACCTGTCTGCTCTCTGAACTCCTACAGCACTTTTACTGCTGGGTTACTGGGTTGTCTGTATAAATGTCTTATCCTTTTAGAGATCTTAAATTCCTGGAGGACAGAGACTGTGTCTTAGCCATCTTGGTATCTCCCAGAAGCACCTACTACAGTTCTTTGTACATAATTAAGTCAGCAAACAATTGTTAAATATTTGAATAAACGAATGCTCTTACAGAAAAAATAATACTGGGAAATATAGTCGGCTCTTCTCTTGCTATTTTAAGGGTAAGCATTTACTAAACTTGTGTTACCACTTTCCTGGAGGAGTGTCTGTTGGGCAGAAATTAAAGCAGGGATCACAAGTTTAACAGCCTAAAATCCCCTTCAGACACAAAATCTGGTCAAAAGCCCATCTCTGAGGGCAAAGGATCTTTTTTGTACTCCTTTGGCAGTCTGATGAAATCTACAGACCACCTTCTTAGGATAAAGTTTTTAAATGGATAAAATAAAATGAATAGGATTATAATCCAGATACTAACTTTATCATCCCACCAAAACTGTTCTCTCTAAAGTGACTAATGATACCTTTGTTGCCAGATCTGAGAGTCTTTTCTCAATCCTCATTCTCCTTCACTTCTCTGCAGCCTTGGACAATGTTGATCATTCTCTCCATCTTAATACTTTCTTTTCTCCAGGTTTTTAGGACATTTCTCTCTCCTGGTTCTTGCCCTACCTGTCTGACTATTCTTTCTTTGTCTCCTTTGCTAGATCTTCTTCCAGATCATACCCTTTAATAGGAGGTATACCTCAGGGTTCTCTCCTGGGGCTCTCTTCCCTGTCTCCCTCTATACTATTTCACTTGGCGATCTCATTAACTCCCATAGATTTAATTACCATCTCTAAGCTAAACTCTCCTACCCCAAACTTTCTGCTGACCTTCAATCTTGCATCTCCAAATGCCTTTCAGACATTTGGAACTGGATGTCCTGTACACATCTTAAACTCATTATGTCCAAAATGGAACTCATAATCTTTCCCCTTCAACCTCTCTCCCTGTTACTGTAGAGGGCAGCACCATCCTCCTAGTTCCTCAGGCTCAAAACCTAGTTAGTATTCATCCTAGATTCCTCACTACTTTTCACCATTATATCCAACATGTTTCCAAGGCCTGCCAATTTCACCTTTAAGCATCTCCTGAATACATCCCCTTCTCTCTTCTGACACTGCCCCAACTCTGGTAACGTCCTCATCACCTCACGCTCAAACTATTGTCTGTTGGAGGATCTGTCTGCCCCAAGTCTCTTTCCACTACAATCCATCCTCCAACCATTAAAGTGATTACCTTACAGCAAAGACCCAATCATGTCACTTCCCTACTTAATAAATTCCAGTGGCTTCCTATGACCTCTAGGATCAAATACAAAATGCTCTATTTGTCAAAGTCCTTCATAACCTAACTCCCCTCCTATCTTTTCAGTCTTCTTACACCTTAGTCTCCAACACACACTCTTTTCTTTGATCCAGTGACATTGACCTCCTAGCTATTCCAGGAACAAGACATTCCCTCTCTGGACATTTTCTCTGTCTCTTCCCCATGCCTGCAACACTCTCCCTCCTCCACTCTGACTGTTGACCTCCCTGGCTTCCTTTAAGTCCCAACTAAAATCCTACCTTGTAAAATGCCTTCCCTAACCCCTCTTAATTCTAGTGACTTCCCCCTGTTAATTATTTCCTATTTATCCTGTATATAGCTTACTTTACATATATTGGTTTACCTATTGTCTTTTCCATTATATTGCAAGCTCCCTGACATCAAGGCCCCAAGGACTGTCTTTTGCCTCTTTTTGTATCTCCAGCAATTAGCACAGTGCCAAGCACACAGTAGGCACTTAATAAAAGTTTAGTGATCTAGCAAAATGTCCAAGTTCATGGACCTCAGGTTAAGAACCCCTTGTCCGGGAAATCATCTTAGAATGACCAAGGATGAAAAAGGGTATTGCTAGGTATTTCAACATAAATCAGACAGTAGCTTCTGGAAATCCCCTGTGTCAAGACTGAAAATGTTCCAGAGATCTCTACCCTCTCTGAAGAGATTACGTCCACTGCTAGTGGAAGAACTCTGGTGAAACCATTTTGCTGTTGCCTTTATCAACATGCCATTTGCTAGCTTTCATCCAAGACTTTGGAGAAAGTTGATGCTGCTTAATCTGTGATTTAAGATATAAATAGCAGAGTGAACCAGTACTTCTTGAAATTTAGTCTGAAGGACCAGAAGAGAGAGAAAGAGAGGCTAACTACTTACACCCAGCTTCACTTGGGGGTGTTTGTATGGGAGTGGGGTCATCCTGGCTCCAGGGTCTCCTATCCAACTATGAAAGTTCAGGCATTTGATTTTCAGGTCACAGGGTGAAGAGTTTATCAAACTCCTGAGACTAATTGATAAGTTAGGGTTCATTGTTCAATCATGTCCAATTCTTCATGATCCCATTTGGGATTTTCTTGGCAAAGATAGTGGTTTGCTATTTCCTTCTCCAGCTCATTTCATAGATTAGGAAATTGAAGCAAACAGGGTTAAGTGACTTGCCTAGAGTCATACAGCTAGTATCTGTGACTGTATTTGAAATCAGGTCTCCCTGACTTCAGCCCAGCACTCTATCTACTGTGCCACCTAGCTGCCCTATAACTTAGGGTGCCAATTTATTAACTTATATTAAGAAGCATAGATGCCAAATAAATTGGAATATTCATTTTGGCTGATTCATCCATTCCCTTCCCAGTAGCAAATTAAATTAATATTAGTAAAGTTTCTTAGTGAGAAGAATCAGACCAGACAGAGCTGGATAATGTGAATGCTTTGATTGTGTCATAAGCCTGATGTTGCCATCTCTACCATAGTAATATGTTTCACTGCTAAATGTGATAGAATTGGTCAGAGTACCCTAGCCCTTGTACTGAATTGTTTAAAGAGTCATCAGTTCTTACAAAGTTAGGTTCTTTTTCCAAGTTTGTTTTTCTAAGTGGTCTGTAGAGACTACCACACCCTTTGGTTTTCATTTGTCCTTCACAACTTTCAACCTAGAAGATTACAGTTTTTATATAAACTAGAGATCACTCTAGGTCTTGGAGTCAAAAGATAAAGATTTGAAACCTAGTCCCCCACCTACTAGCCATTTGTAAAATGGGGATAATAATGTGTGGGTTAAAAGACCCTTACCCAAAATTTTAAATAAAGGAAGAAGTTCCTCCATAAGAACAGAAAGTGATTTATTCAGTTCTCACGAGAAAGGGGCATCCCTCTACCAGGACGGGACTGATGGAAGGAGGCAACTCACAAAGGATGAAACACTATTATATACCCTAACACAGAGAATCCCACCTCGTCATTATCCCACCTCTCCATTGACTGGAAGGCCAGCTTACAGTCTAAGTGCAAAAAACTTGACAAATCTCAGGAAATATTCACCTATCTCAACACACTTCCTCATTTATTACCTAACTGCTGATGTGGCTATTCTACAACTAAAGTAAAAAGGAGGGGAGGGGGAGAAGGGGGAGCTGGTAGTGTTGATGTGGCAGCAGCATAACAAACAAAGGAGAGATCTGAGTCACTTCCAAGTTTCAGCTACAGTCTATAGCACTACCACAAAGAGAAGGGAGGGGCCCCAATTGCCCAAAGTTCCGGACTCCTGGAAATCAGGTATCCAGAAAGAGAGACCTTATGGAAAAGAAATTTTATTTAGAAAATGCAATATTCCCCATATTTTTTTGTTATGAAAAGTCTTCACAATGTCCTTATTTCACTCAATAATGTTTATACTACCTAACTTATAGGACTGTTTGCAAAGAAAACATTTTGAAAACTTTATGTAAATACAAGTTATTAATAGTTGGAGACAAAGAGACCTTAGAGTGAATCCTGCCATAATGACCCAAGCTGACTGTGTTACACTGGGCAAATCATTTAAACTTCTCAATAGCCCATGCCATATGCACAGTCTATAAATTACAAATTAGTTGCTATCTGCATTAGTGAAAAGAGTTTCCACACACTACTTCCTATGAAAATCCCTGATCTAATCCAGGGGGGACAAAAGATTTATGATAGTAATTAACTTTTAAATTGCTATCTCCTTGATGGGAATTTGGGAGTGACTTTTGTCTCAACAACAGCCCTTCACAGACAATCTCTCAGGATAAGTTACATCTGCATTTGTACAGTTCCCTCAGTTTTATGGTAATTCTTATTAGCTTCAGTTTAAAGGGGACATTTTCTGAGCTTGTCTTCAAAATTCTGGGGATTTAGCCTGCATGGATCAGATAAACACTTGGGCACAGATGAGAATCTTATTTTTCTTTTATAATGAGCATGTAAGTTGAATTTCAACTATCGATATTTAAATTCAGCAGTACAAGGGCAGCCTTTGCCAAATGATTCCAAGAACTCAAATTATAGTCCTTTATAGCATGATAATAATTATAATAGTTAATAATTTATTAATATAACATATAATTCAAACATAAATATAAGTATATGAAATATTAATTTTATGTTAATGTAATTTATTAATAATTTATAGTATTGTAAGGTTTATAAAGCACTTTACAAATATCTCATTTTATCCTCACAACCACCCCAGGAGGTAAATGCTATTATTCCTCCATTTTGCAAATGAAAAAACTGAGGACGGCAGTCATTAAATGATTTCCCTGGGGTCACATAACTAATGAGTGTCTGAGGACAAATTTGAACTCAAGTCTCCCTAACTCTGGATCCAATGATCAATCTACTGTGCCACTTAAATAATATGTGCTCAAAGAATGTTCCAATTTTTAAAGAAATAATAGTTATATCTGTCAACTTCAATAATCAAATTATATTTTCTTCAACAGAGTCTTCAGCTTGTAGGACATACTAAGGATGGCCAAAGGTGACTCCTCTGTGCGCTGCTTCCAAGGCCTATTAATTTTTGGAAATGTGATTATTGGAGTAAGTAATAAGAAATTTTCAGAAACTTAAAATTATTTGAGTGAACAAAATCTATGTCGCTAAGACAGGAAGGAAAGTCATCAGTTTGTGAAAAAAAATCTTTGCATCAATTATCTTTGAGACAGATATATAAGGATATATCTAGATATATAAGGAATATATCCAATATATATTATATATATATATTATATATAAGGAATATATATATAAGGATATATATCCAAGATATATAAGGAATTTATACTAATATATAAGATCAATAGTTGTTCCCCAGTGGATAAGTAGTCAAAATACATTAACAGTTCTCAAAGAAATTATAAGCTATTAACAACCATATGAAAGACTGGTCCAAAGCATTAAAAATAAAAGAGATTGAAATCAAAACAAGTGAGTTTCACTTTATAGCCAGCAAATTGGTAAAGATACCAGAAGCTGGAAAGAGTCAATGTTGATGGTACTGTGGGAAGAAAGGCACACTGTTGGTAGAACTCTGAATTTGTCCAAACATTCTTAAAGAAACTTGGAATTATAATATGTAATTATAATTTAATAGTGATGGATTTTTTAAAAAAGTAACTAAAATGTTCATACCCTATACCCAGAGACCCTGCTGTTAGGCATGTTATTTCCCACATACACATGCACACACATGTGTATATATACATACATATATACACATATGTACAATACACATATCTACCTATAGACACGTGCAGATGTGTGTATGTATATGTTTGTATATATGTGTGTGTACATATATACATATGTATATATACACTTCAAGAAAAGTTCCATATATACCAAAACATTTATAATAGCCCTTTTTATTGGGGGAAGAGTAAGCAGTTAGCAAAGAACAGAAAACCAAATATGTAGTCATTCATTTGGAAAAAACTGTATCACATAAATGTAATGGGTTATCACTGTCCTGTAAGAAAAGATGAATATGAAGAAACTGTTGAAACATGGAAAGACTGAAATGAACTGATACATACTGAAGTAAGTCAAATCTGGAAAGCAAGATACACAATAACTACAATAATGTAAATCAAAAGAAAAAAACTGATTTAAATGCTTATCATCATAATCACCAAGCATGGCCTAAAGGAACTGAGAAAATGTAAATGTACTTTGAAAAGTACATTTCTTCTTCATTGAAGCGGGTGAGGATTATGGGTATGGAATATTGCAACTGTTCAGTTTGGGCAAATGTTTTGCTTGGTTTTCTTCCCCTTTTTACTTTTTAAATCTTTGTTCAAACAGAAAGTCCAGAGTCAACAACTTGGAAAAGGAAGGACAAAAATTGACTGAAGAAAGTAAGAAATACAACTGGCCTAATGGGAAAAAAAATCCACTGAAGGAAACAAGTTCTTAAAAAGTAGAATTAGCCTCCTAATTTGTATTAGGAGATACAAAAGCTAACTGAAGAAAATAATTCCTTAAAAATTAGAATTGGGCAAGTGAAAGCTAATGACTCTGAGACATCAAGAATCAGCCAAACAAAATCAAAAAAATGAAAAAAATAGAAGTGTAAAATACCTCACTGGAAAAATAACTGACCTGGAAAATAGATCCAGAAGAGATCATTTAAGAATTATTGGACCACCTGAAAGCCATGATCAAAAAGAAGAGACTGGAGAGCATCTCTCAAAAAATGATAAAAAAAACCCAAACCCTCGCTGATATCCTAGAACTAGACGGTAAAATAGTCATTGAAAAAATCCACAAATGACCTCTTGAAAGGGATCCCAAAATCAAAGACAAAGTACATTATCTATAGAAAGTGGTATGCTAGAGTTGGCTCATACTCATAAGAGCTGATTGTTAAATTTTCAGTCTTCCAATGTTACAAATTAGGGCTTAATTTATTGCTTTATTGATTGTCTAGACGTAAGAATGTGGTGGAGAAAAATGTTAATAATGCAGCTCAAACTTAAAAATATGTTGGGCCAGCTTTTTTTTTTTTTGAGAACTAGTTGTTAAATATTTATGAACCTATAGCCAAATATTCAAAATGAACATGATATACAAACAAAAAAGCATCAATTAAAAAAAATTTTTAATTTAAATTTAAAAAAAAATTTTAAATCAATTTTTAAAAATCTTTTCTGCCCTTAAGGATTATATAGGAAGTTTTGCTTCTCAAGGGAGCAATAGCTAAATCGCTTAGACAGATCCACGGTTGAATCCCAAGGTCAAAGGGAAATAATGGTGTAATTAGCTTTCTTTCATCTGATCTTCATTTTAAAGCCTTCTTTAACTATGTGAACTAGGATTAAGGAATAATCTTACATGAATCACTATGATACATTGAAAGTTTATGGTTGGAAAAGGGTGAGTAATGTTTTTTCTCTCCTCCCTAAAGTAGTGACCCATCCCAGCAAGAGATGAAGAAATGCCAAGGGGGCTGAAAACAGCTTTCACTGCTGAACCCTAAACCCTGTTCCTATAAGTCTCTTCTTCCTCTACCCTGCTGCTAATGAGCCTGCCCTGGGTCCCTAAGAGAGTTGGAATGTTCCACCTAATGGTCTGACATGGTTGACAACAAACTCTCTCTGATTCAACTCTGAGTTAGTGTTCTCTCTTTCAGAAATATCATTTAATTGCTTATTTTTGCATTAGAGAGAAAGGCATTGGGTGTAGCAGATAGACTATTGGACCTGAAGCAAGCAAGACCTGATTTTAGATCATACCTCAGATCCTAACTGGGTGATTCTGGCAAGTCATTTAACTTCTTTGGGCCCCAATTTCCTCGTCTGTAAAATGGAAGGGCTGACTTGTGTGAAAATTAATTATTGATAGTGTATTTTATAATTGATTTCACTCTCATTGATTCTATTATGTTACCTTATTCTGTATTCTGTGTAACAAACCTAAACCTTTTCTTTGTTTGAGTGAAGCTCATGAGTTCAGGAGTTCTGTCTTCCTCTCTCACAGTTAGATGCCAAAGGGTACTTACTGTCTCTATTGATTACTTTTAGTAAAAGAAAAGCTCTGAGCTAAATTTAGAAGTCAGTACTCTCATAAAACTCTAATTCTAAGGGAACTCTTATCCTTACATCACCTGCAAATCATTTTGTGCCAAGGAAGCTTTTTTCATCTCTGGAGAAACTTCATGACATTTGTATGCTGTCCCTGAGAGCATACAAGCTGGCCTGGCCTGATCTTAGGCCTTCATTGTCCAAATAAAGGTGGTCTTAGCTCAGACCCAGGAACTACTATCCCTGGTCCATTATCAATAGCCTTGGGATGCAGCTGGGTCTTATAAATCCATAAAGGATTCCTCTAAGACAAAGAGGGGTCCTAGTCCTACTTCCGTGTGTATGGGTAAGCTCCTTCCCTTAATGTAACCAAGTCTGATCCCTCACCCCCATGTTATTGCCAACCCTATAACCAACCAGTGGTATGAATTCTGCACCTACTCTGTGCTTTTAAAAGGAGTTGCATCTTCAGTTCCTTGTCTTTGGTTAAACAGAGGCAATCCATTAGACTTGCTTCATTAACAGGTAGTGTCTACTAATAAGCCATCATATAGCCTCAGTCTACCTTTTGTTGAATTTTACTCACAATATCTCTATGGTCTCTTCCAATTCTAAATCTATATGTTTGTCTCAGATTGGGCCAGCAATTTGAGGACTTAGTGAAAAATTCACAAAAGAAGTCAATAATAATAAACAATAAAAAAGGAATAGGCCTTTTTAAAAATTGGATATTAATTCATATGAGAAAAAGTCCAAAGCTTCAGATAAAATACCCAGTTACCAAAGCATTTGGGACAAGGGCAATCAAAGATGCAACTGGATAGGTAACAGAAACCTCTGGTGTGTTTGTCTCCATGGCACAGCAAGGAGAGGGGAAAGTTAGCAGTGGTCTTACAACAGACCACCCATGGACTTGACACACCAAGTTCTCATCCTAGTTGATGTATGGGACACCTGATTCCTTCATTTTCTTCATACCAGAGCAACTCACCAACACATTTGAGGGTCCTTGGCTTCAGAGGGTAGGGGCAGATTTTTGCTTAGGAACACTTAATTGGTTTCAAAAGCAATAGAATACTAGTGTTGGAATCTGAAGGAATTGAGTGCAAATCCAGCTTCAGACACTTTCTAGCTGTGTATCTCTGGGCAAATCACTTAACCCTGTTTGCCTCAGTTTTCTCAACTGTAAAATGGAGGTAATAACCTCCACCTCTCAGAGTTGTTCTGAGGGTCAAATGAGATAATATTTGTGAAGCACTTAATACGGTACCTGGGGGCAGTTAGGTGGCACAGTGAATAGGGTCAAGCCTGGGGTCAAGAAGACTCATCCCTCTGAGTTCAAATCTGGCTTCAGATATTTATTAGCTATGTATCTCTGGATAAGTTACTTAACCCTGTTTGCCTCAGTTTCCTCATTTGTAAAATGAGCTGGAGAAGAAAATAGCAAGCCACTCCAGTATCTCTGCCAAGAAGACTCAGAAGACTGTGAGGAGTCAGACATGACTGAAACAAATGAACAACAACAGTGCCTGACACATAATGGATGTTATATAATTTCTAGCTATTGTTGTTATTTTTGAATCTCTAAGGCAGGGAAAGGCTAGGCATAATAAATATAAGAACTGACATAGAGTAAAGGGAGCAGAATTAGGACAACTATTTGTTCAATAACAACACTGAAAATTAACAAATTCAGAAGACTTAAGAACTCAATCAACAGAAGGATCAACCATGGTTCCAATAATGCTGGCATCTATGGAGTAGCCTAAATTGGTATCTTTGTTAACATCTACCTCTTCTGCTTGTCCACCTTGGCAGGTATGCTTAGTAAAAGGGTGGGGAATGCAAGTTTCTAGAAAAGAGTGGGGCAGGGGTAGACAAGAGGAAGCAGGAGTATGCCTATCTTAAAGCCAAAGCAGCTCGTAAGAAAAAAGCTTTATGATACATGTGATAGAATACTATTGTATTGTAAGAAATGAAAGGAATGGTTTTAGAGAACCCCGAGAAGACTTGTATGAACTGATGAACATAAATTGAGAGTGAAGAGAGCAGAAACAGGATAAGTATTTATTCAATAACAACTCTAAAAATAAACAAATGTGAAAGTCTTAACAAGCTCTGGTCAACACAATGACCAACCATGATTCCAGAGAACCAGTGATGAAGGATGTTACTCATCTCCTGATACAGAACTGATGGACTCAATATGTAGAATAAGATATAGACCTTACTTCCCTCTACAGACTGTGGATCCAGAAATACTGTCTTTTTTTACGTTCCTTGAACATCCGACTCTCCATCTCCCTTTTTCATTGGCTATTTCCCATTTCTGAAATATTCTCCTTCCTTGTCTCTTCCTTGACTTTCTTCAAGTCTCAGCTTCTGCAAAAAGCCTTTTCTATTGTATCCCAAAGAGACCATAAAGATGGGAAAGTCCCACATGTACAAAAATATTTATAGTAGCTCTCTTTGTGGTGGCCAGAAACTGGAAATCAAGGGGATGCCCATCAATTGGGGAATGGCCGAACAAGTTGTGGTATATGAATGTAATGGAATACTATTGTGCTATAAGAAATGATGAACAGAAAGACTTCAGAGAGGCCTGGACGGACTTATATGAACTGATTCTTAGTGAAAGGAGCAGAACCAGGAGAACTTTGTACACAGCAACAACCACAGTGTGCGAGGAATTTTTCTGGTAGACATTTGTAATGTAAGGATCTAAAAAATTCCCAATGGACTCTTGGGCAAAATGCCTTCCACATCCAGAAAAAGAACTATGGAACTGAGTCACAGAATGAAACAGACCATTTTCTCTTGTGTTCTGTTCTGTTTTGTTTTGTTTTATGGGTTCTTCCATTCATTTTAATTCTTCCATGCAACATGACTAAGGTGAAAATGTATTTAATAAGAATGAATGTGTAGAACTTATACTGCATGCCAGCTCAGGGAGGGAGGGAGGAGGGAGGAGGGAAGGAGGAAGACGGAGGGGAAAAAACCTAAGCTATGTGGAAGTGATTATAGAAAACTGAAAACAAATAAAATAATTGTTTTTAAAAAGCCTTTCCTAGTTCCCCTTAATGCTAGTGCCTTCCCTTTGAGACAATCTCTACTTTTTTCTGTTTTATAACTCATTTAATACATAGCTGTTTGCTTGTTGTCTCTCCCACTAGACTGTGAGTTTCTTGAAGGTAAGAGCTATTTTTGTCTTTTTTTTTTGTAGCCTCAGGATTTAGCACAGTGCCCAACACATATTAAGCCCTAAATACATACTTGCTGACTTGACTTCTTGACTTTCAATCCCTCAGATGTGTGGCATTGCACTGACAGCAGAATGCATCTTCTTTGTATCGGACCAACATAGCCTTTACCCTTTACTAGAAGCTACTAATAATGATGATATCTACGGAGCGGCTTGGATTGGCATCTTTGTTGGCATCTGCCTCTTTTGCTTGTCTGTTCTTGGCATCGTGGGCATCATGAGGTCAAGTAGAAAAATACTTCTGGCGGTAAGATCTATACCACCCAAATTGTGTGTGTGTGTGTATGTGTGTGTGTGTTTTCATTGAGTACAACTGAGCAAGTGTAATCAGAAGAGCTTTGCAGTAAAGTATACTTACATAGATGAAATGCTGCATTTGACCACATACAAAGTCCTTTCAGGACACAAAGGAGATATGTCTGGGGAAAAGGTACTTTCCTAATATTCTTCAGAGCTTATTGATATAATATATATAGTCAGAGTGAAAGTTATTCTCTCCTTTTCCTGACTGATTAGATAGCAGATTAAAGGCAGATAAACCTTTATTCCAAGAAAATTTCAATTCTTTTACTTATAGAAGAGTTTGTCTCTCCTCCTCCCAGTATTTGTCTTTTCTCACTTAGAGGCTACACATCCTGAACTTCTCACAATTAGAGATTCATTCCTATGAAACTTAGGGTTTTATTTCAGGATAAGCTAGGGTTATTCTAAAAACTTGGTAAAATACAGATGCCATTGGGAGAAGGTAACTAAACACATTAGGGCAACAAGATAGTGCAGTGGATAGAGTGCCAGACCTAGAGTCAGGAAAACCTGAATTCAAATCTGGCCTCAGACACTTATTAGCTATGTTACCCTGGGCAAGTCACTTAACTCTGTTGGTCTAAGTTTCCTCATCTATAAAATGAGCTGGGGAGGGAAATGGCAAACCACTCTAGTATCCTTGCTAAGAAAATCCCAAGTGGGGTCACAAAGAGTCTGAAACAACCAAACAGCAACACATTAAGACACTAATACTTATGAAAATTACTGCGTCAGTTGCCTTTCCTTTTGCCTGGGAAGAACCATGAGTCCACTCAGAAAAGGAGAGAAAACATTTTACTCACCTAATCTTCTACCCAAACTTTGTGAAAGGGTGATTGTGAGAGGGGCAATGCAAATTAGTCAGTCTGGGTGTGTTTCATGTCCAGCTGGCCTCCTTTCTAGGAGTGTGATAGAGCCATCTCATAACTGCAGCTGATTGTTAAGTTTCCAGTGTAAGCATTTATACCTCAGGAATCAGCAAATGCTACAAGTTAGGGCTTAATTTATTGTTTTGTTGATTTCTAGGCTTAAGAAAGTGATGAAGAAAATGTTGATCATTCAGACTAAGCCTTAAAGAGTCTTGTGCTTAAATTTTTTTCAGAAAGCCAGTTGTTAAACATTCACCAGCAACCTACTGCTCCTTTCTCGAAGAAATACTAGCTGAACTCGATGCCAGTTCTCTATATAATCCAGACTTTTCAGGAATTCAGAAAGGGGTTTCCCCCAAATTATTCTGGATTAGTGCAGCTTTATTGTGCTATAAAATTCCTTCTTAGAACCCTGCACTGTGTTGTACTTGAGGATTAGGAGTCATGCCATGCCTTTGGTTTCTCTTCAAGTCTACAAAGCCTCTGCCTCCTCCTCTGTAAACAAAACAAGGAGCTTCCTGCCAGCTACTACAGTGGGTTATAGCCCCTTGGCTCTTTTTCTAGGCAATGGAAAAAACATAAGGAATCAAGCTAGAAAGCTGCTTAGCAATCTGGTACAGTGGAAAGAACGCTGCATGTGGCATTAGAAGACATGAGTTCAAATGTCGACTCATCCCCTAGTTATCTGTGCGGCCTTGGGCCACAGATGCTTCATCTGTAAAATGAAGTTGTGCTCCATCTCCTCCAAGGTGTCTTCCAGCTCTTAATCTATGATCCTGTGATCTATAAAATGAGAAATTTGAATCAAATGACCTCTAAATACCTAATGCAGAAAGAAGAATCTGGTCCTGTCCCTTAGAGCCTAGCAAAAAACTTCATATATAATATATTCAATAAGTATTTTAATGAATATAAACATTTTAAAAAATTAATCCATTCTAGAGAGATGAGTCTGTAGATGACACATAACTTTTGTATTTTGGTTCTTTTTCAGTATTTTATTCTGATGTTTATAGTATATGCCTTTGAAATGGCATCCAGTATCACAGCAGCTGTGCATCGAGATTTTGTAAGTATGGTCTCTAATGGGGGAGTCTGGGAAGCTACCTTGTAATGATCATTCTGATACAATCTGAGTTTGACACACGATTCTCTATTTCCATTCCCTCTGAGCCATAATCAAGAAAGAAGCAAACAGGGATTGTCCCCAGGATGCTGACATTCAAGGGGTACACTTTCTTCCCAAGGCCATCCTCCAGCTCAATATTCCTGGGTCTCAAGGTCCTCCACCATCTTTGTGCCACAGACCCCCTGCATCCATAGTAGTGTTACCCCTACTCCCTTTGACCAGCCCCCAGCTGCTATTTCCAAGAATCCCATCACCACTGCACACCTCTCCCCCGTGACAGTGCCCCATATCTGCCCACCTCTCCTTGCTTCTGTCCCCTTGATGGAGATTAAGGGGCATTAAGATCATTATCTACACCTGGGGGACTTTCTAGGGCATGGGCCCTGCCCCCTCCCCCAGCATGACTATATTCAATTGGGATGGATTATCTGTTACTACCCCTAACACCCACTGAGTTCACCACTCAACTCAAATTGCCCCAATAACATATTTGGCTAGTTATGGCTCTATTATCTCTTTTGCCTTCTTTCCTCTCCTTCCCCAGCCTAAACAAATTTAAAATTACTCTTTATTTCAGCCCAATTGGTGGCAGTCCCATACTGGTCCTGTCTTCTAGAAGTAGACTCACAGCCAATCTCCATCTAAACTAATTGAATACAATTTGGCTCCCAATGATGATAGAGAACCTGTTCTGTTAAATGTACTTTGGTGCTTCTAAGTTTCCAGCCTGAGAACTGTCAGGCTAATCCTACTGTATCTTTTCTTCTGGCAGTTCACTACCAACCTCTTCCTGAGGCAGATGCTGGAAAGGTACCAGAACAAAAGTCAGTCCAATAATGATGACATATGGAAAAACAGAGGAGTGACCAACACCTGGGACCGTCTCATGCTCCAGGTGAGAATATGGGAGCCTATGGCTGAGGCCCTTCCATGTATGAACAGGTCACTAGAGGGGTTAGGATTGAGGGGCTCAGAGGAGGGTCTTCTCCTACAGCGAGACTGTCAAAGAGCAGAGGCACTCCAGGTGCAGAGGAAGCATACATTTTTGGACATAGCCAAAGAGGAAATTTGTTTTAATTGACTATGCATTTTTATTACAAAGGTTTTTTTTTTTCAATTGGGGTGGTGAATTGAGACAGTAGCAATATCCCCTCCCAAAAAAGAAAAGAAGGTCATTGAAACATTTTTTAAATGGACAGAAAAGAATAGAAGGATGGCCAGGAAACACGAGCATGATAGCTTTTAAAGGTGCATGACAATTTTCTTATATATACGTATATAGAAGGAAAAAAAAGATAATCTGTACTTAAAAGATTCGTAGTTATATGTGCAATCTTCTTTTTCTTTCCTATATATTCATTTTATTGGGTGATTGTTCAGAATTAAAAAAAAATAAAGGAAAGGTAGGGTGGTATCTGACTATAAAAGGTCTTTGGACTAACATCATTTTCAAGCTTAACTAGAGACATTGAACTTTAAATTAAATTTTTTTAAAAGATGAAACTGTAATGGGGAAGCCATTGATGACTAAATGAAAAAACATTTTTAAAACTCTTACTATGTTCCAGTAACTGTACTAAATGTTGGAAATACAAATACAGGTAAGCAAGATAGTGTCTGTCCACAAGAAATATACATTTTAACAGGGGAAAGATCAGGGTGAGGTGAGGCTACTTGAAGAGAATTGGTCTGGAAATGTCCTGGTTCTGGGCAAAATTGTGATAGCAATCAAGTTAGGATCTTTTGCTATTTTTGGTTTACTAAAAGTACCTCTGATTGAATAATGTGATTAAAGATCTTCTCCACCCATTGATGGAAACTTGATTGGGGGAATTGTTTTGTAGGAGGGTCCTGAATACCTTTTGTTTTTTCTATTGAGGCACTGGGTCAGAGGGTTATGCCCTCTGGCTCTGAAAAGTGTAGAAATACTCTTGAGGTTGAGGTTTTACTTTGGAGCTTACTGACTAGAAGTGTTTGTTTGGCCAGAAGAGGACTCTTAGAAGTTGCTAAGGATCCCCTCCCAACCTCCCCTTCACCCCCCAAAAAACTCAGATGTTCCCTGTCTGGTAAAGATGGATGCATGATAACGGCCAGATATTTTGGAAGTATGTCTGTTGGCTTGATATCTCTTTTTTTCTCTGAAGTTCAGGGTGCTGACTTTTTCCCCTGAACTAACTGAATTATACATGTGCTTGATTAAAGTGATTATTAACCCCTCAAAAGTTGCCTTTCCTTTTAGATAAGCAGATCAAATAACCTGTGGTAGCAGGCCCCCCTGTGTATGTTGGGGTGCTTACTGTTAAAAAGATAAAGCCTATTAATTAATGACTAAATTCATTATCAGAGGCCAGGGTCCCAGGAACAGAGTACAACTTCTAGTGGGATGATAGTGGCTATAGGGGAATGAGTATGGTTTTAAAATGACTGAGCAGTATATGGTGGTAGGGGTTCTAGGCCAAATAAAGTCAAGGTTCATATATTAGCACCCCAATACCTGTGTGTGGGAGGGTGAGACCACTACTCAAATTGACTACTCAGAGGCATCTCAGAATAAAAACAGAAAGTCCTTTATTGGGTTCTTGCAAGAAGTAGGCATCAACCTTCCCCTAGGTAGTCTAGAGGAGGGAGGCACAGTACAGAAACAGAAACATGGTTATATAGCTAAAAACCACAAACCCACCCCACACCCTTACCGTTTTGGTCAAGAGACTGAGCAAGCAATATATTTTCAGAAATTTGCCCCAGATATAAGAAATAAGGAAATGGAAGTCAAGGGCCTGAGCAAGCAACTTATTTTCCAAAATTTGCCCCAGACACAAAGAATTGAGGAAGAAACTGAATAAACATCTCCCCTATTTGGCAAAAGGTCAAGATTGTACAATATGATTAGGAAATGGGTTAAGCAAATCTGGGGAGAGGGGCAACAGCTGATTTCACAACTTCAAGTTTCCCCATATCATATGATTTCTGAGAAATTGAAACTCAGACCCAGAGTCTGATCTACTTCAGATTTAAGTTCTTGAGAAGTTTTCACTAGCCATCACACTCACCTGGGACAAAGATCTATCCATCTGGGTATAATTTACTGAGATGATAGTCCTGTAAAGTTGGTTTGAGTAAGCATGGCCTAGAAAATGCCAAGATGTTACATAACAAAAATTCATATTCTTCCATTTACATTACAAAGAAATGTGAATAATTCCAAACACCTTGAATTTTAGAAAATTTGCAAACACCGGACTTCTGTACCTCCCTTATTATCCGGCATATTTATCTGTCACTTCTTGGGCCTACCGTGTATTAAAATGGAAGATGTTTGTTGAATTGAATCAATTTACCATTATAATGTGATCATCAGAAAGATATTTCTTAGCTGTCTTCACTTTAATTGACTAGATAAGTGGGAAAGAAGATGGGAAGCTTAAGTAGCAGAGATGATGATCATCAGAACTTCACTTTAGCTCCTTTCCTTATCACTAACTTCCCATTTGTCTTCCAATTCCCTGAGAGTTGCATAAGTTTTAATTGTTCAGTCAAATCTTGGTATACTATGAATAACTGAAATCTACAGATTGCACCCATCAAAAACCCTTGGAACTGTTGGAACCATTGAAAATGGAACCATTACAGTTATCTCCCTTAGGGGAAAGAAAAAGCAAACACATTTGACAGAATATTTAAGTTGTAGACATAAATCAAGACAAAACAACATGTTTTATAGACCCCAAATCCTTGCTTGAAGGACTTTTCACCCATGAGTATATTATGTACAAAACAGAGTCATCTTCTGGTTAAGTATGATATTGCAACCCATTCTAATAGATATCATACATACTGTGCCTAGACAAAGGGAGAAAGGAAAAGGAAAGCTAAAATATTGGAACCATAAGTATTTATTCAGAGGATTCCACGACCTGAAGGATTTTATGTACCTAGTAAGTGATGAGCCCGGCCTTATTAAAGCTTAAGCCTTAACCCTTCTTCAAGATTTTCAATTCAACACAATTAAATAGATATAAATAATGCATATATACTTATATACAAATACATATCCATATGCATGTGTACACATATATATAAGTGTACATGTATTTTCCATGTTAACATATCACCAGTTTTATTATGAAAGTCAGCAGGAAAAGAATTTGTTTGATAGAAACTTACTTTTGACTTATTATGTGTGCTTGAAAATATTTATTCCATAAATTGAGTAGCATCTATAATTTCATCTCTTCTCACCAGATATTTTAATGGAACTGGTAAAAGGGAGAAAATGTGTGTTTAGTATTTCATTTCCATTTCCCCACAGATGTCTACTGTTTGACTGAACTACTGAACAGAAATGAATTTTCTGAAAAGCAGGAGGAGAATAAAAGCTTTTGAAAAATCTGCAAATGGGATAATCAGAGCCTTAAATAAAATTGGCTATAATTGTGTCAAAAAGTTTAATATTCTACTGGGGCTCACTTGTTTTCTGTTTCAGCTATATTTGTACTAGATATTAATGTTCAGGGGAAAATATTCCAAAGTTTTAGTTACAATAAAATCAGTAAAGTTCAGAATAAAAATAACTAAAAATAGCTCATCTTATTTCTAATTTTAAACCTCTAAGTTTAGTTGAATCACTTCTTCTGCCATCCGAATACTTGCTGGTACATGAGTACTCATCTGAAGCAATAAAAACAACCTATTTTTTTCCCTTTAAGACATTTAAATCAAGATGGATCTTTTCTGTTTTTATTTTTGTTTCCCCATCATCTAGCTTAGTGTCTGGAACATAGTAGGCACTTAATAAATACTTGTTCATTAACTGATTATTTTCCCAGGATCCAAGAAGCTGGAATATCCTCAGAGTACTTTGGTTGCTACCTTACTCATCCTGAATTTATCACCACTCGTAATGATAGTTAATATTCATATGGAGCTATAAAGTTAGTTAAGTACTTTCCTGTTACCTCACCTGACTTTCATAACAACAACCTTGTGATGTCCTATTTTATAGGCAAGGAAAATGTTTTCTGCTGTTGAAATATATTGCGACTGAACAATCTAACCATTATTTTGGTCATACTTCAACAAAGAAAATGAGATTCAGAGAGGTTATGTGATTTTTTCTAGTTATACAGCTTAGAAGTGTTTTTGAGACAGGATTCAATCCCAGTTCTTCTTGACTTTGAGTCAAGTATCTGTCCATTATGACTCATTGTTTCTAAATAATAACTATAACTTTAATAGACATTTTATAACTCTTTATATATGTTATCTCACTTGAAACCTATGATATGTATTGCAAGCATGATTATCCCCATTTTACAGCTAAGAACACTGAGGCTTAGGGAAGCTTTCACTTGACTGTGTCATAGAGCTAGTACATGTCAGAGGCAGGACTCTAGGAGCTTATCCTTTCCATCCAATAGATATGGGGCAATCTTGGTCATTTAAGTCCTTCACAACCTGGCTACAACGTACCTTTCCTCTTTAGAGCAGCCAAAATGGCCTTATTGCTGTTTCTGCCACGGGATATTTCATCTTTTGTCTCCATGCCTTTGTACATCCTCCTCTGTGCCTCGGATCCCTTCAGATCTTAACTAAGATACTGTCTCCTACTCAAACGCTAGTGCTCCCTCCTCCCCAAAAGTTATCTTCTATTTATTTCATATACATTTATATGTGTATGTCTTGTCTCTCCTTAATAGAATGTAAATCCTTTTAAGGCAGACATTGTTTCATTTTGTCTAAGATGTCACTGCTAAGAAGTCACTAGAAGGGAACCCAACTCTTCCTACTTCAGCTCTAGTTTTCTTTGCACTGTGTCATAAGCCTGCTCATTTGCAAGTTGCCATCTGATTAACTAATGATGTTAGCCACAGAATATGCCAAATCAAAGAGCTTTTGGACTTTCTCAGGATTCTAGGCTTGTTGGGGTCAGAGCAAATTATAATTAGATGGCTCAGTAGCAGCACATTGCAACAGAGGAAAAACTCAATTCTCTGATCATATACGTAATCCTTTTTTTTCATATACATAATTCTAACCTCAGTAGTAATAATAGCTGACATTTGTACCACCCTTTCAAGTACAGGAAGCATTTTATATGTCTTACCTCATTTGAGCCTCACAACAACCCTATGAGGTAAGTATTATTGTTGTCTGCTTTTTACAGGTGAGGAAACTGAGATACAGGGTGACTTGCCTATGGCCACACTGCTAGCAAATATATGAGGCAAAATTTGAACTCAGATCTTCCTGACTCCAAGCCCAGAACTCTATCAGAGGTCTGATAATTGAATTATGGCTCAGAGAACTTACGTGATTTGCTCAGGGACATAGTTTTACATGAAGGATCCTAACCCAGGTCTTTAAGGCTACAAGTCCCATATTCTACCTGCTACACCATGCTCCTTTTCATGATATAAAAAGCACACATATCTTAGTGTCAGTTTCTCTTTATTACTGGAAAAAAATAGTTCCTAGGGAGCATTGTGCTGATATATCATTTAAAAAAAAATCAACAATACCCAGCATGCTTTAAGGTTTACAAATATCTCACTTTATCCTCACAACAAGCCTGGGATGTAGGTGCTATTACTATCCTCTTTTTACAGGTGAGGAAACTGAGGCACAGAGTGATTTGGCCATGATTACACAGCTAGCAGATATCTGAATCACCTAACTGCCACAAAATATTATGTTGGTGCCTTTCTTAAATATTGCTTTCTGATGAGTCCTTCACACCCTACTTCCACCCCACAGAGCTTTCCATTGTAACACTATTAAGTAATACACCTGAGCAAATGGCCACACACAATGGCCATATCTAACCATGTATACCTTATATATAGTCCACCACCTCTCTACCAAAAGGAAAGAGACATGCTTCACTGCGGCCCTCTGAAGTCTGTTGGTCATTAATCATTCTCATTAGTGAGAATTCTGATTCCTTTTCGTTTTATGTTCCTTTATATGTGGTCATTTCTACTTCATTTGTATCCCTAGCATTTAGTATAGTGCCTGACACATGGTAGACATCTAATAAATACTGGTTGAGTCCTTTGTTAATAGCAGCACTTTAAAAAAATAAATATTACAATACAGAGTACCGTTTGAATAAGTGACAATTCAGTGTGATTCAATGCAATTTATTATGCACTTACTATGGGTTTGCTACTGTGCAAGAGACCGGGGATACAAGGTTAAAAGGTTTTTGTGCAAAAATGATTTCTGCTCTCAAGGAGCTTAAATTCTTCTTGGAAAGAAAGGCAGGCAGGCAAGAATAAAAGAAAGAAGGAAGGAAGGAAGGAAGGAAGGAAGGAAGGAAGGAAGGAAGGAAGGAAGGAAGGAAGGAAGGAAGGAAGGAAGGAAGGAAGGAAGGAAGGAAGGAAAGAAGGAAGGAAGGAAGGAAGGAAGGAAGGAAGGAAGGAAGGAAGGAAGGAAGGAAGGAAGGATGAGTAGGTGTGGGCTCGTTCTTTCAGAATGAGAAGCTACATCTTTTTCAGCATCAAAAATAAATCATGTCTTTTTCTCTCTCTTATTTCCACAGGGAGAATCTAATAAGTTTTGAGAGGGTTTAAGTTATGTTGTAATATTTGATCTCTGTTTCCCCTTCAATTACTCATTTGTCCCAATGAGTCCTTTAGCAGCGATCATGAAAGGAAATATTGGCTTTATTTTCCTTGGACAGGAAAAGTGCTGTGGTGTCAATGGTCCATCAGATTGGCAAAAGTACACGTCGGCCTTCCGGGATGAGAATAATGATGCTGATTACCCCTGGCCTCATCAGTGCTGTGTCATGGACAGTCTCTATAAGCCACTCAATCTGGATGCTTGTAAACTTGGCGTGCCCGGTTATTATCACAGCAAGGTAAGAAGTCCCCTTTTCTCTAAAGACCTGGTAGACTGGTCCACACTTTAGGTAGAACATAGTACAAAGGAGGGTGATCAGGATGATGAAGGGGCTCCAGATCTTGCTTTATGATGATTATGGATATCTGTCTTTATGAAGAGAAGGTTTAGGAGGAAAAGTTATTAGTTAACTTGAAGAATTTGAAAGGCCAATGTATATGACAGTGTTAAAAGATGCCCAGCTTATGTCCTGCTTTCCACAGCAAACAAGGTTGTCACTTAGCTAGTTTAACAGAAGGCCAGTGCAAATACAATTTTTCCTAATAGGTTGGTCCTATGCTCAAGCCACCACCAGTCAAGTGGTTTCATCAGAAACAATCCCACGCACCTATACAGTCCTCTTTCCCCAGAACTGAACTTTCCTAGAGGTTGCAGTGCCCCTATTGCCCACCAGATGGTGCTCAGCCCTCACACTCAGACTATTACCCTCTTCTAGCAGTCTTCTAGTTAAAAAAACCAGCATTTTTTAAGCAGGGTTATCTCCACTCCTGATCTGTATCCGGCCACTGGACCTAGAGCTGTGGAGGTGAGAGTGAGGCAAATGACTTTGCACAGCCCTTCCTCACTTAAATCCAGTTCACTCACATTTCATGGCATCTCCTCCCTGATGTTCACGGTCCTGTTGGAGAACGGAGGACAGACAATGAACACCAGCATTTTTAAGCACCTACTGTGTGGCTACTGCTGTTGGGCCTTAGTTTTCAAAGACCAGTGACATCATGAGGGTGATGTCTTGGCTTGCATGTGAACTGGACTTAAGTGAGGCAGAGCTATAAAAAGTCATCAGCCTCACTCTCTCCTCCAGAATCATGGAACTCCAGTGCCAAGACAAAAGTCAAAAAGGACTGGGAATGACCCAGAGTGTACTGGATGACCTTGGCCTTTTAAATTAAGATCTTTCCCAGGTCTCAGTCCATCTGAGGCAACACCCACTCAGTGACCTATTTTGTAGTCACTGTGCTAAGCACCTGAAATGTAAAGCAAGAAACAGTTCCTGTTCTCAGGGAGTGTACAGTCTACTGGCCAAGGCATCAGACAAACAGCTATGTATAAAAAATATACATATAGGGTAAATCAAAGATAATCCCAGAGGGAAAGTAGTAAGATTAAATGAGACCAGGAAAGGCTCCTTGGGGAAGGTAAGATTTCTGCTGGGGCTTAAAGGAAGCCAGGAGGCAAAGGTAAACAGGGAGGGTTTCAGACATGGAAGACATCCAGTGAAAACAGTCAGAATTAGGACATGTATAAAAATAACAAAAGTAAAAGCAGATATGATGACTACATAAGAAAGCCGTAAGCAAAATGTTATGAGAGTTCAGAGGAGTGCACAAGAGGGTTTAATCTAAGATATATTTCTGTATCCTTCGGTTGTCAATACTGCTAGTTACAACTGAACTAATATTAACTTCTGAGTTCAACAGAACTTCTGGAGAGTGGAGAGAGATGGGAACCGAGCCAACCTATAATTAAATGTTTCTGGGAATTCCTAATAAAGACCCATGCAAATACTCAGCAACATTTGGTCTTCGAGTAAATTGCCTAGGGCATTGAGAGGATAAATGGGTTAGGTAGGGCCTCCTATGTCAGAGAAGGGAATTTAATCCAGTCCTCTGGATTTTGAAGCCAAACCTATTTTTGCTGTCTATCAACATAAGATATTCTGAATATCATCTGACATGCTTTTCAAATGTCATGGTGATTCAGGGAGGGGATGAGGCTGCTTGTGAATGAGCATTTCTCAGGAAAACTGATGATATAGAACTTCGCAAAGTTATTAGTGTGCAAAGTTATTTAGGGAGAAATAATGCAAACTGCATTTCGAAAATGAGGGCCTCTGCGCTTAGTTGCAGCCAAAGTAGGGGCCTTGGGAGTCGTTCTAGATGAGTCACTGAGAAAGTCCGTGCTATATACTGTTGAAGACAACAGATGATGCTCCTCCTGAAGAAAAGTATGAGAACAAAACAGAAAGCATTTCCCATCCTTGTATAAAATAAAGTTTGAGGCCCCCCAGAAGTCAACGGATAAGTGCATTGATGGGCGTGAGCAATGCACCGTGTTGTTGTTGTGTTCGTCCTTTATTTTCAAAGAGGACCATGGCATCAGGGAAATGATGACATGACTGGCAGTTGACTTTGACTTGAGGGAGGAGAGCTGTGCAAGGTCGCCAGCCTCACTTTCTCCTCGACAGCCATGAAGCAATGCATTACCAATAAGGAATTATACAGAAATCGTGGTGCAAAGAATATCATCTGAGAAATTTAATGACCTGAACAACAGATGGGCTGGTCATGTAGCAAACAGCACGGGATTACCAATGGACAGCTCTTAAACTCCACTGGTGTTCACACAGTATAAAATGAATGTGAAGAAGCTCCCTGAGTCAGGTGGGCATCTGTGACAAATCTATGGGAGTACACAGAGGGCAGTCTCCTTGGATGGGCGACTATAAATATATTATAATTTGCATCATTGGAGGGAATCCCCACATTAATGAGATTACAGATTTGGTCACTGTATCTTCTAGAAGGCACGAACAAAACACAGAAGGCTCAGAGAAGTGAAACTAAAGTGATAGTGATGAGGGAGGAGTAGGAGGCTTGTTGTGTGACAGTAGGTCAAGAAGTATTTAGAGTCTTTAGCCATGGTAGAGTAGGTCAGTGCCTACTATGTGCCAAACACTGTGCTAAGAGCTGGACCTGTCTGATGATCTATAAAACCATGAAAGGCCTACTTAATGGAAACATAGACTTATTCCCTAAATCCCCAAATGCAGGTATAATGGGCAGGCACCTTTTGAAATTTGAGTAAAGTAAGTTTAAGACAAATAAAACAGCCACTTCAAACAGTAAGTCATAACTTATGGAGAGATGTAGGGGTGTTCAAGAGAACCAGCACCTCCAATACGAGGGCGGATGAGTCCTTTTCAGGGCTGCTCATCCATGTTTGGTGTCCACCTATCACCATACTTTCACCTGTGGCTCCAAGAAGCTGTAGCAGCCACACCCTAGTAAACCATCTTGGCAGACAGGCTAAACCAGGTTGAGAGTAACAACAGACCTCCAACATGCCGGTGTGTTGGGGGTGTCTATCCCAAGCATGTGAAGATTTCCCCTGGGGGAATGAGCAGATGAGAACAGTTTGTTCCAAAGGCCATGAAGGTATCTGAAGCAGGTGGTGTGGAGCACTTGGAGCTTGGTCAGACGCTGAAGACACCAAGGTCAGCAATTCATTCTGGGCTATCACCAGTCATCTTTGACTTTTGTCCTGCAACTGGACTTTGATGACTCAGGAGGAGAAAGTGAGGCTGATGACTTTGTGTAGCTCTGCCTCACTTAAATCCAATGCATGAGCAAGTCAAGACATCATCCATGATGTTATTGGTCCTCTTCCAGAATGAAGGACTAACAGCAACAGTGACTTAGGGAACCCTTAGGGAATGCTGAAGGAGTTGGCATTGGTAGGAAATGTGAATGAGTTCAAAAAGGATTAGGATCAATTTCAAAAGACAGAAGTAAAATTGGCAACAAAGAATAAGCAGCTGAGATTTTTTCAAGAATCTCATGTTTAAGATTGATCTTGGTGGAGACAGGCATATGTGCCCTCTGACAGTGTACTTCTTGGACCTGTACAATACTAGACTGAAGCCTTTCAATGGTGCAGTGTAGTAGTTCCTATATTTTTATGTTTCATGAGCACTTTCAAAATTTACCTATAGCCAAGCTCTCTAGTCAGCTTTTCTTGAGCCATTTCAATTTACTACTACTTATGACCTGTTGGTTTTGCATTAGGATATTCTATTACATTAAAACTTACATAACATAAGCATGAACAGGCATATACACACACAGAGAGAGACATACACACATATGATTCTTATAGGACACTTTAAGGCTTACAAAGTTCTCTATATCTACTATCACATTTAGTCAACAAGTTGACAAGTATTTTTATCAAGTACCTACTCTGTGCCAGGTACTGTGGTAAATGCACAAGGCAGGATTTTATCTAAGAGTTGAAAGAGGCTGTGGAAGCCAGGAGGCAGAGACAAGGAGGAAGAGCATTCTGGGGATGAAGGGTGATGAAAAAGACCTGGAATCAGGAGATAGAACATCTTGTGCAAGGAATAGTGAGGAAGCCAGTGTTACTGGATATCAATATATGTGGAGGAGAATAAGGTGTAAGGAGACTGGAAAGGTAGGATGGGATCAAGTTATGAAGGGCTTCAAAAGCCAAACAGAATATTTTATATTTGATCTAGGAAGTAATAATAAAAATAACCCAATAAACAAGTTTATTGAAAGGGGAAGTGACATGGTCATAGGTAAACTTTAGGAAGATCATTTTGATAGATGAGTAAAAGATAGGCGGGAGTAGGAGGACACTTGAGGCAGGGAGATCAATTCAAAAGCTATCCCAGTAGTCCATGTGTGAGATGATGAGGGTCTGTACTAAGATGGTAGCAACATCAGAGATGAAAAAGAGATGTGTACGGGAAATGTTGTAAAAGTAAAATTGACAGGGCTTGGCAACAGATTGGTTAGGGGAGAGGGAGAGGGAAAGAAAAAAATGAGGAATCAAGGGTGAGACCTACATAGCAAGCTGGGAGAGTGGTGCTCTTGATAGTAATAAGGAAGTTAGGGAAAGGGGAGGGTTTGAAGGGAAAGGTAATGAGTTCACTTTTAGACATGCTTAATTTGAGATCTCTGTGGGACATCCAGTTCAAAATGTCCAATAGGAAGATGGAGATGCAATCCTGGAGGTCAGGAAAGAGGATAGGGCTGAATAAAAAGGTCTGAAAAACAACTGCATGGAGATGGTAATTTCTTAGATCACCAAGCAAAATAGCATAAGGGAAAGATAGAAGAGGACCCAGGACAGAGACTTGGGGGATACCTATGATTAGTAGGAGCAGTCAGGATAAAGATCCAGCAAAGAAGAGTGGGAGGAGCAGGCAGACAGGTAGGAGGAGAACCATTGTCATGCAAACCTACAAAGAGGTCAAAGAAAATAAGGATTGAGAAAAGGCGTTTTGATTTGGCCATTAAGAGATCATCTACCCATAGGTCACTGTGGCCAATTTTGTTTTGCAGTAATGTCAGTAATTCGCTGTACTAGGTCAGTAAGTCAATACATATTCCTTAAATATTTTCTAGATGCCAGGCACTGTGCCAAGTGCTGGGCATACAAAAGAAGGGTAGGACAAGGCTCAGGCTTCTCAAGGAACTCACATTGTAATGAGGGAGACAACATAGAAGGTACATAGAGTAGAGGGAAAGAAATCTTAAGGAAGTCATTCCACCCCATGATGTCATTTTCTCCCCACTGTGTTCTTTTGTGGAATTGACTGAGAACACTGAGTGAGTTATGATAATCCTTACATGGTTCTCTTGGTTAATGGTGATTACAAGTGTGGCTCTCCTCACACAGCTGTGAGTAAATTTGTTCCAAAATCTGTGATCCTCCTTAGAATCACTAACATGTTATAGGTGTTCTTCTGTTTTTGCTTTTGAGGCAGGTGACCAGTTTTAGTAATAATAATTTACCTTGTAGGAGCATTCAACTAAATGTATTGTACATGGAGCCCATATAAATTCTGGGGGTCCTTATTCTCACTTGTATTGGCTGGCCAGGACCCCAGAGCATGACTGGGTTATATCTTTCCCTGGTGGGTTCTGCACCAAATGGCAGATTCCTGTAATGCCATCACTTTGAGCCCTGATTCCAGTCTATTCACCCTCCATATCAATCACCAGTGATTACTCTTCCAATATTATTCGACAAGGCTGGTTAGTGTCTTTTCAACATCATTAATAAGCAATTAACACCAATTAGCCTTTACAAAGGAACTGTGAACTTAAGTACAAACACGTCTCCCTCCCCGCCTCAAACAAACCAACCAACCAAAAACAAACCAGGGCACACTCTCTCCCCTACCACCTTAGCCCATGAAGAATACACTCAGATTTAAGTGGCCGTCACTGACCATTGGCTCACCATCTTCCCTTCTGGACACAACCTAGATGCCAAATGAGTCACTCACTCCCTTGCTGCAGGACATGGCATCCAGACTGCCAGGCTGACCTCCAGGATCCCACAAGCTGTTCCTCATCAGGCTCAGCAGCTGGCAAACGCTAGTGTGGACTTCCAGCTCACATGGATGTAGGCTAGTCCACTCCATCTCAATCTTTATTTACCTAAGTATAAAAAGAATGAAACCAGGAGACGGAAAACCAACAGAGCCATGCGTTCAAGGCCACACAGCAGACTTAAACATTTATTAAGCACCTGCTGTGTTCCAGGCACTGTGGTAAACCCTGGGGATACAAAAGGCTTCTCTCCTCACCAGGCATTTAAAACATTCCCCCCTCACTCCTAACCTCTCCCACCACAGATACGGATTACCACAAAGAAAAAGGGAGCTCAATTTGGTGTTCTGTTTGCACGCTCAGTTTGGGCTAGTCAGCCTATAGAAAGGCTTTGCTTCACTGCCCAGCACAAGAACAGAAAATGGTCACAGAATACCCAGCAAGCTCTGAAATGGTGGGCAAGGCCCACAGGTGTGCCGGTAAATGTTTATCAGCCAGTTCTCTGAAGGCAGTTTACCAGTGACACACTTTAATTGAATCTGCATTATTTAACATTTTATCCATCACTTTCTTAAGTCAAGACAATCGATGAAACAAAATAACAAATAAAGACCTGATTTACGACTTGGTAATTTCGAGGTATAAATACGCACTGAAATTTTAAAAATCAGTTCTAAGATGTTTGAGTTGGCTCCAGCCCACCTCTGGCCAAGCACCTCCATTACAACGTCATCACTCACATCTAGAAGCCAGCTCACAAACCCCCCCCCCCAGGTGGCTTTGCAGCAAGAAGAGATGATTGTGTATATCGCCAGAACTGGGCCATCACTGGCCAATTCCCTATTACGTGTGTAAATACTGTAAGTGCCAAAACAGCATTTTCGTAAATAGATTGACTACTAAATAGAGAAGGACTTAAATGCACCAATTTCAAACTTCAATAAAAATGATTGTACCCCCACTTCCATAAAGCAGTGCTAAATAAATTGTGCTGTCTGAACTGATGCAAAGTGAAGTGAGCAGAACCAGCAGAGCAGTACACACAGTAATGGCAATCTTACATAGGATTAATACTGCATGAAGATCAGCTGTGAATGACTTAGCTCTTCTCAGCATTGCAATGATCCAAGACAATTCCAAAGGACTCATGATGAAAGATGCTCTCAGTCACCTCCAGAAAGAGAACAGATTGAGTCTAAATGCAGATTGCAGCACACTATTTTTCACTTTCTTTTTTTCATAGATTTTTTTTTTTGGTCTGTTTTCTTTCACGGCTTGATTAATATGCAAATGTTTTTCATGATTGCACATGTATAACATATAAAATTGTTTACTGTTTTGGGGAGGGAACAGGGGAGGGAGGGAGAGAATTTAGAACTCAAAATTTTTAAAAATGATTACTAAAAATTGTTTTTACATACAATTAGGAAAGGATAAAATATTATTTAAAAAATAAACTGAGTTGTCTGGTGGAACATGGATAACATATCAAGAGCTGGAAGACCTCAGAGACCATCTAGCTGAACCCTCTCATTTTATAGAATAACGAAACTGAAAGAAGCCCATGTAGGTTAAGTGACTTGCCCAAGGTCATGCAAGTATTAAGCATTCAAGGTGAAATTTTAACCCCTGTGTTCCCATTCTAGAGCCAGTGTGCTCTTTCCGCTCTACCATAGTACCTCAACGGAACAATAACCTTGTTATGTTCAGTGATGCTGCAGTCTCTCTGATATCAGCCCTTTCCTTCCACACCCTGCCAGAGAAAGATGATGCCACCCTAGCTGCTTCTTGCTTTCTTCCCCAGGGTTGTTATGAACTGATCTCTGGACCAATGAACCGACATGCCTGGGGTGTTGCATGGTTTGGATTTGCCATTCTCTGCTGGACTGTAAGTATTCCCTGGTGTGAGTTGTAATGATGAGAGGGTGACAGAAGCATAAAAGTTGCTATTAAGTCTCTGCATTCTAATTTCTAGCCTTAAGAAAGCAGTCCATGAAGCTGAAGGTTGGTTGGTATCCTTCCTTTGACCTCTCACAGTTTCACTTTTCCCAAAGGTCCCTTTTTCAAATATTCCTTTATAGATGGTGGTTATATACAGAATGCATAATTGGGACAGTAAGGAACACATAGTGGTGAGAAAGCTGCCCTTGTAATCAGCAAGAATTATGTCCAAATCCCACTTGTGACATGTACTAGTTGTGTGACCATGGGCTAGTCACTTACCTCTCTGAGCCTCAGTTTCCTCATCTGTATAGGACGCAAAAGTCAGGACTGGGGGTTTATGCTGAATCTCATGTCCTTTGATTCCCCCTTGGTCCTGGCTGACCTCATAAGCAGAGTCAGTATTAGGAGCCAACAGTCATTCCTACCTTCCTTTGAGTCTCCCTAATGCTTGTCCACAATCAATTCCTGAAGGTCTTAGAAAAGCTCTTTTACATGAACTTTGGAAACTGTAAAGCACAACTAAAACTTGATTGGGAAAGTCCACAAGCTTTGCAAGCTATAATTTGCAAAGGTCAATGATCATCACCCTTACTGGTGCTTTTTACCACTATTACAGAGAGGAACTGTGACATAGGGGAGAGAGGGAGGAGCTCAGAGTCAGGAGGATCTGAATTCAAAGTCCTGCCACTGCTACATACTGGCTGTGTGACCTGGGCTAGTCGCTTAACTTCTTAAGGACCCAATGCAATCACCTGCCTATAAGTTGAAGAACAGCTGTTGATTTACATCGATAGAGACGATTTCCTCACCTAAAGTTCCCCATGTCAATGAAACCACAGGACCAGACCAAATGTGTATATGTGTACGTGTGTGCGTGTAATTATTATTATAATAAATAAAAAATAAGAAAGGGAGGCTGTCCTTTAGGGAAACAAGTAAAGCAGCAATAACAAGAGCCCAAGTTAGGAACTGATCCACAGAGAAGGTAGAATCCATGAATTTGGCACCATTTTTATCATCAAAGGAAGGGTGTGTTCCCAAGGGAACTGATTCAGAAATGAGAATGCGAACAGGAAAGGCTGTCTAATGTATCAGGAGATACTAGGGTGGAGATATTTGGGGGCCATTAAATAGGAGTTTATAAATAAAATCTTTTCTATACCAATGTCCTAGTAGTGGTTTTTAGGAGAATCTGCCTCTTAAATTTGAAGGTCGTGTAAACCTGATTGTTACCCTCTCTTAAATATGAGAGGTGCTTCTAATGTAATGACTTCTTAATTTTTTTCTAGTTCTGTGTTCTCCTGGGCACCATGTTCTATTGGAGTAGAATTGAATACTGAAAGTAAGAGTGGCACCATCATTCTTCATTCCTCCCAAATCTCTCCAGTTGGTGCATGGACCCATTCTTTGCTCTCCAGATGCTATTCCTTTTGTGTTCCAGAGTTACGGAAGCATTTTCTACTCATCAAACTGTCTGGTCTGATACTGCCAAGGAAGCACACTGTTCACTTCTCTTTTTCCTGGACCCCGTAGCTCTCTTGACTAGGGTGTAGCACTATCTTCTCTTACTGTAATGCTCCCACAGATTACACAGAATAAATACAAGATCCCAAAAGGATTTGGGTAGTAAATGTTCATCTGCTCATTGTTCACTTTTGAATCTTGAGACACTGAAAAAGCCTCTAATTCCCAATACTCCTGTCAGCAGGCCTGGTCTATTTTGTTTGGACAGACTCGTTGTAGCCAGTTGGTGCTTTTCTAGAGAATCAAATCCACCAGAAGGTGGTGAATAGGTGCCCTGTCCCATACATACTTGGAGGGGTGAAGGGACAAAGGAGAAGGTATTGATTACCACTGCAGCATACCTTCTCTTTAGCTCCTCTGTGTCTAACATCTGTGGAAGTACTCTGTGTTCCTTTCGTTGCTCTTGGGTCAATTACTTACTTCGATTTAGCTAACCACAAAGGCTGAAATCATGTGTCTTCTCTTCAGTGGCCCCAGTTCTACTCCTGCTTTGAAGCTGTGGGAGTCAATTCCATGGGTTCCTATAGGCATGAATCAGGTTTGTGTACCTAATAAATCTTGGTCTTATATGTTTTCAAGCAAGTGAAGGGGAGGGAAGTAGGGAAGTACAGAAGAATGGAGCTCATCTATATTTTGTGTTGGGGTGCAGTTTGTGGGAATTTGGGGGTGGAGGGTGGTCAGAATATCTCTCTTTTGTTTCATTTTCATATCATTTTCCTATATCGGAGGGAGTTTCCTTAGGGTTGCAATTTTTTCTAAACATTTCTATTAATAAAATTGATTTGAGAAATTTTCATTTTTCTTTTCTTTCTAATCATTCATTTATGCAACACATTTAATAAGCACCTGCTTTTCTCAGAGAACTATGGGATCAAAGTATCATGGATTTGGAGGTGAAAGAGACCTTTGATGGCATCTAGTCTGATCCCCTTCATTTGAAAGATGAGGAACTTGAGACCCAGGCTAGTTAAATACCTTGCCAAGCTCATACAGTTAGCAAATGAACCCAGGTCTTCTGAATCCAAATCCCGCCATGTTCCCACTACAACAAATGATGGAGGAAATAAAAAACTTAGATGTTTTTGCTGCTGCCTTTATGGAACTTGTATTCTATTGAGGGGTGACAAAAACATAATCATATTAAATGCAAAATAGAAAATATTAAATGCAAAGTGCATTAGAAAGTTCATTTCAAAGAACATTTAATAGGTGTGCAAAAATGATGCTAGTCACTAGGAATGGACAGCTGGGTGGCTCAGTGCATAGAGTGCTGGGCTTGGAGCCAGGAAGACTTGAATCAGATATTCACTAGCTGTGCGCCAGTGGGCAAGTCCCTTAACCCCATTTGCCTCAGTTTCCTCATCTGTCAAATGAGCTGGAGAAGAAAATGGCAAACCACTTCATCTCTGCCGAGAAAACCCCAAGTGGGATCATGAAGAGTTGAACTGAAAAAAATCATCTACAGCATCACTAGGAAAACAAAGAAAAAAGCCCTCCAGGGGATGCCAAAGGCACACAGTTAAGGATGAGGCAGGGAATAGGGAAGAGGGCAAGGAGACATCAGAAAGCTTGCTGCAGAAATGTGAGAAGGGAGAACACTAACAGCGAGGGAAGATCAGTGAAGGCTTCACGGAGGAGATGGCACTTGAGCTGGGCCTTGACGGATAAGACTTCTGGAAAGAAAAAGCAAAGAGAAAATGTATTCTAGCCTGTACACATACAAATTATAGGAGATGGCATTTTAAGTTTGGGGAATAGCCAATCATACAGTTTGGCTGGAATCTATATAGTACATGAAAAGGAATATTGTGAAATGAGGTTAGAAATGTGGATTGGAACCAAGTTATGGGAGTCTTGAATGTCAGAAACAATTTGTATCAAAGTCAAAAGGAGCTGCTGAAGATTATTGAGTGGGGGCAGACCTGTGCCTTGGGAAATTTATTGTGGAAGTTTAGGATGAAGAAAGGAGTAGAGAGAAGAGTGAGACATAATGGGAGCCTGTAGTACGATGATGGTGGTATGAAGGGAAAAAAAGAGACAGATAAAAAAGATGTCAAGGAAGTATCAACCAGACTTGGGAACTGATTGGTACTACAGGATGAAAGATGCAAAGATGACTCCAGAGTAGTGAATCTGGATAACCAGGAGGATGGTAGAGTTCACCATGATGTTGAGAGGAGTGATGGGGCTTGAATGGGGAAGGGAAATAATTAATTCACTTTTGAACATGTTGAGTTTGAGATGCTGATGGGATAGACATTCAGGTGGAGATATTCAACCAGGAATTAAAGACATAGGACTGTAGTTCAAGAGAGATGAGACCTGGATAAACAGATGTAACCATCCACACAGATAATGACTGAACCCATGAGAGCAAATGTGATCACCAAAGAAAAGAATATAGAATATAGAGAAAAAAAGAGGTCCTAGGGCAGTGAATTTGAGAAGCAGCAACATTTAAAGGGCAAGTGATGGGTAATGATTTAGTCAAGAAGACTAAAGGGCAGTTAAATGGCACACTGGATAGAATGCCAGATCTGAAGTCAAGAAGACTCAACTTCTTGAGTTCGAACCTGGCCTCAGACACTTACTAGCTATATGACTCTGGACAAGTCACTTAACTCTGTTTCCCTCAGTTCCTCAACTGTAAAATGAGCTGGAGAAAGAAGTGGCAAACCAGTTTAGTATCTCTACCAAAAAAAAAATCCCAAATAGGGTCAGGAAGAGTTGGGTAGGACTGGAAACTAAAGACAGGAACAAACAGGGGAATAGAAAGGTGGGAGGAGAACCATGAAAGTATCGCCCCCATTCCTCCCCAGCCCCATTCCAAGGAAGTAAATAATATCCAGAAGAAGAGCGGCTGCAGCAGTCATCAGATTTAACGATTAACAGTTAGTTATTAACTATTTAATGAACAAGCTTTGGGACAGCAGTTTCAGGCAAGGGGCGAGTTAGAAAGCAGATTACATGGGATTGAGAAATAACTGAATATATTTTACTCAGTGATACCACTACTAGAATTTATAACCCAAGGAAGTCAAAGATGGAGTGAAAAGCACCTTATATTCCAAAATATTTATAGCAGAACTTTTTATAATAATAAAGAAATGGAATGAAAGTAGTTGTCCATTGATCAGTGAATGGTTGAAAAAACTGGTATATGAATGTGATGAAAAATTATAATGCCAGTAGAAAATGACATATATGAAGAACTGAGAGATTTGGGAAGACTTGTAGGAACTGTTTTAGAGAAAAATAAACAGAACCAGAAGAACAGTTTGCACAATGACCACCATAACATATGACAAAGGGATGCTGAAAAATTGGCAGTTAGGCATGATTGCCACCTGCCCTTTCTTCCCTGCCCCCTTCTCATCCCACTCCCATCCCTGTCCCCTCATTCTACAAAGAGTTCATTGACTATAGGTGCAGAACAAGGAAAATATTTTCAGACATGGCCAATGTATTCATTTATTTTGCTGAACTGTACTTCTTTGTTACAAGGTGGGGGGAGAGGGTGATTCTATAGAGGAGGAAGAAAGAGCAAATTGGAAATGACACTAATATAAAAGAAAACTTATTAAATTATTTTAAAAGAAAAAATAATTTAAGATTTTAAAATAAGTGATCTGAAAGGAAGTGGAGACAGTCAAGTACATTCCATCTGGAAGTTTGATAGTAAAAGGGAGGAGGGGACAGTAGGGTCAAATGAAGGCAAAGGGACAGGGGTCAAGACCCCAAGCATATTTGTTAACAGACAAGAGAGAGTTTGTGGATAAGGGTATGATCAATAAATGAGCTCTAGGAGATGAGAGGGATAGGATCAAGGATACAAGTGGAGATGGGTCCAAAAGATATTCTTTTCTCAATTCTTGCCTTAGCGAGAAGGACCACTCATCTTCTGAGACTGAAGCAGAGGACAATGCCTGGCATATAGTAGGTGCTTAATAAATGGGATTGAATTGAGTAAGGTAAATGGAGAAGTTGTTGTTTGATGGGCAAATATAAAGGCATTAAGATGCCTCTCACACATCCACTGTTAAGCCAGATGTATGTATGTATGTGTGTGTGTATATATATATGTATATATATATATATATAATATATATTTAAAAATAGCTTCAGTTTCCTCAGTAAACTAGGCAGGGAAGACATCTACTGAGGGGGTAAGGTTGAGAATGGCTTTAGGGACTTGTGGAAGCAGAAGGCTTAGAATAGTTGCTACAGGAAGCATGATAGAGAATTCATCAAAGAATAGTCAAAAAGAAGGCCTTGTAGTAGTGAAGGCCCAGTTGCAATTAGATAATATGAATTTAGAGTCAATCTCATTCGTCTTGTTATTTGAGTTTCTCCAGAGCTCAAGAAAAGGAGTGGAGCAGGCAGGTGATCCAGAGTTGAACAGTGACCAAGTGTGAATAGACATAAAATTTGGGGAAGAGAGCAAAAGATTCAAGGGAGTGAACAATACATCACTGAGCTGCTTAGCTATAGAGACAGCTAAGTGTCACAGTGGATAAAGTATTGGGCTTGGAGGAAGGAAGACCTGATTTTGAATGCTGCCTCAGATATTTATTTGTATAAGCTGGGCAGTGCAGTGGATAGAGTACTGGGTCTGGAATCAGAAAGACCTGAGTTCAAATTTGTCCTCAAACACTTAGCACCTTGTGACCATGGGCGAATCATTTCATCCCAATTTCCTCATCTGGAAAATGGAGATAATAATAGCACCTACCACCCAGGATGTTGTGAGGATCAAGAGACACTAACTGTAAAGTATTTACCACAGTTCCTGGCACACAGTGTTATGTAAATATTAGCTATTTTTATTATTTAACCTGGACAAGTTACTTATCTTCTTTCACCCTCAGTTTCCTTATTTGTAAAATGGGGACAGCAATAGCATCTACCTCCCAGGATTGTTGTGAGGATCAAAAAAGATATTTGTAAACCCAGTTATCGTCATTATTTATTTTTATTTGTTTATTCATTCATCCATTTATTTATCTGTTAGAAGATATTCTGTCAAAGGGCCATAGTTGAGGACCTAGAGGGCTATATGTGGCCTCAGGGTCACAGGTTCTCCAATCCTGGTTCAGACCATGTGATATAGACAATAGAATGAACCTCAAAGGAAGAATGATACTGAATGATGATGGCAAAGGGAGCTTCTATGAGTGGCATCAGGGAACAAGAAGTATGCTCTTGGCCAAGTTGGTTATAGGCCATGAAAATATTAAAAACCAGCACTGAAGAATATCAGTTATCAGGGGCAGGTGTGTGGTGTAGTAGATAGAGCATGGGCTCTGGAATCAGGAGGACCTGAGTTCAAATCCAGCCTCAGACACATAGTAGCTGTGTGATCCTGGACAAGTCACTTAACCCCAATTGCCTCAACAAAAAACAAAAAGAAAGAATCTCAGCTTCCTCAAAATTCATGACTGACTTCACTCCATCTTGGTCACAAACAAGGATCATCACCCCCTGGATCTCACCATTACTCAGCAATATTCTACTTTCTTCTTAAAAAAAAATTTCTGATATTCCTGTTTGACCAGAACCTTCTATCCTTCCATTTCTTCCTATGTATTACCTCTCCTATACCAATTCTTTGTTTTTATCATGACCTGCAATCCCTCTCCTCCGAAGTACTTTCTCACATCCGTATCATTGCTGTGACTTCATTTTTCTGCCTTCCCAGTCTCCACTCAGTCTCCATACCATCTTCTACTCTCAAATCCCTTGCCCCCTTGTCCCACACCTGCTCATTCCTTGTCAAACCCCAACCCTAGGTTATTTTCATTATTCCCTCATCCATTCCTGCTCATGTGAATGGAGCTGGAGAAATAAACATAAATAAATATGTCATTTGTTATCTATTTATGCTCTTTTAATAATATTTATCTATTTATTTTAATAACACTTGTTATCTATTTTATGTTATTTATTTGTTTATTTTAATAAAATTTATATGTTATTTTAGTAACATTTGTTACCTATTTTATGTTGCTGTTGTATTTGTCCTTTGTTGCCAAAGAAGACCATGCCATCAGAGAAATAATGACATGATTGGCACTTGACTTTGTTTTGAGTGAGGGAGGGCTGTACAGGTCACCAGCTTCACTTCTCCTCCAGAGCCATCTGAATTCAGTGACCTGATATTCCTCAGGATAACTGGATAGCCAGTTTATGTTATCTAATCTCAACTAGGCCCTCACTGTAGCAAGGCAATCCTTTCACTATTCCCTAATTGATTCCCTATCCCATTCTCCTTAGAAGCTGTTTCAAACCTTCCCTTCTCTCCTCAAACTTCCCCCACCCTCTTTCTTCTGTCCTCTTATCTGAGGACCTTATCTCAGAAAACATTCATTGTGAGAATCTTCTTTTCTTATCAAAACTTCTCGCATTTCTCACTTTCTCCTACTTTCCCCTAGTGTCTAACCAAGAGATGACCCTTCTTGTTATTTTCTTCACCATTTTTTTGGGTTTCCTTTAGCAAGCTGTTGACTCACTTTTCATGCTTTTCTTGCATGGCTCTCATTTCTCTTCCCAATTTTTCCCCCACCTCTTTTAATTGATTTTCAAAATCCTTTTTGAGCTCTTCCATGGCCTGAGACCACTATATATTTATTTTGGAAGTTTTGGATGCAGAAGCCTTGACTTTTATGTCTTCCTCTAATGGTATACATTGTTCTTCCTCATCTGAAAGGATGGAAGAAAGTATCTGTTCACCAAGAAAGTAACTTTCTATAATCTTATTTTTTCCCCTTTATCAGCCAGTTACTTGACTTTTGAGTCCTTTGTCAAGAGGAAGGTATAATCTGGAAACCTGTAAGTTCTCAGTTCTCCCAACATGGCACAATCAAGGGACAGGAATTTACTCCTCTCCTAGCCTGTGCACTAGTCTGGGAGCAACCAAAAAATTTTCTGCCCAGGATCTGCAAGTAGGGTTCCTTCTCCACAACCGCCTCCAGTTCCACCATGCCAACACTCCTCCTTACCCTAGGACCACTATTCAGGGTTGAGACCCAGATCAATGGCTCAATTCCCTCAGGGTCTTTAAGCTGAGGGCTCCAAAAAAGGATGCTTCTGCTACAATGGCTGCTGCTGGCAGGGCTAGACCGAGTTCCCCTCTCGCCCATGTGAAAGAGCTTTCTCACTGACCTTTGAAACTGTCTTTGGTGTTTGTGGGTTGAGCAATCTGGGAACTGCAGCTGCTATCTGGGATTCCACCCCTGAGGCCTGCTCCAGTCCTGTCCCTGCTGCGCCATGCGGCCAACACTGAGCTGTGCTCCGTTCCAAGCCCAGTGCAATAGACTTTTCCTGTTGGCTTTCCAGACTCTCTTGGGCTGGATATGTCTTTCACTCTGTCATTTTGTGGCTTCTGCTGCTCTACAGTTTGTTTAGAGTTTTTTACAGGTATTTTCTGGACTATAGGGGAGAGCTTTTATAGGTCCATCCTTCTACTCCACCATCTTTGATGACCCTTCATGTTAAGGCCAACACTTCTTCACATGCTCTAGACTTTATTTCATCCTCTCTAGCAGACCACATCCTTAATAACCCTCCTCTTTTATCTTCAATCTCTATCTTTTGGTTTCTTTGCTAGGGCCTTCAGACTTGCTCAATACTCTCCTATCCTTAAAAAAACAAAAACAAATCCCCAAAACAAAAACACCTTCGTTAGACCCTACCTTCTCCTCAAACTGTCATCCTATATCTTTCCTCCTTTTCATAGCCCAACACCTTTTGTTCAGTCTTCATGATTCTGTGGACCATAAAGTCCTTGGAATTTTCTTGGCAAGGATACTGGAGTGATTTGACATTTCCTCTCCAAGTTGATTAAGGTAAACAGAGGTTTAGTGACTTGCCTAGGGTCACACAGTAAGTGCCTGAGGCCAAATTTGAACTCAGGTGTTCCTGACTCCAGGCCTAATGCTCTATCCACTGAGCCATTTAGCTGTCCCCAGCCAAACTCTTAATTAATGTAATAATTCTAAATCTGAAGGAACTTTCTCAGTCTTTATCCTTCTTTCTTTGCCATATTTAACACCATTGTCTACCCTCTCCTTTTGCATACCCTATTCTCTCTAGGCTAACACTACTCTCTTCTGATTCTCCTTGATGGCTGACTGCTTTCTTCATTTCCTTTGCTGGCTCAGCATCCCTATCACACTCTCTAATTATGGCTGTTCCCCATATGGGGAACTAAATGTGGCTGTTCCCTCCTCTTCACTCTCTATACTCTCTTGGGAAATCCTCTGGGTCTATTGTCATCTCTAAGCAGATGACGCATAGATCTACATATCCAGCCTGAATTTTTCTTCTGAACTGCAGTTCCAATCACTAGCTGTGTATTGGACATTTGAAACTGAATTCCCTGAGCATATCTCATATTAAACCAGTCCAAAAGATTCATGGTCTTTCCGCATAAAACTTTCCATCAGTCACACTTCTTTACTTCTCCTAAAGACACACTATTCTTCCATTCTTTGAGGTGCATGACCTCAACTTATCCTTGACCCCCACTCTTTCTTGCCCCACATATTTAAGCATTGGCCAAATCTAATTGTTTTTATCTCCACCTCTCTCCCATCCAACCCCTTCTTTCTACTCACATAGCTATCACCCCAAGTTGGGTTCTCATCAACTCTTGCCTGCAACAGTAACAATAACTAATATTTAATATAGTATTTAGTATATTCCAGGCACTGTGCTAAGCGCTTTACAATTATCATCTCAGTTTATCCTCACAACCCTGGGAGGCAGATGCAAATATTAACTTCATTTCACAGATGAGGAAACTGAGGCAACCAGAGGTTAGATGAATTGTTCAGGGTCATACTGCTCGTGTCTGAGACTAGGTTTAAACTGACTCCAGGCCTGGCACCCTACTATTGAAATGGCTTTTTAATGTTTTCCTGGCTCAAGTCTCTCCCCACTCCAATCCATGCTCCACATCAAAATTATTTTCTTTTCAGTCATTTCAAGTCATGCCTGACTCTGGGTGATCCCATTTGAGGTTTTCTTGGCAAAGATACTGGAGTGGTTTGCCATTTTCTTCTCCAGCTCATTTTTAGATGAGGGAACTGAGACAAAGAGGGTTGAGTGACTTGCTCAGGGTCACACAGCTAGGAAGCTTCTGAGGCCAGACTGAACTCAGGAAGATGAGTCTTCCTAATTTCAGGGTCAGCATGTTATACACTGCACTACCTAGCAGCCCCAGACTGAGCTAGATGATAATAGACAATTAGGAGGATTCAAAACTGGGTACAAAGTAGTAAAGAAAATTAGTAGAGTTCCTTGTCAACCTGGCAAGTGGTCACTACTGGAATACTCTGAGCATCCTTGATTGGCCCTGCACTGCGTAACTTTTTCATCAGTCACAGATAGCATATTCATCAAATCTCCAAGTCACAAAACTTAGAGAAATAGCCAAAATATGGAAAACTATCAGGATCCCAAAACATCTTAACAGGCTAGAGTCATGGACTGAATCTAGGATGGAAGTCAATGACAGTAACTGGAAAGTTGTGCCCCTGGATATTAAAAAACCAGTTTCACCCATGCAAAATGGGAGAAACAACATTAGATACCAGTTTATATGAAAAAGACATAAATGTTCTAGTGGGCTGTAAGGTCAATGAGTCACTTATGATGTGACAGTCAAAAAAGAAGCATAGATTACAGGAATAAGAAGGAATAGTTTACCTGGTCAGATTTCATCTGGATCATTTTGTTTAGTTCTGGGCACTTTGGGGTTTTTTGTTTCCTTTAGTTGTTTATTTTTCCAATTATATGTAAAGACAATTTTTAACATTCATTTTTACAAAATTTTGAGTTTCAAATTTTTTTCTTCCCCTCCCCTCTTCCTTAAACAGTAAGCAGTTTGCCATACATTATATACGTTGGACACTTAGTTTTAAGGCTGGGCGTTTGGAGGAGGGCAGCCAGGATGGTAGGATCAGGGCTCCCAAGAGATGTGAATATCATTTGAAGGACTTGGAGGTGGGTGGGACATGATAGCTATCTTCAAGCATCAAGGGCTGTGATTGACATAGGAAGGGAAGGAGATTTTTATTTTGGCCCGAGGGTAGAATCAGGAGCAATTCTGGCTTCACGTCCCAATAATTACAGCTGTCCAAAAGTGGAATGGCCTGCCTCCAGAGATGATGGTTTCTCCTTTGAAAGACCCCTTGGCAGGTACATTATTTGTATTTGTTCTTTTCATACTTATTTCATATATACTTATGAAAGGTGCTTCAAAAGTCTTAGCATAGTTTTCAACTATTAAAACTTTCCTTTTTTCCCCATACTCTTCTCTACCTTCCCTTCAACTATTAAAGCTTAAGACTGCACTAAGACTTTTGGGACACCTTGTATACGTACTTGTCTTCCCCAGTTAGAAGCAGCAGTAAGCTCCTTAAAAGTTGGTTTCACTTTTTTGTACATCCAGCATCTATCACAGTACCTGCCATGCTTATAGTGTTTAATAAATGTTCACTGATATTATAGGAGGGAATCTTTTCATGTATGGGTTGGATTGGATGACCACTGGGTCCCCTTCCCACTCTCCAATTCTTGTGATTGATCCAACCCAAATACTGCTTACGATGCCAAGAATCACTGTGATACCCTCTACCCTCCTCCCAAGGTAGTATACACCAGTGGCCAACATCAGTCAAGTTTGGATGCAACATGTATGTCATCAGTATGTTCTATACTATATGGCTCTAGTTAACTTACTCTTTTCTGTGTACCTACTTTTACAGAATTTTTCTAGGGCCTTAACCCCACAAAGCTCATACACAAATATGATTTTTATTCCTTGCATTTGGCCGAATAGTTGACCCAAGAGATGTCCATATTTTACTGCCTCACAAATATCACCTGCCACGTAGTAACACTGAGCTTTCAGGTGACCACTTTCTAGCAGTTGGGGCAAAATCACCAGGTGTCTCCAGGCTTGGTAAGATGACTCATGGCTATACTAAGCTCCTAGGGACAAAGCCTAGAGCTGTGACTTCATTAACAGAATATTCCAGGTGAGGAATTTCTCTCTACCAATGCTGGTCAGCACCTTCTCTGCCACTTACAGCCTAAGAGGACAACCTAGAGCTAACATATGTCCCACAACACTTTTGAGTGCAGATTAATATGTAGTTGCTTTCTGATTTTAACATGTTGATAAAAAAATAAATGCGATTTTCTAAGTCCATATGCAGCCCGCAGCGGTCCTTATGGCTCCCATTTCTGTTGCAGTTTGACACCACTGACCTGTCACACTTGAGGTCAAATACCTTGTCCAGGGGTCACACGGCCAAGATGGATCATAGGCAGAAGTTGATCTTTGACCTTCCTGACTCTAACCATTACTCAGTGGCTGCCTCCAAACTCCTAATGCCTTAAACTTTAACTTCTCTAATTTCTGGAGGCTTCATGCTACAAAGCAAGCTTCTGCCTTCACCTTTTCTTCCCTGCACACTTCCTGAGCATACGGAAGATAGCTGACAGGTAGGTAGCATCCTTTCATTATTTGATATTGTTACCTAAAGACTCCCACCAATCCCCAAGTAAGCACAAACACAAAGTCTCATTATTTAATTTTTCATCATAATCTAATTCAACATCAACACCTCCATTGGGATGCTGCTGCTGCCAGTTACCAGCACTGGCATGGTGTGAAAGCTAAAGTTTCTTTCTTTTTGCGGCATTTTGAAAACCATCATGCAGTCTTCATGGGCAGAAGATGGGCAACAGTTTACACCAAAAAGGTATCAGAAGCAAAAAGCTGATAATACGCTGATGCCCAACGTACCAAGGGGAGCATGTTAAAACCCTTCAGGGAGGATGCTACTGCAAAGCAACCTCTGGAGATCCTAGTACATTGGTTGTGTGGGTATTTTAATGCTGTGTAGAAGTTATACCACCTGAATGTGTCTTAGATAAAGTCACTTGCCCTCCCCACCCCCAAATAGACAATTAACACTGTTATAGCCAGTATGGAAGTAGGACCGAGGCCCTACAACTTCCCAGACTTTTGGACTCTGGATCCTGGGCTATCTCCACCAAAGTAAAAAGACAGGTGGCAGTGGTTTAATCCACCTGCAACATGGTACCTCCTGTCTATTTGGCTAGGCTGGCTTGTTGCCTTGTTGGTGGCAGCTGGTTGGTGACTGGTGGAAGAGAATGGCAGACTCCCCTTTTTCAAAGGGTTTTGTTTTCCTGGATGATAGTTGTGGGCCAGGATGAGAGCAGGGTTGATGGTTTGGAGGGGACACTAATATTCCTGGGGATCAGTCATGCCCCTGATATTCATCAGTATGTTTTATACTATACAGCTCTAGTTAACTTACTCTTTTCAGTGTACCTACTTTCAAAGAATTTTTCTAGGGCCTTAATCCCATAAAATTCATACACAAATATCATTATGATTTTTACTCCATACCTCTGGCCTAATGGTTGACACAAGAGATGTCAACATTTTACTGCCTCACAAATATCAGCTGCCATATAGTAAGTAACACCCAGTTTTTCAGGGTGATCATTCTATAGTGGCTTCATTGTGATTTAAGTGAATTGATTTATGAGTTGAATAATATTATGAACGTAAATGAATACCCAGTGCATTTCAACAGGACTATTTCAAACAGAATATTTATGCCATATGGAAGTACGAAATATCTTCCCATTGCTGCATATTAACTTCCCTCACCAACAGGAGGATTAACAGAGAAAAAAAACTGAAGCAAAGGAAAAGTTAATCCAATGCCATTGGAGATAATTAAAAAGCCAGCACTGGAAATATTAGGCTTGAATATGAAAAAGGATGCTTATTCCCTCAAAGCATCCAGACAGATTAGCCAGATACTGGCAAAGATTCATCAGAGAAAAATGCCTAGCAGCACTAATAAGATGATTCCATAATAGCTAAACTGAATTTAGGATAGAAATATAGGAACAGGAAGCTATGAATAGAAGAGAAAGAAGAGGGATGAAAGATAATCTCTCCCAACCAAGGGATTCTGCTATTTGACTCTCTCTAAAGCATAAAGCTTGCTAACAGCCCTAGAGATTTTCGCAAGAAAACAGTACATGGGTTTCAGAGAATGTTTCACCTAAAGGATATTCAGTCAGTGGGATATGATTCTTTAAACACACCACTGAGATGTGCACCGATCAAGTGAGCTACTTCCTTGTCTTCCGTTCCCCACAGTGAGATTTCAAAATATCCCTAGAAGAACTAGAATCCAAGCTCTAGCAACTCCTGTCAAGCTCCACACTCTAAAGGCTTTATGAGAAGGTCCAGCAACGAATGAACTTTGTTGTCTATTGTCTAAGGTAAGCACCAGCTTGGTTTTATGTTTGAGGGGGTCCTATCACCAGAATGTTAGCCTCAAGGTGATGACTTTTTTTTTTTTTTACAGCAAACTCACTAACACCCACACAAGAATGTGGAAAGGTTATGATCTGTATCAGTGGATTATAACTGACAAAAGCACAGATCTATATTAAAATATTGACTCCAAGTCACTTCAGACATACTTCGTGGTTATAACAAAATTATTGTTGATTTAAAAACTGCATGTAAAAAAAGTTTTTATTTAAAAACATCTAGAAAAATTAGTAGGCAACGTTATCTCATGTTATTAGTAGCAGATGAAGAATACTGCTAAGCAAGTGCTGTTGGCTGCTTAATTTAGAGCAGGGCAATAACAGCAGCCATATACAGCAGTCCCTTTGTGAAGACCAATGCAAAAATTCAATTCCTCAATTGACATGGGAACATGGAAGTTCCTCCAAGTTCCATGGGACTATCAATAGCCCAGGTCCCTAGTTAGAAAGAGGCAGGTAAGAAAAAATCAGAGAATTGAATCTGAATGAAGATGAAGAACAATTGTAAAAAAAACAGATCATTCAATTTAATTCAAGTCAAGATGAAAAATGTCACAATCCCTGCCCTCAAGAAGTTTACAATCTAATGGCATGGACAAGAGATACACAAAAATGCGTATAACACAAGGTAGAATTCCAAGAGTTAGAGCTGGGAGGGAACATTGAGATTATCCTTGATAATCTTATCTCTTACTGAAATGAACAAGGGATGTTTCAGAAATTCACTGATTTGATCAAGGTCACACAGCCAGTAAGAGCCTGAAACCAAGGTTCTGTGACTTTAAATCTAGTGCTCTTAGAATGGGAAAAGGGCAAAAGCGATCAGGCAAAGCATTCCAGAAAATGTAAGGGAGAAACGACTTTAAGCTTGTGCGCAGTGACAGAATGTTTCTTGGAAGAGATAGCACCTGAACTAAGCCCTAGAGGGAGAAAGGATTTCAATAAATGGGAGATGTGTATGGAGTCCATGGAGAAGGCCTGGGAAAATGGACAGAGCTAAACAATTACAGAACAAAATCAGGGAGGAAAAAACCCCCCAAACCAAAGCCAGGAATAGCCAGAAGTTCAGAAACCCAAACTAATAAACTAAAGACAAAGGAAAACGATTTGGGAGGTAACAAAGCGATTTTGGGCAAAGTAGTAGAAGCTTCAGTTTATAAAGGGATGGTGAAGTTTGAATGAAAGGGAATGAAAGCAGAGGGAAATGAAGAGTTGGTTAAAAAAAAAAGACTTCCTCTTCTAAGAAGGTTTCCCTAACTCCTCTCATCCTATTCGAAGGGTTTATTTGACTTACCCACAACCCAGATAGGCAGAAGAGACTAGTTCTATGAGGTAGAAGATATGCATGGAAGAACCAGACCCCATTTCCCCAATGCCTCCTCTTCCTCAGTCATGTTATTCATTTCTATTCCAGTGGCGCTTGTGATACCTTCCCTCATCTGCACTTTGTTTCTCTCTACTCCTGACCCTTTCCCTTAGGGATCTCTTCCTCATCTAGTGACACTCCTCTATCTTTCTACCTTTCTGCTGTTCCCAAGGGCAGCCTTGACCCCTTTGACAATCTAGCAATGCTGCTTCCTGCAGCCCAACCTTCAGATCCCCTGAACTGTCATTCCAACTCTGGACAATTCACTTTCAACAAATGCTCCTGAACAGCTCTTGCTCTGTGCCACAAAGGACCCTTTTCTTTTTTGCATAAGCTCATCTGTAAAAAAACATTTCTGCTCCAACAGCCTTATTCCCTCCACATCATCAGCGATGCTTCTCACAAAAACAGGAAGGAGAAATTCAAACTAGACGCAGTCAGTAGCCAGTTCTTCATCATGTCCACTGCTTGGTGACAGAGGCAAGAAGGGCTGGGGTTGGGGAGAGGACATTAAGTTCAAAATTTCCAGACATTTCTATAACTACTGCAACTGGAGATTCTATCTTTCCCCCCAAAAAGTTCAACAGAATAATGCAGTATTATGAAGTCACAACGAAATTCACTGTGATGTTGATATATAAAGGATTGTGATCCACAGACAGCAGGTTATAGGAACAAGAGTTCAGTCCATCTGTTTGCCAGACTCGTGACACCTGCTTTAAGAGCTTCATCCTAAAGATAAAAAAAAAAGTGACAAAGTTAAGCTACACAGAATTACCTTTCCACATAGTAACCCTTACTCTGGCCAACATTCCTGAGAGAAGTATGCAAGCAATCTTGCCAAACCACTACATTCAACTGTTTTCTAGCAGACACACATTCTACTTTGCATTCCTGCATAGGGATAGCAAGGCAAGAAGACCTGGGTTAAAGTCCCACCTCTGACACTTACTGGTGACGTAACCCAGGACGAGTCACTTCACCCCTTGATTTTCCAGGTAACTCTGCAAGGCTGTAAGGGGCCAAGCTGCAGTGGTCAAAGAGGGTTTTCTTACTTAGGAGTCCCCTACATGAATGAAATCACAGGCCCAGACTCTACTCCTAACCCCTATGAAATATTCCAGATTATAAAACCCACAATGGTCCCTAAATGAAAACTTAGGAAAGAGTTCATTTCAGAATTTGGTCTACTGGTATCTCCCAATTCTGAGGACTTTCGCTGGCTCCTCCACACCCGGCATGCTCTTCCTCACTATCTTGGCTTCCTGGCTTCCTTAAAGTCCCAGCTAAAATCCTACTTTCAAAAAAAAAAAACAAACAAAGAACACACACAAAGCCTTTTCCAGGCCTTTCTAATCTTAGGGCCTTCCCTCTGAGGCCACCCAAAATTTATCCGGTATAAATCTTGTCTGTACGTAAGTGTCCATATATTGTCTCCTTGGGAAAAGAGACTATTTTTTGCCTTTTTTGTATCCCCAGCTTAGTATGAGGCCTGGCACTTAGTAGGCAGCTGATGAATGCTAGCTGACTAACTGCTGGAAAAGACAGAATTTAGTGGGAAAGGCAAGGGGCAGGTGCTCCCTGAGAAGACAGAAGTAGATACTTTCACTGTGATCTTATCCAAGTACTGAGTCTTTCTCATTGCTTGAACACAATCCTGATTCAGTGGGTTCATTGGAAAATTCATTTCTTTACTGACCTCCGTTTAAGTGAGTAGGTTAAAAGGCCTAGCCTAAAAAGGTCAAGGTTTCCTACTGCAACCTGGGCCACCTCTAGTCATCCTGATGAATTCTGGTCACTGGACCCAGGCAGCTCAGGAGGAGAAAGTGAGGCTGGTGACCTGCACAGCCCTCCCTCACTCAAAACAAGGTCAAGTGCCAGTCACGTCATCATTTCTCTGATGGCATGGTCTTCTTTGAAAACGAAGGACAAACATATTTCCAGAGCTTACCTTTCTGAGTTCTCCTCATTGCCTTTATCTCTGGTATGGAATATCATTGTGTATTTAGCTATGGAAGGAGGTGGCCGAGATATTTTCATCCCTTGTATCTCCACCCTGCAAAAAGAAAGGCACCATGTAAAGCTAAGTGAACGCAAAGAGGAATCCCACAGAACTAAATGATAATGAGACAGACATGGGGCTTGTTGATTTGACCTCTCTGTGACTCAGTTTTCTCAGTCTTTAAAATGAAGGCGCTGTACTCAAGGGTCTCTAAGTTCCCTTCCAGCTCTAAATCTATAATCCTATGATCTACTATTCACATTTGTCCAAAACTCTCTACTAAGACAGCAAGGTCCTTGAAAAGTTAAATTAAGATAAAATTTCGGGCCCCACGGCTACATCACTATACGAGTAACACCACAGACATTATGATCAGTCTCACCCCATAAGTGACTTGCCCATGTCACATGGAAATAATGGAGCAAAGTTGGGTTCAAATAGAGAAGTTTCTGACTTCAAATACAGTGCTTTTCCTACTGGAAAATTTTGTCCTGTTTTATGTTTCTTTAAGACCCAGTTCAACAAGCAAGTCGACAAACATTTATGAAGTACTTACTATGTGAAAGGTACGGCACTAAGCCCTGAAAACACAAATACAAAGGATGTTAAATTTAGAGTTGGAAGGGACTTAGAGGTCATTGAGTCTAGCTCCTCCATTTTACAGATAACAAAACTGAGGCACAGAAAGGGTAAGTGACTTGTCCTGAAACAAAAACTACTAAATGCCTAAGGCAGGATTCTGATTCAGGTCTTCCTAACTCCCAAGTACGGTAACTTATCCACTATACCAAGATGCCCCTGCAATAGTCCTTGCTTTTGCTCTCTTAGGGCAAACAGTGGATAAAACACTGAGCCTGGAGTCAGGAAGACCACAGTTCAAATCCAGCTTCAGTTTTCATCTGCAAAATGGAGATAACAGTACCTACCAACCAAGGTTGTTGTGAGGATAAAGTAAGACAATAATTATGAAGCACTCAGCACAGTGCTTGGCACATAATCAGCACAATATAAACGCTAGCTACTGTCATGATTACTATCTATTCTTTAAAAGCTTTTTTCCCCTTTTTTATTATTATGAACTTGAAAAATAAAAATGAATATTTCTCTATACAAAGAAGAATATAAAAAGAAGTCTGCACATGAAACCATGAATTTACACCGGGTACATATTGTTTTATTTTTAACATTTCAGAATTAACATGGTACCTCTAATATTTCCCTGCTTGTCTATGTCCCTTTTTGGACTTTCTTCTGCTCTTTTCCCTTTATTTTTTAATGATTTGTTGATTTTTTTTTTCTATCACTATCCTCTAACTCCCCCTTCTCCCTGATTCAGCTTTGTAGGCTGCCCTTCTTCACAGCACAATAGTACTCAATTACAATCACGTACCACAACTTGTTCAGAAAAACCTGGAAAAGCTTAAATGAACTGATGCAAAGTGAAGTGAGCAGAACCAGGAGAACGTTGTACACAGTAATAACAACACTGGATGATGAGAACTGTTAATGACAGCTATTCTCAGCAATGCAACGATCTAAGGCAATTCCAGAAGACTCATGATGAAAAATGCTGTCCACATCCAGAGAAAGAAATGGGAGAGTATGAACACAGATCAAAGCATACTATTTTTCCACTTTATTTTTGAGGGCTTTTTTTTTGGTCTATGTTTTCTTTCACAACATGACTAATATGAAAATGTTTTATATGACTGCACATGTACAACCTATACCAAATTGCTTACCATCTCAGGAAATAGAAAGGTGAGGAGGAGGAGGACAGAGAGAATATGGAACTCAAAGTTTTACAAAATGAGTATTAAAAATTGCTTTTATGTATAATTGGGGGGGAATAAAATATTATTAAATAAATAAAAATTAAAATATGTTGTATAACTGCCAGTAAATTTTAAGTCCCTTGATGGCAGGGTCTATGTTCATAGAATCACAGATTCAGAGCTGAAAGGGCCCTTAGAGGTCACTGAGTCTAGCCCTCTCATTTTACAGATGAAGAAACTGAGGCGTAGAAAAGTTAAGTGACTTGCCCAGAATCACACAGCAAGTAAATATCTGAAGCAGGATTTGAACCCAGGTCTTTTCTGACACTAAATCCAGTGTCCTATCCACTATACCAAAATAGTTCCATGTTCCTTCCTCTTTGAATTACCAGCCCCTAGCAATATTGTCTTTCACAAAGTTGGTATTTAATTTGGCCCAGCTGAATTGAACTGGTGAGGGGAATCACTGAAGGAACTTGCATGGAAGAGCTGAAAAACATTTCCCTGTTCTGATCTGACATCCCTGAGCCACTACACACCAGGATCCAGAATCTCTCGCAGCAGGACGTGTCAAAGAGCTGAGAATGGAATTCTCTTTCCCCAAAGCAGGGGTCTTCTCTAGGCACCTTCCTTAATTATGCAGACTTAACCCTGGATAGGGTAAGGACAGGCTACCCCTAAATAGGTATTTGCATGCTTTAGTAGACCACAAGGTAATTCTTAATCAATGGAAAGTTGCAAACATTATAAAAATGAAGCACTTTTAAAGACTCAAGAACAACCACTGAACAACACAATAGCTATCCCACAATCCCAGAGAATCAATTATGAAGAACACTACCCACCTCCTGATAAACAGGTTCAATATGGGCTCGATATGAAGAAAGAGATATACATTTTTAGACATTCAATTCAGAAATTAGCTTTGCCCTCCTATGTGAATTTGTCACAAAGGTTTTGTTTTTCTTTTTAAATGACAGAGAATGTATCAGCAAGGACCCTGGCATGCACAGGAGGGCCTGCTAAGAACACAGGTTCTTAGATCTGCTTTTCTAAAAGGAAACAACTTTTGAGGGGTCAACAATCACTTTAATCAAGCACGTATATCATGCACTTAGTCCAGGGGAAAAAGTCAGCACCCTGAACTTCAGAGAAAATACAAACAGAAATTACAAAGACCCAACAGACGTGCTTCCAACTGTCTGACCATAGATAACACATACATCGTTACCAGAGAGAGAAGCACTATCTGGATTTTCAAAGCCAGGGGGTTTCTTAGAGGCTTCCCAGAGTCTCATCTGGCACATGAACTTTCTTCCAAAAACTAAGCCCCAAAACAAAACCTCACCTCAGAGTATATACACTCTTTTCAGGGCTGGAGGGCACAACACTCATGACCCAGTGTCTCATTAGAAATTAACAAAAGGTAATGAGGCCTATTAATGGTCAGGGAAGATCTTTAACTCTTCCCCACCCTCCCACCCCTATTAACCTTACAGGGAGGTACTGGTGGAAGAAGTAAGAAGGAGAAAAAAATGGTTTTTTTAATTGAAAAAAATCTAATTTTTAAATGAAGTTAGTGTTAGGTACAAGCTTGGAGAACACAGTCCAAGGGCATTTGCAATTTGTTTCCACTTTATAATGAAAACTGTGTCTACATTTCATTTCTTCCTACAGAATTAGATCCTCATTAATGTAAACAATGAATCCCCTGAGGCAGCCACATCATTCAAATTTGTTTATTTTGATTATGCTAGAACCAATCACCATATTTCATACAATTATAACTTCAGATACTATGGATTTATTTTGTTTTGTTTTTGGAAGCAACTGGGGGTTGTGACTTGCCCAGGGTCACATGGCTAGTAAGTGTCTAAGGCCGGATTTGAACTCAGTTCCTCCTGACTCCGGGGCTAAAGTTCTATCCACTGTGCCACCTAGCTGCCCCCTAGAGAGTATGGATTTGAAATATATAAGACCTCTTTAGGGATTCATTATTTGCATTAATTGGGACCCAGTTGTAATATAGTATCTATGCTAACAAAGACATTCCTGCACTGGGCCAAAAAGAGGGTTTTCTCTGCTGATTCACCTGATTCTAAGGTCATCATCTTCTCCACCCCAGCCCCAGTAGTTGTTGGAGAATCCATTCACCATGGAAAACTGGTCTCTTGTTAGAGCAGAAACACCTCCAAAATATCCCTTGTAACGCAATCTGTAGATTAAAAAAAAGTATAGGGAAAAAAGAATGAGTACAAAGCAAATATTTCCAATAAACACCATATGTATTTTATGCTTTCCTTGCTAACATCCTGTGAATGTTTTGATGTTAAACTGACAACCATCCACCAATTTTCTTAGCATCATCCAACCCCCCAACTTTCTTTACTCACCTTTTTAACTTATTCCCTCCCTCATTCACCAAACAAGGTACCATTTTACCTATTCATTTCTTCTTCTGCATGCCTGTATATGCATGTATGCATGAATGCACGGATGTCTAGGTATCTCTTTGTATCATGGATTATTATACTCAGTTGCTCCTTAGGGACTACCTGTTCTTCTTGTACATAAATTAATAAATGCAAATAAAGGGGGTATACTTCCATGAAAATCCAACCCCACATCACCACCAATCAGTACATGTCTGATGATGCCCTTAGAATGTATCTCAGAAGTTTTCCTGAATTAAAAAGTAAAAGAAAAATGCAGTGACTGTCCATGATCCAAAGGAACGAGAATAAAACATGCTGCCAAGATGCAGAATGAGACATATTTTTTGGACATGACCAAGCTGAGAATTTATTTGGTTTGACTATGCAGATTTTTAACAAGGATTTCATTTTTCTTCCTCCCCACCCTGACCCACGGGCAGGGGATAGGGGAGTGAGAAAGTGGAGGAGTAGGAAGGAGGCACAGAGATACAGTAAAAAAAAGAGAAAAAAAAATGAGGGTTAATTTTTTTAAAAGAACCTTGAACCTAGCCAAAAATATGAATTTCTTTTTCTTCCTCTTACCATCACCACCCACCTACCCAATACAGAAGCTGAATGTCCCCTCAGGGGCATAATTGGTCCAGACTCCTCACCCCTAAAGGGTTCTGATGCCTTGTAAAACCATTCCAGGCTGGAAGAGGGAGAACCAAGTCCAACTATGCCAGGGAAAGGCCTAATGACCCACTATTCTAGGTGTTGGCTCTGCACAAGGTGATGGATGTTGGTCACCCTATGGAGGATAACCAGTAACAGTCAATCCATCATTTCTCTAAGTATGTATCTGTGTTTCAGCTGCTGGTGAGGATATGCGTGTAGGGTTGTGTCCCACATATGTGCATGCCTGTGTGTATCAATTGTGGTAAATAAACTCAGTGTATTTCAATGCGTATAAAGTAGATGGCCAACAGCAGGTGACAACAATTAGTTGAACATATGACTGAAATGCCAGTTGTCTGAGGGATTTCACACCTGCAAAATCAGGCAGGAAAGACCAAGAGGCATCTGTATACAAGATGTCTAACAAATATTATGCCTTATGAGATGAAATAACCGAAAAAAGACACCAAGGTCAGATTGTTCAAGACAAGGAAAAGATCTGCAGTTTTTTGGATTTTTTTCCTGAGGTAAAAGCTTAGGAAAGTCAAGTTGTAAATATACCTCTAGGGGCATCAACAGAGTTGATGGGGAAAGAAAAAACCCATGGCTGCCATTTCCCTCAAGTCTGTGGGTAGCACATAGTCTGACTCAAGGTAGTCTTGCAGAGACAACTACACCCTCAGACTGGGGGCCACAAAGGAAGCCTCTAATTCACCCAGCACTTCGTACAGCGTACTTAAAAATCATCAGATCTAGACCTGGAAAGGATTTTGCTATCATATAGTCAAAACCCTTTTATTTTACATATGAGGAAACTGAAATCCAGGCAGTTTAAGGGAATTTATTCAAGATCCTGCAGGACATCAGAGGCAGGATCTGAACCTACGTTCACACTGCCTCCCTAATTTATCTTATCTTGTTATTTTATATTATTATATTACCTTGTTATATTGTAAGATTTTAGATTTAGAGATGGAAAATGTGAATGGTCACTGGGTCCAACCCCCGCATTTTACAGATGAAGAAGCTGAGACCCAGAAGAGTGTAAGGTACTTGACCATGGTCACAGAGCTAGTAAGTATATTGGAGGCAGGATCTGAATCTAGATTCTTCTAACCGCATTTCCAGCACACTCTCCACTATACCCATATTGGCTCTCATAGGGACTTAGGCTAAGTGTCCCAAATCCTCATCCAGTTGCAGAGCAGAGTTCTCATTTTAATTTTTTTTGGGGGGAGGGGGCAGGAAGTGACTTGCCCAGGGTCACAAAGGCTAGTAAGTGTGTGAGGCAGGATTTAAACTCAGGTCCTCCTGACTCTAGGGCCAGTGCTCTATCCACTGTGCCACCTAGTTGCTTCCCCCCACCCCCCCCACTTAATTCTCAACAAGATTCTCAAGATGCACTATTGATAGTCTTGAGAATTATTCAAAAAGATCTGTGGCAAGAAAAGACCACAGGAAGTAGACCTAAAGATTGGCTCTGCTTCCAGGGTCTTTAATTGTCTGGTTCTTCCTTATTCCCTGAAGACTGACCACAAACATGCCCAGAGGAGAAGCAGAAGGTGATATTCATTCAATGTTGTGTTTTGTTCTCTGGGTTTATTTTTTTGAGTTTTGGGGGGACACAATTGGGGTTAAATGACTTGCCCAGGGTCACACAGTTAATTATTAAGTGCCTGAGGCAGAATTTGAATTCAGACCTTCCTAAATCCAAGGCCCGGTGCTCTATCTATTGCTGTGCCACCTACCTGCCCAATATAATGTTTTCTGTGTGGTGGACCCCTCTGGCAGTCTAGTTATAGACTTTGGACCTTTTCTCAGAATAAGATTTTTAATAATTGAAAGAAATGCAAATTTCAGTTACAGCACAGTAAAAATAAAGATGTAATTTGTTTGTTTTTCCCATCCAACTTCACAAACCCTCTGAAATCTATCTAGGAGCCCACAGACCGCAAGCTAAGAGCTTCAGATAAAATGTGAGCTGCAAATATTATAATTCAATTAAATTTAACAAACTTTAAAAAAACTGTTATGCGAATGATGCCATGTTTTGACAGTCCTCTATTGCCTGTTATTTGAATTAGCTAATCTCTCTGGTCCCTCCATTTTTTCCTATATCCTCACCTTCTCCATTTCCAAACCCTTACTGTTAAATTTTGTAAGACATCAATATAACCAACAACAGAATTCAATCAGCAGTCACTGGACACTATCCCTACTGAAAGGTTGGTCTTTCTAGTGTCTCTGACTAGAAGGCATTATGTTCAAAATATTACTCTGAAAGACCTAGGTCAGTAAGCATTTACTGAGCTTCTACCATGTGTAAGGCACTGTGCTAAGTGCTAGGAGTACAAAGAAAGGCAAAAGACACTCCTTGCTCTGCAGGAGCTCAGATTCTAAAGGGAGAGATCACATGAAAACAACTACGTTCAAACAAATTAAAAACAAGACAAATTAGAGACAATCCACAAAGGGAAGACATTAGCACTAAAGGGCATCAAGAAAGAGGTTAATAACAAGATGATAAAAAAAAAAAACTGCTGACAACTCCACTCCTACCTGTAGCCAGTGCTGTTTCTGCCAACCACCAGGTGTTTTGGATGAGCATCACACATGTAGAGGTTAAGGTCATTTTCTGGTACCAGATCCACATCATGGAATATGAAACAATCCCAATTTTCTTCCTTAAGGGCTTCTAGGTAGCCAACATTCAGGAGCCTGGCTCTGTTAAATTTGTCATTTCCAGCCTTAAGGTATTAAAAGGAATGGGGTGGTAATAACCAGATTTACAACTGAGTTACAACTTTGTACCATCCTTTTGAAATCATAAAATTTACGTAACATCAATAACGTTCAGTGAAGTTAAAAAAGCATGGTTAAGGAAAGTAGGAGGGGAAGGAGATAAGAAAAAGGGGTGCTCATAGAAGGGAGTGTGGCCTGGAGTAGTTAGAAGCAACACTTCTGAGAAACGACAGGGTGAAAGGAGAGGACAAAATAAACTGGGGGGAGAAGAGGATGGAGGGAAATAAGTTAGAAGTCATAACTGCAAAAAAAATTCAAAGCAAGTTTCTCTAATAAAGGCCTCATTTCTCAAATATGCAGAGAAATGAGTCAAATTTATAAATATAAGGGTCATTCCCTGATTGACAATGATCAAAAAATATGAACAGTTTTCAGATGAAGTAGTCATATGAAAAAATGATCCAAATGACTGACTGGAGAAATGCAAATTAAAACAAATTTCATGTACTACCTCATACCTATTAGACTGGCTAATAGGACAGAAAAGGAAAATGAGGCATATTGGAGGGGATGTGGGAAAATTGAGACACTAACAGACTGCCGGTGGAGTTGTAAACTGATTCAGTCATTATGTTGAACAATTTGGAACTATGCCCAAATATTTACAGCAGCTCTTTTCTGGTGGCAAAGAAATGGAAATTGAGGGGACGTCCATCAATTGGTGAATGGCTGGACAATTTGTGGTATATGGTTATGATGGAATACTACTGTGCTGTACGAAATAAAGAGCTAGAAGCTCACAGGAGAAACCTGGAAGCACATGAAATGATGCAAAGTGAAATGAGCAGAACTAGGAGAACATTGTATCCAGTAACAGCAATATTGTAAGAAGATGTAAATGACTTGGCTATTCTCAGCAATACAATGATCCAAGATAACTCTGAATTTTCTTTTGTCTGTTTTCTTTTACAACATCATTAACATGGAAATGTTTTGCATGACTGTGCAAGTGTAACCATATCAAACTCCTTGCCTTATTAATGAGGGAGGTAAGGAAGACAGGGAGAGAATTTGGAACTTAATTTTAAAAATGAATGTTGAAAATTGTTTTTACATGTAATTGGAGAAAGTAAAATACTAAATAAAATGGGAAAAAAGTGAGGTTAAAAAATATTCATCTTGAACATGACAAATATATACACTATTACCCTACAGTTGTATTCTGTATTTCCACTTTGGGTTTAAATATTCCACTAGACAGCTAATCATAAAAATCTGGGCAGTGCCCACTTTAAGCCACTTAGCATGCCTAAAAGCAGCAATACAGGGCTGATCATTATAAAGTAGATTGCATTTTCTACAGCATCAAGGTCACAATTAGGGGTTATAGACTTTAGCAAGGACTCTAAATCAAAGAATTAGATGACCACTAAGCAATCTTTCAGCTCTGGATCTATAATTCCAAAGCTAGCCTAATTGTGGCCAACAATGCCCCAAAATCCAAGTTACAACAATGATAAACCTGCCATAATCATAAAGAAAAAGTGTGTCCCAAGATCTATAAAATGGACATAAATATGTCACAATTAAAGAATATACATAACACACAAAATAGAACTTTGGGACTTCTAGAAAGAAAGAGGAATGAGAGGTCTCAAGCAAGCCACATGCCTCATAATACACCCCCCCAAAAAGGACACAGAAAATAGGTCATCTTAATGACTGATCATGATTCCAGAGAAGTAGTGATGAATAATGCTGCCCACCTCCTAACAAAGAGGGCATGAAATAAGTATGCAGAATGAAACACACATTACTGCATATTGCCAATATGGGGATCTGTTTTGATTATCGAGGTATATTTGTTACAAGAATTTTGCTCTTCTTTTCTTTTTTTTTCAATGGGGAGAAGGGAGGTAAGAAAGAGAAAATAAATGACTGTTAATTGAAAAAAATCAAATCTAATTTTAAAAATCTTTGTCATAGTTTCAGACAAACAGAGGGATAAATCAGAATAAATGTACATCAAAAGAGTATCAGGAGTAGCGTAAGAAATGATCTAAGAAATATTGGAAAAAACACTCAACTAGGTAACACTCAAGGAATTTGAGGAAAAATTAAAATGGGGGTGGGGAGGTAAGAGAACAGTTAAAAAAATAAATGTAACTATAAAATCCCAGGAGAAAATAATGAAAGAGAGAATTCAGCTAAGGAAATCTTGGAAGGAGATGATGGCAAAGCTCATTAAAACAGACAAAGGCATAGAGTAATTAGTAAATATAGAAAGACAGCTAAAAGTTGGATCAAGAAAGGGGCAGTGCAAGCAGAAAAAAAAGCTCAGAAAATGATTCAATCTGAAAAATATCTGGAGGCAATTCAGGTGCAAGTATGGTATCCCCTATGGTATCCCCACAGAACAGTGTAGGGTAACCTGTGATTTCACTGCTACAGGGAAGCAGGTGAGGTGGTTAACAGAATGCTGGGCCTGGAGTCAAGAAGAAATGGGTTCACATTCAGTCTCAAATACTTACTAGCTGTGTGACCCTGGGCAAGTCATTTAACCTCTGTCTGCCTGAGTTTCTTCATATGTAAAGTGATGATAATAACCACACCTACTTCCCAGATTTGTGAAGCACTTAGCACTGTGACTGGTGCTTAGTAAATCCTTCCTTCCTTCTCAGGGAAGAAAACTCCCTCTATTAATGCAGATCCAAAAATATCAAGGGGAACTAGGAATAAAATTGATGGAGAAGAATGTCAGATTTCAAGTGTGTGTTTTTTAAAAAGTTCTCATCCAGTAGCAGATGGTTTTGATTAAAAAAAAGAAAAAAGCTCAGTGGACAAAAAGAGAGAATACAGATATCGAACCAAACATCCATAGGCCAGTGTTTGACAAACTCAAGATTACAAAATGCTGAAGAAAGAATCATTAAAAATTGTTAGGAAAATTGGACAGAAGTATCCTGGAAAAACTGATTTTAGACACATTCCTTACAACATATGCAATAATAAATTTCAACCAAAGATCCAAACATTACAAAGATTTAAATGGAAGGCAGAAAAATTGACTTTATTGAATAAATGGAAGGAATTACTGGAGACAAAGTAGACAGACTTGATTATGAAATATGGAAAGATTTTGTGTAAAGGGGTGTGAAAAGGAAGAAAGAAATCTTTTCGTAACTGTGATGAACCTAATATAAATTTATGAGTAATACCTGCTCTCCAACCCATAATGACTGAAAAATATTAACAGGCAATTTTTGAAGATATATACACTGCTAATAATTCCCTGAAAATTATTCAAGTATTTTAAATAAATAATAAAAATACAAATTTAAACAACTTTGGAATACTGCCCTACAACTATCAAATTGTCGAAAATAATTTGAAACTGTATTATTGAATATGGAAGAGACTTAGGCAACAGGCATTTATTATATAGTATTGCAATGGAAAATTGGAGCAATTTTTTTTGTAGAACAATCTAGTAAGAGCCAATAAAAAGCTAAAGTTAGCTGTATAATTATGATTCCAGGACTCTATCCTCAAGACACTGTTAAACAGAAAAAAAGATCTTTGTATAAAAATATTCATAGATGTTTCCCTTGTAATTTAAAAAAAAACAACTGGAAGCAACCTCAACATTTGTGAATAGCCAAATAAATTATGACATAGCAACATAGTGGAATACTATCACACAAATGGCAGATGGTTGGTTGGTTGTTGGCCTTCATCTTCGAAGAGGACCAAAATGACATCACCATGATAAAGGTAAATTTCAGTGTGTCCAACTGTGGGTGATCAGACCAATATGAGCTCGGAATGCTCTACCACAGACTGGGCACATATAGTCCATTTGAATATTTGGGGTAGATATCCCAAATTTGCGCATCCTGTATTTACTTTGTGTAAATAGCAGGTAAGAATACAAACAAATGAGGGAAAATTTATACAAAGCATTGCAAAGCAAATAAGCATTAGAAGAACATTCTATTGTTATAAACACACACACAGAGCAAAAATGTCTATAAATATACCAAAATAAAAAAGGAACAAAGTTAGTTATTGTTATTATTTTGACAAAGCTATTTTCTTTATCTGAGATACTGCTCCTTATTTTGTTTGTATGTGTTGGGATTATATTTATAATTTCAAAAAAAAAATAAAAACTAAACAAAACACTGTTATTCTGTATCATCTGACCTGTAACTATTATCTTAGCTTATTACAACTTCTAAAATATTGATAATTTTGCTTGGCTTCTTAAATTTTTAATTACTTTCCTGGAATGATTTTAAAAAGTTTTTCAGGATAAAGACAAGCATGACAACTTCCAAAGCAACATGTTGGATTTACTACATACTTTTTTTTTTTAGGCATGCAGACAACACACTGTTGACAGAACTGTGAAGTGGTCCAAACAATCTGGAGAACAATTTGGAGCTTTAGCCAAAGGACTATAAAATTGTGCATACCCTTTCAGTCAGCAATACCTCTACTAGGTCTATATTCCCAAAGAGATCAAATAAAAGAGAAAAGGACCTATATGTACAAAAATATTTATACCAGCTCGTTTTGTGGTGGCAAAGAACTGGAAATTAAGAGGATGCCCAACAACTGGGGAATGACTAAACAAGTTAGGGTATATGATTGTGATGGAATACTATTATGCTAGAAAAAATTATAAGGGGGATAGTCTCAGAAAAACTTGGGAAAGGCACATTTGAACTTCTTCAAAGGAAAGTAGCAGAAACAGAATATTACACACAGTTACAGAAATATTGTGACAATGATCCACTGTGAAAGACTTAACGGCTCTCCAAAGGACTCGTAATGAAAAATGCTATCCACCTCCCGGAGAAAGAATTGATGAACCCTAAGTGCAGACCGAAGCATACTTTTTCACCTTGTTTTTTTTTTGCTTTTTTTTTCCAACATGGCTAATATGGAAATGTTTTGCATGACTTCACATTATAATGAGTGTCACATTGCTTGCCTTCTCCAGCTGTAGGAGAGAGGCTGGAAGGAGAGAAAAAATTTGGAATTCAAAATTATTAAAAATAAATTTTTTATAAAGGCAAGCTCTATGTAACAGATTAATGGATTCATACGTAATCATCTTTTCCTGTTGTACACCATACATGGAAAGGCTTTGGGTCTTTAAATGCAGAATAACTAATTTTTAAAGTTTTACAGAGAAGTTTAATTGATGATCTTTCCTTAAAGGAATAGATTTCTTTACTGTAAGGACCTCAGAGGTCATGTAATCCAGTCTCTTCCTTTTGCAAACAATTAAAGGTCACATAGTTAGTAAGTTTACATATCACATATGATACATTTTTCCATTATTGTAAATAGCATTTATAATAGTATAAATAGTATTCTCTCTTAATCTCCTTCACCCCCCACTTTTTGTTAGTAATATATAAAAATACACAAAATACACAATATTTTGTGACCTTTTCTTATACCCAACATTAATAAAAATCTTGGCATACAAATTCATTATACTGTACTTTTTCAAGAAGAGTGAGAAGTCTTTCACAACTAGACAGATACTCTGGTGAACCAACAAAGTTAAATGTGTGACTGATGGCAATGACAAGTCAACAAAAGATCTATTTTAATTAATTACTGAAAGGCAAAATGCAAAATAGTGGGGACTGCTTGTTTAGTACTTTCAAAGCCACAGTGCAACAAAAGTTACCAGTACATGATTTCATCAAATAATTGCCTCTTTCTAGTCCTTCCTCATATAATAATCACTCTTGATGATGAAAAAAAAATTAAAACATCAGCTTATGTGGCATGCAATAAATATTCTGAGAACATTAGGGAGAGAATTTAGGGAGATTTTTATTTTTAATTTTCTTTGGTAGGCAATAAGGAATCACTCAAGGTCTTGAGTAGAGAAATGGCATGATCAGATCTTTTTTGTAACCATATGAAGGATGGACTGGATGATGCTGATACAGGAAAGATTAATTAGGAGGCAACTGCAATAGTTTAGGAAGGTAATTAATGAGAGTATTACTAACACGAAAAAGCAAAAAAATTGCTTTCTTCAGCAAGCTCCTTGAAGAGGCAGTAAAATTTACCAGAGTTTGGTCAAATGGAACCCACATACCATGGGACAAAAATTTTCTCTTGCCCCTTTACAGGGATTAAAAAAAAAAAAAGAATAGTAACTTTATCCAAGAAAGGTTGAACGATAGCAATTTTACCCAAGAAAAGTTAGAAAGATGACCATGTAGTCAAATAGAATCTTACAAAGTAGATTTGTAGGATCAAGGGACCAATTCCAGTAACTGCTTACCTGATGAATGACATAGATGCCATATTCCATTTGCTGTCTCTGCAAGAATGGATGGAGGTGTTTCAGCAGGTACAATAAGTGCTTCTCTCTATTCCGGTGTGGAATTAGGATGGCAACCCGTTGTAAAGCCTTACAGTCTTCTGGGTGGTAACGGCCCTTCTGAACTTTAGGATTCTCTGTCTGCACTTCTCCCCATGTGAGATCTGACTTGAAAATAAGTTTGCTGGTTCCTCCTAAATAACATATATAGGCATCAAAAGTCTAGTTTCCAAGCTACCAACATGCCAAACAGACAAAATTCTCATGTCCAAAATGGGAACCCTGGAAAAAAACCTCAATCTTTGCTTCTCTTATTGGGAAAGAAAACTAGGAGAGAGAATAAGATTCTTTTCTATTCTAAAACTCTATGATCCTCTAGTAATTTTAATTTATATTCTGTTAAAGCATGACAATATTATTATGGAATAGGATTTTACAGTTCTAATTAGACCCAGCAATTCTACCTCTAAGTCTATATCCCAAAGAGATCAAAGAAAGAGGAAATAGACCCCATGATTGGGAAATGGTTAAACAAATTATGGTATATGAATGTAATGTGTATTATTGTGCCGTAAGAAATGATGAAATGGGCAGTTTCAGAGAATAATGAAACAATGCAGTGAAGTGAGAAGAACCAGAACAATTAACACAGTAACAACATCATAAGGAGAAATAACTTGAAAGTCTTGAGATGCTGATCAAGGCCATGACTAACTGGGATTCCAGAGGACCAGAGATGGAGCATACTACCCATCTAATGACACGTGATGGACTTAATGCTCAGAAAAGGACATAACTTTTGGACACGTCCAATATGAGACTTTGCTTTGCTTGACTATGCATTGTCATCCTACTGGGGGGCTGGTGGGGGAGAAAATAAGTGCTTGTTAATAGAAAAAAATTCATTAAAATTTAAAAATTGTAACTACATAATATTTGAGACAACATACTCAGGATGATACAGTGACAAGGGTATCGAGTTTGTGGTGAGATAGTAGAACTGAACTTGGGAGTCAAGGCCTAGGTCTGAGTCTTAGTTCTAGTACTATCTATCTCTGTGATCATCATCTAGGTCAGACTACTCTGCACCTCAACATCAGCTAGAAAATGAGAGGGGATGAACTCGATGAAGTGCAAAACTATTTCCATTGCTAACACTGTACTATTTTCTATTCCCAAACCCGAATGGCTATCCATGTGAGAGAATAATAGCATATGGTTAACATTTATTAGCATTTTTATGATTTGCAAAGCACTTTAAAAATATACTACCTCAGACAGTTTCAAAAAACACTTTGGAAGACTTGTATGAACTAATGAAGAGTGAAATAAGTAGAACCAGAAGAATAATTTATATAGTAAACTCTGAAGGACTTATAAACTCTGATCAAAGTAAGAACCAGCCACAATTCCAGAGAACCCATTATGAAGCATGATAACCACCTTGTGACAGAGTGGTGAGAACATCAAAATAAAGAATGAGATATTCACTAAGACCTCCTTGGGGAAGGGACTTGAACAACTGGGCCAGAGAAAGGTACAAGATGTTTACTAGTCCAAAATACACCTGTTATCCCAACTCTGGCAGTAAGTGGGAAGTGGATGCATTTCAAACAGGAAAAGGAACCGAGGAAAGTGGGATTCTGATGAAATCAACAATGAAAGGCTAGGCTTAGAAAGGGGCTGCACAGCAACGGAGGCCTTGTAGTCCCCAACTCCACAGCAACCCAGGAGTCAGCCCAAATTCCAAGGCAAGACAAAAACAAAAGTCCAACACCAGTTAAAGAAGAATAGCTATTTATATTTAGGTAGTGAATTTGCTTCAAGAAAACATTCAGGAAGAAAGGAAGAGAGGTGAAAGAGAAAGTCCAATGTCTTGAATAGCCAGTACATGACCACCATGAAATGAAGGTTAGGGGAAGAAGGGATCTCCACAATCAGAAGTAAGGGCAAGAAGCAGAAACCTAATCTACAGGCAGTCTATATCTTGATCACATCATCACCTTGAACTTAGCACTGCAGCGCCTTCCCTCTCCCTAAATCTACTTCTGCAGACTTCATTGTTTTTGTTCACGACAGCCTCATTTACTCAGTCTCCCAAATGGGAAAACCTTAGTGTTATCTCTCACACTTCTCTCTTGTATCTAACAGACTATGGCTAAATGTTCTCCCGTCCCTTTGGTGCCAACAGATTTCCTACCCATCCTGTTTTGTTAATTAACTTTTTAATTTTTATTTTCATTTGCAAATTTTCTCCCTCCATCTACCCTGTTCCCCTACCCAGTAAGAAAGTAAGAAATAGGATGCCCATTATACAAATGAAGTCATGCAAAATAGTTTCACATTAGTCACGTGGGGGGAAGAGAGGGAGCAAAAAAAAAAAATGAAAAAATGTGCTTCCATTTGCCTTCAGAGTCCATCAGTTCTCTGTCTGAAGGTGGAACACTTTTCATCTGGAGTCCTTTGGAACTGTCACAGATCACTGCATTGATCAGAGGAGCTAAGCCTTCAAGAGTTGTTCATTATTACAGTACTGCTTTTACTGTGTACAGCGTACTCCTAGTTCAGCTCACTTCACTTTGCAATGTCCCATAAAGTGTCCCTGGGTTTTTCTGAAACCATCCTCTTTCATTTTTTACAGCACAATAGTATTCCATCACAATCATGTATCAGCATTCCCCAATTGATGGGCATCCTGTTTCCAATTCTTCGCCACCACAAAATGAGCTGCTATAAATTTTATTTTTGCACATATTGGTCCTTTTCTTTGACCTTTTTGGAAAAAAGACCTGGTGGTAGTACTGCTGGGCCAAAGGGTACGCAAGATTTATAATAGCCCTTTAGGCATTGTTCCAGTTTGTTCTCCAGAACTGTTAGACCAGCTCACAGTTCCATCAACAGTACATTAGGGTTCCTATTTTTCCACATCCTTTCCAGCATTTGTCATTTTCATTTTCTGTCATGCTAGCTAATCTGATGGGTATGACATAAGTACCTCAGAGTTGTTATAATTTGCATTTCTCTAATTATTAATGATTTAGAACATTTTTTAACATGACTATTTATAACTTTTACTTCTTATTCTGAAAAGTACCTATTCATATCCTTTGACCATTTATCAACTGGGGAATGGATCACTTTTGTAAATTTGGAGTAGTTCCCTACTAGAAATGAGACCTTTATCAGAGAAACTTGATACAAAAATTTTTCCCCAGTTTCCCCATTTTCTTTCGAATTTTGACTGCATTGGTTTGTGCAAAAATCTTTTAATTTAATGTAACTGATATTATCCTTTTTATCTCCTGCAATCCTTTCTTTCTTATTTGATCATGAGCTCTTCCCTTACCCATAGATCTGAAAGGTAATTTTTCCATGTTCCCCTAATTTGCTTATATCACCCCTTGTATCTGAATTATATAACGATCTTGAGCTTTCCTTATTATATAATGTGAGATATTGGTCCTGATCCCCCATTTAAAGTGTAATTCAAATGTCACCTCCTCCATAAATTTTTTTTTAAAAAGCCCACAGGCTTTCCCATTTATACTTGTCGTAACATTCTATTCTAAGCCTAATGTAATTATTATGTGTTTGTGTCTTATCTCCCCATTAGGTTATATATTTCTTGGGGACATGGGCTCGTGGGCTCATAGTGCTCTGCATGGAGGAACTTAATAAATGTTTTTCAAGGGTACTGAAAATTGAATTTAAGCGACCTCAATCCTAGAAGTCTTCCAAATTCCAGCCCAAACAGGAGTGAACAGACTACCCCAAAGGATAAAATCTAGAATGTGAGTTTCAAACAAGAAGGCAGGAGGATGACGGTGACTATTACCACTAAAAATAATAGCCAGCAATCATACAGTTCTTTAAGATTTGTAAAGTTTTTAATAGGTGGTATCCCAAAAGTCTGGGGCAGAGAGAGGTTAAGTGACTTGCCCAGAGTCACACAGCTAGTAACAATCTGAAGCAGGATTTGAATTCTGGTCTTCCTGTCTCCAGTTTTAATACTCTATCCACTGTGACAGCCTCTTGACTAAGGAAGAGTAAGGCCTTAATCTGTACATTTTCATGAAAGAACAAGGTTATGTGTTAAGATCTCTATAATTTTGTAATTTCCCATGTCCATTTTAGACCACTTTTTGTTACTCTGTACTCATTAGAAAGAGAAAAGAAGAAGCAACAGAAGGAGGAGGAGGAAGAGGAAAAAGAGGAAGAGGAGGAAGAAGGAGGAGAAAGAGAAGGAAGAGGAGGAAGAGGAAGAGGAGAAGAAATACTACTAAAGAGTATGTGCTGATTTCAGGAAGTAAGGTATCCTCTCATCTGCCCTGCCACTGCCCCTCTTCTCCCTGCCTGGGTCAGGAAAACTCCCAAAGAAGCCTCCAGGTGCCACACTCACCCACCCACCCCTCCCGCTTCCCATAGAAGTTCAGTCCCACAGCTGAGCTGTCCCGTCTGGCAGGTGAGTACAAACTCACCATAACGTAGCTCACCCTAGGCAATGCTTCCCATTCTATTTGGCCAACCACCAGGAAAGCAGAACCTAGCAGGGCACCTTGTTATACTGCCTTGGCACCACCTCCAAACCCACAGGTAAATTGTTAACTCTGGACACAGTAAACACATTGATACCACCATGGCTACTGGAAAGGCTGTGACAACTGCCTGCTATAAAGCTTCATTTACAATCTCTGTGACTCACAGCCACATCCCTGTGGCTTCCTCAGACCACAACTCCCTGTCCTGGACACCCCCTTCCCCCTATATCTGTTGTTTCCACTCTATTAAGCACTAAGGGTACAGAGGCAAAAGGCAAGCTACCTCTGCCTTTAAGAAGCTTCTAGTCTAGCCAGAGGACATAGAATCTATACAAATAGATGGGGTAGGTAGCTAGATGGTGAAGTGGATAGAATCTGGATAGAGACCAAGAATCAGGAAGACTCTTCCTCCTGAGTTCAAATCTGGCCTCAGACACTTACTAGCTGTAGGACCCTGGGCAAGTCACTTAATCCTGTTTGCCTCAGTTTCCTCATCTGTAAAATGAGCTGCAGAATGAAGTGGCAAACCACGCCAGTATCTATGCCAAGAAAATCCCAAATGGGCAGACTGAGTAACAATGGGGGAAAAGAAGGAGATTAGAGAAGTCCTCAGTAGTAAGTTAAGTTAGAGAAGTACTAACACAAGGGAGGGTCTGAAGTTTCACGTTGAAGGTGAGATATGGTAATATCTATAAAGAGCTCAGCACAGTACTTGACACAAAGTAAGCACTTAATCCTTCCTTCTTCCCTCCCTCCTTTCCTTCTAGAACCTGACAGACCCCTTTTCAGAATTATGTTTTTTCAAAACAAAAATACATAGAACTACAAGGGAAACGGATTATATTAAAATACATTTATTAAAATACTAGAAAAAAGTATCTTCTCCATAGCTACTAACTTTCTGCTCAATGCAATTACCCAGTTTTCTCAGTATTTCATGTTGAAGGTAACATTTAGACTGAGCTTTAAAGGAAACTAGGTTCTCTAAGACAAATGAGTATATTCCAGACTTAGGAAACCACACAAAGACACGGAAGCAGAGATAGAGGGCCAGGTATAATGAACATCATGAATAACATATGGATGAATGAGGCCAGGTTGTCTAGTTGGTTTGTGGGATTAATATGTAACTAGAAAGGTAGCCTGGAACCAGGTTGTAAAAAGTTTTAACTGACAAACAGAGGAGTTTATATTTGATTCTAAAGTGATAAGGGAAGATAAGGGAATAAGATAATAGACAATAGATAAGGGATAAGGGAAGATATCGGAGTTTATTGGGTAGGTGTGGTAAAGTGGCATGCTGTAAAAAAATCACAGCACTGGAAAACCAGGCTTCAATAAAGTCCACTGGAATTCAAATAGAAGCACTTGACCAAGCCTTAAACCCAAATCGCTCTGGCTCTCACCGATTCTTCAACAACAGGTCCCAGTCCAAGCCTCACTTGGTCACTGTTTGGGTTTTGATGGCTCAGAGTGAATGTAAATAGCAGTTGTTTCAGTTTTGGCCAGAAACTCAGAAAGTTCAACCCCTTTCAGATTGTTTTTTTTTTTAAAACAGATAAAAGAAGACATTTTTTTGGCCTCATTTCTTACCTAGCCTTAATCATTGAATGGGTGTTACCTCAGACAAACTGAGACCTGGGAAAGACATACAGGGCCATCTCCTATTGTCCTGACTCATCCAGCCACTGGACCCAGATGGCTCTGGAGGAAAGAGTGAGGCTGTTGACCTTGAACAGCCCTCCCGCGCTTGAATCCAATTCACCTGCAAGTCAAGACATCACCTTCCTGATGTCACTGGTCCTCTACTAGAATGAAGGACAAAACAACAGAAATCACTTTGAAAGCTGTATGAGAGACATACTGGAGTAGGTAGGCCAATTAGGAAGCTACTGAAATCATCAGAAGAGGTTCAACAGGCCTAAAGTCTAAGGTAGTGGCTGCATGAGTAGAGAAACGGGGATGCACATATGAGGCAATTTATTCAGAGCCTTCTAAGTCCTAGTTCCCTGTTCTAGGCATTATTACGGTTACAAAGAAAAACAAAACAGCCTCTGACCTCAAGCTTACATTCTGGATAGGGAGACAGTATGTCCACATAGAAGTACAAAAAATATATCAAGTCAAGTACAAATTAATTTGGGAGGCAGAGGGAACCAGTAAGGGGGTTGATCAGAAAAGGCCTCACCTGGTTTTAAAGCTGAGCTCTAAAAGGAATGAGGGCAATGGTGAAGGTGTACCTTCCGGCCTCAGTAGTGGGAGATAGAATGTTGGGTAGGAGGTCCAAGCAAGAGGGCTGGCTGGGGAAGACGTTTGGGATAATGATCTCTAAATCTTTTCATTTGTATTTACCTAGGTACACAACAACAACTCTAACAATGATGAAAATTAGTCAGGTATACAGCAGGGATTCTTCACCCACTGTATATCATGGATACCAAATGAGATAACATTTATAAACAGCTTACTTAGTATTGTGCCTAGCACATGGTAAGCACTTAATTCATCCTTTCTTCCTTCCTACTGCCTATAGATCCCTTCTCAGAATTACGCTTTTCAAAATATAAAATACACAGAATGACAAGGAAGACCAATTACATTGAAATATATTATCAAAATATTACAAGAAAATTAGTTTATGTAGCCCGGGGTGTTCATGCCCCTTTGGTAGAGAAGACTATACTATTCACTCATTATCTTCTCACTAGCTTTTGGATCACTATTTACTAACTTTCTGCTCAATGCAATGACCTAGTTATCTGAATACAAGATACACTTTTCAGATATGGATGAAACTGAAGTTAAAGGTCATAACAAATACATCAATGGACTTCAAGGAACATATAGTTCCCTAGTAGAGCCCACTCTAAGAAACAAAATTCAAAAACAAGTTAGGAGATTATACAAAGTGACTCTCATTATCTTATTTCCAGTAAAATAAATTGGCTATTTCTGGAAATTAATGAATTCTATCTTACATTACCAAGTAGTAAAGAGAGTCATATTAAAGCTAATGTCAAAAATTGTTTTTTTTTTAAAAGAGTACCCCTGAAAATCTGTTGTTCATCTTTTATTTTAAAATCATTTCTAAAAAGACTTTCTACAGACCCATGGAATTTCAAGGTCCTATCTTTATTTACCAATTTCACTTTAAATCACAGGGCCATATGAACCAGATCACAAACTGTGTCCTATCCCTACTCAAAAAATTTCAGTGGCTCTCCTTTGCCTCGAGGTTAAAATACAAATTTCTCTTTTGGGCATTTAAAGCCTTTCATATCCTGTCTTCAACCTATCTTTCCAGATTAGTTTCATATTAATACCTCATTGGAAAAACAACTGACCTAGAAAAAAGATAATTTAAGAACTCTTGGACCACTTGGAAGCCATGATCAAAAACAAAGCCTGGACAGCATCTTTCAAGAAATTATCAAGGAAAACTTCCCTGATATCCTAGAACTAGAGGGCAAAATAATAACTGAAAGAATCCACCTATCACCTCCCCCTGAAAGAGATCCCCCAATAAAAACCACCAGGTATATTACAGCCAAATCCAGAACTCTGATGTCAAAGAGAAAATACTGTAAGCACCCAGAAAGAAACAATTCAAATATTGAGAAACCAGTCAAGATTACATAGAATTTAGCAGTTTCTACATTAAAAGACTGGAGGGCTTGGGATATGGTATTCCAAAGGACAAAGGAGCTGGGATTACAACTAAAAATCACCTATTCAGCAAAATTGAACATAATCCTTCACGCAGGAAAAATGGTCATTCAATGAAATACAAAACTAGAGCTAAACAGGTTAATTTCATATTACCCTACGTAAGGACAAGCAAAGTAGGATCTTCTGCTGTTTTTATTTTAGGATAACCAAGTGCCTCTGACTGAATCATGCCTTTATCCTCCTGCTTCCTGCCTTGTGTTACACTCCCAAAAGCTGCCTTTTGGGGTTTACTGGCTACATTTCTTGCTCAAAGATCAAGCCTCAAACCCAATTCACTCTGGAGCTTATAGACTGGACAACAAGTCCCCACCTACCTAGCACAGAGTGGATGTAATTACTAAAAAGTAATTGTTTTTCTTTTACCCAGGAACCCAGAGAGTCTTCCCCTCCCAGTTTGATTTTTTTTTTTTATTACAGGGGCCATCCCTAGAGTAATTTAAAGAATCCTATTCATTGATTGGGTGTATCTCACTCAAAGTAAGATTGTGATAAGCCCTAAGCCTGAAAGGGCCAGGGTCTCACATTGCCTCCTGGGTAGTATTGTTGACCTAGATGGCTTAGGAGGAGAAGAGAGGCTGGTGACCTTGCACAGCCCTCCCTCACTCACATCAAAGTTAACTACAAGTCATGTTTTCATCTTGATGTCATGGTCCTCTTTGAGAATGAAGGACAAACACAATCTGTGAGTGAGTAGCAGCTCTTCTCCTCTCCTCCCTTTTCCCCTCCTCTGGTGTTCTGCCCAGGGGAAGGAATACTCCATGCCCAAAAGCTGCCTTTTTTTCCTCTGGGTTTACTGACTACATTTCTTGCTCAAGGATTAAACCCAATTCACTCTGGAGTTCATAGACTGGACAAGGAAAGTCCTCCTTTGTTCCCTATAAAATTAAACTTCCACAAAATGTTATTACTGATTTTCCTGAGCTGTTGAGGTTTCCCCCAACTTCACATTCAGAACTTACTCTTTCATGTACTTCATATGCTTTCTGTACTTAACTAATTTCATCTATGTTGTTCAGAAACAGTTTTTTTTTGTCTGTCTATGGTACAATGACTGGCACATAGTAGGTATATATTAAATGTGTCCTGTATTGAGCACAAATACCTATTTTATGTGTCACAAATACAATCAAATAGCTTCCCCGCAAACACAAATAATAGCTAGCATTTATATAGAGCTTGAAGGTTTGCAAAGTGTTGTTTTCTCATTTGATCCTTACAACAGCCCTAATTCTGAGATAGGTGATAGTATTGTCCCCTTTTCTCAGAAGAGGAAATTGAAGCTGTAGAATTTAATGGCCTTGCCTGGTACCTGTATCACAGCTATTCACTTAATGTGAGGCACTTGAACTGGGCCTTCTGATTCCAAGTCCAGTGCTCTATCTACTTATACCACTTGGGCATATTATGATACAATGTTCTTCAAAAATCTACTACTTTAAATTGTATATATTTTAGATTTTTCGAAGAGCTTCTGAAATGCATTATCTCATTTAATCCTCAATACCCTGAAAAGTGAGGTAGGGAAAACATTACTGCTATTATTCAAATAATACCATACACAATTAAGAAAGAAAGATACAAATACAAAAGAGTAATTGTGTTGCGATCAACTAATTAATTCTCAACTTTTTCTGCCAGTTTCTCAAGGGTTAAAGCACTGCCATGCCAAGAAATACCACTGGTGCTTAACAGACCAGGGGTGGGGAACCTGCGGCCTTAAGGCCTTAGGATTTGTTCTATAAAATTTGGATTCAGTCAAAAGGCTGCACTTAAGGACCCAGAAGGGCATATGTGGCCTTAAGACCATAGGTTCCCCACCCCCTGGAAGAGACCTACCAACTCAATTCTATCTAACTTCTACTGGGTCCTTGCTAAGGCTTCCAAACCTTCTGTTCAGCAGTTCTTGATCCTTTTCTGTGTCATAGACCCATATGGCAGTCTAGTAAAACCTACGGACTTAGTCTTGAGAATAATATTTTTAAATGTATCAAATAAATACGTAGGATTATGAAGGAAACAAATTATATTAAAAATATATCAAAATATTTGTTTAAAAGTTCACATACTCCAGATTAAGATTTTCTGCTTTAATTTTTTTTTTTTGCAAACTTCCTAAAGTTTATTCCCTAGGGGCTGTTGCTCTCAGTTACCAAATCCAGTCTTTCATTTTCTCTAACTTCCCTGTAGCATACAACACCCCTCTTAAAAATTTTCCAACCTGAAATAAACGAATGAATAAAAATGTCCCAACCTTCAACTTGTCTACTCTCCACTATAAAAATTCCCTTCCCACCTCTCCACTTTCTCATTGACTTAATTTATTTAATCTACTTCCTCCCCAGATACCCCATGGCTCAGAGCACCTCCTACCCCACCTCCTACCTCATATATCCCAGACATTCAGCTTTCCCATTACAAAACCACTAAATCAAATGAATTTCCAGTCATCAGCTCCATTCCTGACAGCATTTCCCTTTGATTAGATGCTCCTTTAGCAAATGTCTGAATATTTTTCTTTCACCTTAAAGTCAAAGTTATCTAAAAACCCAAATCCTCACTTTCTCTCCAAAACCATTTTAATCTGATTCTTTCCTTTCTTCAGTTCTTTCACCTCATTCAACTTTTATGTCTAATTTTTTCATCCTGATTAGTTACCCCCTCCTTATTCAGCTTTTTGTTTCTCTACAACGTAGTCTTTTCTTCTCTAATGATGATAGCCACTAGGGCTGAGACAAAGGAAATGATGTGTATAGCCCTCAAAAGCTACCTGAGAAATCTGGAAGGGACTCTAAGGTATAGAGACCACAAAGTAAAAGTTCCACAAATGCTCACTAAACTTTTTGTGTTAGCAAAAACAAAACCAAAAATGCAAGACTAAGGAACGGCTGAACAAAACAGATCACATGTGACACGAACTTAAAAAAGTACCGTTACTATGGGGTCCTAAGAAAGCACAAATAAAACAAAGTAGAGAAACATAGGAAGACAAAGAAAACCGAACAGATTTAATTGAAGAGGGCAGAACCAGGAGAACAAGAAAAGAACCCTAAAAAGCAGCCAAATCCAAATTAATCGTAATGGCCTATCTTCGACTCAGGGAGCACAAGAAGGCTCACCTCTTGGTCTGCTAGGTGGTGCAGCAGATAGTCAAGATCAAATCCCGCCTCACACATTTACGAGCTGCTTACAAGTCACTTAACCTAGGCCTCAGTGTCCTCATTTGCAAAACAGGGATAATGACAGCACCTGCCTCACAGAGTTGTCTTAAGGATTAAATAACAGAACATATTTGAAGCACTTTGCAAACCTTAATGATAATAACCCTAACGTGCTATATAAGTGGTAGCTATTTTATTATTCTAGAGAGGCTAGAGATAAGGAGAAGAGGTGACCTCCAAGGTCCCTCCTGGCTCTCAATCTACAGATCCCATGCTCAGTGTTCCCAGGAAAACCTCTAAGACTAAGCCTCAAAACTGCAGACATGGTTTGGTGGAGGAAACTTCCTCAGGCTCCCACACTAAAGAAATCACATCCAAAGAAAATTAAAGTCAAGCACAAAATACTTACTCAGGTATGGAGACAAAAGAGGACATTTTTTCAGTTTTGATTCTGTCACGGAAGCCTTGTTAGATGAAGCTAACTCCTTCCTCCAAATGATGGTCCTGTTGAAAATCTTTGCTTTAGGAATCTCTTGGATGGCAGCAACCAGGTAGCTTGAGGTGGCCCATCCAATCACCATCATGCATAATGCAAAGAGCAGCAACAGTCTGAATTTATATGGAAGTTGAAAAGTCAAGTTTATACCCATGTCTTATTATTAGAGGGATAGGATGTTCCTCACCACCTCTCATGAGACAGAGGGAAAAAATGGTTAACCTAGAAGAAACTTCACAGTCCAGTCACAAGTTGTACGGCAACAGGTACTGCAACGGCAATTCTTTTTCCATGGTTCTATTCCAATAATTTCTGGAAAATAATCACAAAAGATATTTTACTTCAAACAGGCATTCCAAACTGAAATATGAGGGTATGTTAAATAGGTGTATATGTGCTAGGTGGTACAGTTCCGGACTGGGAGTTGGCACAACATGACTTCAAATTCTACCTCACACATTAGTGGTATGACCCTGAACAACTCAAGCTCTCTGAGCCTCCATTTCTCCAACTACAAAATGAACTTAATGACAATACATGTTTGTTGAGAAAATCAAATAAAATAATCTTAATTAATTCAATTAACCTTAATTAATTAAATAACCTCAATTTGTTAATAACAAATTAAATAACCTTAAAGTATTATATAGATGTTTGCTATTATTATTTCCAACTTTAAATTATTCATATATATGTGTATATATGTGTGTGTATATACATATATATATATATATATATATATATATATATATATATATATATATATATATATATACACACATATATATATGAGATTTCTTTAGTGTAGGAAACTTAATAAGATCAATTTACCAATCACGAGTTTTAGAGACCAAGTTAATCTTGACCCATGGAGAGACTTTTTTTTTTTTTTGGCAGAAATATATGAATGGTTAGGGGATGGCATAAGTAAATAGGAGTGAGAAGGAAAAGTGGGGAGAGATTCTGAAAGGTTCAGTTCAGTTAGTTATTTCAGTCATGTCTGACTCTTCATGACCCTATCTGGGGCTTTCTTGGCAAGATTCTTGAGCAATTTGCCATTTCCTTCTCCAGCTCATTTTATAGACGAGGAACAGGGGCAAACAAAGTTAAGTGACTTGCCCAGGGTCACACAGCTAGTGTCTGAGGCCAAATTTGAATTCAGGAAGATTAGTCTTCCTGACTCCATACCTGACACTCCATCTACTGTGCCACCTATATGTCCTAAGGTGTTACCGTATATCTATTTTTCACGTGGTCTAATAGGGCTGTGCTCATCCCCCATAGAATCACCTCTTTCAGTGGGACAATAGTCCCTAACAACTTTTTAGATATTCTTAAAGGTAAGCAGAATAAAATACAGTCACTGTGTAGGCAGCCAACTTGTGACTCTATGAATTTCCCCCAGACATGACGACATATTTGGCTCAGGAAGAGAATTTGGGATGGAATAAAGAAGAGGCTTTTCTCCAAAGTCCAAGTAAATCATAGAAAAGCATGTTCCCTGTCACTCTGAGGACAATCAAGTTCATTATCATTGGTTAATGAATCCCCCAGTATCATCAGTTATTGTGCCATGTGGCATTTACACATCACACATCCCAAAGCATGCAGAATGAGAAGCAATAGGCAGAAACTGCAAAGAAGTAAATTTACACTTAATATCAAGAAAAATTTCTTTAACAGAGAATAGTGTAAAAAAAGTGAGTGGACTCCATCTCATTAGAGATTTTTAGGTAAAGGGACAATAATCACTTGTTGGATTATCTTGCAGTGAGGATCCTTTTTTGGGGTATGAGTTGGATTAAGATTTTGATCACTGAAGTCCCTGACTTCTCTGAAATTCTGTGATTTTACGGACAGGAAACATGTGGAAAATTTCAACATAACAAAGATCAAAATCAGAGAATGAACCTGAAAAGTGACCTATGGGGAGCTTTTCCACTGGCAGGGGGATAAGTACAAGAGATGACTTCCAAGGTCCCTTCTGGCTACAAGACTGGGATGAAGTCAGTGAAAGGGTTACAACTTTGCTGTAATTAATTTTGTGGAGAAAAAAGCTAAATATGAGAAAGAAACATAGGGAAAAGGGGATAGGGTTATAGGGTGTTTTGTGTAATGGAGACCAGAAAGTCAAGAAATTCTGATTCTGCCACTTTGGCCTCTCTGGGCTTGAGTTTCCTCATCCATAAATGAGTTAGACTAGAAGCCCTCTAAGGTCTCTTCTCTTCTGGTCAAGAGATTTGCCATACAGAAACCAAACAGACATTTACTGCAATAGTCTGAATTAGAGGTGAGGGTGCCAATTAAACAATATCACTATAACATGGTGATTAGGTACAAAGGCTAACCCACAAATGTAATAAAACTCTGTCTGAATTAGAGGTGAGGGTGCCAATTAAACAATGTCACTATAACATGGTGATTAGGTACAAAGGCTAACCCACAAATGTAATAAAACTCTGTGTCTGGTCAAACTACTATACCAAGCCCTAAGCTCACATTCTGAGTCCTGGAAATAACGGGCTGTACAGCGCTAGAAATGCCATAGGGTTATAATTTAGAACTGAAAATGCGTCCCATTGAGTCAAACCCCTGGATTTTACCAATTTCAGAGAAGTTGTTTCTTGCCTCATCACACAACTAGTAAGGGTCACCAGGCAACTCTCAACCTTCCATCAGCAGCCCAAAGAACATTATACCCCACCCAGGATATGCTAATCACCTGGAATCTTATCATCAGGCCGAGTGACTCGGTTTTTTACACAAAATACATAGTCAACTTCTCAGTGATCTCTCCCCTCTGATTAGAGGACTGGAAGGTGGAGCCCTAATCTCCTCCCAAAGTCTTCCTATATAGAGAGTTTTAAACCTTCAGAACTTTGCAATGAACTGTCCACTTTACATCAGTAACTCTGGTTTGGACTCCAGGAACATCAAGTCCTTTGTCCCCCCACTCCCTTTTTTTTAGTTTTCTTTTGTGTGTGGTGTTTTGGAGCAACTCGGTGGTTTGGTGGATAGAGCATGAGGCGTGGAATCTCATCGGGAAAATGAGCTGGAGAATAAAATAAGCCATTCCAGTATCTTTGCCAAGGAAACCTCAAATAGAGTCACACAGAATCAGACACACCTGAACAACAAGATTATACATTATAAACTCCTTGAAGTCAAGGAGTTTTTTTCTTTTATCTTTATTTCTCAGTATCCCCAGTGATTAGCCCAGTGCCTGGCACACAATGGGCAGTTGTTCATTCCCTGTGGACGAACTGGTCACGGAGGTCGTCTTGGCAAAGATACTGGAGTGGTTCGCCATTTCCTTCTCCGGTTTTATGCAGGATGTGGTGCCTTAGGTGACATTCAAAGAGTATCACACTTAACATGCACAGCCTTTACCCTCTCAGGGCTTCTTAAACTTAAACTGTGGGTCAGTTTAATTATAATATAATTATATTAATACATAATATTTATATGTGACAATATCATATATATTTGTATTTATAATTATGTTAATTATAATGTAATCATAATGTAATGCAGGGCACTCTATTCCTTGGGTCCCCAGGGCCTAGGATAAAATCACTCATACTCCAATGGTTATGTGATCTCTTTGATTTGGAAGTTATCTCCAATAAGGCAGATCCCAAACCACAGAGACCATCCTTCGAGATGCCAGGTGAAGTCCTTATCTAAATTCTTCATAAAGGGTCCACTCAATGTACTAGAAGACTTCCTCAAACTGTCCTGACCTTGGAAGAATACAAGTAGATTGCTCTGCCTGTCCACCTGTCATCCCTCACACCTGTCACATGAGGACAAGGCTGGGGCACCTGCAGCCTCAAGGCCACATGTAGTCCTCAAATGAGTCACTTTGACTAAATCCAAACATCACAGAACAAATCCCCTTAAAGAAAATATTTGTTCTGTAAAGCTTGGATTCAGCCAAAAGTCCACACCCAAGGACCTAGAAGGCAACGTGGCCTTAGGGCCCCAATGACCTACACCATTTCCAAACCCTTGGCCCACCCTTCTACAATTCTGGCATCTCTAATATGTGTTGTATTCCACTTTTAGACTGTAGGGACCGTCTAGCTTGCTTGTTTTTGTACCCCCAGTCCTTAGCATGGTGGCAGCCACATAATTAAGTGATTAATAAATGCTTTTTTCATTATTCCTCCTCCTTTGGGCCCAACTCATATTCCATTTGTGCCGTCTGTTAAAGAAATATGTACAGATGAACAACTCTACAGGTTATCCATTCAAATATATGTGAATCTGAGTAAAGGCCATTTCTTCTTCTATTTAGTCTTTTCTGTGCATATAGCCAGGCCAAGCATACATTTGTCACCTATCCTAAGTGTACTCCTAGACCAGATCTATGCTTCAAATGCTCAAAAATTACCTATTCATTCTCTTGCCTCAAGGAAAAACTCCCCCAGCACCATTTACAATGCATTTTATTCCTCAGTTAACAATCTTAAAGTCATTCTTAGTCAGGAAGCCTTCGAGGTTTCTGGTAGACTCTGGATACCGATTATTCCTATATTCTATATTCCTTAAGGAAACATTGCATGTCAGGGCTAGAAGGAGCCTAGATGATCATCTTCTAAACCTCCTTCATTGGGCAGCAAAGGAAACTGAGGTCCAGAGCTTAGAATGTGCTGGTAAATGTTTAACAACTAGCTCTTCAGGGGGAAATGTACACAGAGTACCCTTTTAAGTTTAATCGGTGTTCTTACACTTTCTTTTTTGAGGCAATGGGTTAAGTGACTTGCCCCAGGTCACACAGCTAGTACATGTAAGAGGTTGGATTTTGAACTCAGGTCCTCCAGACTCCAGGGACAGCTCATAATCTACTGCTCCACCTAGCTACCCAACTGTTTTTCCTCCTTACATTTTCTCCCTCACCTTCTTAAATCCAAAGGATCGAGAAAAAAATAAATCAAGTTTGCTGATTTCCCAGGGGGTAATTCTCATACTGAAAATTTAATAATCAGCTGCATTTGGGCCGGTTGAACAATGTTGCTGTGAGAGTTGTAACTGATCTCATTTAATGTCCCTCCATATAGCTCAGGTTTATATAAGTAGCACTTTAAGGCTTACAGAGCACTTGATTCACAAGAATTCTATAAGGTAAGTAGTACCAAATAATTATTATTCCCATCCTATAATATAAAGATGAAGTTCAAAGATATGAAGGAAGTTGCCACCCAATGTTCTAGAACTATTTTGGGAGCTCATATTTTAATATATGTCTTCTGACTCCAAGATTATTGCCACCACATCTTTTAATAATACATTTGTGATGATGATTAAATAATAGTGAATAATTTTGCATATATTTTATATTTACTGATCTACCTACATGCTGATTCATCCTAAAATGAACGTAAGACTTTTGAAAAGATTTCATTTTTACTTTGTGTCCCTTGTGCCCGGAATGTTACAGCTGGAGCTTAATAAATTCTTTAGAATGAAAGTGATTTCTCCCTTTTCTTAACCCTTGCAACATTTTGGTTCTACTCATCTTAATACTGTCTCCTTTCCTATAAGCTAGCTAGTTATTGACCCTCTTTGCCCAATGAGGGGGAAGAGTTCATAGAACATATCAATTACAGTTGTGTCCAAAGAAGAAATAATTTAAAATTATGCCCAGTTTACTCTTAAAAGTTTACTAAAGACATACCCTTTTCTCTACAACTTCTCTCTTCCCTCCCCTATTACTTACCAGAAAACTTGTACATTGCACAATAAATGAATAAAAGAGAAATTGAACATGAAATTCTGACTATTTAACATGAGGATGTTACTTGGAAACTGACAAATCAACAGCTGAAACTAGTGAAGCTAAACCAGGGGTGGGGAACCTTGGCCCCAGGCTGCAGGTGACCCTCTAAATCCTCAAGTGCGGCCCTTGGACCAAATCCAAACTTCAGAAAATGGCATTCAGTCAAAGGGCTGCACTTGAGGATCGAGAGTGCCACATGTGACCTCGAGGCCCCAGGTTCCCCACCCCAGAACTACTCCTAGTCAGATCTGATCTGAACCACAGGGCATTAAAGTAGGGACTACTTTATAAGGGCCAGGAAGGCAAAAGTATCCCTAAGTTCCTAAGGGCCAGAAGATCACAGTGGTCTGGAGTCTGCCTCAAGGCTATCACTGACCTGGGGAGAGGACCTAGGGCAGGGCCTGCGTACCATTCGAAGATTCCAGCGTCGTGGACCCAGCCTCCGGATGTGCAAAGTACTGCAGGGCATTCAGGAAGATACCGGGATAATTAAGAGTCCTCCCACGAGATTGGCAGGTCTAGAAACAAGTACGGAGCAGAACACCCGGTAACACATACTGCGCATTCTACCGCTAGCCTACCTTTCCAACCTCACCTCGTAGTAAATCCCCAGGGTCTCCAAGCAACCTGCTACATCCCTTCCCCCAAAAGTCTCTGCTTTCTCAAATCCTTGCCTACCTGCCTCTGCTCACATACTGGGAATGCACTGCTCATAATTCCATCCGTGGAAATTCTACGATCTTTCAAAAGGCAGGGAAGCCTTGACTCAATATCTTGGGGGAGGCTCGGTCTTTTAAACAGCAATGGGAAAAGCCAATAAGGTCCTTCAAACTTTGAAAAGGGCCAGCCCACAGCCGTAGCGGTGGCTTCAATTCCTTGCACCCGGGGCAGTCCACAAGTAGGTTATAAGCTTGCCTACAGGCCCGAGGCTGACCCTGGAACGCCAAGGGGGCTTTAGTTATTCCTCCCTCCCCCCCCCCCACCTTGCCAGTTGGCTTCCCCTTAGGCAGCGAGAAAACAAAAAGAAACTCAGCAGGGGGGCCCTGTAATGGCGCCCCAGGGACCTCCATCCAAAACCCGGCACCACCCCTGGGTTTTCGCTTTCTGCGCCCTGGCCGGGCCTCCACTCTCCCCCTCCGCCCCCAAGGACCGCGGGCTCCAAACTCTGCCTTCCTCCGTGGCCCCGGCCGCCAGCCGCACTTCGGCCCCCAGGCCTCCAGTCCGCCTCCCGGTACCCGGGCTCAGAACCTGCTGCAGCATTCCTCTTTGCCCAGCCAGCCCTCGGGGCGTTAAGCCCAACGCGCGGCCCCCTCTCCCCAAGCTCTCCGGGGCATCTGCGTCCTCCCCGCCCCTTCTGCCCAGGCCAGCCTCCAGCCCCCAGAGCAACACCCGAGCGGCCGGCCTGGGCAGCCGGAGCTCAGACTCACCAGGCAGAGGCTGCCGCGACTCCCTCCAGCGGAGCCAGGGCCCGGGAGGGGAAGTCGGGAGGCTGAGGGGAGGGGGCACCTCGGTCCGGGACCCCGCCTCCCAGCCGGGCCAGATATTCCCTTCTGCTCCTCCCTCCTCCTCCTCCGGCCGCTGCCCCGCCCCCTCGGAGGCTGTCCGCGTGAGGCGGGGCCATCTCCAGCCTCTCCCAGGCTGGCTCTCTCCCTACCTGAGCGGCAGCTGCAGCTCCCCACTTAGGGACACACCTGGGTGCCCGCAGGATCAGGCGCTGGACAACGAGCCTTCAGGAGCCGGGCACTCACGGTTTATCAAGTGCTTACTATGCGCTGGGCACTGTGCCAAGTGCGAAACATACAAAGAAAAGTGCAACATTGTCCTTGTCCTCAGCAACTTCTCATTGTAACGGAGGAAACAAATAGATACAAGATATAAAACCGCAACCATGACAGCTCGTGTCTCTAGAGCACGTTCAGGTTTCATAAGCACTTTATTCAAGTTATCTCACTGAACTGTACGGTGGGTGCTATTATTATCACCATTCCACTAATAAAACAAAACAAAAAACAAGCTAAGTGACTTGTACGATCGCACAGGTAGTCAAGGTTGAGATTTGAAGGGTGGTTACTAGGGAGTCTGAATACAGATCAAAGAATATTATTTTCACTTTTTTGTTTTTCGCAGCTTTTCCCTTTTGTTCTGTTTCTTCTCTCACAACATGACTAATGTGTAAATATATTTAACATGATTGTACATGTATAACCTATATCAGATTGCTTGCCGTCTTGGGGAGGGGAGGAAAAAATTTTGGAACTCAAAATCTTATAAAAAATGAATGTTGAAAACTATCTTTACATGTAATTGGAAAAAATAAAAATACAGAAGGAGGAGGAGGACAAAGAGGAGGAGAAGGTGAAAGACAAGGAGAAGAAGAGGAAGAACTCAGCAGTCTGGAAGTGTTGGATCTGCCTACCTCCATTGTAGCTGTAGCAGTAACACTTAGGAAAGAGAAAAGTCCTTGATAAAACAGTTGTTTTACACAAAAGACAAAGCTAGTAAATGTTTAACAGTGGCTCTGTGAAAAAAAAAATGTTCATGGGATGTACCTCTAAATTTAGTTTGCATTATTATCATTTTCCCAACAGTTTCTTAAGTCTGGACGATCAACAAAGTCATCAATTGTGCCAGATTTGTAGGGATTGCCAGTTTCTGGGTTGTAAATGCTTACAATGAAAATTTAACAAGCCTTTTTGAACTATCTTCAGTATACTCCTAGTTACTCCCAGTTAGAAGAAAACTTAAAAAGCCTACTTCTCAAAGGAAGAAATTCAAACTACCAACATACATATGGAAAAAAATGCTCCAAATCATGAATAATTAGATAAAAACAAATTTAAGCAACTCCAGTGTTTCACCTCACGTCTATCAGATTGGCAAAGATGATTTAAAGAAAGGGAAAATAACAGCTGTTGGAGGCGCTATGGGAAAATAGGCACATGAATGCATTATTCCTTTTCCTGTGAATTGATCCAGTCCTTTGGAGAGCAACTAGAAACTATGATTCTAAAAGATACCAAATTGTGCATAACTGTTGATATTCAGTAATAGTGATAGTAGGCCTATATGCAAAATCAATGAAAGAAAGAACCAATATGTACCCCCCAAAATGAATTTAGTAGTTCTTTTTGTTGTAGCAAAGAACTTGAAACTAAAGGATGCTTATAAATTGGATAATGGGTAGGCAAATTATATTTGAGTCTGGGTAGGTATATGCATGTAGTGAAATATTACTACAAAATAGAAGTGATGAAAGAAACAGTTTCAGAGAACCTGGGAAGATTTTAGAACTGATGCAATGTGAAGGAAACAGAACCAGGAGAATAACTTATGTAATAATAACACTACAAAAAAAAACAACTTTGAAAGATTTAGGACATTCTGATCAGTGCAATAACCAATGATGCTTCCAGAAAGCCTGATAAGAAAGCATGCTACCTAGCTTATAACTCAAGGTACAGAAGGATATATACTTTTGGGGGGACCTGATCAGTGTCTGAATTTGTTTTCCTTGGCTATGCATATTGGTTACAAGGATTGTGGTTTTTATTTTTTTTAATTGGGAAGGAGATTGAGGAGGAATGGAGTTAGCAATAGTATTGTCAGAAAAAGAAAAAGAGGGACACTAAAGGATTTTCCTAAATGCACAGAAAAGAATAGAAGGAAGTTCAACAAGAAATATAGCCAAGCAGGACAGATTTGAAAGTAATTTTGAATTTAATTGTAAGGCAGGGTAGACTGAATTAATGAACCTCCACATAAAGTAAGTGATTCAATGCCATGCCCTGGTACTTTACTTAACCTGATAAAGAAGCTTTTGTATTCCATCATATCAGTCAAACGCAGTCCAACTAAAAGTGAAAAGGCCTTAATCAATTTACATGTCCCTGATGAACCAGTGGATGAAATGGACTGACATGGCTCGGAAGTAATATTGGGATTGTCTGAGGAAACTTAGCTCCATAGGGATCATCTATAAAATACAAAACTAATTCCAAACCAGGTACCAAAGTAAAGCATTTTACTTAGGTTAGATGGAGTATGTGGGGTGGGAGCAGTGATTTGAGAGATTTGCTCATTTAATCCCATCTTTACACATTATATACTTTTGGGAAAACAAGTTATATATAACAGAGATTCAAGATTTCACATATCCTCTTTTTCTGTTCTGCCTTGTGCATGGTAATGTTCTCTATTTCAATGTTCCATTAAATTCAGAATGATTTTTTAAAAAGGTATGACTGCTTCCTTCATTCACAGATCTGAAAGGTAATTTCTTCCTTTTTCCATTAATTTGTTTGTCATATGACCTTTCATATCTAGGTTACTTATGTCTTTGATACTTTTCTTGGCATATAGTATAAGAGACTGGTCTGAACTTAATATCTGCCATTCTGCTATCCAGTTTTACCAGGAGCTTTGTTTTTTAGGTTTTTTTCTTAATCAGATAGTGACTCCTTATGCCAGTAGGTGGGGTCTGATTTGTATGGTGGCTATGAAAGTGAAGGGAATCTCTCTTCATAACAATGGGAACTGACTGGAGGTAGCCAGCATCCCGCCCTACGGCCTCCAATCCAGTGATTCTGGGTCCTGATATTATAATTCCTATGCATCCTGCTGAGATGGAAGCCATGAGATAGGATGAGAGCAAAAGTGAAGAGAAGCCCTGGAACCTCCTGCCTATGGTTTAGAAGAAAAAAGAACCCTACAATTATCTTTTTTCCTGCTCCTGGGGGGGAGGGTGATTCCAGGGCTTGAGGGAGCAGGAGTGGGTGGGGCTTCTCCACCAAAGAACTGGTGCAGTTGCATAAATTCAAATAAAAAACTGAGGAATTCCTGGAGGCTTGGTTTAATGGAATCAACTGCTAAACTGGTCTTCACAACAGAACAAGAAAATGATAAATGCTGGAGAGGATGTGGGAGAGTTGGAACACTAATTCATTGTTGGTGGAGCTGTGAGCTCATCCAACCATTCTGGAGAGCAATTTGGAACTATGCCCAAAGGGCTACAAAAATGGGCATACCCTTTGACCCAGCAATATCACTATTAGGACTGTATCCCCAAGAGATCATAAAAATGGGAAAGGGTCCCACATGTACAAAAATATTTATAGCAGCACTCTTTGTAGTTGCCAAAAACTGGAAGTCAAGGGGATGCCCATCAATTGGGGAATGGCTGAATAAATTATGGTATATGAATGTAATGGAGTACTATTGTGCCATAAGAAATGATGAACAAGAAGACTTCAGAGAGGCCTGGAAGGACTTATATGATCTGATGTTGAGTGAAAGGAGCAGAACCAGGAGAACTTTGTGCACAGCAACGACCACAGTGTGCGAGAGTTTTTTCTGGTAGACTTGCAATTTCGTAATAATGCAAGAACTTATTAAAAAAAAAAATCCCAATGGTGGATTTCTAAGGCAAAATGTCTTCCACACTCAGAGAAAGAAATATGGAAGTCATTCGCAGAATGTAGCAGATCATGTTTGTGTGTATGCATGTTTTTGTGTATCATGTTTTGATTTGTTATATGATTTCTTCCATTTATTTTAGTTCGACTACATAGCATGACTATAGTGAAAATGTATTCAATAGGAAAGTATATGTAGAACCTATACAGAATTGTACGCAGTCGTGGGGGGGAGGGGGGTAGTGGGGGGTAGGTGTGGGGGGGATAAAATCTTAATTTTATGGCAGCGATTATAAACCATTAAAAATAATAATAAAAAAATTAAAAATTAAAAAAATAAATAAATAAATTGGTCTTCACAGTGGATTTGCTTGGATTTAGGGAGTTCTCTAAGGATTTAGTATTACTACTACTACTACTATTACTACTGCTGCTGCTGCTGCTGCTACTGCTGCTGCTTCTACCACTACCACTACCACTACTGAATCCGCTAAATTTATTACAGCCTTCAGACAAGAACTACCCCCTGTTCCTTTTTTTCAAGTAGCTAAAATGGGAAATTATTCTCATGTGGACCCAAGATGCTTTCCCACTGCAGTTGACTTCCCAAGGGGAATGAAGGGAATGTGTAAGGGAATAAGTTTTATAGATTGGATTTATGCACTCCTCTTCCTCCTTCTCCTCCTCCACCACCACCACTACCATCATCACCACCACCACTGGCTGCCATACTCTATGCCCAGTCTGCCCCAGGAGTACTGAGATCTCCATTTCTAGGTGGAGTCCCTCTAGAATTAAACTATATAGATGTAGGCAGATCAGATGGTAAATTCTGAGCTGAAAGTTCAGGGAGATTCAGTATGAGAACATTAGGGATCCTTTAGCCCCAACCCCAGGCCTAAAAGCACATGCCCCATTTTGATCATCTAGGGGAGGCTACAGAGGGCAGACTATGGAGAGGAGGGGTATCGTGGGCTCTAGGAAGTCAGTATCATTCTTCTTTGGCAACCTCTATTCAGAGAGTTATCCCAACCATCTGATGCAGCTAATACCAAAAAATTTCAGATCCCAGAGTGGGTAAAAGATAAAAAATAGATCTCTAGTAATGGGGATAAAGAAAATTGTAGTATTTCATTATACCATTTCCTTTTACAAAAATCCTTTGTTATCCAAGAGGAAGGTAGAAGGTACTTGGTAGCTTATGGTGGACTATGGGGAGCTGAACAAAATGATCGTGCCTGTTGTTACATCTGTTTCTGACTTTATCACTGCCGTAGACCAGGTTAACCTAGACCCAAATGAGTAGGTGGTATGGGGTCATCCACCTCACTACATTCTTATTCTCTGTTCCTGTGGCTGAGACAACTCAGAAGCAGTTTGCTTTCCTAGGAAAAATTCCAGTATAATTTCATCATTTTTCCCCAGGGCTACTCAAATTCTCTTTCATACTGCTACATTACTATATTACTGAAAGAAGTCTCCCTTTCTGATGGCATTGGTGTATACCACTATTTTGATAACTTAATGTTGACTAGACCTGATAAGGCCATAGTGGCTGAGATCCTGTGTAGCCCATATAGGGAACAAAAGGTGAGAAATCCACCCTAAGAAATCCAGGGTCCAAGCCTCTCAGTCAAGTTTGGAGAATTACAGTGGATGGCAAAAATCCAATGGAATCTCTGTACTATTAAGGAATAAACTAGTGACATTTACTTCCCTACAATCTATGGAGGAAGCCCATAGAGACTTTTTGGACATTTCAAGTTTTAGAGAACTTACATTCCCAAACTGGATATTTGATAGCCCTTATTTACCAAGTTCCTAGCCTCTTTAATATGGGGTCCAGAAAAGGTTATAGCCCTGGAAGATCTAAAGCCAGCTGATCCAGCAGTCTGGCCCCTTAGGTCTTTCCAGCCTTTCAAGGTCTGGTATTGTTAATGTATTTTTGCATAATGGGAAGATCTTTTCCATCCATTAATAGGCCCATGTGACCTGCTTGAGTTACACTGAAGCCTGAGTCACAAGAGTCTGTAGTGGGAGGATCCTGGCCAAATGGTTGGAGCAGGAAGGGGTAGAGCAGAGCTGAGAGGAAGTGGGACACAACAGTTAGAGCAGAGGGAGAGAGAGGAAGCTGGAAGAGAGCTGTGATGGTTCGTTTCTGGGAAGGCCCTAGCATGGGGAAACCTTGGGGATGGTGGTGCCCCCTGCATTGTTATTGTGTATAGATTTCTTGGTTACTATGATGGATTTGGCTTTCTGGTGTTTAAATAAATGTTTTGGTTCTGTCTTCCATGTGGTAAGTCTGTTATATTTTGCAATTTAAAATTACGCCAGCATATTCATAGCCACCATAGGCACTGTGACTATCATGCTGGCACTACAGGTCCATATTTCTGGAGGTCAATGTCCATAAATGCCAGCCTGAGTAGAGTCATTGGCACATACCAGGATATGGTGTGAATAAGCAACTGTTAGGTTTCTGGTACTGTAAGTTCCCCAAAGTAGCCGCTCTCTCTACCACTTTTGAAAAGCAGTTGCTCAGCCCTGCTACACCATGGCTAACTAGTCACAGGGTATCCAGCAGCTGCTGCAGGATGAGGAATATGTCACCAGAGGTTTCCTAAGCCACAAAGGAAAGCACCAGAGACTGAAGCAAGCCAAAGAAGATTCCTCGCCTGAGACTAAACAGTTCTGACTGCAAAGAGGAGAAGCTGAGGCTTTTAAGTAAGCAAATAAGCTGCAGCTCTTGGTTGTCATGGTAGTTGTAGCACTAAAGTAAAGAAGGAAACCCAGGAGATGTTCATCTACCAGAACCACTTCCAGGAGATCAGGGAGGAAATCCTAGAAAGCCTGTTGACTTTTGTGTGTGCCATCTTTCCAGAAATTAATAAAAAACTGTGCCATAATGGATAGGAAAAAGGAAATAAGTGCGTTTTTCATAAGTTGGTGGTTCAGTTGCCCTACTGTAGAATGCAAAGCTTTAGCCAGACTGCAGTTATGGTCTTGTGTTGAGACTTTAAATTATCTCCATATAGTTTTTGATGTAGTCATTCAAACTTCTTAGAGACTAGCAAATCTAACTACATAACTACATACATACAAAGTGAAAGCTCATCCAAAGATTTCATGTTCTTAATTCTTATTTCATACTATCTCATTAAATGAATATGACTTTGTTTTGCCTTTTGACTGGTAAGCAAAAGAATGCTACTCTGCCTTCCTAGGTGGTCTTAGTGAAGAAGAAAGTTCCTTAAAGAAAGAAAATGCAGTTCTATGTAGCTTTCTCAAGGGTTTTTCATTATTTTAAACATAAATGAAGCCTTGAGAAGTAATGGGCATCCTTAAAATAACTCCATCTAAATGGGGGTTAGAGCCTTTGAATTACCCTGTATGGAAGAGAGCCTGCTTACTGAACTCAGATGCTTTGTTAAGAATACCAACTTACATTTAGTACACAGATGGTTACTTGAAAATAAAGACCATTTAACACAAGTACTCCTTAGTTGCATCTTTTCCTCTGGCTCACACACTTTTTAAAAACAAATAGTCCAGAAGAAGGGAGCCAAGATGGTAGTGACTGGATGCAATGTAATTGAGCAAACTACTCCAGACAGATCTAGAAAATGCAGCAGATCAAATCCTGATAGAGAATCTACTAAAAGTCATTCCAAGGCCTTTTCAGCATAGGCAGGGAGGTCTTTGAACACTAGAGAGATCTGATCAGGAGCACTTTGGTGAACAGGGGAAAGAAGAGGTCTTGGATCTATCCTGAGGTATCTTCAGACCCAAACCAGGGCACTGCCATGAAACAGGTACCAAATGGCAGTTTTGCTGCCCAGTACCCAGTCCTGGGTTACAGATCCAGGTGGGGAAGCCTTAGACAGCGTAAAGAGAAAGGAGGAAGTTCAGAAGCCAGCACCAGCAGCAACCACAATGATGTGGCTCAGACCTAAGGTGCAAAGCAAGGTTTCACTTCCAACTTCCGGCTCAACCTGCCAGGGGAATAACCAAGGCAAGAATCCCAAGCCAAAGGGAAGCTGTTGCTCCAAGCCAACAAAATTTTCCAGCTGGCTGATAGGGGAGGCATCCAGTAGCATTCTATTTTTGCTCAGACACAAATCAGACTCTGCCCTATTTCAGACCACGTTGGGAACACTGAAAGATTACAGGTCCCCAGGTTGTCTCTGAGATCCTGAAATAATATACCACCCTAAAAAGCAGCAGGAGGATCAGCCTAGACTTTCCAAAAGTGCCATAGAACCCAGCCCTAACATCAAGTCCATGGGAAAATGGACAAACAAAAAAACACCCCACCATAATGAGCTATTATCATAGTAGAACAAATACAATCTATTAAGATACAAAGGGAGAATAGAATGACTCCAAAAAATCTACAAACTTTATCTCAGAGAAAAACATACCTTGTCACAAACTAATTAAAACTGCTGGAAGAAATTAAGCAAGAGTTTTAAAAAAGAGTTAGAAAATCTTTTCATAAATGGAATGAGAGTGCTTGATGAAAAAAATTGGAAAATAAATGAGAGCTAAAGAAGAAATCATTGGAAAGGAAATTAACAGCTTGGCATAAGAAACACAAAACCAAGCTTGCTCAAGTAACAAAGTCACTGAGTACTCAAATGGACCAAATAGAAACCAATGACTAAATTAGTCAATAAATTAAAACAAAATCAAAAGGTTGAAAAAAAATAGAAAAAAGTTACCTTGTAGCAAAAACAACTATCTGGAAAATACATTAGGGGAAAATTTTTTAAAGAATCATTGGATTATCTGAATACCATGATCAAAAAAAAGGGAAAAGAACCTAGACATCTTGTTTCAAAAAAACTTAAAAGAAAACTACTCAGATCACTGAGAGTCATAGGACAAAGTAGAAATAGAGGGAATCTACTGGTCACCTCCTGGAAAAAAAAATGCAGAATGAAAACTCTCAGGAACATAACAGTCAAAATTCAGAGCTTCCAGGTCAAAGAGAAAAATGCTGCAAGCAGACAGAAAAAAAAAAAGAACTGAAGCATTGATGAGCAACAGTCAGGCATGAGTTAGTAGTCACAACTGTGAAGAAACAGAGAACTTGGAATATGATATTCCAGGAGGCAAAAGATGTAGGATTACAACCAAGAATAACTTACCCAGCAAAACCAAGTATAATGATATAGGGAGGAAAAAACATGACATAGAAGACTTCCAAGCATTTCTGATGAAAAGAGCAGAGCTGAAGTTCAAATACAGGAATGAAGATAAGTATAACAGGGTAAACATGAATGAACAATGATAAAAGACTATATACAAGGATAAACTGATTATATTCAAATATGAGGAGATGATACGGTTCCCTCTAACCCCTTTTATCATCAGAACTCATAGAGGGAGTCTCATTAGACAGGGCATGGGAAAGATTCTCTTCTGTCTTGATGATCTCAAGCAAAAAATGGAAACAGAGGGAAAGAAGCGTACATGTTGGGATGAGGGAAGAAATAAGGTTAGTGAAAATTTTTTCGCATAATGAGGGTACATTAGTAGACCTCTATACAAATAAGAAAGAGGAAGTAAAGGGGAGCAGCTGACCATCAAAAAAAGGAAGAATAAATGTACATACAGAATTAGGTAAAGAAATAGATTTCACCTAATAGTGAAATAGGAGAGAAAGGGGAGAATGCAATAGGGGGATTTAGAGGACGTACAGATTAAGGCCATTGTTGTTGTTGTTGTTTAGACGTGTCTGACTCTTCATGACCTCATTTGGGATTTTCTTGGCAAAGACGCTGGAGTGGTTTGCCATTTCCTTCTCTAGCTCATTTTTACAGATGAGGAAACTGAGGCAAACAAGGTTAAATGACTTGCCCAGGGTCACACAGCTAGTAAATGTCTGAGGCCAGATTTGAACTCAGGAAGATGAATCTTTCTGCCTTCAGACCTAGAGCTCTATCCATTGTAGCACCTAGCTGCCCATTAAGGGAGGGATTAGTCCTAAGCAAATCAAATTATAAGGGATGTGCAAAAAACATGTGTATCTCTTTTTGAGGTGGCAAAGAATGGGAATCTTAGGGGTACCCATCAATTGAGGAATGGATAAATAAGTTATGGCATATAAATGGGATGAAATATTCTTATGCTGATCTCGTTTCTGTGTAATGAGCAACCAAAGGACTAAAGATGAAATCGTGCTACCTAACCCCTGATGGAAACAACAAGATGAATATTTTTTAGTACATGACCAATATAGAAATTTATTTTAATTGACATACAGGTGTGTAATACGTTTTGTTTTTACCTGTATTTACAATGGGAGCAGGTGAGTGGTGGGAGACTGAGAAATGTCAGGTGATTTTAGGATCTAGGATGATTCAAACAAAATATATTGGGAGTGGGGGGAAGGAAAGAAAATGTGGGAACTCTGATCAACATAATGATCATCCACAATTCCTGAATACTCCTGATGAGATATGCTGTCTGTCTCCTCACAGATTGGTGATGGGCACGGAATGGTGATTGGGACATTTTTTAAACATGGTCAATGAGAAAATTTGTTTTTCTTATCTAGACATGCTTACGACAGGATTTTGTTTTTCTGGCTTTCTCAAGGTAGGGAAGAGAGGGAGAGATGGCTGATCTTTGAAAATGAAATAAAATGTAATTATTTTTAAAAAAATAAAGTCTAACACCCTACTCCATCTCCTCCCTTTAATTCAGCTATCTTATAGCATGTTATTTGAGAAATTCATAGTCCCCAAAGTCTTTAGAAAATGTGTACTGTGGGCACCTTAGTAGGAAAAATAGTAGTTTTTCCTTACATTAAGTAGTACATGTTAGTCTATTTGCCTTTTCTCAGGAGTGCCCCACAGTACTGATTTTTGATATCTTGTTTAATTTGCAAAGAGGTTTCTTTTCTAGTGTGCTAAATGCCTCATACCATTCTGAAGGCATGTAAGTGTCCTATGTACTGAAGCTGATAAAATATTCATTGAACTTCCACTCCATGTTCAGTGTTGCGTTGGGTACAAAGAGGCAGGCACTAAGGTTATAGAAAGAGAAGAAGAAGAAGATACCAGCCAACCCTCAAAGAATTCTTTGTCTATTCCTTTGCTGTGGTTAAGCTTTTTAATCGAAGGAGAAGGCACTGGAATTTATTGGGATTTTTTCATCAGAATCTCATATTTCATCTTCCTCATGCTAGAGGTGAGCTAGTTACCACAGGAGCATCTTCACAAATCTCAGGACTTTCAGAATTATCACAGGTACAATTATTTAAACTTGGGACCCCAAAGGTCTGTAAGATTTGATAACTCTAGACTTGCCCTTAGGTATTCATTTCCTAGTGTCCCTATTGGGAACTCCTCTAGGTAACCCTTTCTAGCTTTGTGATTCCTAGGTCATACTCTTAAATGTTGTTGTGTTAAAGTGCTGTATAGATCTACCCCAGAGTCCATTAAAGTAACTATGCTATAATTTTATTATTTTTTACCTATAGGATGAAAATAGGTCCAGAACCTCTCTTTTTACTGAAGCAGGAAAGTGACAGCACCTACAAATGCCAGTCAGCATCTTCTCTGTTACTAAGAATCTTGGTCTATTTTGCCAATACTTTTGCTCCTCCCCCAAACATTAGACCTGTGAGAATTGAGTCATAGAATTTGCATTGGCCATACTCACATTTCTACTTATTGCTATTGTATAACTTTTAGTTTTCTCCACTTCACTTAAGAACATTTTCTCTCAAGACTCCCTCTGGGGGCAGAGCCAAGATGGTGGAGTGAGAACACAGACTCATCTGAGTCCTGCCACAAATTCCTTCAGATACTTCTAAACAGAGAATCTGAACAAATTTTAGAGTGGCTGAATCCACTAGGAGACAGAGTATGCCAGATTTCCCGCCCAGGACAGCCCAGAAGGTCAATGGGAAGGATCTGTTAAAGGGGCTGGCAGAACACAGAGCACACAGGCTGCACCAGTGCAGACTGTAGCAGAGCAGAGCACGAATTGCTGGAGTGGACTGAAGCAGAAGCAGCAGTGTGATTTCTCAAACATATCAGCACAAGACAGGAGTCTTGTAGAGCTAAGTGAGAGAGAAGTACAGGGCCTGCAGTCACAAAAGCACCCACTTCTGAACTAAATGCTTGGAAGTCACCTGCTTGAACTTCTGGGAGCCAAGATGGCGGAGTAAACTATAAGTATTCTCACCCTCCCCTTGTTGACCTTGAAAAACCTAGAGTATTTCTTCAAGAAAAATCATGGAATAGTGGGATCAGCCAAAGGGGTAAACAGTCTTTAACCTCAGGAGGCTAGGGAGATCATCAAGGAGAGTCTCTCTTGCTGTGGCTGAAGGGGACCTGTATAGGACCAGAGCTGTCCCAGACAGCCCCACCTCAGCAAACCAGGAAGAGACCCTGAGCCCCAGGGGCGGGGAGCCTGTAAGCACCAACACCAGGACCCCAGGCATGCCTTAGCACAGCCAGGGGAACTGGGCAGACACCAGTGCAGACAGGGATTCACCAGTCACTGAGTCTACCTGTGCTCTAGCTCAGGAAGGTGGAGACCTCCTGTGGCCAGATCACCCCTCCCCCACACCTCACAAAATGAGCTTCAGGGTAATCCAGGGGAAAATCAGAAAGACTCCACCTGGCCTCAGCCTTGGCACATACCAGCCAGCTCAGCACCAGGTAAGCTGCAGCATTCTAGCTACTAGCTGAAAGACCCAGAGGCCACAACACACAAAGCTTCAAGTTCTTAGCACAAGAAATGTGGGACAGAATTCCCTGTGCCCCAGAAGCAGAGATCCACTTTAAAAGCCAGGAAAAAGGCCATCACCATGAGCAAGAAGCAAATCAGAAAAGCAAAGACCATAGAATCTTACTATGGGAAAAGAGAAGACCAAAATACCAATTCAGAAGAGGAACTATATCCAAAGGGCTACAAAAATAGCCAAAATGTGCATACACTTTGACCCAGTAATATTGCTTCTAGTACTATATCTCAAAGACATCATAAAAATGGAAAAAGGTCCCACATGGACAAAAATATTTATAGCAGCTCTCTTTGTGGTGGCCAACAACTGGAAATCAAGGGGGAATGGCTGAACAAGTTATGGTATATGAATGTAATGGAATACTATTGTGCTATAAGAAATGATGAACAGGCAGATTTGAGAAAAACCTAGAAAGACTTATATGAGCTGATGCTGAATGAAATGAGCAGAACCAAGAAAACATTATACACAGTAATAGCCACAGGGTACAAGGATTGTTTCTGATAGACTTAGCCCTTCACAGCATGCAAGGACCTAAAACTTTCCCAAAGGACTCTTAAGGCAAAATGCCATCCACATCTGAGAAAGAACCATGGAATCAGAACACAGAATAAAGCAGACTATTTTCTCTTGTTATGTTTTGGTTTGGTTTGGGTTTTCTCATGGTTCCTCCCATTCATTTTAATTCTCCCATGCAATGACTAATGTGAAAATGTGTTTAATAAGAAGGTGTGTGTAGAACCCATATAAGATTGCATGCTGTTTTGGGGAGGGAAGAGAGAGAGAGGAGCAGAAAATTTAAAACTTATGGAAGTGATTGCTGAAAACTGAAAACAAATACATTTATTAATTTGAAAAAAAAAACACCCCCACTCACCCACACAATATGTCCTTCACCTAGTCAGAGATTCTACCTTTTTATGTCTTTTATTTTTCTCCTGGAAAAAAGAAATATTAAAAAAAGGCATCATAATCAATCTCTTTGAGATTTGCTGACTACTATAATTCAGGAAAATGTCTGTGTGTGCACACACACACACAAGAATAGCAGGTGCTTGCCTGTCAATGAGCCTTCATTGCAACTGATAACATAGGAAGTAGGGTCATGCAATCATCCTTCCCCTGGAGTTGTCTATTTAGAGTTAGCTATACAAGATGGTGGCTCTCACAAGATGAGCAGAGCACAATTACCAATCACATTTGGGTAATGTGTACAGATACAGAGTAAAGTGGGCAGAACTAGAACAATTTATGCAAAGACAATATTATAAAGAAAAACAATTTTTAAAGACTTAAGAATTCTGATCAATACAGTGACTAACCACTAATCCAGCAGATGAAGCAACTGCATAGTGAAAGAGGGGGTGGACTAAGTAAGGTACAGGAGGCATTCTTTTTAGAAATGACCAGTTATAGAAATTGATTTGCTTGACTACATATATTTGTAAAAATGATTTTGTTTTCTTCCTTCCTTCCTTTTTTCTTTCCTTCCTTCCCTTCTTCCCTCTTTCTTCTTCCCTCCCTCTCTCCCTTCTTTCCTTTTTTTTTTAATTTGGAGGATGGCATGAAAGAGTGAGGGTAGCTAGGTGGTATAGCGGATAGAGCACTGGGCTTGGAATCAGGAAGACTCATCTTCATGAGTTCAAATCCAGCCTAAGACACTTACTAGCTGTGTGACCCTGGGCAAGTCATTTAACCATTTGATCCTCAGTTTTTTAATCTGTAAAACGAGCTGGGGAATAAAATGGCAAACCACTGCCAAGAAAACCCCAAACAAGGTCACAAAGAGTCAGACATGACTAAAAATGACTGAACAACAACAAATGAGAGTGAGGCAAGATAGGGATAAGGAAGCAGGAAAAAAAAGGAAAAGAGAAAAAGAAAAGAAGTTTATTGAAACATCTTCCTTAAAAATACACAGAGGAAGAGAAGGAAGGCCAGAAGGAATTACAAATAGGAGAACTTTGAAAGTTACGTTGAATTATTATATATTCAAAAACAGAAAAGCAAGTCATACAAAAGAGAGATTCACAATCTCATGTATATTCCTATTTTTCTTCTATTTTATAAATGAAACTGCCTGTTTTATTTGATGTTTGTTGAGTTCAAAATTTCTTTTTTAAAAAAGACAAAGAAGGAGATAGAGGATAGAGTCTATTCAAGTTCATGTAATTAAACTTCAAGATCTCAATAATGTAGTAATAACAAAAAAATTTACCAGTTCCCATTTATATAGCACTTTAAAGGTTTTGATGAGAATCAGAATGATGTAGCCTATAGATAACTGACCTTAGAGTTAGGAAGACCTGCCATCAGGTCTTGAATGGTACAGCTACATAACCACAGCCAATTCACTTCAATACTCAGAGCTCCCCAGCAACAATCTCGGACTATAAACAGCAAACAAAATTCGGAGGTGAAAGGAGTTTGCACAAGGTGAGTGCCTAAACTTACAAAATTACCATTCTAGGTTTAAAGAAAGGATTTACCAAGTACTTTCTTCACAACATGCCTATGGTATTAAGTAATATAATTATCAATATTAATCCCATTTTGCAGGTGGACAAAATGAAACTCTTAGAGATTAAGTGTTTTGTTGATGTTCACTTAGCTAGTAAATAGCAAATCCAGAACTCCCAAAGTGGAACTGTTTCTATTATGTGATGCTATCTCAAGCTTCATAAAAATGTCTTGAAGACAGTCAGCAACTGAAATTCCTGAAGGTTTTATGTATATATACACACACATGTATACATTTACACAAAATCCATAGACCAACTGCTGCTGGGGATGGAAGCTCAATTCCATGTGGACAGTCTCGGGCGGGTAAAGGTGGGAACTTCTAAATCTTAGAGTTCTCACGAGACCCCCCAGGAAACGACTGGGAATCGAGGTGAACCGAGCTATCTCGTGTATTTCCGCCTCTTCCCGTGAGAAACGTGATGGGAGGAGCATCCCCCTCGAGACTGTCCCGGGTCTGGGCACACCTATTGTTATCTAACAGGCACGGTATTCAGGTGCAAACTATGCGGCTGGAGAGCTTAATTAGGATCAGCAAAGCCTGAAAGCGCTCTTAGGCGGGAGGGGCGCAGACAGGACAAAAGGCTCCATTTTTCCTCTCTTCGCTCTCCCCTCCCCCTCTCTCCCCACTTACACTTCTACTTCCAATCTCTTATTGTAAGATCTTTGCCTCCTTGGGAGATTCCTCGCTCCCTCCTAAGGAAGAATTCCCCTACACTTGTAACCAGAACCCTGAATAAAAGCTTAACCCTTGTTCGACTCTGGGAGGTCTCTTCTCTCATACGACTATCCGGTTTGGCCAGCCGAAGACCTGCGAGAGGTAAGGTAAGAAGACTCGGGTAGCCCTCAGGCCTCTAGGCCTGGCAAACTGTCAAACAAGGTTGGCCCCAAGATTTCAGACAAGAGATGATTGAGGGGGAAGAAAGGCAAGAGGATGAGAGACTATCTTTGATATTCTTTTTTTCAGTGAGGCAACCAGGATTAAGTGACTTGCCCAGGGTCACACAGCTAGTAAGTGTCAAGTGTTAAAAACCAGAATTGAACTCAGGTCTTTCTAACTCCAGGGCTGGTGCTACCACCTAGTTGCCCCTGAGGACAGACTATCAAGAAGAAGCTAAGGGAGAGAAAGTAACAAAAACTCTGAATTCTAAGTTGTCAAAAAAAAAACCAAAACCTTCCAGAAATAGATTGAGTTGTTATAGAGCATAAAGGGAATCACAGGTAAAGAAAATCAATTCCTGTCTTCCTGGTTCCTGAGGAGCATGGTTGTACAATATGAGAATTAGATCCTCTCCTGGCTCTGATCCCACCCCTCCACTCACCTCTCCATTGACCCCTCATCCTCTTTTTTAACTAGTAGAGAAGCCACTGTCCAGGGCCGCCTTCTCTTTTCTCCTTCTACTCTCCCTTGGCAGCTTCATCAGCTCATATGGATAAAATCATCATCTCTAGTTTAATGACTCCCAGATCATATCTAATCCTAGTTTCCTGAACTAAAGTTGCTCATCACCAGTTGCTTACTAGATGTTTTGAACTGGATATCGCATTGGCATCTTAAACCCAATATGTAACAACTTGACTCATCTTTCCTCTCAAATCTGCCTTGTTCATTTTTGCCAAGGGCACATCATTCCAATCTGTGTCATCCATGAATCCATTCATCATCTAGTAAGTTGTTAACAACATGTATGTATGAGTATATGTGTATACACACACAGAGTCCTCTAAATTCAGAAAGAAACAAGAGGGCAAGGGGATAGGAAGTGAGGGAAGGATCCTGGGGATGGGGGGGGGGGAAGGTTAAGGAATAAGAGGGCAAGGTCGTGAGTAGAAGTAAAGCATAGGAGTGAAGAAAGATAGGAATAGGATGAGAAGGATAATGAAGAAAATAGAAAGGAGGAAAATATACTACAAGTAATTATAGTTTGGAATGGGAATGGGAGGAATTTACCCATGAAATGGAAACTGAAAGCACATTAAAAATTTGAATTCAACAATATGTTGCTTCGAGGAAATACTATGAAAATGAGAAATACACATAAACATAAAATAAAGGTCAGGAGTAGAATTTATTAAGTAAAAAAAGCAGGGGTAGTAATCATGATGTCAGACAAACTAAAAGCTAAAATAGATTTAATCAAAAGAGAAAAATATAGAAACTACTCTACGTGTCAGCCCTATTATTTAATATTGTTTTAGACCATTTAAGATAACTACACAGTGTGAAAAACCTGAGAGTATACCTGCCAAAACAGACACAGGAACTATACAAATATAAGCACAAAATATCTTTTATATAAATAAAGTTAGATCTAAATAATTGAAATAATATTTATTGTTCATGAATAGGTAAAGCTAACATAATAAAAAAATGACAATTTTACCTAACTGATCTATTTATGTAGTGCTGTCCCAATTAAATTACTAAAATAATCTTACTGAGTTAGAAGAAATAATAAGAGGGTTTATTTGGAAGAGCAGAGAGTCAAGGAAACCAGGAGAAAAAGATATGAAGGAACCAGATTCAGTAGTATCAAACCTTAATCCATATTATAAGGTGAGAACATTGTTGAAGCATAAGATGGACAATTTTGATTATTTTAAATTATAATTTTCTTGTATAAATAAAACCTCAACATCTCTCTCATAGACACTGCTATAGTTCAGGCCTTCTTCAACTTTCATTTGTTCTATTGAAATATAGTCTCCTAACTGGACTTTCTACCTTGTGTCTCCGCACTCCAAATCTTTTTTCAAACTACTGTCAAAATCAAGTGGAATAGACTTGGCACTCAAGATGCAGTAGGCAAGGAATATAGTAACCTTCTGTTTGATAAACCCAAGGACCCCAGCTTCTGGGATAAGAACTCATTGTTTGACAAAAATTGCTGGGAAAACTGGATAACAGTGTGGCGGAAATTAGGCATAGACCCATACCTGACACCGTACACAAGAATAAAGTCCAAATGGGTACATGATTTAGGTATAAAGATTGATACCATGAATAAACTGGAGAAGCAAGGAATAGTGTATTTATCAGATCTATGGAGAAGGGAAGAATTCTTTACTAAAGGAGAGATAGAATGCATGATGAAATGCAAAATGGATAACTTTGAGTACATTAAACTGAGAAGTTTTTGCACAACCAAACCCAATGCAACCAAAATCCGGAGGGATGTAGTAAATTGGGAAAAAATTTTTACAGCTAAGCTCGGGGATAAAGGCCTCATTTCTAGAATATATAGAGAACTGACCCAAATGTATAATCATACAAGTCATTCCCCAATTGATAAATGGTCAAAGGATATGAACAGGCAATTTTCAGAGGAAGAAATTAAAGCTATCTATAATCATATGAAAAAATGCTCTAAATCACTATTGGTTAGAGAGATGCAAATCAAAACAACTCTGAGGTACCACATCACACCTATAAGATTGGCAAACATGACAGAACAAGAAAATGATAAATTCTGGAGAGGATGTGGGAGAGTTGGAACACTAATTCATTGTTGGTGGAGCTGTGAGCGCATCCAACCATTCTGGAGAGCAATTTGGAACTATGCCCAAAGGGCTACAAAAATGTGCATACCCTTTGACCCAGCAATATCGCTACTAGGACTATATCCCCAAGAGATCATAAAAATGGGAAAGGGTCCCACATGTACAAAAATATTTATAGCAGCACTCTTGGTAGTCGCCAAAAACTGGAAGTCAAGGGGATGTCCATCAATTGGGGAATGGCTGAATAAATTATGGTATATGAATGTAATGGAGTACTATTGTGCCATAAGAAATGATGAACAAGTAGACTTCAGAGAGGCCTGGAAGGACTTATATGACCTGATGCTGAGTGAAAGGAGCAGAACCAGGAGAATTTTATGCACAGCAACAACCAAACTACTGTCAAAATGATTTCTCCAAAGCACAGATCCCCTACTCAAGAAACTCTGTTCAGTGATTTTCCAATCTTGTCTGACTCTTCATTTGGCTTTTCTTGGCAAAGATACTGGAGTGGGTTACCCTTTCTTTCTCCAGCTCATTTTACAGATGAGGAAACTGAAGCAAACAGGGTTAAGTGACTTGCCCAGGGTCATGTAGATAGCAAGGGTCTGAGGCCAAATTAGAACTCAGGAAAATGAGTCTTCCTGACTGCAGGCCTGGAACTCTATTCACTGTGCCATTTTGCTGCCCCCAATAAACTCTAGTAGGTCCCTCTTACCTCTAGGATTTTTAAATTTTCCTATTTGGCTTCATCTTACTTTTCAGGTTTATTATACATAATGACCTTTCATGTACTCTTCAGCTGGGCCAAACTGGCCCTCATACTGGTGCTCACACAGGGCTCCCCCATCTCCCATCTCTGTGCTTTTTCCCTGGTTGTCCTCATGCCTGGAATAATTTCCAGCTCACCTCAGTCTCTTTAGTATCCAAAACTTCCTTCAAAGATCAGCTTAAGTACTACCTTCTACAAAGGAAGCTTTCCCAATACCCTCTAATCTAGCTAGTAAGGCCCTACTCCACCTCTGTCACCTGGTATCTATTTTGTATCCACTTCTACATGTATGTGTAGTTTAGCCTCTAGACTAAATTCATAGAGGACAGGAAATATTTTTGCCTTCCATAGGGATTCTCTCTCTCATTTACTCTGAGCCGGATAATCCTCCTTCACTCTTTACCAATGTATAGCTACCTACTTACTCACTCACTAAATATGAATAGAGCTCATGCTACCTTGTTAGTACTCAAATGCACCAGTATGTACATACACATCTCACAGAGCGCCAATAGGTGGCAGAGTTAGATCTCAAATGTTAGAGAATGACTTCAGAGACCACAGGATGTTTCTGTGGGTGTTCTGATACATTCCAGCATCATTTCCTGCGATGGCAGGCCATTAGATGACGTTTACGGGGTCGAAAGGAACATTCTAATATGTTTCATTGGAATTTATAAATGAACTACCTCATGAAAGTGTTTGAGCTATTTCCTCACATATAGAAGTCAGGTTTGTAATTTCTAGAGTCATCCATTCACCAGGATGTAGTCTGCTTTGTGCAAAGTATAGCATTAAGATGGATGGCAGTTTCACTTCTCTCCCTCAAATAATAACCATAAAACTATAAAATGGAGAAGCATATTCAGCAACCTCACTCCATTAGATCTCATCTATAATCTTTTCCTTCTAAAATGAAATTCAATTCAACGAGCATTTATTAAGCACTCTCCATATACAAGACACTATGAAAAATGAAGATAAAAGAGTCCCTGCCTTCAAAAGACTTACGGAAGAATAAAAGGAAAAGAAAACATATACTAAATATGTACAAAATTTGTTGTCATTGAGTTTCATGTGCGACTCCTCCTGACCCCATTTGGGGTTTTCTTGGCAAAAATAAAGGAGTGCTTGGCCATTTTCTTCTCCGTCTCATTTTGCAGACGAGAAACTGGGGCAAACAGAGCTAAATGACTTCTCTAGAGTCATGTAGCTAGTCAGTATCTGAGGCTAAATTTGAAATTAGTTCTTCCAGACTTCAGGACCAATGCTTTAACTTCGCCGCTCATATGCAAAGTAGGCCCGTCTTATTTTGCATTAAATATAAAGCATGTACAAAGTAGAAAAGCAATATGGTTCAATAGTAAGAAGGACAGTTTCACAATCACAAAGGCCTACATTCAAGTCTGGCTTCTGACACATCCTTGCTGTGTGACCTTGGGCAAGTCATTTAACTTAGTGCCCTAAGCAATTCTCAAAGACTGTAAGCTGTAAAGCAGTTGCCAATCTGCATTGATAGATGGAATTTCCCCTATACCACTGAAATCACAGTTCTAGTCCCCATATACATAAGAAAAGTCTGAATGCAATGTTAAGCTTTAATTGTTTTAATAACTTAAAACTTTTCTAAGACTTTTGAGATATCCTATGTTTGCATATACTTATGTGCATTTGTATGTATACATATATGCATATATGCATACATACACAAAACACATATACATGTATATGTATGTGTATATATATATATATGCATATATATATATATATATATATATATATATATATATATATATATATATATATATATATATATATAGGAGTGTGCTGGAGACAACTCTTATCACCTCTTAAGAGTCAATTATTAAATTTTCAGTGTGAGAATTCATACCCTCCAAAAATCAACACACTATAGATCAGGGTTTGACTTGTTATTCAGTCATTTTCAGTCGTGTCTGACTCTCTGCAACCCCTTTTGATTTTTATTTTTGCAAAGATACTACAGTGGTTTGCCATTTCCTTCTCCAACTCATTTTACAGATGAGGAAACTGAGGCAAACAGGGTTTAGTTACTTTCCCAGAGTCACACAGCTAGCAAATATCTGAGGCCAGATTTGAACTCAGAAAGATACGTCCTTCTGACTCAAGGTCCAACGCTCTATCCACTGCAGCACTTTAAAAAAATCATGGTGAGGGGAAGCTAGGTGGCAGCTAAGTGGTACAGTGGGTAGAACATCAGTCTTGGAGTCAGCAGGACCTGAGTTCAAATGTGACCTCAGACATTTACTACCTATGTGACCCTGGGCAAGTCACTTAACCTCAAAAAAGGGGGGGAATGGTAAAAATGTTAATGATACAGATTAAACTTCAAAGCATATCCTGCACAATTTTTTTGTAGAGTCAGTTAAATATCAGAACACCTACACACACTTATATGTGTCTATACACATAGGTGTTCATGTTCATGGACATGCATCATTTGTACATATACATACAAGGTAATTTCAAGAAGACAGGCATGACCACCGGAGGGAGCAGGTAAGGAGGAGGCACAGTGCATCCCTGGGAATGTAGTCAAATAAGATTTTTAGAGGATTAAAATACCTGAAGATCATAACTGTGCACATCTTTTGAATACTTAAAAGGTAAAACAATAAAGTCACAGGACTTCTGTACTGAGATGTAGTGGAAAACACTCTAGACTTGGCGTCAGAAGATTTGGCATTGGATCAACTCCCAGCTCTGTAGCTTACTAATCCTGTGACCTTGAGCCTCTTAGCTCCCCTCCCGGGGCCTCTGTTTCCTCCACAGTAAAATAAGGGAGAGTTGGACTAGGTGAATTTTAAGGTCATTTCCAGCACTAATATTCAGGGAAATAAGCATTATCCCCTTCAAAGCAGTCATCATGGGAGGTTATATAAACATTTCAAAGATGCCGCACTGATCAAAACAGTTTTTGAACTTTCTTTGGAATCGCCTGCAGTCTCTGTTTGGAAGTCACAGAAGAAATTTTGCCTTATTACTTCATAGGCACACCTTAGGAGGTTTTTTTCCCCTCTCCTTTATTTCTATAAATGTTATTACCTGTTTAATCTTCAACTTTATTTACCAGATTTCCCTCAGAATTACTTTTGGTTGTTTCTAAAAATCAAAACCACCTTCAAAGAATGAAGATTTACCACACTAAGCAGATGGTGCTGAAGGCACCTAAAAGAGGAGTGCTAAAATGTTTTGAGTAATAGTAGCATCCTTGGAATCATTGCAAATACAAGGGTGTGGAGCAAAGCACATTTTTCAGACTGCCCTTTTCAGATATTTAATGACTGCCTTGAGTCACCTATTTGCAAATTATAAAATGTTCAAAATGAGGAGTGGCTCATTCACCATTTGTTAGGAAAATGTAAAAGAAATTATACTTCTTTACTTCTTTAGAAGGTCTGAGGAACTTCTTCAGTTTACTTGATGGCATTATAAGGCCAGTTGCCTTTGGCTGGGGAAAAGATTACTCAGTAACCTTAAAAAGCAGACAACATTGAGGAAAGTCAGAAACAATCCTCCCTACGAGTCAAGAGAATTAACTATAAAGTCATGTAGTCTCAGAGCAAAACAGGCCCAGAGATCCCAGTGAAGTTACATGCCCAGCACAAACAGTGTAAGGACACCACAAGACGAAAAAAGACATCAGGCCCTTTTGTGTTGCAGGTATTAGTTCCCTTGACTATTTGTATGCCCCGTGTGTTTGCCCACTTTAGATGGTATGTCTTTATGGGTGACTGAGTCCAAGGTTTATGAGCAGAATATTTTGTTACTACTATTGATGCTGTATGGTTTCAATAAATGCCTTTGCTCTGAGTTAATTTTACTAACTGGCTGACTGTTACAGATGAACCCACTGATTGGGGCTCATATATTATAGTTTTAGGAGTGCTGACCCTGAGAGTTGAGATGAGAAGTAACCTATATAGAGCTGCTCAATATGATTAGTACTGAAGGGGATAGTACTATTGGGATATATAGGTTCATGTCTCTTAAAAATCATGATCCCTAAAATGTGGGAAGACTTGTAAGGAGAACCAAGAGAACAACTTACGCAACAATGTAAAGGAAAACAGCACTGAAGGGTAACAGAATTCCTATACATTCAATCATCAGTCTTGATTCCAGAAGACTATTTGTGAAATACAGTCTCTGGAGGGATGGTGCAGAAGAAGGCATACAATGGCCAACGGACATAGACATAGACGTGGTCTGTTTTTCTTAACTACATTTCTCTGTTACAAGAGAAATTTCTATGTGTGTGTGAAGTGCCAGTCAAAAAACATTTATTAAGCACCTACTATTTGCCAGGCACTGTATTAAGTATTGGGTATACAAAGAAGCAAAAGACAATCCCTGCCCTCAAGGAGCTCACAATCTAATGGGGGAGACAACAATCTCACAACTACGTACAAACAAACTATATACAGGACAAAAAGAAAAGTATTAAGAAAGGAAAGGTACTAGAATCAAAGCCAGAAAGCAGGGGGTTGGGAAAGTGATAAAAGTGCAAGAAAATATTCAGTGAAACTTTTTTGTTAAACAAAACACATAATTATTTCAGTCATAGGATCTTTATCTAGACAAGGAATTTTTAACCTTTTCTATGTCCCGTTACCTTTGACAGTTTGGTAAAGCCTATGCACCCCTTCTCAGAACAATGTTTTTAAGTGAATAAAATAAAATACCTACAACTAGAAAGGAAACCAATCATTTTGAAATAAAATAAGTTGGTTTTTTACAAGTTCATGGATCCTCTGAAATCTATCCATTGATCCTCAGTTAAGAACCTTTCTTTGATCTAGACCATGGTTAGATTTGGAGTAGCATGACCAAAGGGTGGCTGATGAATAGATGAAAACACTCCAGGGTAAGTAGGAGAAAACAGGGAAGTTTTGCTCAGCTGCAATAATAGGGTTATAGATTCAGAACTGGAAGGAACCTCAGAGCTTATCTAGTCCAGTTCCTTCATTTTATAAATGAGGAAATTGAGACCTAAAAAGGTTAGGTATCATGCACAAAGTTCTACAGGCAATAAATAACATTTAGGTTTCAGTTACAAGTCTCCTTTCCCCAAACACAGTCCTCTTTCCCCTGCACCATCCTGTCTCCAATATAGTATGACTATCCAAACATCAGAAAATACTACAAAAAGTCTCAGCCACTGGATTTCAGGGTGTGGGATGTGGCCATTTGCCCAGAGTCCTTTGCCACAGAATAAAACATAGCCAGTGCTTGAAAGCTAGCTATTCAAATGAAGAATCTGGAATAGTTTAAAGATTCTAGTCTTCTTTCTTTAAAAAAATAAAGTGAAATCAGGGCAATATTTCTAACTGAGAAGCTGGAGAGGTGGCAAAGAGTCAAAAAGAGGCATGTGGAAGGGGTGGAGAAATGGGCACTGAAAAAACCAAGCCTCATCACAACCAGGGTTTGGAGAATGTCCTTTATTCTCATTGCTTGCCTTTTTCCTCTAATTATCTAAAAATAGCATCCCCAAATATGGCACCAAGTAGATGATTTCCTTGCCTCCTCCTCCAGTTAGAGAAAAGTTTTCTGGCTCATAGTACCATGCTGGTATCCCTTCTTTGAAATGCATTGGTGACCAGAAAGTTATTTTGCCAATAAATGCATAAAAGTCACCCATTAAGTAGGACAAAAGCTCAAGTTTTCTTCAACCAACCCAGAGCAGCAGAAGCTTGCTCTAGGCTCAATCAAAGCTACCAACATTACTTTAGCTTCCATAAGAAGTCTAAGTTATTACGGAATCATTTACTAGGACAACATTTACTATTGCTGCAGGACTGTGTGTGGGCATGGGTAGATAGAAATAGTCATAGCAGCTTATATTTGTGTAGTTCTTTAAAGTTTGCAAGTGTATTACATAAAGTATCTCATTTAATCCTTACAGTAACTCTGTGAGGTAAGTGCTATTTTCAGACTCAATCTACCAATGACGAAACTGAGGCTGGGAGCAGTTAAAAGACTTTGCCCAAGGTCACACAACTGTTTTTAACAATGGAATCAGATTGGTAAGTATAAATCAAGCCCTATTTACCCAGTTGCCAAAATAATCTTCCTAATATTAGCACAGGTCTTATCATTGCCATTTCAACGCTCAAAAACATTCAGTGGCTCCCTATTCCTCATAGGATAAAATAGAAATGACATAACCTGATATTCTGAACCCTCCACAACTTGGCTCCATCCTACCTTTACAATCTTATTTCAGATACTATACCTTCCAACTAAACTAGACTAGTAGCTAGTCTACAATTTGAACCTGCATCTCCATATATTCAGGATTTCCCTCCCATGACTAGAATATATTCCTTCATCGCTGATACCTGCTGAAATCCTTCAAGGCTTAATTCAGTTGCCACCATCTTTGTGAAGTTTCACTTATGAGTTTCACCCTCCTTCTGCCTTTTTTACCTCTCCTCCTCTCTCTGCCCCCATTGCTAACAGGGTTCTCTGTCTCTTCAAGAGCATTTGTCTGGATCTCTCTTTTACCCTCATTAATCTCTCCCTGGTGTTCTACTGACTTATGTAACACCTAAGACACCCTTCTTTCACATATGAAGCCTCTAGCATAGCTACCCCAAGATACAAGATACTCTATGGATCTCTATCAACTCAAAACCATTGCTACTGAGCCCCCATTGGTGATCTTACTGTTTTTCTTTAGTCAGCCAGAAAACACATATAATTCAAAGAAAAGACATTTAAATGAAGCAATAAGTTTGTAAGAAAAGTCAGTCAATAATCATTTATAAAGTGCCTACTATGTGCCTGACACTGTACTAAGTGCCTGGGATATAAAAAGAGACAGACAGACAGTCTCTGCCCTCAAGGATCTTACAATCTACTGGAGAAGATAGGCAAATAAATATGTACAAACAAGCTATATGAAGGATAAAGAAGAGAAAGCATTAGAATTATAAGGGATTAGAAAAAGTTACCACATAATATTTCCCCCATAAATATGGGGTATATTCTCCTATAAATACACACAACATCAATGAGGATAGTGAGGACACATAGGGACTGCACATGAAGGACATACATTTAGGGAACACATGTGACCTGGGCACATATAGAGAAAGGCCTACAGTGTGGTAGGTTGTCTTTGATTGATACCATCACATGCTTGAAGGTTCCTACCGATCTTGGGGTGACTTCTGCTCAGTCAATCAATCAACATTTATTAAGTACCTGCTTAGGTGTCAGGCAATGTGTTTAGCTCACAATCTAATAGGGGAGACATCATGCAAATAAACATTTTTATAAGCTATATACAAGATAAATAAGAAATAATTAATAGAGTGAAGGCTAGAATTAAGAGGAATTAGGGAAGGCTTCCAGGAAAAGAGGGACTTTATTTGGTACTTAAAGAAAGATAGGAAAGCCAGTTGGTGGAGTGGAGGAGGAAGAGCATTCCAAATATGGGGTACAGCTAGAGAAAATGCCCAGAGCCAAGGGATGGAACGTCATGTTCATGAAACAACAAGGAAGCCAGTGTCACTAGGTTGAAGAGTATGTAAAGGGAGGAAAGCAAGACAGAAGTCTGAAAAGGTAGAAGGGGTTAGGATGTGAAGGGCTTTGAATGCTAAATGAAGAATTTTGTGCTTGATCCTGGAGGCAATAGGGAGCCACTGGAGTTTGGTTGGTTGGTTGCAGTCCTTTGTTCACAAGAGGATCAAAATGATATCACTATACTAAAGTCAAGTTGTAGTGTATCCAACTGTGGCTGATCAGATCAATTTAAGCTCAGAATGTTCTACCACAGGTTGGATGCAAATAGTCCATGTGAACATTTGGGGTGGATTCTCTAAATTTGCACTTTCTGCATTTTCTTTTGAGCTACTTCAATTCTGCTTTGCTCACAGAGCACAGCACCTTTTCTGAGGTGGGCATGCCATGCTGAGTGGTCCTGTGCTAGTGTCTCCTATGTCCCACAATCAGATCCAAAGTTCATGAGAGAGACCTTGAGAGTGTCCTTGTATTACTTCTTCTGACCACCATGTGATCACCTGCCCCAAGTGAGTTCTCCATAAAATAGTCTTTTAGGCAAGTATACATTTTGCATTTGAACAACATGGCCAGCCCATTGAAGTTGCACTGTCTGAAATACAATTTGAATATTTAGTACTTTAGTTCAAGAAAGGACCTCAGTGTCTGGTACCTTATCCTGCCAAGTGATCTTCAGAATTTTCCTAAAACAATTCAAATGAAAGGGATTCAGTTTCCTGGTGTGGCGCTGGTAGATTGTCCAGGTTTCACAAGCATACAACAATGAGGTCAGTACACTGGAGCTTTCTGAGTAGGGGAATGACTTGGTCAGACCTCCTATTTAGGAAAATCAGCCACTTTTTGTGGCTCATTGGATAGATTGGAGTGGGACAAGAATTGAGGCTGATAGACTCACCAAGAGGCTATGAAGTGATGAGGGCATGTACCAAGATAGTGGCAATGTCAGAGGAGAGAAAAGGGAATCAGAAGTCAGCAGAGTGGTTGAGAAAGGATTAGGTAGATTTGAGAATTACCAACATAGGGCTGATAATTAAAGTTAATGAGAGCTGATGAGATCACTAAGTGAAGGAGTAAAGTGGGAGAAGAGAAGAGGGTCCAGGACAGACTCTTGTGAGACATCCATGGTTAGATGGCATGATCTGAATGAGGATCCAGCAAAGGAGACTGAGAAGTAGTCTGTATGACAGGACAAGCATCAGGAGAGAGTAGCGTCCCAAAAACCTAGGGAGAAGAAAGCATCAAGGAGGAGAGAGTACTTGACAATATCAAAAGTTCCAAAGCAGTCAAGGAGAATAAAGACTGAGAAAAGCCTACTGGATTTGGCACCTAAGAGATCACTGATAACTTTGGAGAGAGCAGTTTTGGTAGAATAATGAAGCTAGAAGCCACTTTGTAAGGGGTTAGGAAGCAAGTAAGAAAAGACAAAATGGAGGCACCTATTATAGATGGACTTTTCATGGAATTTAGCTATAAAAGGCATAAGCGATGTAGGATGATAATTATTGGGGATGGAAGCATCAAGTAAGAGTTTATTAAGGATTAAACGAACATGGACATGTTTATAGGCAATAATGAAAGAGCCATTAGACAAGGAGAAAATGAAAATCAATGAAAGAGTGGGGATGATGGAGGAGGCAATTTGTTGAAGGAGATGGGATGGAGTGGGATTGTTTGAGCAGGTAAGGGAGTTAGCTTTGGTAAGGAGTAAGGGCACCTCATCTTGTGAGACAGGGGCAAAGGAAGAGATGGTGGCAGAAGGCATTCATATGATATGAGATGGGGAAGAGGGGAGAAGAGGGAACTCAGAAAATGGTCTCAATTTTTTCAGTAAAATATGAGGCAAGGTTCTCAGCTAAGAGGGTGGGAAGGGAGATCCATGGGAGGTTTGAGGAGGGATAAAAGGTTTGGAAGAGTTGTTGTGGAGACTGAGATTGTGAATTGATAAGACATGCATAATGCCTTGCAGCAGTAAGGCCCCTGTTAAGGTAGTATAACATAACTTTTTAGTGCACCAAGTCAGAATGGTTGTGTGATTTTCTCCACTTTTGCTCAGCAGCACATATATAGAAGTGAAAGCAGTGAACGAGTGGTAAGAGTAATCCAGGGCCAAGGTTTGGTAGGACATAATTGGTGAAATGATAAGAGAGCTAGGGATTCAAGAGAAGAGAACAGCATAGAGTTGGCTTGGTTCACCAAGGGGTCAAGATGGAGAGAAGAGGTGAAGGTGGCTAGTGCAGGGGAGAAGAACTAGAAAGGAACAGAGGGGCTGAAGGATTGGAGATCTCTATACTGACAAAGGGCAGGATTTTTTAAGGAAAGCAGGAGAAGCAAAAAAAAAAATCAAAAGATTATGGCCAGATAAGATTTTGGATTTCTTGGATGTGGAGACAGTATATTTGCGAGTGATAGGAAGATCAAGGGTATGACTATCTTTGTGTGTAGCTGAGGTGGAGTGGAGAATTAGTTGGAAAGTAAATAGTTGAGTAACTGAGTAGTTAGGGTATTTGAGGGAGAGTCAATATATATGTTGAAGTCCCCTATTATGAAGGCTGGAATTAGGGAGGAGAGAAAAATTGTGAGCCAGGTATCAAATTAGTTGAGAAAAGGGGAGGTGGGGTGTGATCCTGGGCTACCAGGATTTTGATTGGGTAGTAGATATGAAGAACATGAAACTCAAAGAGGAGAGGTTACTGAGTGACAGAGGTAAGGGAAAAATGTAGAATTGGCCACGGGGAACAAGGAGTATTCTATGTCCTTCATCTCCACCAGTGAGCTGAGGGGAATGAATGAAGGTGCAGATAGCACTGGAAGCAATGGCCAAGGAGGTTGTGTGATCTGGAGAAACCAAATTTCAGCAATGGCTAAGAGACAGAAGGAGCAAAAGAGGAAAACAGTTAGGATGAAGGGAAGTTTGTTGGCTATGCAACGAGCATTCCACAGGGCACGGTGGAAGGGCTGGCTGGTGTTCAGCTGAAACTTTGAGGGGTATGGTTGAAGAGGACGGGAATAAAGAATTGGGTGATGGAGCATGGGGAATGGGTTTTGGAGAATGACCTACAGAGGTTGTGGATCACTGGAATATGAAGGGTATGACCAGATGAGAGAAAGCTCAGAGTGGAGGATGCCATTCCTGTTCCCAAAGGAGACTAGAGATACTACTGGAGGCAAATACAGTATGTGATGGGAGGCATGTAGTCAGATGGTCAGATGGGAGGCCCTGCTTCACCACTCCTTTTCCCTCTGAATGATGGAGATTAGGTAGGAAAGCACACAGACAGAAGTTGAACCTGCACAGAAGGAGAAGTAAGACATGTTTCCTACCAACTTTACTCTTCTTCCGCCAAGGGACAGGCACAGCAAGAGATGAAAAGACTAAGGTCAAAGGGAAGTTTGGCTGTCTTTGTACCAGAGGTTCTCCACATCCCAGTTAGGAGATTGGGCTGGCAACAAGAGGCAGAAGTTGCCTTTGGCACAAGGAAGTTGTTGCTTTGGGGCAGATGGAAGACACCAGCCCAGCCCTTTGCTATCTTCTTCAGTGACACTCTGCACCCAGCAGGAGATGGAAGATGCCCAGTTCAGCCCTTTGCCATCTTCTTCAGTGACACTTTGTACCCAGCAGGAGATGGAAGATGCCCAGTTCAGTCCTTTGCCATCTTCCTCAGGGACACCCTGCACCCACCAGCAGATGGAAGGCACAAGGATCTCAGGCAGGGAGAGGAACTGGCTTCTTTTGTCTCGGGAATGTAGTCTCAGCTGTGTATCGTTCTACTCAAGCTGACTTCTGGGTGCATAGATTCTCTCTGCTACCAACATAGGGCCTTTATCTCTTCAAGGCCTCTTGCTGCTATCTCAACTCCTGTCCTGTAGTGTAGAGAAGCTAGAACTTCTTAGGGAGAAGAGCAGGCAGACAGCTCTTTAATCACAGCTACCACACCCAGCTAACAAAAGACAGGAAGCCTGACTGCCTTCTTTGTAAAAGTGAGAGACAATGAGAGTAGAATATTCTATATATTGTCAAGCACAATTAATGTGTTCCTTGCTTTTGTTGAATTGCTTTTTTCTTTGTTTTCTATTCTTTAATTTTTTTTAACTTACTGGACAGAGTAGAAGAAGAGATATTCCAAAGATTCTCTCTGGTTTAATATGGAAATTTTTAAAATATATTTTTATTGATGTCATTACATATTTCCCAATTACATGTAAAAAAAAATTTAACATCCATTAAAAAGAATTTGAGTTCCAAATTCTCTCCTTCCCTCTCATCTCTCCTCTTTCCTTGGGAAAGCAAGCAATTTGATATCAATTATACATGTGAAGTGATGCAAAACATATTTCTTTATTAGCTGTGTTACAAAACAAAGCAGACAAAAGAAAAAGAAAGTTTAAAAAGTATGCTTCAGTCTTCATTCAGAGATCGTCAATTCTTTCTCTGGAGGTGGGGAGCATTTTTCATCATGAGTCTTTTGGATTTATCTTGGATTATTGTCTTGACCAGAGTAGCTAAGTTGTTCTCAGATAATCATTCTTACACTGTTGCTATTACTGTCTAAAGTGTTCTCCTGGTTCTGCTCACTTCACTTTGCATGCATTCATATAAGTCTTCCCAGGTTTTTCTAAAACCATCTTGCTCATCACTTCTTATAGCACAATAGTGCTCCATCACAAACATATACCACATCTTGTTCAGCCATTCACCAAATGGATGGTCATCTCCTCAACTTCCAATTCTTTGTCACCACAAAAAGAGCTTTGGCATACCATAAATTTGAGCCAAAATCAAAGGTAAGCTAAGAAGACAGGTTCATTGTTCTATATTCTCTTCGGTGGCATTTCAGTCTTTATTAAGCATTTCTATTAGTAGGAAAACCTTGTTGTTTTCCTTCCATATTTGGTGAGAACTTGATGTTTCCACACTCATATTCATGTTGTATACTTCCTGGAAGATAACAAATTCCTAAGGACTATGTCATTTTACAATTCTTTTTCTCTTCACTGTATAGCATAATTCCTGATGTCTTTTTTTTCTACATGTGTGATTTCCTCAGTGTTGTAAACACCCACTCAACAACTATTCTTCAGTTTATAGTCTGAGACAGTTGCCTGGGGCTCTGGAAGGTTAAGTGACTTTTCCAGGATGACACTTCTGATGTCAGAGCATGTGTCCGATGCAGCCTTTGAACCCAGGACCTCCTGCCTCAGAGGCTACCCCTCTATCTCCTATGTCACAGTGTTTTCCTCCTTATAGATATTAGTCATGTAATAAATTTTCGTGGAATGAAATATGTGTAAGCCTCCAAAAAAGCATCCCTAAGTAGCTATTAGAGTTTCAGAAATCTGCTAAGTACCTAATATTGGCACAATGTTTGTGACTGCTGAAATCTTTATGTCCCTTTGTTTGATTACCTACTTTGTTAACTGCTTTCAGGGGTTAAGAACATATGGAAAGTAAATTTACACATACTGAGGATTGGCAAAAGTAGAGTTCTCAATGAAGAGAATATTTTATTTTTATGACCAATTAGAGACAAATATTATTCCAGTGGATACATAGCACCAAAATAATAATGAAATTTGATGACTGTAAAACAGTCTGGCAGAAATTAGGTTTAGACTAACACCTTACATCATATTCCACAGTACATTCTAAATAAATATGTGATCTTAATATTAAAGAAAACACCAGAAAAAAATAGACAAGAAGCATATCAAATACTTCTCATAGATATGGGTAAGAGATGTATTCTTAACCAAACAAGAGACAGAAGTAATTACAAAAGATAAGATAGATAATTTTGATTATTTGAAATAGAAAAGCTTCTGCACAGACAACATTAATACATCTAGGATAAAAAAGGAAATGATCAAATAAAAAAACTATTTTTTCTATCAGATTTCCCTGATAAAAGTTTGGCATCCAAGATATACAAACAATTAATCATTTTTATGAGATGAATAGCCATTCCCCAATAGATAGGTGGTCAAAGGTTTTGAACAAACAAGTCTCAAAAGCAAAATATTCACAACTACATGAAAAAATGTTCAAAATCACAATAAAAATAGAAGTAAAAATCAAAACAGCCCTGAAGATTCACCTCAAATCCTATAAACTGACAACAATGACAAAAAAATTACCATATTGGAGAGGTTGTAGGATGATAAGTACTCTGATACCTTGTTGGTGGAGCTATGAAATGATAAAACTATTTTAGAAAGCAATTTAGACTAATGCAAAAAAATGACTAAAATGTCCACAACCTTTGAACCAGATACTCCATTAGAAGGCTTGTACCCCAAAGAAGACATTAAGAAGAAAGTCCCTATATATGATAAAAATATTTATAGCAGCACTTTTTATGATAAGGACAGAGGGAAGGAAGGAAAGGAAGAAAGAAAAACAAAGAAAGAAAGAAAGAAAGAAAGAAAGAAAGAAAGAAAGAAAGAAAGAAAGAAAGAAAGAAAGAAAGAAAGAAAGAAAGAAAGAAAGGAGGAAAGAAAGAAAGAAAGAAAAAGGAAAGGAAGGAAGGAAAGAAGGAGGAAGGAAGGGAAGGAAGAAAGAAAGAAAGAAAAAGAAAGAAAGAAAGAAAAGAGGAAAGGAAGAAAGAAGATGCCCATTAAATGGGAAAAGGCTAAATAAATTGTGGTGCACAAACGTAATAGACTATTATGGTACTGTAAGAAAAGCAGAGACGCGTGGAAGATCTACATGTACTGATGCAAAGCAAAGTAAGCACAACCAAGAAAACAATATATGCAATAATTACAATATAAATGGAAAGAACAACACAAAAAAATTTCAAAATTGTGAATATACCAAAATCATAAAAGTCAAGCATGACTTGAGTGAAGAAATATGAGTGGCACCCCTAACCTACTTCATTGTCAAGTTGCACATTGCGCATGTTTTCAGACTTGTTCAGTGCTTTGATCAGTTGTGCTGATTTTTTCCCCTCTTCTTTTTCTTCCCTCCCCTCTTTAAAAATATTATTTGTCACATGGGATAACTCTGAGGAGAGGGCAAGGGATGCTGGGGAAAACCATGAGAATGAAGAAAACAAAAGACATAAATAAAAACTTATTTTAAAAAATTCAGTGGAAAAATATCATTCAATTTTTAAAATTATTCACTTTCAATTTATTCAATTCCATCCAACAGTACTTTTTATACACGTAACATATGCAAGGTATTGTTCTTGGAACTGGTATAAAAAAAGAAAAAAGTAATTACGGTCCTTAAGGACAGTATACAGTCTATCAGCTCTTGTAATTAAATCTTTCTTAGAGAAGGGTGAGGAGAGACGGGCTAGAAATGTCTATTATACAGATGACACCCCTCTGTTATACGTGGGGGGACAGCCTCATTACGTTGAAATAAAATAACTAAGGTGTTGTTGGAGTGAATACCAATCTCCCTTAATGTTAGTGCCTTCCCTCTGTTGATTATTTTCCATCTAACCTGTGTATAATTTCTTTGTGCCTTGTCATTTTGCCTGTTGCCTTTCCTGTTAGACTGTGAGCATTTTGAAAGTAAGGGCTGTTTTTACCTTTCTTTGTATCCTCAGGTCTTATCATTGTGTTTGGAGCATAGTAAGTACTTAATAAATGCTTCTTGACTGACAGAAAAAACTGAGGAAAGTGAGTTTCCTACTTGTGGACCCACTTCATAGACAAGGCAGTAGAAATAAGAGTGGTTATGGAGTCAGAAGACCTGGGTTCAACTATTTAATTTTTAGTATTTATTAATATTTACTATCTGTGTGACTTCAGGCAAGTACTTCCACCTCTCTATGTCTTACCTGGACTTCACCCCTGAAAGCAATTTGTCAGACAGATAACTAAATTGAGGGACATCAGTTTTTAAGCGAGCACAAAGATGGTGCTAACATTCCATGGACTTCCCAGAATTTCTAGAGCTGAGAAGTTACCTCAGGCTGCTTTTTCAGATGCTGATACATCCTTTCCAGAGATACATCCTATGAACTATTGTCTTTTATAATGAACAAAAAATGAACTATTATCTTTTATAATGAAAAAAAGGCAATGTGAACCTCAAGTAAAATTTACAGTTGCTATTGATTGTGTGCATATGTACATATTTTGAGTGGGAGAGCTGAACAGTGATAGATATATGTGCCAAAAAGTATTCATACCTTAACTTTTTCTGGTTGCAACAACAACAATCACAACAAAAAACTGAAAACAAAGTGATTGCCCATCAGCTGGTGAATAACTAAATGAACTGATTTAAAAGTATGGATGAGCAGCTAGGTGGCACAGTGATAGAGTTCTCGGTCTGGAGACAGGAAGACCTGAGTTCAAATCTAGCTTCAGACATTTACTAGCTGTGAGATTCTGAGTATGCCACAGTTTCCTCATTGGTAAAATGATCTAGAGAAGGAAATGGCAAATCACTCCAATATCTTTGCCAAGAAAACCCCAAACGGGGTCACAAACAATCAGACACCTAAAATTACTGAATAGCAACAAAAATGTCTGTTGATTTCACGGGACTGTGGTAAGAAATGTCAGCATAGTACGAAGTCAGAAAAGTATGGGAAGCTTTACATAAACTGATGCAGAGCAAAGAAAGTAGAACCAAAAGAATATGTATAATACATATAATATGTATAATTTACATAAATTAAGACAATACAAAAAGATACCAGGATCCAGATTAATATATTGCTTTATCTTGACTCCACAGGACCAGTGAAAACACAGTCTTCCCTCCTCTTAATAGAAACATGGCAGATTCCTACGGCCCCTTCTCATCCCACAAGTAAGAAATAGTGTATATTCTGTGTCTGTTGTACTGTATGTTTCTCATAACTTGTTATTGTGGTTGTGAAAAAGAAAGGGTTGCATGAGAGGCAGCTGAAAAGTAAAAAACTAATAAAAAAATTCAAAAATAGTAAAAAAAAAGCAACCCCCCCTCCCAAAAAAGCTATTCATAAAATATTTTAAAATAAGTTTTGGGTGATGGGCAACAGGGAGAGGGTTTCAGTAAAGGAGAAAAAGGTAAGAAGTTTGTGGGATAAGATGCCAGTACACCATCTTTATCTGGGATGCCAAGAGATAGCAGTGGTTAGGAAACTGAGCATCCAGGGGAAAGCTGAAGTGAAAGGGGAGGAGTATAAAAGAGGTAGAAGATTATAGTGTGTCAAGTTCTAACAATAAACCGTGTGTATCAGGAAAACAGTTTTATTCAAGAGGGCTATTTATAGGGATGTTTTTCCTCAGAATTCCCTTCCCCCATCTCCTCCCTTTTGTGTTGAGAGGCGCCTGGCAGATTGGTAGCAAGTTACAGACCAGAGACGGGAAACTATGGAACACAATGAACGGGGAGTGGACAAATAAGCGCCCAAGAATAGGACTTGCTCCGTTACTTTGGGATCCCAGGAGGGGAGGAGACGGATGAGATCCTGAAGGCTCCCTATTCTTTTCCTGCTATTCTCCAAGTCATAAACATTAGCCAACTAACCTCCAAATTAAACTGTTCTAGCACTCTAGCACCTAGAGTGCATCCAAGTGAAAACAAATCAAAACAGATCTAAAAGTTTAAGGCTAAATAAGGTTCCAGGGGAAAAAAAAAACCCCAAAAAACCAAAGGCAAAGAAAATAGCAAGAAAAATATTGTACCAAGAGAACACTTTTCACAATGATCATACCACTATAAAGGAAAACAACATTGAGGACAATAAGTGCTCTGATCAATATAATGACTTTACATGGCTGATGGTTAAACATTCTTCCACCTTCTCAGGAAAATGGTGGTGAGCTATGGGTGCAGAATAAAGTGAATAGTTAGATACAGCCAATATATTTATTTGTTTTGCTTGATTATACTTCTTTGTTAAAAAGAGAAAGAGTTCTGTTTGGACTGGGGGCAGGGGAAGGATAGTGGGAAATGACAGCAAAGATACAAAGGGTGTGATGAAGTAAAATATTTTGTAAACATTAAGGTTATATAAATGCTTTGTTGTTTACTTGTTTTTCAATCATGTCCAGCTCTTTCAGGTCCTTTTAGGAACATTTTAGGTGGTCTTCTTGCAAAAAGACACCATTTCCTTCTCCAGCTCATTTGACAAATGAAGAACTGAAGGCAAACAGAATTCAGTGACTTGCCCAGGGTCACACAGCTAGGAAGTGTCTGAGGTTAGATTTGAATTCAGATCTCCAGGACCTATCCACTCTATCCACTTTGCCACCTAGCTACCCCGCATAAAAATGCTACTTATTATTGTTATTAGTACATAAAAAGAAGACTATGGGGAGTGGAGAGGGCAGGAAGGCAAGAGAGTCCCGATTTGTGCCAGGCACTGTGATAAGCACTTTACAAATATTATTTCAGGTGCTATTATTATCCTCATTTTAAAACTAAGTAGGGAGAAGGGGAGTGATTTTCCCAGAGTTGCACAGTTAGGAAGTATTTGAGGCTGGATATGAACTCAGGTCTTCCTGACTCTAGGCCCAGGACCCTATCTACTGTGACACCTAGCCACCTCAGTCAATCAACATACATTTCTTAAGTGCTTATTATATAGTAGGCACTGTGCCTAGTGCAGGGCATACTAAAACCAAACCAAAACAGCCCCTGCCTTACATTTTAGTGGTACACTAAATTGGTAGAATAAGAATAGGGATTAGACCTGTGACTCCATTGGTACAAAGAACTCCTGGATGAGAAAATTCCCTCTATCAATATATTGTCAGTACCTTCTCTTCAACTTATGGTCTTAGAGAGTTGTTAAGAGCATTTTATTTTGTGTGTGCATGTGTGTATTTTTCTTTTCTTTTTTACAATTTTACATAATGTAGGGTTTTTTATATATAATTTTAAATAGTGATGTTTTTTCCAATTACATGTAAAGACAATTTTTAACATTAATCTTTTTATAAAATTTTAGATCCAAATTTTTCTCCCTCCTTCCTTCCTAAGATGTTATTTGATATAGGTTATGTATGTACAACCATGTAAAACTATTTCCATATTAGTCATATTGTGAAAGAAGAAACAGAACAAAAAGAAAACACTACAAAAAAATAAAGTGAAAATATTATACTTCAATCGGCATTCAGACTCCATCAGTTCTTTCCCTGGATGTGGATAGTATTTTCTGTCATGACTCTTTTGTAATTGTCTTGGATCATTGTATTTCCAAGAAGAGCTAGGTCATTCATAGTTGATCATTATGCAACGTTGTTGTTACTATGTACAATGTTCTCCTGGTTCTGCTCATATCATTTTGCATCAGTTCATGTAAATCTTTCCAGGTTTTTCTGAAATCTGTCTGCTCATCATTTCTTATAGCACAGTAGTATTCCATTACATTCATATATACAGCTTCTTCAGTCATTTCCCAGTTGATGGTCATCCCCTCAATTTCCAATTCTTTGCCACCACAGAAAGGGCTGCTATAAGCATTTTTGTACATGTGGGTCCTTTACCCTTTTTTTTATGATCATTAAGAGCACTTTACTGGACTTCTTGTTTAAGTGACATGCCCAGGGCCCCCCAGCCAGTATATATCAGAGGCAGGTCTTGAACCAAGGTCCTCCTGGCTTTGAAGTCAACCTTCTATCTGCTGTGAAGAGTATGTACTGAGTAGGCTCCAGCTCTGCCTCCCAGAGTCAGGTAGTCTACCTCTGTCTCCCAGATTTCTAGGGATAGCATTAGGAGTTTGGAAGTATCACTTGTCTTTTGTTATCAGTTCAAACTCCTATTAAAGTTTTGCCCCCACTGTGAGGTACCAATGAGTTGTTACAGTCCAGTTCCATTTAAGCACTTAACATCACTTAACTTTTATAAAGGGATATTTACTGTAAAGATATAGCAAGAACAAAAATATAAATGTTTTCCTACCTAACTCTTGGAGGCACACATCTATCATACTTTAGGTCCCTGGGGAGAGTGGGCTCAGACTTAATTTGGCTACTCTATAGCACAAGAGTGAAATTGCTTCCAAATGAGTCTTTACCTCAGATACCACTGGCCTTGGTCCTGAAGATCACTTCCAAAGGTCACTCCTAGTTCCTGAGGACATCAATGCTGAGCTAAATCCCAAACCCAAATGATGGGACTCTAGATGGCTGGATGCTAGGATTCCCAGACGTTTGCTCTTTTGACTTTCCAAACTCACAAGATTGGAGCCTCAAGATTAATCTCTTTCACCTAAACAGATAGCAAGGCAAGCAATTGAGGCCCATTTTTCATAGGGTACCATGTCAACCTCAAAAAGGACAAGGACTAAGACCTCTGCCCTTACAGCATCATCTCTCACCAGATGCTGTCAGTGAAGGAGTCAAACAAGAGGGACAATTGAATGAAAGAATGCAGGTGGCTGACTAAGGCCATTTTGGAGTTACCTCCAGTACTAAATCTTCTGTTAGAGCCTATGGAGAAAGCTTTTCTTAACCAGCAGATCAGAACTCATTACAGAATGTCTATGTGTGCTCCAACGTCTCTCAAAGGGATTTCTATTACACAGCAGGCTCTTCAGCTCTCCACATGAGAAAACTCTATCTGAGTTACTCTGTGTATGCCCCAGGCCCCATTACAAGTAACCATAATCATAATTGTATAACATTTTAATTTTGCAGAACACTTTATGTACGTTAACTCATTGATCCTTACAACAAACAACCTGTGAGGTAGATAACATTATTATCTTCATTTTACAGCTGAGGAAACTGAGGTATAAAAAGGTTAAATTGACTTGACCAGGGTCCTACAACTAGGAAATATATGTATTTAAACTCAGGTCCTCCAGATTCCAAGTCCTGTGCTCTAAACACTGGGTCATCTAGACACCTTAGAGGGGCAAGCACTAGAAACTGGGGGTACATGGGAAGGCTTCTCGGAGGAGATGGTACCTGAGCTGAGGTTAAAGGAAACTGGTGATTATTATAAGAAAGTGGGCAACAATATGGCACAATGGGTAGAACTCTGGCCCTGAAGTCAGGAGGACTTGAGTTCAAATCTGATCTGAGACTTACTAACTGTGTGATCCTGGACAAGTCACATAACCTTGTTTGCCTCAGTTTCCTCATCTGTAAAATGAGCTGGAGAAGGAAATGGTAAAACATTCTAGTATCTTTGCCAAGAAAACCCAAAAAGGGTCATGAAGGGTTGGCCACAACTGAACAACAACAGGCTGACTGCATGTTCATCTATCTTTTACTCCTCTGAATTACGACCTCCAGTTTATACTTTGTAGCTGGGATCCACTATGGTCAAAGGCATGAACACCATTCAAGCCAGTCTCTCTCTTAACTGAACAACAAAAGGTGGTAAGCAACAGAGGCAGCATTTGAACTTGGATTATCTGACTCCAAAGTCATTGCTCCTTCTATTTTCTGCTGAATCAGCCCTCATCCCAAGTGCTATTTGATGGCAGATGGCATCAGAGGTGATTTAGGATAAATGGGTCTTGTGTTGCTGGTTTCCTTCAAGACTCAGTTAAACCTTTTCTGGTCCCCTCAAGCTCCTTCTTGAATCTGTTTGAACATGCATGGTGTTTTCCTAGGCAGAATAGAAGCTCTTTGAGGGCAGATTTGGTTTTGCTTTCGTCTTTGTATTCTCAGCACCTAGCCCAATGCCTGACACACAGTAGACACTTAATAAATGCTGGACTAATTGATTGAATAAATGCTTACTGGACTTGTTTATATTTTCTGGAGTCCTCAAGCCCTCTTAAATTCAGAGAGTGCAAGTTCAATGGGCTAGTCCTATTGTTCGAATGTCAAACATACATTTGCCAAAAAGACTATTTTACAGAGAACTCACACAAAGCAAGTGCTCACATGGTGGTCAGAAGAAGCAATGAAAGGACACTCTGAAGAACTCTGGAATTGATTGTGTGGCATGGGAGACATTGGCACAGGAACACCCAGCATAGTGGGCTCTCATCAGAGAAGATGCTGTGCTCTATGAGCAAAGCAGAATTGTAATAGCTCACATGAAACATAAAATGCAAAAGTTTAGAGACATCTCCGTTCCAAAGGTTCTTATGGACTATTTGTGCCTGACCTGTGATACAGTCTTCCCAGCTCATATGGGTCCAATAGGCCAGTCATATACACTGTACCTGAACTACAACATAGTGATGCCATTTTGGGAGTCTTCAAACATGAAGGACAACAACCAACCAGTTCGTGAATAAGAGAAATTCTAACAAAGGCCACCAAAATGAGAAGAGGTTTGGAAACCATATGTCTCATGAGGAATGGATGAAAAAAACTAAGAATACTTAACTTGGAGGAAAGGGGTAGTGGTGGGAGGGGACCATGAGAAACAAATTCAAATTTATTCTATGTTGTTTCACAGAACAGAACTAGGGCCAAGGGTAGAAGTAATGAGAGGCAGATAAAGAACAACCTTCTAACAATTAAAGATAATCAACATGGGAAAGGCACAGGCTAGATGAACAAGAATGCTTCAGAGGGGGTTCATTCCAAGGGTGAGTTGGGTTACATAGAATAGAGGAAGGAAATAAGCATTTATGAAGTTCCTACTGCAGACCAAGCACTGTTCTGAGTACTTAACAAATATTAACCTGCTTGATCCTCACCACAATCCTGAGGGGTAGGTGCTATTAATATCTGCATTTTACAGTTGAGGAAACTAAGGCAGGAAGCACTTAAATGACTTCCCCAGGTTCACATAGCTAATAAGTACTTTGAGGCCTAATTTGAACTCAGGTTTTCCTGATTTCAGACCCAGTGCTCTAACCACTGCACCACTTAATTGCCTCTAAAAGCTGCCTTTCTAAATCAAACATTCTCTGTTTTTATGGACTCTTTTAATTCACTCATTTAGGTACCTGACATTACTAGCAAAAATTCCCAACATACGCTATTCTTACTAATTTAGGAGAAACAACTTTCTGCTGTGCTTTACATATTTTTCCATTCAAATTGTTTTTTTTATTTTGTTCTGTTTTTTTACAAAATATGCTATATTTTTGTGCTGTTCAATAAAAGGTAAATCTAACATTCTACGGGTATTTCCAACATGGTGTTATTTATTTCTGTGCAAGCTTCAATACAAACAAACCAGCACCACAGAAATAAAGAGAGGGAGAATTTATCTACTCAATAAAATTTCAAATACTGAATTATGAGATGTCCTTTCCTGATATTACCTCTCTGTGCACTTCCATATTTCCTGTTGTCTTCAGGACATCTCTGTCTGGAGGTTCTAAAACCTGAAACTTCGTACATCCCCAAAAGAATTTCATTATTCATTCCCCCATTTCATCACTATCTCTTTTTTTGTTTCCAAGGCTGGACTTTTCTCTTTATATTTTTCAAGTTTTAAAGTTTATTTTAAACTTAAATACAAAAGAAAAAAAAGCATTGTCATGTAAACAGCAGACCATTAGAGAGGAATAGAAAGCAATAAAATTTCATTTCAAGAAAACCTGTATAATAAATACTATATCTTGTTTTAACCTGCCCAGCTTTTATTTGCTCTCTTGTATGTTTTCTTTTGTCCTCTGCTGTGCACTTTTAATTTTTCCCTCTTCTTCCCTCCCCCAAGAAGGCTACAATTAAGTGTGGATATATTTTGATATGTGTGTGTGTGTATGTATCTATCTATGCATAGATATCTATAAACATGCATATATGTACAAACATATACACTCAAACACATATATGTAAGATCATATTATGCTTATCTCCACTTGTTATCTGTTTCTCTGAAAGTGAATAGCATCTTCCTTCTTAATTCCAAGTATTTACATATTTTTCTAAATCCACCAGCTCATCATTTCCTACATCACAACAATATTCCAACCCAATCATGTACTATCTGAGAGATTGTCTATGAGAGTTTTTTCCCTTAATTTTCTACATTCCCTCTATTCTTGGCTATATAGTTTTTATTTATACAGGAAAATGTTAATTTAAAATAATTAAAACTATCATTTTATAGTTCAATAATGCTTTCATCTTATAATATGGTTTAAGGTACTACTACTGAATCTGGTTCCTTCATATCTTTTTCCCTTGATTTTCTCGAAGTTCTTGACTCTCTATTCTTCCAAATGAAACCTGTTATTATTTTTCTGACTCAGATAATTTTAATAATTCAATTTGTATGACATTACATAAATATATTAGTTAGGTAAGGTTGTCTTTTTATTATTATATTATATGCAATATAGTGTCATATGAAATATTATATTAATATATTAAGTTATAATATTATAAAATAGTATTTATTATTATATTTAATATTGTATATTATTGATATGTTACATATAATTACATCATATTTATGCATTATACAAAAATTATATTTATTATTATATTATATGTCATATAATTAATAATCATATTTCATTATAATATTATATGTTATAATATTATGTTATATTATCATATTTTATTAATAACATTGTTTATTATTATGTTTAACATCATACATTATTAATATATTTTATATGATTATATCATATTTATATTTTATATAGAAATCATATTTATATCATGTTAATGTATTATATATAATTAATAATTATATTTTATTATGATATTATATATTATTCTGTTCCATTATAACATATTATTATATTAGCTTTACATGAACAATAAATATTGCTTTAATTATTTAGATCTAACTTTATATAAAAGGTGTTTTGTGTTTATATTCATATAGTTCCTATGTCTTTTCTGGCAGGTAATATTCGTATTTCTTCATACTATCTAGTTATTTTATATGGTCTAAAACTATTGACCAATGTAACTGACAGTGTAGTTTACCCATTTTCCTCTTTTGATTAAATGTGTTAGTTTTAACCTTGTCTGAGATCATGATGATTATCTCTGCTTTTATTCCCCTAATAATTCTACTTCTGGTCTTTATTTAATGTTTTTGTATATCTCTCATTTTTATAGTATTTCCTGAAAGCAACATACTAATTCAAATTTTTAATCTGCTCATCACTACCTCTTGTCCAACTTCCCATTATCAGCATCAGTACTACCACGTACTTTATCCAGGTTATAAATGTAGAGACTCTTCTTCACTGTCTACACCACCAGTCATTTGCTAATTACTCTTCCGTAATCCTCATTTTAGAAACAGTTAAGTGGCACAGTGAATAGAGTGCTGGGAAGATCTGAGTTAGCTAAGAATCTGAGTTAGCTAGTAAGATTTTTACTAGCAGTGAGACCCTGGATAAGTCACTGCAGCCTGCCAGAGTTTCTTTAACTGCAAAATGTAGTTAAGAGTAACACCTACCTCACTGGACTGTTGTGAATATCAGATGAGATAATATTTGTAACACATAGCACAGTGCCGAACGTATAGCAAGGCTTACTAAATTCTTATTTCTTTCTTTCCTTCCTTCCTCCTCTGGCACCTATTACATCCATTTCCACTGCTACTACTCTGAGACCAGACTCTGCTTCAGTCTGGCCTAAAATAGCTTCTTAGCTGGGCTTACTGCCTCAGGTCTGTCCTCCCTTCAATCCATCCTTTGAAAAATGGTGATTTCAATATTGGTTCCAAAAAGACAACAGATGAAACCTATCTTCCTCCTTGTGGGAGGATGGGATGATAGGACTACAGGTGCCAAATGCTGTATACCATCAGTAGCTGCAGACTGAGATGGTTTGCTTAACTGTTTTTCTTTGTTACATGGGAAGGTTCTATGGCGGGGAGGACATTTGGGAAAATGAGAGTGGTATTTAAAAAAATAAAGAAAACTAGGGACTGACTGTTTGATGTGCCTTGGAGTGTTATTGCTGGTAGAAGAAGAAAAGCACTATTACTGTTTTTTAAGTAATGATGTGGCCAGAAAGGGACCAGTCCTAGAGTCTCTCATCTTTTCCCTCACATCACCTCCCTCCCAAACACACACACATGCTCACGGGCCCACACACACACACACACACACACACACACACACACACACACACACACACACACACACACACACACTCTTCATCTCTATCCTAGTATGAAAAGAAAGGTGAGTTGTTTTTTGTTAGGATAAATGAAGTGACCCATTTAGAGCTTACAGACAATCTAATCTGGCCAGTGACCAGAGACTGAGAACTAGTGCTAAGATTGAGAACCAATTGTTTAGGGGAATATCTTTCCCCTAAAAAAAAGGGGATGGGGAAATGGAGTTCCCGGGTAACAGTGATATGATGTGCTGTTTCCCTTCTCTGATTGCTAAGGACCATCTGTTCCTTCCGGTACACCATTTTTCTATTTTGTATTATAATCATTTGTGCCAGGTGTCTTATCTCCTTTTGTAGGTAGGCACCTGGCCTTATTTATTTTTGTATTGCCTCATTGTAATAAGTGCTTGTTGAATTTAAATTTGTCAGATCTTTGCTACATAGGTCCTCCACAAAGCTGATGGCAGAGATGATGGTGGTGGGGATTCAGAGACAGGGTCTTTGTGAGTTTTCCTATCCCATATGTTTTTTTCTCCCATTACACATTATACCACTTCATGAGTTCTGCAGTGCAATCCAAAGTGACCTTTTTCTTGCTCCTTACATAAAACAAGTTGTTACCCATGCCTAGAATGTCCTCATTCCTCATCTTTGACTGTTAGAATCCTTAGCTTCCTTCACAGTTCAAGTCTCCCTTACAACAGGTTGGACTATATTCAATTCAGTAGTTTAGTTCTAATATTTGACTCAAGTTAGACATTAAAAAGTAATTCAACTTCAAGCCTGAGAGAAATAGGGAGACTCAGACTCCCTAAAAGAAAAAAGTGGTAAACCTTAACCAAGAAATAGACTCCTTGAAAAGTAGAATACAACAAAGAGAAATCAGTGAGACAGTAAGAAATAATAGAAAAAAATCAGAATATTGAAAAGATACAAGAAAATATGTTGTCTAATATAAAAGCAATTGACTTGGGAAACAGATCAAAGAGAGATAATTTAAGAATCACTGGACTCATAAGAAAGGAATTTGCCAGATTAAGGGCAGTCACCTAACTGAACTCTCCCAACATTCCCCTCCAAATAACTTTAAAATGAAGCCTCTAATCAAATTTTGGAACAGCTCAGCTAACAAAAGATCAGGGTGAGACATTTTTCTGGCCTAAGAAAGCTTAAGAGGTCAGCAAAAGAAGTCTGTAACACTGGGGTGGAGAGCTAGCAAGAGCCCACACACACAGTCTGGCAAAAGAAGCAGCAGGAACTTTGGGAACTCTCAAATGAGAATGGTAAGGAGGTCAGACAACTGGTCAGAAAGAGATTAAAGAGGACCCTTTGCTGGCACAGAGTACAGCTAGTGCTGACTGTTAATTCTATTACCCATACACAGTTCTGGGTCACAGGAGTACTGGTGGTCATCACAAGGGAGTAGGGGCCCTGGCCATAGTTCCAGAGCCAAGAAGGGTATTAGCATATGCAACTTCAGAGGACCAGAGGCCCTTCCTGGGTAAACACCAGGGCACAGACCAGAAAAACAGTGGCTGCACCCTTTCCAGGATTACACCACCTTGGAAGCACCAAAATCTTGAAGACCCCCAAAACTAGCTCTAAAAATAACAGCACAACAAAAGCCTGAAACTTGGAACAATACCTTATTACCTCCAGGTGAGCAAAGCCCAACTTTAACATAAAGTTCAAAGTTAAGAAATAGGCTGAGAAAATAAGCAAATAACAAACAAAGAACTTAACCATAAAAACTGGAAAGTGACAAAGAAGACCAAGACATGAACTCAGAAGAAGAAAGCAATGTGCAAACAAGCAAAGCCTCAAATAAAAATGCTAATTGGACACAAGACCAGCAAGAATTCCTGGAAAAGTTGAAGAAAGAGATAAGAGTAGTAAAGGAAAAATTGGGAAAAAAAATTAGAATGATACAAGAAAATTCTGAAAAGAGAATTAACTGTTTGGTAAAAGAAGCAAAAAAAAAGAAAAAAATACTGAAGAAAATAACACCTTAAAAAACCAGAATTGGCCAATTGATAAAAGAGTCACAAAAATCCATTGAAGAGAAGAACTCCTTAAAAAGCAGAATTGGCCAAAGGGAAAAATAAGTACAAAAATTAACTGAAGAAAAAACTTTAAAAAACAGAATTGGTCAAATGGAAAAAAAGAGTTATAATAGCTCACTGAAGAAAATAATTCCTTAAAAATTAGAATTGATCAAATAGAAACTGATTCCATGAGACATCAAGAAACTTTAAAACAAAATTAAAAGAATAAAAAATGAAAGAAAATATGAAATATTTCATTGGAAAAACAACTGACCTGGAAAATAGATTGAGGAGAGACAGTTTAAGAATTATTGGACTACCTGAAAGCCCTGATCAAAAAAAGAGTCTAAACATCATATTTCAAGAAATTATCACCTAAAATTCCTCTGATATCTTAGACCTAGAGGGTAAAATACAAATAGAAAGAACCTACTGGTCACCTCCTGAAAGATATCCCAAAATGAAAACTCACAGGAATATTATAGTAAAATTCCAGAGCTCCCAGGTCAAAGAGAAAATACTCCAAGCAGCCAGAGAGAAACAATTCAAACATCATGGAGTCACAGTCAGGATCACACAAGATTTAGAGGCTTCTAAGGAGTTGATGACTTGGAATATGATATTCTAGAAGGCAAAGAAGCTAAGATTATAACCAAAAATAACCTACCTTTCAAAACTGAGTGCAATCCTTCAGGGGAGAAATTGATATTTAATGAAAGAGAGGACTTTCAGGACTTTTTTTAAAATTTATTTTATGTTTTCAACATTCATTTCTACAAAATTTTGAGTTCTAAATTTTCTCCCCATCTCTCCCCTCCCCCCACCCCAAAGTGTGGAGCATTCTAATTACCCCTACCACCAATCTGCCCTCCCCTCTAACATCCCTCCCTTCCCTTATCCCCATCTTCTCTTTTGTCCTGTAGGGCAAGATGAATTTCTACACCCCATTACCTGTACTTCTTGTTTCCTAGTTGTATACAAGAACAATACTCAACAATTGTTCCTGAAACTTTGAGTTCCAACTTGTCCTCCTTCCTCCCTCCCCACCCATCACCATTGAGAAGGCAAGCAATTCAATATAGGCCATATATGTGTAGTTTTGCAAATAATAGTCATGTTGTGTAAGACTATATTTCCCTCCATCCTATCCTGCTCCCCACTTCTTCTATTCTCTCTTTTGACCTTGTCCCTCCCCAAGAGTGTTGACTTCTAATTGCTCCCTCCTCCCACTGCCCTCCTTCCATCATCCCCCCTGACTTTCAAGACTTTCCAGAGCTGAATAGAAAATTTGACATTCAAAACAGAAGACTAAAGAGAAACATAAAAAATGTAAACATGAAAGAGCACTCAGAAGGGACTCAATAAAGTTAAACTGTTTACATTCCTACATAGGAAGATAACATACATAACTTCTAAGGATTTGAATCACTATTAGGACAGTTAAAAAAAGTTTACATAGACAGAGGGCATGGAGGTTAGTCTATTATGTTAGAATGATCTCCAAAAATTGAAGGAATGAGAAAGAGGGATGGACAGGGAGAAGGGGAAAGGGAGAAGTAGAATGAGGAAATTTTTCTTACGTTAAAAAAGGAAGAGCTTATACAATGGAGAGGAAAATGGGGGGAGGTAATTGAGAGCTAAGACTGAACCTTACTCTTATTGGAATTGGTTCAAAGAAGGAAGAAATATGTGTGTGTGTGTGTGTTTTCTTGCTTTAAAAAATATGGCTAATATGGAAATATATTTTATATGATTTTACATATGTAATTGATAGAATATGGGGTCAGTGGATGTTGGAGAAAGTAGAAAGGATGAAGAGAATTTGGAACTCAAAATTTAAAAAGAAAATAATATTAAAATAAATAAATTAATAATAAATTAAAATGGTTAAAAAAAAGAAATTAAACTGAGTCTATTCCCTACCCCCACACCCAGAGACCAAGGTGTTACTGGAGAGAAGAGACCCTTGAAGTGCTGGGAAAAATATTTGTACATTCTTTCTTGCTATGTCTTTGAAGTAATATTCCTGTCCAAAATAATAGTAACAATTATAACAAATGCATTCTTAAAATCTTTACAAAATTGAAAATCTCTGTACTCCAATAAAATTATGATTTTTTAAAAAGGCGTGGATCAAATCAATGGAACAAACAAATATATATCTATTGCACATTAGCCGCCTCTTATCACAGAGTTGATGGAATCAATGTGGAATGTTACATACTTTTTTAGACACGGACAATGTGCAAATCTGTTTTTCTTGGCTATGTGCATTTGTTACAAGAGTTTTTTCCCCTTCTCTCAGTTTATAATGGGATGGTGAGCCTAAGATGAAGGGAGGGGCTGTAATTCTGATGCCAATAAAAGAAGGCTGTTGATACATTTGTAAAAAAGTTTATAGGAGAGAATGGAAGGAAGTTCTGAATGAAGCACAGACAAGCAGGACACTTTTGAAAGTGACTTAAAGAATTTATTATATACTTAAAAAAAAAACAAGTAGCATATAATGGAGGTTCATGACTTCATTATAGAATCATCTTTTTTGTGTTACGTTGTATGTATGGAAATGTTTTTTTTAGAGGTATTTTTATTTATAATAAAAATTGTCCAAAATAATTTTCCAGAAGAGAAAAAGGCACTCCCAATTCCTCATGGATGCCTTAGAAGTCTGAAGGAGTGGTAAAACCACTATATGGCACCCCATTCTGGAAGTGCAAGTAGAAATTGGAATAAACACTCCCAAAGTTTATATAGGTTACCACTATTTATTTTGTTTTGTTTTGACATCTGCGTCCATGTTACTTTCCTCCTTAAAGACAAAGACTATTTTCATTTTTCCATCGTATTCCCAGTGTCTAGCACATAGTAGGTGCTCAATAAAATGTTTATGGTTTATTCATTGATTGATCTCCTTCCCCAGTCCTCATTTTCTACTCCTCCTATGCACATCTGGTGGGTGGTGGTGGTGTGAGCTCTTATTATATTGTGAATAATGCATGGCATCCCTTACTAAGTAATGTCATTCCAATCATGAGTCAAGTCATGAAGTGTGACTCAAGACTTAACTGCACCATCACTTGAAAAAGAGATGAAAGGAAGTTAATGAAGATAAGACAATTCCGCTAAGCCCTCAAATGTCCAGTTTAGAACAACAGAGAGAACCAGTCCCTGAGAAAGAATATGGTGAGCTCAAGTACTTGGGAAGGAAAAACTGAACCACTTTGAACCTTGCTGACTAAAGGCTTTGTTTAATGAATAAACAAGAATAAAAAGAAACTGTCAACAGGGGCAAATAACCCCCTCTCCCCGTCCTCAACCCTATAATGCCAATTTATCTTTTAAGAAATTTTTATTTTCATTATGAACTTTCAAAACAACCAACAGTCATTCCAATATACAAAATATACACTATTTATACAAGAACCAAAGAAGGGGATGGCATAGGAAATGTCAACTTGTTATTGTCATTCTTTTTCTTAAGGGTAGCAACAAATCTGTCCTGTTTGTATCCCCCTTCTGACCTTTTTTGTTTTTTTCAGAGTATTTTATTACATTGATGTCATTTCCCCCAGCCTCCACCCCATCCCTCTTCCCTTTATTACAAATAAGCAAAGAGAAGCCAGTTCATTGGCCATGTTTGAAAATGTACATCCCATTCTCTACCTCTAGTCTACAACTTCTCTGCAAGAGTGGGAGGGATGTTTCATTATCAGTCTTTTGAAATCATAATTGGTTCTACATTGGTCACAGTCTTGATGGCTTTAAAAGTTGTTTTTGGCTATAATATTTTGGTCATTGTACACTTGGTTTTCCAGCCAATGACATCTTAATGTTCGTTTGGTCTTTTTTTCAGTAAAGTCTGGCTCTTTGTGGCCCCACTTGGGATTTTCTTGGCAACGATAATGAATTGGTTTGCCATTTCCTTCTCCAGCGCATTTGACAGCTAAGGAAACAGAGGCAAACAGGATTAACTGGCTTGCCCAGAGTCACACAGCTAGAAAGTGCCTAAAGCCAGATTTGAACTCAGGTAGATGAGTCTTCCTGACCCTAGACTCAGAACTCTATCCACTATGCCTCCTAGCCTCCTCATGCCTTTTAAGATGCATACTCATTTAATGTGCACCTGACAGGGCATCAGGAAGAGAAGTTACACAATTCATTAGACTTTAAAGAACACAGGTATGGAAGTCATATGCCTCCAAAAATGGAATTGTAATTTGGTCTCTCTGCTTCGGGGTAGCCTTCTTCCAGTCAGTCAACACTATGGCTTATCCTATTAAACTTCTAACTCATATTAGCACCCCCTAGGGAGAACTAGGTCCTCTGTTGACATCATACTATCACAATTTAACCACACAAACAACCTGCAGCAGAATGGGAAAGCCCTTTAAAACCCCAAACTCTGGATTTGCTTCCATGCACCTAGGGAAAATTTTTAGAAAAGCAGCAAAAAGAAATCAGGAAAGAGAAAGAGTTAGAGTGGCCTAGATGGATCTTTTTGAGTGAGGCTAAAAGCGTCATTTCCCACAGGTGCAGGGCAAGGAGGAGTTGAGCAGAAAAGAACCTGATAGGGAAGTGAAACAATTTTTCAGCTCCAGTCTGAGTCAATGCTTTCAGTGTCTGGCTTCATTATTTAATCTGACATCCTGACTTCTCTCCAAATCATATGGAATCATTTTCAAATGTTGGTAGGAGGATGGATTATCTATATCTTCACACTTCACCTTTTAGTGCAAATGGTTGAAAGTTGATCATACGTGCATGTGAAGACAGGTAAAAGGTGTAATGGGTAGAATTCTATAGTTACAATCAGAAAGATAATTGACACATCCTAACTATGAGACTCTGAATAAGTCACTTCACCTCTCTTGACCTCAGTTTTCTCATCTGCAAAATGAGGACAATAATAGCCCCTACCTCTCAGAGTTTTTGTGGAGATAAAATGAGATAATATATGTTGTAAGGATATATAATATATAAAATACTTTGCAAATCTAAAAGCACTATATACATCTTAGCTATGACTACTATCAAATCAGTGGAATTAAATATACTTTACTGTCAATTAGAATTTATTCAATCAAAGTATTTGAGTTCCTGTAAAGCACTCAATACTACATTGAGTACTGTACATCTGACAATTTGAACCCAGCTTAAGATAATTAAAGCAGGGGTCCCTTTGTGGGATAACATAGGTAAAATTACAGAAAAAAGTTTTGGCTAAAGCCAACCACAATGCAGGCTTTGCTCTGATTTTTTTACAGTCTTTATCACATGACTATGAATCCCTGGCAAGCCCTGAAGCATATAGTACACTTGTACTACAGATGACTTGTTACTTACTATATCTAAATTAAGGTAGAATAAAGTCCCCTTGGCTCAATAGTAGCAAACAGTCGGTTCTATGCCCCACCGCCCTCAAACAAACAAACAAATTCTTTCAAATAGGTCTACAAAATACAACAAACAGAATCCTTATGGGGAAATCCAGGAAAGCCAAGAAATAGAAAGTTCTCATTGTTATCCTAGGTCAGCATAGGGAGACAGACTGAGAGATCAGTGGACACCAGAGATAGGGTCTTGCCAGTAGCCCATGGCCATGAGGAGCACTCCAGTATTCAGGGAGAAGATGTGCACCAAGATAAGGGTAGGTCCCAAATCTATACAGGTGCAGCTTTGTCACGCAGTTTCAGTTCACAAGTTCAGGGTGAATTGAGAAGTGGATCTGAGCCCAAGTCTCAAGCTGAGTACTAAGCAAGGTGTATATTCTAAAGCAGCTACGTGACTTAAAGCCTAGGTACCGAGGTGTGGAACCTGCAGCGTCAAGGGCACATGTGAACCTCTAGGTCCTCAAGTGAAGCTCTTCAACTGAATCTAAACTTCACAGAACAAATCCACTTAATAAAAGGATTTGTTCTGCAAAACTTGGACTCAGTTAAAAGGCTGCACCCATGGACCTAGAAGGCCACATGTGGCCTCCAGGTCACAGGTTCCCCACCCTTGGTCCAGGAGAAGAACAGAATCTCAATTCTAACTTCTAGCCTAGTTGGAAGCCTGCAGAGGAATAATTAGGGCAGGAAGCCCAAACCAAAAGGGAACTTGCCATTCCATCACTGTAGCAGCACAACTTCCCAGCCAGCTAATAGAGCTTGAGTCCAGCATCATTCTGTTGTTGCTCAGATGCAAACTCAGGTTAGGAATTTGAAGATCTCAGAGCAGGGAATAGCAGTCAGATATTTTCCTGGATCAGATCACTCTGGGAGCATTGTAAGCTTATAGGTCCTTAGCCTGAGCTGTCCCTGAAATCCTAGAATAACATAACACTCAACACCCCCAAGAAGCAGCAACAGCACCAATCTAGACCTGGCCTCCAGAAATACATATAGCCCGGGCCAGGCCAAAGCCAGGAATGAGCAAACAAAAAAGGAATCCACCATGAAAGGCTATTGCAATGACAAGCATCCTAAAGAAACAAACTCAGGCAAAAAGAATGACCCCAGAGCATCTCTAAACAAAGCCTCAAAGAAACCTATAGCTCAGGAACAAATTTTCCTGAAAGAGGTACAGCAAGAATCTAAAAAGAGTTTAAAATATGTTTTTACCAATGAAATGAGAGGAGAATATGAAGAAAATTCGAAAAGAAATGAGAGTTACAGAAGAGAGAATTGGAAAGATTTAGCAGCTTGGCACAAGAGGTACAAAATCTTGCCCAACCACAAACTCCTTCTTCGTCATCTTATATCTCATAGATGCCTTCTATCACTATTTCCTCCTTTGCCTTTCTCTCACATGAAGAGATGACCTTGTATGGATTTGGCACCTCCTCTTATCTTGGTGCACATCTTCTCCCTGAATACTGGAGTGCTCCTCATGGCCATGGGCTACTGGCAAGACCCTATCTCTGGTGTCCACTGATCTCTCAGTCTGTCTCCCTATGCTGAACATCCATTTCCTCCAGCAAATTGGTGCCTCTGTCATCTCCACTTTATTAGTTATCTTCAATCTCTCCTTGTCTATCCACTTATTCCCTACTGCTTATGAACATGACTGACTAGCTATTATCCTCTATCTCTTCTGCCCTATGTAGCTTAAATCCAACACCATCTACAATAGATGCCTCTGTTTTTTTGTCTCTCACTCTTTTTAAATTCTTACAATCTGGTTTCCATCCTCATTACTCTAAAATTAATCAAGTAATAAGCATATATTAAACATATCAACATACTGGATATTTATTAATTGCATGATTGTCCAGACCTATATTTTTTATGGAAAATTTTAATGAGGAAATTCCCTTTACCAAGAAGGGATAGTGCGCTGTAGTGATTTACTGACTTAACCTCACTCAGAGGTTATTTGTCAGAGGTAGGAGTACTTGAATTCAGGTTTCCCAAACTGAAGACTCCACTCTCTCTCTCTACTAGACCAGGAAGCTTTTCAAGTTGTCTGTAAATAGAACATAGATATCTAGTTTCTGGGTCCTGGATGGAAAGGGTATCCTACAGCCCAGCAACTTTGCTGATATGGTGATAAAATTCACAATCAGAAGTCTTTTTTGGGAGTGTAGAATTATTATGGTAAAACAACCTACCAGCCACTCTCCTACTAGGTCTTTGTGGGGCTGGGTGGGACACTTAGGCAAGCGCTGGTCTGCAGACTGAGATAGAAGAAAGATGGAAAGGAAGAAAATTGGGAGAAGGTATGGGACTCATTGATTAGACTCAGGATAACTGGGTTATAGAAGGATCTGATGAGGGTCATAGACAATGAAATTTGATTTGGACTTCACTACCTGCTGGCACCCAGGGATTAGGAGGCACTACCATCTAATGGAAAAAGAACTGAACTAAAAAAATACAGGTGATTTGGGGTCAGGTCCCAGTTCTTCCAGTAACTATCCTGTGACTAGTCATGGGACAAGTCATAGAACTTTGGGATTACAGTTCTAGAGCTAGAAGAGATCTTGGAAGCCATTTTACTATTTAATCTCTCCACTTCACTTGACTCATCATTAAAATGAGAGTGGGGATGGACTACACGACCTCTAAAGTCACATATTCTATATGCATTGGCAGAGGATAGACAATATTCCTCAATTACAATGAGGAATGTTATTCCTCAGTTACACCAAATAGCCTATCATTTGCCCTTCAGGCAAGTATTTTAGTTCAAAGCATCTACAATTGGCTTGAATTTTGCCAAACCAAGCTTTATCACCCATCTGGGGAAGGCATCTCATTATTCCTAAACAGGAAAGAAAGATATTTTTTAGGACAGCAAAGATCAATTACAGGAGTCAGTTACAGTATTAGACCATTACCGTTTTTTTCTATGCCAGCCACTGTGCAGCATATAGAATTGTGTTTGTCCTTTGTTTTCAAGGACCATGACATCAGGAAAATGATGATATGACTTGCAGTTGACTTTGATTTGAGGGAGGAAGGGCTGTGCAAGGTCACCAGCCTCACTTCTCCTCCAGAGCCATCTGGGTTCAGTGACCAGATATTTTCATCAGGATGACTGGAGATGGCCCAGGATGCAATGGGAGACCCTGCCTCTTTTAGGGTAAGGCATTTTCAGGTGCTCACTCACTTAGAGTGAGGTAATGTCCATTCAATGAGTAGGTTTCTTTAAGAAGAAGACAAGAGATAGCCCCTTTAATTAGAAAAAGAAAAAAAAATCAAGCTGGGAGGGCAAGACCCTCAGGATTGCTGTTCCAAAGAGAAACAGTTAGTATTAATATTTACTCTAAGCCAGGAGGGTCTAAAAATAGCCATTAAGTGGAACTTAGGCCAGGACCTATTGTGGTCCAATCTATGGGCTTCAGCATATAGAATACTGAATAGCAAAGAACTGAGTATACATCTATTCATATCTTTTATAAGTTCAAGTCTATAGAGGACTGTAATCAGTCAAATTAGTCAAATAAACAAAATTTATTGTCAGCAAAATTAATTGTTCTCTATGTGTTTACAGCATGTTACACACTGTGGTGAATATATGATGAAGGTATAAAACATTGTCTGCCATCAAGGATCTAAACATCTGCTTATGAAGATAGGGTGAACACATCTGAAATAACTGTCATTGTCATCAACACATTTTTTAAAAATTATTTTATTGTTTTAATTGACAAAAATCTACTTTCACTCTCTCCAACCTTCCCATTAGAAAAAAAGAAACAAAAGAAACCTTTGTAATAAATGTGCATCATCAAACGTAACAAATTCTTGCATTGGCTCTGTCTTAAAAATATATGTTTTAATCTGCACCTTCATCATGTCTCTGCGAAAAGGTGAATAGTGTATTTCATGGTGGTTCCTCTGAGATCATGACTGGCTATTGCATTGATCAGAGTTCTTAAGTGTTTCAAAGTTGTTTTTATTTAAGGTGTTTTTGCTCTTTTATAAGTCATTGCCCTGGTTCTTCTCACTTCATTCTACATCAGTTCATAACACCCTTCCCGGGTTTATCTAAAAGTCTTTCCTTTTTTCTTTCTTCCAATAATATTTCATTACATTCATACATTCTAATTTGTTCTGTTATTTTTGTTTATAAATGGGTACCCTGTTTGTTTTCAGTTCTTTGCCACCACACAAAAAAAGCTTGCTTCTATAAATATATTTTTTTAATATTTACATCCCCATTGGTTAGCACCACGCTTGGCACATTGCAAGGGCTTAAGAAATACTTTTTTCATTCAAATTGTATGGTGTCCAGCAAAGAAAGTGATCAAATAAAAAAGGAACAGTTAGGGAAGGTTTCACGGAAAAAGTAGCCAGAGAACTGGCCCTTGTGGGTTTTGAATAAACAGAGAGGAAAGAAGAGGCCATTTCAGGTGAGTAATCCAACTACAGAAGCCAAGGCACAGAGTTAGAATGAGAATGAAATGTACTGAAACAGGTAGGAGATTGACAGGATGGAGGGTGCGCCATTAGAGATGTAGGTCAGATTAGAGAGGGCCTTGAAAGTCAGGCAGAGGGGTTTAGATTTGGTTTGAGAGAAAAGGCTGGCCTTATGAATAGACAGACACCTGAGGGTGTGATTAATGAGAGGGTGCCAAGTATCCCCAAATATCAATTTCACTTTTTGACATAGCTTTATTTCTTTGAGACTACAAGGCTTCCCTGACTTTTCAGATCACTTCTTAGAATGAAAATACCTGCTAGAGGAAGCCATGCCATTGCCTATGCCTATGGGAGAAGACCACAGACCATAAATAGAAGAGGTATTAGAGGTCATCTAATCCAACCCCCTCATATATGAGGAACCTGAGGTCTGAAGAAGTTAATTAACTTGCCTAAGGTACTAAAGTAGTAAATAATAATAATAATAATAATAGTATTACTACTAAGGATTAGCTAGCATTTATATCTCACTTTGGAGGTAGTGAAGTGGTTGAGTCAACTGAGTGCTGGGCCTGGAGGTAGGAAGATCTGAGTTCAAATGTGACCTCAGACACTCACTAGCCGTGTGACTCTGGGTAGGTCACTTTACTTCTGTTTGTCTTAATTTACTGAAGAAGGAAATGGCAAACCACTCCAGTATCTTTGCCAAGAAAACCTTAACAGACAGCATGGTCCACAGAGTTAGAAAAGGCTGAATAATATAGCATTTTAAAGTTTACAAAGTGCTTTACAATATTACCTCATTCAATAAATCTAGCAGGGGAAGTGTTTTAGAATTGAGGAAAATAAGGCAGGTGGAGACAAAGGGATTTGCCCAGGGTCACGCAGCTAGTAAATGTATGAGGTCAAATTTGAACTCAGGTCTTCCTAATTCCAGGTTCTGACTTCAGCTGTCTGCTAAACAATTTTGATGTTTTGGGGGGGTGGGGAAAAGGGTGAGAGGGGGATGGAAGAGGGTGGAATTATACCTGTGATTAAATCAAAGTAGCAAACTCCTTGTATAAAAATTTTCTTTAAAAAAAATTTTAAAAATTTCCTCCAGCACAGAAAGCAGTAACCATCTGTAACTGATAATCTTAGAGAGTTGCCTAAAGATACTGAGATGGTAAGCATGACAGGGAAGACAAGCCAGGTCTTCCTGACTCCGAGATCCAATCTCTTTTCACTACGTTTTAATATTATCGGCTAACACCTTAGTAGATATTGAACTCAGTACCACAGACATTCACTAGGTGTTTGACCCTGGCAAGTCCCTTGGCTTCTCTTTAGCTGTAAACTTGATGGAGCCAATGTTATGTTAGAAGTGAGGTAAACTGTGTCCTATTCTGTCCCATCCCCCTCCAGACTGAGGTGGTTTAGGGAGGGGCATGGCCTCAAGATTTTCTAGAGGCAAATGTTTATTTCTTGGTTTGTTTTTGAAGCAAATATCCATTAGCAAAAGTTACATGATGTTAAATAGTTGTGGCTAGCCAGTGGCCTCTAATAAAATGTGTGAGTGTGTGTGTGTGTGTGTGTGTGTGTGTGTGTGTGTGTGTGTGTGTGTGTGTGTGTGTGTGTGTACACAGCCTATGAGGGTTTTAATCAATGGTAGAGAAGAGACATCCCACCAACCTAGTAGGCTACCTTAGAATCAGGAGGGATAGATATAGCAGCCTGGCTCTGGGAGAATTGAGCCAGAGAGATCACACACAGTGAATAAAGAGGCAGACCTGGAATTACCAAGACGAGTTCAAATGAGATCTCAGACACTTACTAACTGTGTGACCCTGGCAAAGTCACTTAACCCTGTTCCCTCAGTTCCCTCATCTGTAAAATGAGCTGAGAAGGGAATTACTCCGGCATCATTGCCAAGAAACCCCTCGCCCCCCAATGGGTTTGGACCCAACAAAACCCAGGACTATGGTGAGGATCAAATGAAATGACAATTGTAGAACCCCAGGCAGTAGTAAACACTGTATAAATGTTAGCGATTGTTATTTTGAATTCCCTTCCAGCTCTAAATTTATGATTCTATAATCTTGAATCAGAAGAGAAGTAGGTTTAGGAGAAAATATGGTAAGCTGTCTACCTGCAGTGGTAAGTTTGAAAAGCTAGCTGTGGGACATCGAGGTGCAAAAGGACCCAAAGCAGCTGGAAATCCAGGTCTGGAAAAGAAATGAGAACAAGAAATAGCTTCATCCTTGAAGAATGAATGAGGAAAGGAAAAAGGGTGCATTCTTTAGCAACTTGCAAAGGAATGAGGAAACTTACACAAAAGAGACAATCCCTGCCTTCAAGGAGTTTACATTGTATCCAGAGGGGTGGGTGGTTAGAGAAGAGTGTTTTGGGGAAGTTAATGACGAGACTTGGGGCAGTAAATAGATCAGCCCCGCTTCCAGGTCCCGGGAGAGGTTTCTGCCGTTTGGGCTTGTGTGGTGGGATATGCCCATCACCGCAGTAGACGACCGAGGTGAAGCATTGTTGAAGTAGTGCTGGCTGAAGTCATAGGAAGGAACGGAGGATATTGTCAAGGAATTGTAGACAGATGAGGGAAGGACTTCGGGGGACTACAGATCTTTGGGGACATTTGCTCCCATCACTATTTTTTACGTTTGCCCAGGAAAAAGAGGGGGGTGTCACCCAAAAAAGTGTAAAAAAAAAAAAGGATAGCAGTTTAAAAACACTAGAGAACTTTTTTTTTGGAAGTCCTATCAAATACCCCCTGCCCCTAAGTAAACGCCCATCTCCTCCTCAACTCTTCAAAGAGAAGACTTTGTGGGACAGGAAGCCTGTGCTCCGAGTTGCGGCAGGCCCATTGGAAGAGCAGCGATTTCCTTTCAAGCGGCCCAGTTATCTATAGACTCAAAAACAGTCTCCGAAGAGCCCGTCCTCTCCCCCACCCCTTTACTCCTCAACCCACCCACCTACTTCCTCCTACTCTACACACAGATGCAGAGGGCTGCCAAAAATTTCCACCCTCCGCGCCCACCCCCAACCTCCCCACCTCCCTAGCTAACTTCCTTCCAGCATTTCCTGAGCTGGATGATCCTAGGATTTGTAAGACAGGAAAAAAAGGAAAGAGTGAGGGCGGTCGAGAGAGACAGGATGCTTGTTTTTCATTTGACCAAAGCGGTCTGAAGGCAAGACACCCCGGGCCTAAGAAAGCAAGCTCTCTGCGGACTCTGCCCAGGCTCCCTCTTCCCTGGCTTGCTGGTGTGCTAGCCCATTATCCCCCTCCGTTATATTCTCCTCCTTCTCTGAATATATTTAGTCGGGAAGGGAGTGAGGGAAGGAGACCGCTCCCCTTCCCTCCAAAGCAGAGGAAAAACACCAGAAGACCCAGCAGGAGGCTGTGAAAGTCCCTGGGACTCCAGCAAGGAAGTGACACTCCCAACATAACATCGACTTCAGCTGCCAAGTCCGAAGCGGGGCCCTCCTCCACCCACTGCTTTCCTTTGATGAGAACTCTTTGGATTGCAGGCTATGCTCTCTCCACTGCCTCCTCCGGAGCCGGGCTGCGTCCTTCCCCTCCCCCGCCCGAAGAGGGGCTGAGCGGAGCCGCCCCGGGTTCGCTTTCATGTGGATGTCTCTGATCCCGAGTCCTTCTCTCCTCCACACCCGATGTGACCCTCCCGAGCCGTGCTCCAGGCGCTGATCTCAGCAGGAGAATCCATCTTCAGCCCGGTGCCAAGCGGAGGGGGAGGGAGGGACCAGGAGGGGGGTGAGCCTCTTTGGGACTAACTCATGAAGAACAAGGGTGCAAAACAGAAGCCGAAACGAAAGGGTGCTACCGGTGCATTTGGCTGTGACCTGACTGAGTATCTGGAGACCTCGGGCCAGGATGGTAATGTGTTCATGCTCTTGCTGGGTCTTTTCTTTCCTGAGGTGGGGGGTAGGAAGGAGAGGAGAAACAGACCATGCCAGGGTGAGCTGGGTTCGGATCTCCCAGGGAATTGGGTGGTAAGCGTAATTAACTACGCCCCATAGGCTCTTAAGAGGATCCGCTACACTAGCTGTCACCCAGCTCTGCCCCGTCGTACGGGGCAGTCCGCGGAAGCTGCCAGGTCCTCCGGAGGCGCGGGCTCCTTGGTGCTTGGGCGCTGCCAGCTGATCCGCCGGCTCTCCTCTAGGATGCCGGTGGAGAGTGGACTCTCTAGTCCTGTCCCCAAGCTGGGACGCTGGCAGATAGCTGGAAGAAAGACGGACGGAAAGACGGATGCATGGGACTGGCGGGCTGAAGGGTTTGCTGCCTGGAGAGTATCAGCCTGGAATGTCTTGGGTGTCCCTCCCTTATTCCAATTTTAGAAATCCCATCTCCCTTTTTAAGAGTGTATTGGAAGGGAATGGGGTGGGGGGGATCCTTACTGGGGGAGTGGTTGTGCTAACATTTTCTGCATTTCTGAACAGATGCCAGATTTATACTACCTCGCTTCTCTCCGGCTCCCCCCGCCCTCCCATGCCTCCTCCTGGGCTTTCGGATTAGCATATGGTGTGTCAGACAAGGGGAGTGTTGTAAAAAGGTCAAAGGGCTCTGGCTTGAAAATAGTTTGGGATGTGTAAAAGAAACAGAGAACATTTATGTTTTCAAGGTTGGAGAGAAAGAAAAGGGGGCCTAGAAGGGTAGAAACAATTTAAAGATTCATTGCCAAAAAAAAAGTAGCGTCAAACAAGGCAATAACAGTAATGTATTTCAGGTTAGAATATAAATTATGGGAAAAGCCAGAAAATTGAGTGTTAAGGCTCCTCTTGTAAAATTCACTGTCCCCAGCACCACCACCCTCATCAACTAACCCATCACAATTGAGCCTTGTCCATTTATAAACAGCTTGTACTGCATTTATGTTCGAAATTGTAGCAAAAAGGGAAGTTTGAATGGGGCTGCACAGGGCATCATCCACACCAGGGGCAGTATTCCTGCAATGGTAAAAGTTATCTTAAAGACACTTGAAGGGGCTCCCCACCGTGTTTGTCCAGTGTTCTGTGTCCCGCACAACAGTCCAGGTCTTCTGCTTTAACTTACTTAAAAAAAGTTTAAGTGGCAACACTTAGTTATTTGCAGCTTTGTAACACATAAAATATTCCAGTTTACTTCATAATAGCGTAATGTAATAATAATTAAAGTAGCACTTTAAGGCTTGCAAAGTATTTTACAACATCTCATTTAGTCTTCGTTACAACACTGTGAAGTAATGCTACAATTACCCCTTCCCTTTTGATAGATGACAATACTGAGGCTGAGTTTGCTTAGGAAACTTGCCTAGCTAGTCACATGGCTAGTTAAGTTTCCCAGGGAGGATTTGAACTCACGTCTTCCCCTAACTCCAGCTCTTGTACCCTATCCACTGCTGTGGACTGTCTCTTTCCAGAGGGTCTTACCTTATTTAAACAAATGGATAACTAAACTAGAACTTACTGGGGGAACACAAAAGTGAATCAGTCATCAGAAAGTCCTTGACTTAAAATTCGGAAGTGGTTTATACATATATTCAATTTTTGTAGCACTCCCATGACCCATATTTGAGTCAAGAAATAAATGTGGATAGATTCTCCTTGGGGCAGGAGAGAGCGTTTTAAAAAAATTTTTATTTTTCCCAATTACAAAAATTTTTTAACACTCATTTATGAAAATTTTGAGTTCTACATCTTCTCCCTCCCTTTCCTTCCCTCGCCCTGAGAGGGTAAGCAATTTGCTATAGGCTATACTTGTGCAATCCAGTGGTGAGAGAGCTTTAACTCTGTATGAGCATTATTAGGTTTAAGTCAACAAGCAATTCAAGTCAACAACTCGTATGAAGTGCTTATTGTGTGCCAGGTATTGCCACACTTCGACACCTTTTCTGCCCTCTTCCCATTTTCTCAAGTGCATTCAGGTTCAAGCCCATATGTAAAATGAATTCCTTTGATAAACCACCTTTAAGCGATTCCCTGCTTCTGGTCTGTTTTGTTTGTTTCGTTCCTTCTTCCTCCTCCCAAAGGGAGCTGAGAATTGGGGGAAGGTAGGGAGGGAGATTGGGGGGAGTACTTGTCAGCTGTACTCTAAAGATCCTAGAAATTTAGAACAGGAAGACACTGCACTGTATGACCTTAAGGTCAAGGCACTTAACCTAAGGTAAGGGTTGGAGTAAAATATTTTCTTCCAGCTCAAATCTAGTATTTCTATTATTCTAAACTATCAATCAACAGGTATTTATTAAGCTTCTATTATGATCCAATCACTGTGTTAGGTTATAGGGACACAATGACCACAATGAAATATATAAATCTATAAAAAATAGATAGGAAGGAAGTGACTTTTTTTTGTAGGACAATGTAGCAGCAGCTGAGTGAATCAGAAAAGATTTCATGTAGAAGAAGGTAGTACTTGAGCTGAGTCTTGAGGAAACCGAGGCATTTCATGAGGTAGATGCATTTCAGGAATGGGGAATGGCCAATGCAAAGGCATAGATGAGAAATGGAATTCGTATATGGAGAGCAGCAAAAAGAGAAGGTAAACTGAATCATAAAGTTCATGAGAAGGAGTGGTATGTAATAAGGTTGGAAAGGTAGATTGGGACCAGGTTGTGAAGAGCTTTAAAGTTTTATTTGTATCTTCTGTGTTTGACATAGTAATTTGCATATACTAAGAGTCTGATAAATATTTTTTCATTCATTCATTTAAATTTCAAACAGAATGTGGAGTTCATATTTGATCCTCTAGTAATAGAGAACCACTGGTATTAAAGTAGAGAAATAACATGATCAGAACTATGTTTTAAGACTGTCTCCATGGTGGTGGTGGGGAGGGTAGATGGGTATGAATTGGAGTGGTGAGAGGCTTTAGGCAGGGATACCAAATAGGAGATAACTGCTTTAGTTCAGGTGAGAGGTGGGGTCTGGACTAAGGTTGTGTGTGTGTGTGTGTGTGTGTGTGTAAAGAAGGGGATACATGCATTTTAGAATATAATGAGTTTGTTTAAACATTGAGTTTAAGGTGCCTATTGACATACAGTTCAAAATGTCTAATAGACTTTAGATGGTGAGGGACTGGAGCATAGGAGATATTGTTGATCTCGGAAGCATCTGCAGAGGTGATAATTTAACCCTTGAGAGCTGATGAGATCACCTAGAAAGAGTACAGAGAGTAGAAGGGGGACCCAGGACTTTTTGGGGAGGGGAGAACTTGTTTTGTATCCCAAGCATTTAGCTCAGTGCCTAGTACATGTCATCTTGTCTAAAAGACAAGCTGCATATAGTGGAAAAGTATGACATCAGAAGAACTAGGTTGAATTTTTGACTGTCACTTCCTTGATCTGTGATCTTCCCCACATCATTTTATTATCCTGCAAAATGGAGATAATAGTAGAATTTTGGAACTGAAGCCTGGTCCAGTTCCCTCATTTTTCACATGAGGACCTTGAATAAGTGAGACCAGAAGAGTCAAATGATTTTCCCAAGATCCTATAGCATGTTAGTAGCAGACTGGGGGCTTGAAATCTAGATTACCAGACCAAGATAATTACACACACACACACACACACACACACACACACACACACACACACACAGCCTTTCTTTCTGGAGGTTATAGGAATCAAATATGAAGATTTATGTAAATTCTATGTAGCCATAAAATCCTACACAAATGTTCACTGTTATTAATCAGATAAAGAAATGAAGAAAGGAAGTATGGTGGAGTTGATGGAGAGTTGGTTTTGAAGTGAGGAAGACTGGGTTTAAGTGAGAGGCAGCAAGGCAAAAAACTAACTTCAATGGCAAGAACATCGAGGTTCAATCCCAACTGTCTCTGAGATCCTAGGAGAGTCACAACATCTCAGTGTTCTAGGCAACTCTCAAGACTATAAGCTGCAGAAAAGATACCCATGTGTATGGTAGGGGGAGTTACAGTATCCAGTAATTCCCTATTCAGGGAAATCACAAGTACAGTTCCTACCTTGAGCCACTCACTTAATCCATCTCTGCTCCCTAGGCAACTAACTCTTTAAGCCTTTAAGGTCCAGAACAATTGTCCAACCGCAGTGATGTAAGAAATACCCTACACCAATGAAACCACAGATCTGCTAAAAAAAAAAATTAAAATTTAAGTCTTATTCTGATGACTCAGTGTGGTACGGAGGTGATCTGGTTTCTCAAGCCATGTTGGCCAGTTTTGGAAGCTGAAAATACTCGGAATGCAGTCTAGATCAATTTGGAAAAGTTCATTACTAAAGTTGGGAACCAAGTAAATTAGCTGGTTCGGTTATGGTATTTCTGAAACCACTAACCAATTCCTAGAGGGGTTGTGATCCTGGAAGTGGAAAGAATACCCATACTTGATGAAACCACAGATATTTCTAACAACTGAAGAAGTAAACTGAGGCAAAGAAGGCCTAAGCAGCAAGATCACAAAGTTGATTAATGACAGAGCAAGGACTAGAACCTGAATCCAGTTCAATTCTCCCTCAGCATTTGGCAAATTAGTGTCCTATTTTTTAAAGTTATGAGCAGATAAGCAGCAATGGATCTACTGAAGTGATTAAAGGATTCATGTTCTAAGACAACAGTGAAAACTGAATACACACAAGCAAGAGTTTAGCATTGTAATTTAAAGAAAGCTTACCCCTAAGCCATCCATTTAATGATTGGCATAGTAATGATTTTTCAGCATGATAGTTACAAATAAAAATTATATAAATCACTGTACTTTTGTAATGATTCTGTACATGGAAATCCTGGAGACAATGTGAATGATAAATACTGAGGAAGACAAACCTCTAAGAGGTTTAGTATAAACCAGAGAATCTTGAGTTCAAATCCTGTCCCCACTTACAGCAAGCTGTGTGTCCTTGGAACAAACAAGTCACTTTCTCTCTGGACTTCAGTTTCTTCATCTGTAAAATGAAGAAGTTGGACTTGGTGATGTATGAGATCCTTTCCAACTCCAAATTTATGATCTTATTTCAAGCAAGGAAGAGAAGTATGTAGGATTAGGGGTAGGGGGTGAGGGTGGGGAGCAATAAGCACCCGGAGAGGGAAATGGCTCCAACAATCCCTATTACCTTTGGATAATGTTCTCCCATAGGAAGTCCTTAGGGTTTAGAAATTAAAGGGACTTTTTGGGTGAAGATCTAGTACAAAACTCTCATTTTACAAAGGAAGGAGACCAAGAGAGGTAAAATGACTTCCAAGATCACACAGGTAAAGAGTCAACATTCAAAACTTGATTCTCTGACTTCACATTCAGGGTTTCTTCTTATAAATACCTGCCAGCCTACTCCAGGTAATGAACCTCCATCAATCAAAGACTAGGGTAGAGCCTCTGAAAGACATGAATGAATGAATAAAAGAGAGAAAAAGCATTTCTTAAACGTTTGCTAAATGCCCACCACTGTTCTAAACACCTGGGAAACAAAAACAAAAGTGAAATTGTCCCTCTCTTCGAAGAACTTACATTTCAATACGGGGAGGCAGCAGTTAGACAGGAGTGGAGGTCAGGGAAAGGGAGGTGAGAAGATGGAAAATTGTGAATTAATGATCAGACCCACAGTTGACTTTTCCAGGAATAACCTTGGTATGGGAGGGTTGATTTCATTATTGAGCCCAGCACTAAAGATGGAATACTGGAAGGGTGTGGAACTGTTTGGGAAAGCTATAGAGTGGGTGGGTGGTTAGGATGTGAAGCATGGTCATGGATACAAAAGTAGAATTCACCTCTTAAACTCCAAAAAGCTGTGTCTTCCTTAGTATAGATAGTCAATTCAGTTGAACACAACGTTTACTAAGTGTATAAGGCAGTTAGATGGTGCAGTGGATATCTTTGCCAAGAAAATCCAAGTGAGGTTATGAAGAGTTGAATGTGATTGGAATGACTCAACAACAAAAATAAAAAAGAATAGTCAACAGGACTGGTTCTGGTCATTATAAGCAGACAAACTTGTTGTTCTTGGAAGACTGTGATTATGGAACTGTGGACACCTCTTAGTCTAAGAAAACAACTTAGCTTCTGTCCTAGGCATTTAGGTGGCCCAGTGGATAAAGTACTGAGGTTACAATTAACGAGACTCATCTTTCCGAGTTCAAATCTGGCCTCAGACACTTATTAGCTGACTGGACAAGTCACTTCACCGTCTTTGCCTCAGTTTCCTCATCTGTAAAATGAGCTGTAGAAGGAAATGATAAACTACACCCAAAATGGGGTCCTGATTCAGAAACAAAAACAGTCCCCAGTTATAGGTACTAGACTTATGGAGGTGGATGTGGGCACCTTTCTTTGAAACTTGTAGTCTCAGAGAGCCTAGAACCCCAAGAGTTTCTTTGAACTCAAAATTTCAGAGTCTATAACACCAAAAATTTCTTTGGAACTGATAGTCTTAGCCTAGAACATGGAAAATTTAAATGTTGTGTCTACGGTCGTGCACCCAGTTATTTGTTAGAGGTAAAACGTGAACTCAGATCTTCTTGGGCTCTGAGGCCAGCTCTCTATCCAATACATATATCACATTGCCCATGGCACCTTGCTGCTTTTCATTTTTGAAAGGAAGAACTTAAACCATGTCTTTCTTGCTCTAAAATCAACTAATTATCTACTGCTTCTTATTTCCTCTCTTAATTTCCGATTTCATGCCTCTCCATTATGTGTGGGGCTCTGTGTCTGGTGCTGAATATTAAAAGCACAAAAAGGAAACAAATCTGCCCTACTCTTTTCATGAATTGTTGAGGCCCTAAGTATTCATCATCTGGTGGCCAACCTTCTGGGGATGAGCCCCTCTGAGCTAACAATCCATCAAGCATTTACGAAGTACCTACTCTTCCCCACTGTGTTAGGCTCAAAGCTAAAAAGGAAATTGTTCCTGCCTTCAAGGGGCTTACTCCTTTCTTGAGTTGCTGCTGCCCAAAATATTCAATTATCTGGTGACCAACCTTTGGAACATGCCGAGATTCTGCTGATATAACCCAAGACTCACTGCCTGGCCACAAGAGTGGCTTTATTACTTTAGAGGAGAAAAAGACAATTGACTGATATAATATTAATCTTTGATAGGACTGAAGGGAATAGGGAAAGAAAACTGGAAGGAAGATGGGGAAAAGATAGATCACTGAGGGGGATATTTATTAAATATTTTATATCTATTAAATATATTAAATTTAATAAATAAAATTAAAATTAAATGTTAAAATATTAAATATTTGTTGTTATATTCCAGGCAATGGGACTCATAGTAGATTAGGAAAAAACCCAACCAAACAAACCCAGATACAGCCCCTGCCCTGAAGGCAAGGCTATTGTACGGTATAATAACAGAAAGAAAGCTAAGGGCATCCGAGGCAGAGGTCAAGTATTTCCTTTTCTTAGGGCCATCTTAGTTTATCTGCCGCTGCACTTTGAGGTTGTGGGTGGGCCTTTCTAGAGATCTGTCTCAGACACAATTGTGTTTAAGCATAATTCCAAGTGGCAGATTTCTTTATCGCCCTCCTTTTAACCCCTTCTTCCCTGACCAGTTGGTGTACTCAAAGCAACAAGTTCACCTAACTGTTCCTTTAGAGCCAGGCTGGGTTCTATTATAGTGGGTCCTAGATTTGTAGCTAGAAGGGATCTCTGAGGCCATGCAGTCCAACCCCCTCATTTTACAAAAGAGGAAACTGAGGCACAGAGACATTAAAATGACTTGCCTAGGGTTAGAACTTGAGCTTAAGTCTTCTTTCCTTCAAGTTTAGTGCTTAATCCCCTATGCCACACTCCCTCTTTTTGGGGAGGGGTGGGGGTGCTTCTTTTATTTGCTGCCCTGCCTTATGGCAATGACGTGCCTAGTCAGTGGGTCTTCCCATTTCTCTTCCTTTCTGGAAAAGGAGAAAAATCATCCATTCTTCAACTACTGAGGGTGACTTTGTTTCTTTTCCAAGAAATATGAACTTGTCCCACATTAGCAGACTCATGAGAAAATTCTTTGCAGAAAATGATGTGAACATTTGCAGGGAAGTACTTGGGCTAGTGATTCACTAAGTGTCCCTTACCTCTTCCTTGTGAGTCATTTATTCTGAGTCTTTCACTGGGGCTTATCTGGGATCATGTGACTTACTGAAATCTTACTGAGAGACCTTTTTAAAAAAATCCGTCCTGGCTACTCTTCCCCTTTTAGTCTGGGATGGAGAATCTCTGACCTCTCCTAATAGGTCTGCTTTATTTCACTGAGCCCCTGACAAGGAACTTATGAGGTCAAAAAGATCTGGTACTACTCCTATAATGTCCAGATAACCAATTCTGCCCTTGGGGAGCAGTTGTGATCATTCTGTGCAGAAGATAACTTCAGATGGTTCCATTAAGAGAGTTAATTAACCCTCATTGCTTTAGATATTTTTGGAGGAGGTGGGAAGTCGCTATACATATTATGTCCTCCTAGAATACAACTACACCATAAATCTGGATTTAATTTTGAAAAAGAACCTCAGAATAGCAATCCCAAAATATTCATTCCCAAGGTAGCTTTCCAGAGCTGTGGAAATCAGACATCCCCTGTCTCTTAAAGAATCAAGATAAGGAGATAGCACTGTTTTTTATTTCAAAGGAATCTTCTGCCCCAGCTGATAAATTGACTAACACTTCTAAGCTTCTAAAGCAAATCTTTAAAACCTAACTCATTCCTTTATACACTTGGAAAGCATTCAGAATTCTTTGGTGAAACAGATCTTCATTTTTCAAACTGATCTTCATAAACTTTGAAGGAGGCTATGAAGTTGAAATGGAAATCCCCAAACTCTATGTAGAGTTGGGTTGAAGAGACTTTTTAAAATACCAAAATGGGTTAGGGAGGGGGAGAAGGGGAGGAACACAACTTAACTATCAGAAGATAAATGTTTTATAATTAATATTAATTTAATAATAAGATTTAATATTTAAAGAAGTAGGATGAAAACTATTAAGATTTTTTCACTTTTCAAGGAGAGGGACACTATCTAATACTTTTTGTTCATCTCAGTATCCGGTACATAACAGTGTTTGACATATTGTAGTCACTCAGTAGCTATTTGTTGACTAGATGAATGAATGACCAGTTGTTATCCAGTGTGGAGAGAGTAATTCTAAATTCCTTAAAAGCCTCAGAGGATGATAACAGTCAATAACTTACTTGAATCACAAGCCCAAATGAACAACTGAGTATAAGGAAGAAAGTTACCATTTGCCAAACCCCAGGAGCTTAAGAATCTACTCTCTTCTATCTGTCTGTCCAGTTTCTTTCCCTTTCGGTCCATCCTTTTTTTTATGTTCCACTTGTTCTTAACCTCTCTTATTTTTTTCTTTCCCTTAGATGAGTTGAACATTTTATTCTGTATTGCCCAAATACAAAACAGCAAACAGGATTACATATGCATACACACATACATACATATACATACACACACATATATAAAATCACCAAGGAAAAGCAAACAATTAAAAAATCTTTATGTACAAATGCCACCTGCTTTTTAGTTTTGTACTAGAGGCGTAGCTTTTCTACTATTAAATATGGAGAGTTAGTTTAGTCAATTAGTTCACACAAATTTATTAAGTGTCAGGCATTGGGCTGAGAATACAAAAAAAAGGGCAAAAACAGTCCTTGCCCTCAAGAAGCTTAGCATTTAATTAATGGGGTGGGAAACAGTACATATAGGTATATATAGAATAGATGCAAAGGAGAAGGCTCTAGCTATTTGAGGAGGAGGAAGGAGAAGAAGGAGGGATGGGAAAGGCTTCCTGCAGAAAAAGACATTTTAGTTGTCTTGAAGGAAACCAGGAATTCTAAGAGGCACAGCTGAGGAGCAACAGGGATGGAGTAATTTCTTTAGTTCATTATGGGGAGAGACACGGTTGGTCACTCTCTTGAGAGAGGAACATAATTCATCAGTGGAACTGGAAGCTCCAATTCAGGCAGAGGTGTGAAAAAATTTTGGGCTTAATAAGTGAGAATCTAGGGTGATTTGATAAAAACTATAAGGATCTGAGAACTGGGGAAAAAAAGATACTGGAGCAGATAACAATGGTTTAAAGTGAGGGTGGGGAATCTTCGCCCTTGAGGCCACAAGTGACCTTCTACGTCCTCAGGTGCAGCCTTTTAACTGAGTCCAAGTTTTACGGAACAAATTCTTTTATTAGGGGGATTTGTTCTGTGAAGTTTGGATTCAATCAAAGGGCCGCGCTTGAGGACCTACAGGGCCACATGTGGCCTGGAGGCCTCGGGCTCCCCTCCCTTGGTCTAAAGGGTTGGGGATAACCATGAAGGATAAAAAGTCGATTGTATACAAAAACTTTGACTTTTCTGACCCCTCTACGGCTAATCAGCGGCCACGTCAGGTTGTGATCTAATCAGGCCACATCTCTTGAGACAGCATCTCCCACATGAATCCCCTCCACTCTGCTCCTAACACTACACCAGTGTAATTCACATTCTCTGGATCTGTAGCACATTCTATCTTTCATCTCTGTGACTTTGCATAGGCTCCTTGTCTCTTGTACTTGGAAGACATTCCATTCTCCCAGCTGCTCCTTGGAATCTCTAGTGTTCTTCCAAGCTCCTTTCAAATGCTACCTCCTAAAATGACACCTTTCCTGTACTCTCCCCCTTCCCAAGTTTCTACTGCTTCCCTCCTCCCTGGGTTTGGCTTGTATTTACTTTGTATATTTAGTTTGTCCTTGTTGTGTACATGTTGTTTCCCTCAGACACTGCCCACTCCTTAAGAACAGTCTTTCATTTTTTAACTTTGAATCTCCAGTGCCTAGTAAACAATTAATAAGTTTTTGAATTGATTGATTGAACCAGACTACTGTGATAGCCTTTCCTCCCTTCATCTTTCATAGTTAGGTACCACCTCCTGCAGGAAGCCTTCCCTGAAACTCTCAGCTATGTGATTTCTCCCTTCTTTAATCATTCCTCTTACTCTCTAAATCTCTCCCAGGCAGCTAGGTGAGCAGTGAATAAATAAAGCACTGGGCCTGGAGTCAGGAAGATCTGAATTCAAATTCAGACTCAGACATTTACTAGCTGTGTGACCCTGGGCAAGTCACTTAATCCCATTTGCCTTAGTTTCCTCATCTGTAAAATGAGCTGGAGAAGGAAATGGCAAACCAGTCCAATACCTTTGTCAAGAAAATCCTAAATGGCATTACAAAAAGTTGGACACAACTCTTACAACAACAAAACCAGTGTTCTTTCCACCATCTCATGCTGCCATAAAGTGAGGAAATAGAGGCTGAGATAAGTTAAACGACGTACATATAGTCAGAAGTGAGGTTTGAACCCAGGGTTCTCTTGACTTCAATTCTAGTGTTTTTTTCTACTTTTCCACACTGATAACTCACTTTGTAACTTTCTTATGACCCTATGTCTTATGTGTGCATCCAATACATCCATCCATCCATCCATCCATCCATCCATCCATCCATACATACCCTTATCTTATCCCCCTTTAAACTTTTGGAGGGCAAGGACTATGTCTAACTGGTCTTTGAATCCAACACAATGAATAATGGAATACAATTACATGTATTAGATGCTTAATAAATGTTGATTGGTTGCATGCATGCATACATGAATGAATGACTGAATCATTAAAGAAACAAAAGTAGCCAGTCTCTGAGTTCCAAGAGCCTAGATTAGGGAAGAGAATTTTTTATGCTCATCAATAAATCATAATAGCCAAAAGTTACCCAGGTAAAACCTTGACAGGTCTGGGGAATCTTCTCCAGAAGCTCCCTTTCATCACAGAGGGCACCCCTGGAGCTATGCTAACTAGGTAAACCTTGACTGTAGCTGCTCCAAGTCTTCAGGTTTGAGCATATAGAGGGAGTTATGTTGTAAAATTTTTATTTTCTTTAAAGAAACTTTGCTTTATATCTGCCAATGTAGTATTTCTTCCCCAAACAAATTTGCTTTTCATCTATGTTCATTCAGCTCCACCCTACTGACCAATCTTTTCCTGAGTACTCACCAAAACAAAACCTTTCCAGTCAATGCTTCCTTGACTGCCATCCTTCCCCACCCTGCCCCCTAGGTACAGAGTTTTGTAGTCTGCCACCACAGAGAAGGATGACTTCAGGGACTTCTGGAAGACTACCTTATCCAAAGCAAAATTCTCTTCCTCTTGATACAGGACATTCCATAAATTCAGAGGCAAAGACTTGGTAAGAGTCTCCCCTGTAAGAGAGAAGGCTTGATGTTCTAACATCCTTGGGAGTAAAATCCCAGAGGACTTGATGCTTACTGATTTTCCCCTTTTCTGAACTCAGAACTCCATCATTTATGGTCTGTCTCACAAAATTTAATTATGTGACATCTTGTAGTATTCTCCAGTGGCTTCATCTGAAAGTTTTATCTTCCCAATTTAATTGCCAGCTTTTCGCAGGAAGGCATTATATTTTATTCATTATTTCCCATAACCTCTTAGTATGAGTCTGGGCCCATAATAAACAGTCAATATCTGCTTATTGATTGGCCCGTGTTTGCTATTCCAGACAGCTGAGAGGTTTTGAAGGCAGCTGCAATCATTTCATATGAGTCTAAAACCATCCTGGAGACTTAATCATGGAAACTTTCATTTATCATACATTTGTATTGTACACAACAAATACAGTGCATTTAAGGTCACCGAAGGGATTTATGTTTACTCTAAGACAGAAATGGAAACCAGGTCCAGAGTTTAGGTGTGAAACTCTCAGAGCCATTGAATATTTGATTAGATCTGTTGGACCAGAGTTCAACAATTGAACAAACATTTACCAGCTTTTAGAGGCCTTGTACTTTGTTGTTGTTAGCCATATCCATTATGTTATTCCAATGAAAAGCATAGATCCTATGTCAGGGAATTAATAATGCAAACACGGTTAAGTGACTTGCCCTGGGACACACAGTTGGTGAGTGCCTGAGGTCATATTTGAACTCAGGTCCTCCTGATTTGGGGCAGTAGCTCTATAAGCTAGAAGCCATCTAGTTGCTCTGAGGCACTTTCTTAGATGTTGATATATGCAAAGCAGGAAAAAAAAAAGAAAGGAAACCCTTTAATAACAACACAAACCAGTTCTTGCCCTCAAAGATTTTACTGCCTTGAAGTCCCTTCTTGATTTGAACCATATCCTCATGCTGTGTTAGGAAAACCAGAATTCCTGGAGTCAGGGGCCAGGATATCTTTTGCTCTAATGTAGGTCTGGCTGATGTATGCCAGGCCATTTCACTCCTCTCATGGAGTGATGATGAATGACTTTATTGAACTATCCCATTACTCTTTTGCTGAGTGATGGAATGTGACACAATCTACCTGCCTACTTCAGATTTGAGATAATATTTGTCATCAAGAGATGAGGATACTGAAGAAAACCCTTTGCCAATAGAGACAGCAAAGATGCACAGATTTAGGGAGGCCAAACCCTGGCTCTACAAAAGGACAAATAGGTAAATAGAGAAAGAAATGACTGGAAAAATAACAGTCATCTTAAAATGACAGGTATACCTCCTTTCAGGGGCAGTAGACTCCATTACGTAGTTTGAAATGGGAATTAAAACTTAGCTCAGAAGTAAATGTATAGAATTTCAAATGGAATTTTAGCAAATATCCATGATTTTTTTCTCCTCTTTCTTTTTCTGAATCTTTCCCTGTTTTTAATCTGAGACATTCTTCTAAAGTGCTTTGAACCTAGGTGGAATTTTCACATGGGAAATAGCTGAGGGAAAGAGAACAGCAGGAGCATCACTCTGAATAGGAAGTACTTTTTAAAAAAAATCAATAAAATTATAGTATTAGAAACATCTGGCTGTGAGTTGAACCAGGTACTGGAAGAATGAGCATCAGATTCCCCAGCTCAAAAGTACTAAGGTGTAATGGCAAGAGGGCCAGGTTTTGAGTCAGGAATTCTGCCTCTGACACTTATTGGTCGTGCAGTAATAATGGGCAAATCGCTATTTGTCTGAGATTCAGCTTTTTCACCTGTAAAAACAAGGATGAGAACACCTGTAGTGGTCACTTCACGGCATAAAATTGGAGATAGGAACCCAGAACCACATTTCTGCATTATCAGCACCATTTTAGAATAGATTCTAGACTTAGAGACTTTTCAGTCTTACTTGTTTTATAGATGAGGAAACTGATACCTGGCAAGGTGGCACGTCTTGTCCAAAACAGGACCAAAACTCAATTCCTGATCTAGAATCCAGTGTTGTCATAGCATACCACACTGCAGTATTCTGATTGAGATTTTGCTCATCAAAGGAATGATATCCCCAAGGGAAGCCCACTCCTGAAATAATGATATTTGAACTGTAATTCTATAACATTTACACAGTTAATTACATACTGTGCATCCTATGATATTCCTATAACAATAGAATAGATACAATTGTTGTGGGTAATATATGATTATTGACATAGGGCTTTGATTTTTGTTAAGAAATCTTAGTATAGATCTGCCAGCTGTACAAAGACTTTGGGAATATTCTGTATGTTACTCTGTTTGGTCCTTACAACATACATTTGAGGTAAATGCTTTATTATTACTGCTGTACAGATGAGGAAACTGAGGTAGACAGGTTTGCACACAACTGACACAGAATTCAGATTCAGATCCTCTGACTCCCCAAATTCGATGCCTTTTCTTTTATACCTCCTAATGAAAACTAATTCAAAAGATAGCTTTTAAAAGAAGAATCATGAACTATCAATAATCATAAAAGATCATAACTGTAGAGCTGGAAAGGATCTCAGAGGCTATCCAGCCTAATCCCCTCATTTTACAGATATAGAACCCCAAACCCAGAAGTTACATGATTTGCCTGAGGTCACACAAGTACTAAGTGTCAGAAGTGAGATTTGAACCCAGAGTACATGAAAGATTCCAAATCACTAATAATTTTTTTTAAAAAGTAAATTTTTAAAGTTCTGAGTTTTCATCTCAGACCCATCAGATTGGCAAAAAGACAAAAGACAAAAATGGTACTTGTTGGAGGGGCGATGTAAAGACAGGCATGTTGATAATGCATTATTGGTAGAGCTGTGAATGATCCAACCATTCTTGACAATTGTTTGTAATTTTACTAGAAAAGTCATTAAGTTGTGTATAACTTTTGACCCAGGAAATATCTGTAGTGAGTAGACATAAACTAAAGACAGAATGAGAGGTCCTATAAAAATATTCATGGCAGCACTATTTGCGGTAGCAAAGGAAAATGTGGGCTTGTTGTTCAGGGAAATGCTGAGCAAACTGACATATTGATGTAATGGAATGTTACCTCATAGTAAGAAATGACAAGTATGAAAAATTTGGAGACAGATTTGTAAGACCTAATGCAGAATGAAGTAAACAGTGCCAGGAAAGCAATATGCACAGTGAACATAATGTAAGAAAACCAGGGTTGAAGCATCTGAGAATTCCCAGTGAGCAATATTGATTCTGAAGGACTGAAATGGAAAGATCCCTCCCTCTTCTTCATAGAGAGAAGGGAGACAATAGCTATGAAATAAGACACGTTGTCAAGCATGGAAAGGAGTCGGGTTGTTGTGTTATAAGCCAGCTAGGTGGCATAGTATATAGAGCTATGGATTTGGGGTTAGGAAGCCTTGGGGTTGAATTTGACTTCAGATATTTGCTAGCTTGTGTGACTGTGGCAAAGTCATTCCTTCATCACCTCATGCCTGAATTTTTGCAATAGCCTGTAGGCAGGTCTGCCTGCTTCAAGTCTCTCCTCACCCCAATCCATTTTCCTTTCAACCCCTAAAGTGATTTCCCTAAAGTTCAGTCACCCCCTATTCAATAAACTTGAGTGGAGTTTATTGGAGGCTTCCTGTGACCTCCAAGATCAATTTTAAAATGCTCCATTCAGCTTTCAAAACCCTTCATAAACTAACCTACCTTTCCAGGTAGGAAACTAAAATTTTACACCTTGCTCCCTGCCATATTTTCTTCTGTACAGTGACACTGGCCTCCTTTCTATTTCCACAAACAAGACATTCCATCTCTCCTTTCTAGGCATTTTCTCTGGCTGCCTCCCATAATTGGAACTCTTTCCATTCTCTCTCTATGATCTGACCTCCCTAGCGTCCTTTAAGTCCCTACTACAGTCTCACCTCCCTAACACCTGTTAATTCTAATGCCTTCTCTCTGTTAGTTATTTCCTACTCATCATGTATATAGCTTGTCATATATATATGTATATATATACGTGTGTGTAGATATATGTTTATACGTATAGATACAGATATCTATATAGACACACGTGTGTGTATTTGTTGGCATGTTGATCCCCCCATTAGATCATGAGGTCCTTGAGAGCGGGGGGACAGTTCTTTGCCTTTTTTTTGTAGGCTCAGTCCTCAGTACTTAGCAGAGTGCCTGGCACACAGTAGATGCTAAATAAATGTTTATTGATTGACTGAAGAAACTTGTATTGATTCTTCTGTACCGAACATGGGAAGACGTGGGTAAGAGTTGTACAGAATGGGCAAGTATTCCGGTTTTCACTGGCATCCTTCTTGGAGAAAACGTCCAGATTTATGAGATTTCAGGTCCCTTTAAGTATTTGAGTCTATGTTCACACACACACACACACACACACACACACACACACACACACACACACACACACACACACACCCCTTCTTTACCCCATCTACTGTACTTCCAGCTTTTCATTTATCCTGGTATTTTAAATAAATTGTCTGTAACTTTCCAGAGTCTATTCATAGTTCCTCTTATCTCCAGTCTCAGTGGGTCAAATTGTCTTTCCCCCTCACTATTGTTTTAATTTGCTTTGCTTTTCTTGTTAGTGATTTGGAACAATTATTCATAGGAATGTTAGTAGTTTGTAATCTTTTGAAAAAATTGAAAAAATATTCCTTAACCTTACTGGGGAATAGTTCATGATTAGAAATTTTCAGTTTTACCAGAGATATTTGATATAAATGATTGTTTTCCCCTGAGCACAAATGTTTTTCCTTCTCAGTCTACTTGTTTTTATTTTGTTCATACAAGACCTTTTTAATTTTGTAAGATAGAAATTATTCATTATAACTTGTTTTGTTAAGAGCTATGAGTTTTATTAATGGCATCTTGCTTGGAGTTTGCCTCCTATGTTTCTCTCTCTCATAGTTACTTCCTACTTCCTATGTTGTCTACAGGCTGCAGTTTTCAACTTTTTCCATTTCCAGACTCAACAGTCATAATTCCTATATTTTTATTTGTAGCCCAGAAATCAAAATCTTGTTTTCATATGCCTTCTTCCTAATTAACTGTTCATTTTCCAAATGTGCTTTTCTCTTTTGAAGCTTTTGTTTCTCGCTAGCAATAATGACCTCCTTCGTGATGCTTATGGTTGTCATTTTCAATTGTGTCCAACAGCTTTGTGACCCCATTTAGGGTTTCCTTGGCAGAGATAGCGGACTGGTTTTCCATTTCCTTCTCTAGCTCATTTTTACAGATGAGGAAACTGAGACAAACAAGATTAAGTGACTTGCCAAAGGTCACACAGCTAGTATCTGAGGATGGATTTGAACCCAATAAAATAAGTCTTCCCGACTCTAGGCAAGTGGTGGCAAAAATGCGTCTCTTCTCACTAAATGTAAAATGCGATTTTGATTTGTAAATAATCTTCAGAACAGGGACTAATGTTTCCGGAATGAAATGTCTATGTAGGATCTTAAAAAATATATTTAAATGCTAAGAGAAATTCTTGTTGGCTTCCCTGGACAAGATTGCCTTTAATATGCATATATGTTTTGTGAATCTTAGAGTCTTAGAGTTTGAGAGGTCTTAGAGGTCATCTTATCCAACTCCATTCCCAAGGGATGAATTCCCTTTACAACATTGTCATTAAGTGGTGATTCAGGCAATGCTTTAATTTCTCCAGTGATGGATCCCAGCTGGACTAGGAAACTGGTGACTTGGGAGGAGGTATGAAACAGTTAAGTATACTTTTTGGGGATAAAAAAAGAGGTGCAAAAGGGAGAAAGAGAAAGAGGGAGAGAGAGAGAGAGAGAGAGAGAGAGAGAGAGAGAGAGAGAGAGAGAGAGAGAGAGAGAGAGAGAGAGAGGAAGGAAGGAAGGAAGGAAGGAAGGAAGGAAGGAAGGAAGGAAGGAAGGAAGGAAGGAAGAAGAAAATAATGAATCAAAGACATATAAGCAGTGGACAGAGCCTGTCAGAAAAAAATAGAGAACATATCTAGGGCAGATGATTGAAAATAGTCACCCAGCTTGGGATGACCTTCTAGAACAGATAGATGGAAAGGCCAAAGAGCTGAGGAGAAAAAGATTTCCTCAGAGGAACTGGAAAGGCTAGTGAGGGAGATGCTAGTTTTTAGTATATTTTTTTCCAAATATCCAAATAGGAGCACTTGACATGCAAACATGAAGCATTTTATTTTTTTCAGAAGTCAAAAGAGGACTAAAGGCTAAAGCCAAAACTAAAAGGTTGAAATATGGTGAGCTAACCAGAAAAACCTTACCCTAAGGGCTACTGCCTAGAGGAAGAGACTACTGAGTAAGAGTTAAAATATGGTGCTTTTCACTTTACAAAATGCATTCCCACAGCCCTGTGAGATGATTAATACAAGAATTATTAGCCCCATTTTACAGATAAAGTAACTGAGACTCATAGAGGTTAAACAAATTGTCTCAGTTCACATAGCTAGTTAGTGGAAGAGCCAGGATTTGAACTTAGATCCTCTGACTTCAAATTCAGCCTCCTTTCTATTGTACCAGGTGAATTTTTAAATTTCTCAGAGTCTCAGTTTCTTTTTATATAAAGTGAGGGCAACAAAACATTTGATTTAGGTAGCTACATCAAAGGGTTATTGAAATTATCAAATAGAATTATATACTTCAATCCGAAAAAACTATATGAATATAAGTTATTGCTCTTCCTTACTGGGAATGAAGAAGACAAGACATTCACACTCCTGGGGTATAGAGCCATTACATTTACTGTACAGTGAATTCACTGATGTGGCTATTCCATCCAACAGTGCAGATTGCAACACATAAGCCTTCTCAACCTGTGTGACCCTTTCCCATATTCTCATCCTTCCATAAATCCTCCAAAGGAATCTGTACTCTAGAAAGTTTAGACAGCAAGCAAATATTAAATACCTACTACGCGTCAGTCAATGGGGATACAAAGAAGGCAGACAAACAAACCAGCCCCAAAACAGTTCCTGCTCTCAAAGAGCTCACAGTCTAATGGGGTTGAGTAACTGACAACAAACCACTGTGTTCCAACAAGATATGTTTTATGAGATTAATTGGGGCTGATCTCAGAGGGAAGGCATTAAGATAAGGAAGCCTGGGAAAAAGCTTCTTGCAGGAGGTGAGATTTTAGTTGAGACTTGAAGAAATTCAGGGAAGCCAGGAGGTGAGGAGGAGGAGGGAGAGAGTTCTAGGCATGGGGGGCTGTCAGTAAAAATGCCTGGAGTTAGAAGATAGGTGTCCTATGCAAAGAGTAAGGAGACTAGTGTCACTTGATTACAGAATTTGTGGAGGAGAATAGTTCATAAGACTAGAAGGGTAGGGACAGGGCAGGTTATGAAGGACTTTAACAGCAAAAAAACCCCAAGGATTTTATATTTGATCTTGGAGGAATGGGGAGACATTGGAGTTTACTAACTGGGGCAGGGGTAGGATGGGGTGTGAAGTTGAAATGGTCAGAGTTAGACTTTAGGAAGGTCACTGTGACAGCTTAACGGAAGATGTACTGGAATGGGGAGAGCCTTGAGGCAGGGAGACTAACCCGAAGGCTATTGTTATGGTCCAGCAGGTGACAGGCTATACCTGAGTGGTGGCAGTATCAGAGGAGAGAAAGGAGGTTACAAGAGAGATGGAACAAATGTAAAATCAACAGACCTTAGCAACAGATTAGATATGGAGTGGGGGTGGGGGGTGAGAGAGAGTGAAGAGTTAAGGATTACTAGATTTTAAGCCTGGGGAACTTGGAAAAGTGGTATGGTACCCTCATAACATGGTGCAGCTACCACGTAGGGCTGTCACGTCTTATTTTTCATACATTAAGAGCCAAATTATTTTTTGTGCATCTCTTTGCTATTTTTTACACTGCTCTTTGTGTGTGAATCATTTTTGATAATCAGTTGCATCCGATTTATGTAAATGGCATACATTTCCTTTGCTTTCATTGACACAATTTTGATTCTTCAGCGACCCTAGTCTTCCATGATTTGTAGTCAGGTAGTATCTGACTCTAGGCAATTTATACCATGGCTTCCAGGCTGAATATAATAGGTAAGCCACAAATATTTATTGAATAAATATTGGCTAAACTTTATTCTGAGATTAAAAACAAAAACAAACACAAGCATGAAGACCCAGGGAGAAAAAAAATTAACGGTAGATGATAAAGCAGCCAACTGAATAATATTTATTTAGACTTTAATGCAACATTTGGCAGTGAAATCTCTCTGACGGTTTCAGTTATAAAACAATTCAGTTACAAATGGGGTGGTTTTTAGCTAAACCATGTCTTGTTCCATTCACAGGTTCTGTTACCATAAGTAGCCCCTTCCACTATTTCTTTCCCATCTGTTTCCTGTGTGATGTGTATTATTGGGAAACAATGATCTCACAGCTTCCCTATAAATCCACACCTCCCTGGCTTGCCCTCCCCCACAATGCATATTTTCATTTCTCTTTCTGGCTTTTGTCTTACTGCTGCAATCTTTCAGGCAGTATTTGTTTGGCATTGGCTGTTGCTTTCTTTTTGATAAGTTTAAAGTTTAGTTTCATAGAGGTCTTCAAAACATCTCTTTGGTGGGTACTTGATTAAGGCAGTTGTTATTTGACTAATGACTCACTACTAAACTATGGTTGTGTCTCCTGGCATAGTGGTAAGAGCAGAGGTCTTGAACTGGTAAGGGTCCCATGTGATGTAATGGTAAAATCCCTGGTTCTGGGCTGGAGAAGTGCTATCTGTTTAACCATCTATTTAGTCACTTCATCTCTCTGGGCTTCTGTTCCCTCATCTATAAAATGGGGATAATGGTCTTGTATTAGCTGCCTCATAAGGTTTCTTGACGTGGGGGTGGTGATTTGCCCACTGTGGGACGTCATGAGAATAGCGCATGACAATGAGAAGGACCTATGATTTTCTTAGTATTTGAGAATTCTCTTGGTGGGGGAACTCTCTACCAAAGCAAATCACAACCCAGTTGTGGCTTAATGGATTAATTCTAGGATGTTATCTGAATCACAAAGAAGTTAAATGACTTGTCTAGGGTTACCCAGCTAGAAAGTGGTATCGCTGGGATTTGAAACAGTCATTTTGGCATTTACTCATTTCTTAAACTTTTGTACAGTGATAGAACCCTTTGATTTAAACAAAACTTTGATAGAACGCTTGTAATAAAATCCTCTAACATCATTATTTCTAATGCTTAGTAACAAATATATGACAAATTAAAGCAAAAGCAAACCAAAAATACCCTTGGTGTTCCTTACAGAACATTTTAAGAAACCTTGTCCTGTACCCCGATATTTCTAACACCTGAGAAATATTGTTATGTTTTTTAATATGAGGGATTTTTTTACATGACAGGGGTTCTTAACCTGGTGTCCATGAAGCCACAAGGGATCTGTGGATAGATTCCAGGGTGACCTTGGATGGGAGGAAAAATCACATCTTTATTTTCACTAACCTATAGTTGAAGTTTAGCATCTTCTTCAATTATGAATTTAAAAAGATTCTTCTGAGAAGGGGTCCATAGACTTCACTGGATTGCCAAAGGGATCCATGACACACACAAAAAAGTTGAGAACTCCTGCGCCATGTCTTAAATGCAGTCCTTCCTAGCTGGCTTTCTCCTTCCTATTCCTTCTCCCCAGGGCTTCTGGGTCATAGTGCTAAGCATGAATTATCCTTGTAAAATATTATAAGTGAAGAGGGATAGAAGATTGAGTCGATTACATATGTTGGTTCCAGGGCATACATGAAGCCTTCATGTCCGTGTAGTTCCCTGCTATCAGCTTGATTTCTGTCCTTTTTAGTCCTTTTAAATTGATTTTTATCTACTTTATGTCTATATCCCCTAAATTTCTCCTATTTCCCCTCTTCTCTCCCTTATCTTATTACAAAGAACTTAAAAAAAATTCAGCAAAGCCATTCAGTATATTGAAAAAAAATCTGACAATATATGCAATGCTCCACACCTGCAGATCCCCCACTCTTGCAAAGAAATATAAATAGATGTCTTCTCATCTCTTATTTGATGTGGAGCTGGTTCTTTATAATTTTGCAACATTCATTTTCACTTGTTTTGTGTTTGTTTTTCTTTCCATTTCCATTGTTGTAGTCACTGCTTATATTGTTTTCTTGGCTCTGCTTACTTCATTTTATATCAATTCATGTAAGTCTTTCCATGCTCTCTATATTCATATTTCATTTCTTATAACTTCTTATAATTTTCCATTGCATACATGCTCCATAATTTTCTTAGCTATTGCCTGATCAATGGGCATCTATTTCATTTCCAATTCTTTGAAATTATAAAATGTGCTACCATAAATATTTTGGTGTATATGGAGCTGTTTTTTGTTTTTTTGTTTTTTCTGGTCAATTACCTTCTTGCTTACTAGGGGAATCTCTGGGTCAAGGGGCATAGATATTTTAGTTACTTTATTTGCATAATTCCAAATTGCTTTCTAGATTCACAGTTCTACCAACAATGCACTTATGTGTCAGTCTTTTCATAAGCCCTCCAACATTGGCTGGTAATACCATTTGTAAATTTTGCAATTTGCTATGTGTGAGGTAAAACCTGAGTTATTTTTATTTGCATTTTTCTTAATATTAGTGATTTGGAACATTGTTTTATATGGCTAATAGTTTGTAACTGTTTTGAAAATGCTTCGTTTATATACTTTGACCACTTATCTATTGGGAAATGACTTTTGGTCTTATATATTTCCATTAATTGTCTATATATCTTGGATATGAAACTCATCTTAGAAATTTGGTTTTTTCCTCTAGTCTTCTTCAGATGAATTATTTTTTAAAAGTTTTAGTTGATATCTTTTGTTTATACATTTTCGTGTACAATTCCTCACCCCCATTCCTCCCTATTCCTACCTCAATGAAACTTCCCTTTTAAAAAAGATCAACAGTTAGGCAAAAATAATAAAACTGAGACTGTGGGTGTAAACCTATCAAATATTCTTCATTCATAGTTTCCCACATCTCCAAAGAAAGGAGGGAGGTGCATTTCTTCACCTATTCCCCAGAATTAAAATAGGTCATTACGATTACACATTTGGCTTCATTTTAATGTTCTTTTCATTTATATTATAAGAATCATGTTTTATTTTGTTTTCTTGGTTCTACTTTCTCCATGCTGCAATAGTTCACCCAAATCTCTCTGTTTCACTGTGTGTTCTTCATATTCATAAGTTTTCATGGCAGAATAATATTCCATTGTGTTCACATTCCACAATTGGTTCAGATGTCCCCCCTATAGGTACCCACATTGTTTCCAGTTCTTTGCTACCACAAAGAGTGCTACTATGAATACTTTGATACATACGGGATTTTTCTTTCTGTCCCTGACCTTGATGTTTATGCCCAACGGTAGGATCCCTGAATCAAAATGGATGTACAATTGAATGACCTTTTAGACCTATTTTTAATAATTTGCCTTTTCCTCATAAAATTTGAATGTTAAAAAAAACTTTTTGAATTTTTATCAAGTTAATAATTCCTGGATGGTGAGTTAGATTTTACCACTTAAAGAATCAAGAAAAGATTATTTTAATTCTATCACTCTCAATTTCACATTTGTCTGTGCCTCTCTCTCTCTCTCTCTCTCTCTCTCTTTCTCTGTCTTCTTTCTCTCTATAACAGTTGCTGAATAGGGGAGGACTTCCTATTAAGCTACAAATGAATGAAACAAATTACAAATGAACAGTATGATATGACTACTTAATAAACTTCGAAGTTTAGAAATCTCACCAAGTAGTGTAGAAGTTGTATTCCAGCATCTGGGACCCAACAGTCCTGATCTATGGTGTATTAGGTCAGCCTACATCTCCGGTAATGTGTTTCCTTCTTGGGCACCACATTTTAAGAGGTACATGCCCAGAGGAGAGTCATCAGACAAGAGGAGACATATTTTAAGAGGAGTTGTTGATGGAACTGGGTTTTGGGATATTTTGTTACCTGATCTGACCTCAGACAGTTTCTAGCTGTGTGACCCTGGGAAATCCACTTAATTTCTATCAACCTCCGTATCGTCATCAGTAAAATGGCAGTGATAGTAACACCTGCCTTCCAGGGTTGTTGTGAGGATAGAATGACATTAATATTTGTAAAGCGGTTTGCAGAACTTTAAGTACTATGTAAATGCTATTATTATCATTTGTTAATATAATTGCTAGCTATTATTATCTTCCCAAAAGTACACCAGAGGGGGCACCTCAATGTATGGAATTATAGATCTAGAGTTAAGAAGACACCTTAGAGGCAACTGGTCCAGCCCTTTTATTTTATTTCATGTTACACTGTATTTTTATTTATTTTGTTAAACATTTCCCAGTTATAAGTTTACAAGTATAAGAAAGAAAAAAGTATGTTTTAAACATCTTAAGGAGCATTTTCGTAAACTTTTCCATCTATCTATATACACCCTTAATAACATTTGGGCAGGTAGGTGGTGCGGTGGTTAGAGGGCTAGTCTTGAAGTCATCAGTTCAAATCTGGTCTTGAATATGACCCCACCATGATTTTTTTAAAGCATAGAGAGTTTTTTGTTCCTTTTTTTAGTTCTAGATTCTCTCTCTCTCTCTCTCCCTTCTTCCTCACGCAATGAGAAGGCAAGATAAATAAAATCTAATACAAATACGTAATAGTTATTCAAAACAAATGTCTGCATTAGTCATGTCTTCCCTCCCTCCCCAAAAAACAAGAAAATTTAAAAAAAAAATAAGCTTTAATCTGTACTTTGAGGCCATCACCTCTATATGTAGTGGTTCCATTATGAGTTTGTTGGAATTTCGGCGGATCATTGTATTGATCAGAATTACTATGTCTTTCAAAGTTCATTATCTTTACAATATTGCTATTACTATACTGATCGTTCTCCTAGTCCTGCTCATTTTACTTTGCATCAGTTTATACGATTCTTCTAAGATTTTTCTGAAACTATCCTCTTCATCATTTCTTAGCCATAATATCAATCCTCATATTTCATGTATGAAGAAGGGGTTTGCCCAAGGTCACACAGGGAGTAAAAGACCCCTTGCTTTTTCCACAATACCCTGCTTCTCTCACCTGATAACTCATGAATCTTAATAGTCAAAATAAAATACCAAAATATTACATTGTATAGATACATTTTATTTAGTTAGTGGCATCAGCAGAGGACAGGTATCTTGATAGATCATGCTTCAAGAGGTATGGGTTGACTTAAAATGGGCTTTTGGACCAAAATGGAATTTTCTAGGATTTGGGTTCTGAGATCATTCTGGGCAGTATCATAGGAAATCAGAATCCTGGTGTTTTTACAAAAAAAAAAAAGAAAAAGAAATTCCCTTCAAGATGGCAGATGGGGCAGGATATGCCAGTTTCTCCATAATTAATTACATCTCCTGAAGTATTGGTGGCAGTGCCTCTGCTTGCTTGTTGGCATCCTAGTCATAATCAACAGCTTTGGAGAGTTTCTTCCATTCTCCCAACCACTCCTCCAGCTACAGGAAGTGTGTGTGGGGGGATGGGGAGTGGGGAGAACAGAGCTTATGTTGGTTGTGCTGACTTTACAAAGAGCTGGCTGGGGCAGAGTGGAGCACTTATGATCTAATCAGGCTACAGAACAATTGCCAAATCTGACATTGTCACCACCTACATTTTCCAATTGTTCTCAGTTAGGGGGTGATTTATTTGTGACTTGCACAGGGCACCATGAACAAACCACTCCCAGAAGTTATTTCCATAGGCCTGGGCTGCAGGTGTACATGTGGTTGATCCCTTTAGCTTTATGTCCCAGGGAAGCTTGCAGGCCAATCCTTACCCTTACTGTCTCCAAGTGTGAGAAGCAGGGTGAGGGTTTTAGAAAGAGATGCCCTACATTTATACAATACCACAATATTCCCACATACATCATCCCTCTGAATCTTAAAATAACAATGAGATATTATGATTCTAATTTTATAGACTAGGAAGTGGAAACTCAGAAATTTAACATGTTTGAAGCATTGTACTAAGTATTAGGACTAGAACAAGGGTTAAGTACTGTATCATGGCCCTCTTTGGCAGTCAGGTGAATCCTAGGGACCTCTTATCAGAATTCTTTTAAAAATGCATAACTGAAGGAAATGTTAAATTTCAGTTAGAGATCAAGGAAACTTTAAATTTCATCTTTCCCCATTTGACCCCCTGAAATCTATCCATGGACTCCTTAGAGGTCCATAATATCAAGGTTAAGAGCTCTTAGACTAGACGCTAGGTTTATTGACTCCAATGCCCTATTTGCTACACAACACAACACTACAACAGCTAGAACTAACGTTAAGTTTTCAGTATGTGCCAGGTATTGTGCTGAGCACTGGAAATATGTGTGTGTGTTCATCCTTCATTGCTGAAGAAGACCATGCCATCAGAGAAATAATGACATGACTTGCACTTGACTTTGTTTTGAGTGAGGGAGGGCTGTGTAGGTCACCAGCTCATTTCTCCTCCAGAGCCATCTGAATCCAGTGACCAGATATTCATCAGGATGCCTGGACATGACCCAAGATGAGGCAGTTGGGGTTAAGTGACTTGCTCAAGGTCACACAGCTAGTGAGTGTCAAGTGTCTGAGGTGAGATTTGAACTCAGGTCCTCCTGACTCCTGCACTGGTGCTCTATCCGCTCCACCACCTAGCTGCCCATACTGGAAATACAAATATAAGCAAAAAGGAAGATAGTTTCTGCCCTCAAGGAGCTTGTTTTCTAATGGAGGAAGATAACATAAAAAGATTCTGCTGGGGTTGGTAGAGAAAGTTTGGAGAGTCAGGATTATACCCTGGAGAGGAATGAAGACATTGTTGGCCTGGGCATTTCCCTTAAAATGGAGGTTCAGGGAGGAACCAGCTATGAGGTGAGAGTACTTCCAATATGAGAAGTAGTCCAGGGCTAGAGCGTGTCTGCAGGGTAAAGAGGCTTCCATACTATGTACAGGTATAGTGCTTATAGACACTACATTTGTGTATGAGCAGCAGCCTAGGAAGTGGCTGTCTTCCATCTTCTTAAAATAATGCTGGAATAATCCACTAGCCTGTGCTGAATTGAGGCTTTCCTTCTGCCATTCAGAAATCCCTGTCACAACCTGAGCTCCCTCAATCAATAAAATAATGACTCATTTATTTAGCACTAAGAAGCACCCAGGTATAGTGGATAGAGAGCCAGGCTGTGGGTCAAGAAGACCTGGTTTCAAGTTCTGCTTCTGATCTGCTTTGGCTGGATGACCGTGGGCAAGTCCCTCAGAGTCAAAGTTGAAGAACAGACAATGACCTGCACTGGTGAAAGAAGCTTCCTTGCCTGGGAGCTCCCTATACCAATGAACTAACAGGTTCACTATCTATAGAGAAATGGAAACACATATTTATATTTGTCTGTATTTACATATTTCAAACATATGTGTGTATGTGTATATATAAAATATTGTCAGTATATTGCTAAATCTGACATTGTCGTCACCTACATTTTTCAATTTTATGTATAATATATACACATATGCATATGTGTATGTGTGTGTATGACATTTTTGAAACTTTACAACGCTCTATAAAAGTTGGCTATTATTCTAGAATTATATATGTATATTTGTGTATATACATATAAAATTTACATTTTCAGTTATATAAAATACATAATTACATTTTCAATTGCTTTATATAATAAAACATTTTGGAAACTTTACAGTGCTCTATAAAATTTGGGAGTATATATACATATCCTACATATGGGTGTTTGAATAGCCAGCTGTTTTAGAGCATTGGAAAGTTTCCAAAATGTTTTATTTAAGCCTCATGGCTATCCTATGAGGTAGATACTACTAGTATTATCCCCATTTTGCACAGATGAGGAAACTGAGATGCAGACAGGGAAACTGATTTGCTATGGTCATATCACTGGTATTATAGACTAGTTTCAAAATCAGGTCTCTCTGACTCCAAATTCAACATTGCATACAGCACACTAGAAATTCTCAAAATGTTTTTAGTCTCAGGACGCCTTTACACTCTTAAAAATAATTGAATACCCCAATGAGCTTCTATTTATGGAGTTTATATCTATTGATATTTACCATATTAGAAATAAAAATTTTAAATAATGAATTCATTTAAGAACTAAAAGAAGCCTATTACATGTTCATAATAAAATTTTCATGAGAAATAACTATATTTTCCAAAATAAAAAAATTAGCAAGAAGAATGGCATTGTTTTGCATATTTGCAAATCTCTTTAATGTCTGACTTAATAAAAGACAGCTGGATTCTCAGATTTGTTTCTCCATTTAATCTATTGCATTATCTATTACAATAAACTGTTTTATTTAAAGCATGGAAAAAAAATCCAGCCTTACACAGATGTATTGTTGGAAAAAGGAAAATATTTTAATAGGCAAATAACATCTTAGTATTATTATGAAAATAGTTTTGATTTTGCAAACCCCCTGAAAGGTAGAAAATGTGTCTCAGATATATATATGTACACACACATATTACTATTGATTTCCTCAGCTCACTGACAAGGAAACTGATTTTTTTTTGGTGGATCTATTGTGGGCTAAGCATAGTGTTTAGCACCGTGGGGGATATAGGTCCCTTCCCTAAAAGTCTTTGTTGAAGAGAGGAGACCTATGCCTAAACTGATAGAGAACCATACAAGGCAGTATATGTGCTAGATTATGTGGTACAGATTCTAAGTGTGTTAAATGGTTAGGAAAGAAAGAGGTCAATGTATGGCTGGGGAGACTGCATGGAAAAGGTGGTACTTGATGAGGCACTGTAGGATAGGTAGAATTTAGATGAGTAGAGAGAAAGGAAGCAAGCATTTTTGGCTGGACAAACAATAGAAGGAATGGCATAGAAGGAGAGGAGCCTGTCCTACTTAAATGCTGGGAGATTCTTTTGGAGAGTAATGAGAAATAGATTATATAGGTAGGGTGAGACCAGATTTAGAAAAGCCCTAAAAATGATAGGCTTTTAGGTTTTAAGTGTTAGGGCATAGGAAACCATGGTAGTTCTTGAGCAGGTTAATGTCATCATGAATTAAAGTTTTTTAAGTAAGATTAGCCTAGCAGCAGAGCCATGTATCACCCAAAAAGGAGGTGGGCCAGTCATACTGTGAGAGTGAGTAATAACAGATGGGAAGGCTTAGGGCTTTACTAGTATCCATGAAATATTAAAAAACAAGGAGAAAGATCTTTAATATGTTGGGTAGATTATCTGTAGACAATTTATGAAAGAACCATAGATAAGACCAACATGAATATAGAGGATTAAAAAAACTTAACCATCTGGTTCTGTGTTTTTAAGTATTCATGGTAACCAGGCAATTGGTTAGTTTCACTTCTGTTTATAAGTGTTATAGGTGGCATAATTATGGTTCTAATATGAATCTCCAGTTGTCCATTTTGTTAATAGGGAAACATGGGCTTTGTCGCTTCATAAATAAAAAATTATCTCCTTAGTTATTTAAAAGGCATGTAATACATTTTTAAGTTAATCCTAACTCACCCTAAACATGTATTCCTCTATGATCCTTGGCTGTGAGTAGGGAAAGAAAGCAGAGCCAGAGATATCGGAGCCAAATAATGTGTATGTTGGATGGAAAGCTGGAATGGAATCAGGCAAGGATGAAAACAGTGGTGCCCATTTTAAACTCTAGTTTGGGAATGGAAGAGTTCTCTTTTCCCTTAAAAAAAAAGTACAGAAATTTGTTTTGCTTGACTATGCATATTTGAACAAGAATTTTCTTTTTCTTTTTAAGGGAAGGGGAGGTGGGAGGAAGAGGTGAATTTTTGTTAATTAAAAAAAATTTGAAACAAACTGTTTTCTATCAATCGTTCAAAAATCTCCTACATTTAAAAAAAAAATCTACATTTCTGAATATATCCCTCTCCTTTCCACCTACTCTGAAAGCCATCCCTTTTAACAAAGAAGGAAGAAAGATAGGTTGGGGGAAACAAGGTGTTGTTCAGCAAAACCAATCAAACACACCAAGTCTGACAACCTATGCAGTGCTCCATTCCCATAGTCCACCATCTTTCTGCAGAAGCAAGGAGATTCATTTTCTCTTCCGGAAGCGATCTTAATAAATATCACTTTGGAAAAAAAAAACAGACCAACCATCCCAAAGACAAAATTTTTCTATACAAACTTAAGAAGAGGCTAAACCTTAGGGAAATATAAGAATTAATGATTTTAAAAATAGAAATACAAGCTGTTTCATTTACTTGTTTGAATAGTAGGGCCAGTTATAGAACATTAAAACATGTGGCAATTGCTGTAAAAAACCAAGAACAATAAGAAAACAAATCATATTTATTACTTAAAACAATAAATTATAAATCTCAATAGACCATAAAACTAATTAACAAGAAACAATAAATCTGAAGTCAGAAAACTAGAAACACCTTAAATATGCAACATCAGAAGAATGGTTAAATAAATTATGGTACATTAAGTAATAATAATCGTAGCCAATATTTATATAGCACTTACTGTGTGCCAGACACAACAACCCTAATAGGGGCCATTGCCGTTCTTGCTTAGTCATTTCTCAGCCGTGTCTGACTCTTGGTGATCCTATTTGGGGTTTTCTTGGCAAAGACACTGGACTACAGTGGTTTGCCATTTCCTTCTCCAAGTTATTTTACAGAGGCGGAAACTGAGGCAAACAGGGTTTAAGTGACTTGCCCAGGGTCACATAGCTAGTAAAATGTCTGAGGCCAGATTTGAATTCAGGAAGAGAAATATTCCTCACTCCAGGTCTAGCACTCTATCCACTGTGTCACCTAGCTGCCATGTTTCAAAGTGAAGTAATGATAAAGGTGGAAAAAGATATGAAGTGGAAGATGGAGACCTTGGGGAGAAATAAGAATGGGACAAAGATATTGGAATGGGAGGGAGATGTGGTGTGGCTTAGGCTTCAAGGTTACCAAGACAGAGTTGAAATGACCCTTATTCAAAGAGCTTTATGCTTTATGAGGGAAATGGCATGTACCCACAGAAGCAGATAAAAGTATATATACAAAATAGAAGGTAATTTGGAGCAAGGGAAGGCATTAACAGCTGGAGAGGATTAGAGGCTGGGATGTCTGAGCTTTAAAGGATACTAGGGATTATTCTAAGAGGTAGAAGTAAGGACATTTCATTCCAGACTGAGAACAGTCTGTACAAAGACATGGAGATGAGACATGGGGCTGTTATTTGTGAGGGACAGCAAGTTGGTATAGAATTCATGAAGAATAGTAATACCTAATAAATCTAGAAAGATAAGATAGAGCCAGAATGTGAAGGGTTTTAAATACCAAATAAAGGAATTTGTTTTTGGCTCTAGAGATAATGGGGAACCACTAGAACTCCTTGAGGGGAAAAAAATGCCTTTAGGAATATCACTTTGATAGATATGTTGAAGATGTATTCATTTTTTAATGGTATTTTATTTTTTTCAATTGCAGGTAACATCCTTTTTTTTTTTTAAGATTTTAAGTTTCAAATTTTTTTCCCTCCCCTTCTTCCCTCCCCAAGACATTAAGTTATTTGATATAGGTTACATGTATATGTACAATCATGTAAAACCTATTTCCATATTAGTCATATTATGCAAGAAAAAACAGAACAAAAGCAACAACCTCCACCTCCCCCCCAAAATCAAGAAATTGAAAATAGTATGCTTTGACCTGCATTTAAACTCCGTCATTCTCTCTCTGGATATGGATAGTATTTTCCATCACGAGTTTTTTGGAATTGTCTTGGATCATCATATTGTTGATGAGAGTTAAGTCAATCATAGTTGATCATCATACAATGTTGCTGTAACTCTGTACAAAGTTCTCCTGGTTCTGCTTACTTCACTCAGTATCAGTTCATGTAAATCTTTCCAGGTTTTTCTGAAATTTGCGAGCTCACCATTTCTTTTAACACAATAGTATTCCATCACAATCACATACCCCAACTTGTTTATCTGTTCCCCAATTGATGGGCATCCCTTTAATTTCCAATTTTTTACCACCACAAAAAAGAACTGCTATAAATATTTTTGTACATGTAGATCTTTCCCCCTTTTTTATGATCTCTTTGGGATACAGCTCTCATAGTGGGATTGCTAGATCAAAGGGTATGTGCAGTTTGATTACCCTTTGGACTTAATTCCAAATTACTCTCCAGAATGGTTAGATCAGTTCACAACCCCACCATCAGTGCATGTGTCCAATTTCCACACATCTCCAACATTTATTATTTTCCTTTTCTGTCATATTAGTCAATTTGATAAGTATGAGGTGGTACCTCAGAGTTGTTTTAATGTGGATTTCTCTAGTTAATAGTGATTTAGAGCATTTTTCATATGACTATAGATAGCTTTGATTTTTAAGATGTAATAAAGGGGAAAAAATCATGAGGCAGGGAGACCAGTAATTAGGAGTCCATTGCAATAGTCCAGACTAGAGGTAATGTGAACCTGAACTAAGGTGGAAATGTGTGAGTGGAGAGGGAGAGGCAGATGAAAGCAATATCGTGAGGTAGAATAAAAATGAATGAATGAAAAAAACATTTATTAAGGCTTACCATGTCCTAGTCTCTCTGTTAATAAGCAAAAAAGATAGAAGTACAGAAGTGTGACTGTCCTAACCCTCTCAAAGCTTCCATTTCTTCATTTAAAATTTTAATTTGAAATGAAACACCACAATAGGAAAAAAAAGTAGAGCATAAGAGACAATTGTATGGGAAATGAATCTCAATTCCATGCATCTTGCCTTTTTAAAAATACATAATATTACAGTGCTTTCAAAGCTGTCCTCTGTCTCTGTGCCTCATTCTAAATTTGCTTATGCCGTGCCTTTAAATTTTTTTTCAATTCCCCCCCCTTACTTTGTCTATTTTGGGGGCTTCACTATTGCTAGCTCCCCTCTTTTCCCTCAAATCTCTGTCCCGGTTTAAAAACGAAAACCTTATAACAAATAAATATAGTCAAGGAAAACAAATCCACATAGTCTCATGCCCCAAAATGTATGTCTCTTTCTGAAAGAACAGGGGAACACTACACATTTAGGGAGTGGTGGCCAGAGCTGGGTGTTTTGGGCTAGGAAGTCACCGGGGTGGTGAGTGGAACAATGGGGGAGCCAGTTGACACACCCTTTCCAGAGGCAGTGATAGTTTTATTTTGAATACTGTTCCCAGAGCAAAACGTGGAAGCAGATGGGGTGCAGACATCTGGGACTGGAAAACGATCAGGGTGAAACAGCATGGCCAGGGCCGAGTCTTCAACTTCAAACAGAATTTGCATTTGAAATGTTTAAGAATTCATAGGTCATCTCAGTGACATTCAAATGATATTTCTGCAAATTGTAAACAGAATTTGACAATTTATGGACCTGAAAAGCAATAGGTTTAGCCAGTTGCTTATGTGGCTCCTAGTCCTTCCCTTCCTGGATTTCAGAGTACTCTAAGGAAGGAGTAAGGCACCTTCTCTTTATAATGTAATTCTCCTTCCTTGGTCCTGTGGCGCTCCATGTTTTGGGTCAACAACTGCGTTCCTTAAGTCCTCTCCATTTTTGGAAGACCATCTCCACTTCAGACTCCTTCCCACCTCCTTTTATCCTTCCCTTTTATCTGCTATCCATTGCTCAAATTTAACTTTAGCCAGGTTATACCCTTGGGATCAAGGATGGGATGGTGGAAGGGGTAGGTCCCCATTAATGTCAAGAGAATGTTAAGAATTCAGATCTAGACATTCAATAAGCTACTGGGGGCTGCTGAAATGTTGATGAATAGGGAAATGGATGCCTGGCAGGGCACTTTTATATGGAGACTGTCTTTATGTGGCTTCCTCTTCACCCATGCTGCCTATCTTCTATCGAGTTGTCAGAAATTCATATGTGATAACTCTATCCACCAGAGTCCCTCTTCATCACCTGCAGGTTCATGAACCTAAAAATATTGCTGCCTCTCAGGCTAGCAACCCAAGAAAGAGACGATTGGGATTATTGAGGCCCAGAGACCATCCAAAACCAGAACATACTGGGTTAGAATTAGATTCTTCATTATGGCTTTTGTCTTTACCGAGAATTTTTGGAGGCAGCTAGGTAATTCAGTGGATGAAGTACTGGGCCTGGAGTCGGGAGGATCTGAGTTCAGCTGTAGCCTCAGACACATACTAGCTGTGTGACCTCGAATAAATCACTTAATCTCTATTTGCCTTAATCCCCTGGAGAAGGAAATGTCAAACCACTTCAGTATCTCTGCAAAGAAAATCCAATGGTCCATTGGGGTCATGCAACAAGATCTCTTTGTTCTTTAGAATCTTTTTATAATACTGCTAGATTCTGTTTTTTGTCTTGGCCTATATTTGGACTCAAGGGTATGCTGGTAAATATTTAACAACTGCCTCTCTGCAAAAAAAAGTACACACTATATACTTTTAAGATTAATCTGTAGTTAACATTTTCTTCATCACTTTCTTGAGTCTAGATAATAAGAAACAAAAAATCAAGCCCTGTTTGATATATTTGCCTTTCAAGTTTTAAATACTCACACTGAAAATTTAACAATGAGGTCTTCAGTTGGCTCCAGCATACCATAAAGAAAGATGGAATGGAAGGCAGTGTGGCACAGTGGAAGGAGCATTGGATTTTGAATGCGATGACTTAGGTTTGATGGGCTTGGCTACTTTCTCCCTGGATTACCTTAGGAAACTCACACATAAATGATAATAATTGTATCTTTGGGCCTAGAATTTCTTATCTGCAAAAGGAAGCAGCTGAGTCATAGGCTATCACTAAAATCCCTGACACAGAATACCAGAGTTGGCAAAGACCTCAGTGGCCATACATACATCAGCCTATGTTCTGAAAAGATATGGCTCCAAAATGACAGGGCCTACCAGGATCATTAGGGTTTATAGTTCCACAGGATCTTAGTCCAGATTTTTAATTTTACAAATGAAGGAAACTCACCCAGGTTTGCACAAGGCAGGGAAGAGAAGTAATATGCCTGTACATAACACTTAATATCTGCCAGGCACAGTGCTAAGTGCTTTACAAATATTATCACATTTAATCCTCACACTAACCTTTTGGGGTAGGTGCTATTTAATCCCCATTTTACAGTTGAAGAAATTGAGGTAGACAGAGATTAAGTGACTTACCTAGGTTTACACAGCTAATAACAGAGGCTGAATCTGAACTCCTATCTTCCTGACTTTTGGTCCAGCAGTCCAGATCCACTATACCACCTACCTGCACCTAAGTATGGCACAAGTGCTAAGTATCAGAGTCTGGATTTGAACACAGGTTCCCTGACTTTAAATACAATGCCTTGTGAGATATGTTTAAATCAACAAGTATTTACTGAGTAGTCACTAAATACCTAGTGCTGTTTTTTTTTTAATTGATTCTCCATTTTTGACGTCACATTTTTTTCCCAGTGTACCCCCTCCCCAGCAAGCCTTTCCTTGTAACAAAAACTTATCAAGCTGGTCAGTGTCTGTGGCTTCCCACACCCATAGTACTAGCACCTCTTCCAAGAAAGCAGGGAGATCAGAGCGCTGTTTTCATAGATAAATAACATAGCTCCTATTATCTACAACTCAGCAAGTAACAAGAATGTTCTTCTGTGCCAATGAAGGTATACTCTTGAGTAGAGTATGATTTATGACTTATTCTATTAGTAGCTACAGATTTGCACTGGTCTTTCCAGGCTCTTTCACCTGGTGCTTCCCTCAGCCAATAGCCTACATTCACAAAAGAGACAGTTGGGGTTTAAGGTCAGTGGCCTTGAAAAACATAAAGCCCTCTAGTTTACAGGGGAAGCAAACCTATGTCCTTGGCATCCCAGTTCTATGATCTAATCAGCTGAGCCAACCAACCACAGACAATGGAGGTCCGGGGATAGAGACTGGAGGACATTCAGGGGCGGGGGTGGAAACCAGGGTGAAAGAAAAGATATGACTCAGTTAAGAACAAAGACACTGGGATGGGAGAAACATCAATTATATTTGAGCAGGATGTCTCCAGGTGCTAAGGAAGTGCTTACTCCCTAGAGTAAAGGCTTAATTAACACGAGGTACCAATCCTGGAAGGATGACAGGTGGGAGGCATTAAAGACCAGATTTGGTCCAAGAAAATGTTTTTCTTTGGGTGGAAAACAGTGATGTGAGGAGCAGTCTAAGCCTTGGGAAGGGATCCTGTGTCAGCCGCCTCCTCCTCAAGTTTCATGTTAGGTTTTTATCATTCATCTTAATCACACAATTGACCAAAAGGTTCAAAGAATACAAAATCCCACTTTGTTGAAAATTTAAAGAAAAATTTTTTTTTCATTCACTACAAGAAATTACATCTTTAAAAGACTCTCTAGCAAGGTATTTCCTTGCTGCATATATTGAGATGAAAGAATATTCATAGGTGGCTATGATAAAAGATATAAAATGTAATAAGATCTTCTGATTATTAATAGCAGTCAAAGCATGAACCAGAGGTACTGAGTTGAGATGTCAACTGTAAGCAGGACTGCTCCAAAGCTAATGTGTTGTTTAATTATATTCTTTTTTTAGAAGCAAGTTATGTTTTAAATTCCTAATTTCAAATATAATCACCTTTTCCTCTTCTTTGTATATGAAAATGAATGTATTTACTGGCCGTGGTCCCATTCAGAATAACAAAAGATAAAAACAGTATTTTGAAATATCTAGTATACAAGGATTCCCAGTAAATGGTGAGGTCCTCACCATTATATATCTGTGACCATTATGTATATGTGAAGTATATATTTGATATAGTACTATAATTATGTACTATAATATATAATTATATATAAAATGTATTATATTGCATAATATAATGTATATTATGCAATATAATATACATTGTAATATTTGATGGAACATTACAGAACTTTCTAATGAAGATTCACAACTATTCAAAAGAGCCATCATAATGGCATAAAAGTGTGGGGAGGGATAAAACTACGTTGAGTTGCACAGAACTGGATTAGTTGCATTGAACATCCCTTTAATACATAGAGGGCTGCATGAAGTATAATATGGGTTAGTTCCAGGGTTGGGAAGGTAAGGAACTTAGGTGTTGTGGGGAGAGAAATAAGAGGAGTGAATTAGGAAATTGTTTTTACAGAATATGTGGTTGTTTCTTTCTTATCTTTCCATCAATGTCCTTGAATATGGAAGTTTCTTTGTCTTAAAAGAAGCTTCTTCGCTTTAGCTTACAAATACTCCACTCATTCCCTTTCTATCCAAACAGGACTGGCCACTGCCCCCTAAAAAAGTCTCATACTGCTTCCTGATTTCCCCTCTGTGTCTGCACTCATACCATTCCCTACAACGGGGTTCAAATCCCATTTCTCCCTCAGCTATGTGACCTCTATGGGCCTCAGTTCCCTTATCTGTATAAGGGGATTGTACTGATGGCAGCTGTAAATCTTGGATGCATTTATATTATTGCTATTTTGTCCTTTCTCTTCACAAGGACTTGTTAATGTCATTCCATATCTATCTGCATAAAGGAATGATATGGTACATAATATATCTTTGGATGTAATTAGCCACCTGATGGGGGCATGGACCTCAGGCTTTAGATCCATAGTCTAGAAAATTACAAGGATAGAAACTTGTATGTGTCTAAGTAGGTGGTGGAGGAGGATGTAGGGTGACAGCAGAAGGGTGCTGACTATGGCAGCAGCAGATCTGAGTTTCACTCCTCTTTCTATCACTTATCTCTATGCAATATTGAGAAAGTCATTCATCTCTCTGAATCAACAATTTCTTTATTTGTAAAATGGAAGGGATGGGGTGTATTTAAATGGACTCTAGGGTCCCTATCAACTCTGAATCTATGAGCCTGCAAAATTATTTGAAGTTAAGAGGGTGTTCTAGAATTTTTTAAAATGTTGAGATTGGAAAAGAAAACCAAGAGAAATAATATATCCCTTCCTGCCTTACCATCCATTTTCCTTTTTCTTATTTCAAATACTGGCTACCATCCACAGTTGCAAGCAAAGCCTCTTCTTTTTTTTTAAAGTAACTATTTTCAACTAATAGCCATTTATTTTCTCTTTTATTGCTGTTCACTTGTTTCAGTTGTGTACGGTTCTTCATGACCCCATTTGGGGTTTTCTTGGCAAAGATTCAGGAATGGTTTGCCACTTCCTTCTCTATCTCATTTTACAGATAAGGAAACTGAGGCAAACAGGGTTAAGTGACTTGCCTAGGATCACACAACTAGTAAGCATGTGAGGCTAGATTTGAGCTCACGTCTTCCTGACTCTAGCCTAGCACTCTATCCACTATATCACCTAACTGTCCCTTCTTTTTCTCCTATCCTGCCCAGCTGGGAGAAGAAAAAACTTTTAGAAAAATGGGAATAGTCAAGGAAAACAAATTCATGAAATGGTTTGTCCAAAATAAAAATTGCACCTTGAGGCCATCACCTCTCTCCCTGGAGGTCGGTAATTGATGATAATCATTATTAGTCCCCTAGAATCAATCAACCAGTAAGTATTTTATTAAATAGCTATAATTTTTCTGTCCCTGTCCTAGACTCTGGAGATAGAAGTGCAAAGAACACAGTCCTACTCATCTATAATAAGCTTACATTGTTGTTAGCCATTGCACTGATCAAGGTTCTTAGCTTTCAAAGTTGTTTAACTCTACAACAGTATTGCTATTGTATGAACTCTTCTGGTTCTACACACTTCACTCTATACCAACTCCTACAAAGCTCAGATTTCTCTGAAACCATCCCCTTAATCATTTCTTATAGCACAATATTGTTGTTCCATTGCATTCATATACTGTAGTTCTCAATACCATAAATCCCAAATCAATGAGTACCCCCTTAGTTTCTAGTTCTTTTTCATTTCAAAAATTGTTCTAAATAAAAATATTTTTAAAATTAAGTTTCATTATTTAAAAAAGACATCTTGAACGGGAACATCTTCCCCAGACGTCTTTTGATCTCTGAGATATAAACCTAGTTACCATATCAGCTGAGTCAAAAGATGCCCACAGTTTAGTCACTTTGGGGATGTTGCTCAAAATTGGCTTTCCAGAATGGTTGAATCAATTCACAGCTCCACCAAAAGTACATCAGAGTGCCTGTTTTTTCCCCACAGCTCCTTCCACATTTATCATTTTCTTTTCTTGTCATTTTTGCCAATCTTATGGATACAGGGTGGATCCCAACAGAGGACCTTAGGAGAGGCTTTAAAAACAATCAATTTCACTTCTCATTCCTTTATTAGGAAACACTTTCATATAATGCTGCATGTACTTTGTCCATGCCAGAGTAGATGATGTTAATTTAAAGGTGTAACAGGTAGCACTACTACTCAGTTCCCTTGAAATGTCACTGAATTCTACTGCCTAGACAGCCCTACCATCCAAAATAAATGTTTACTGAATGGAATTCTTTGCCATGCTGGCTGGAATTTGTGAAAAATATTTGCATAACACCTTTATAGAGTGAGTGTTAACTAGACTTATTTCATTTTTAAAATTCACCTCCAAGCTATTAAAGAAGTCTCCACAGTCTGTAGAGAAGTTAGAGGATAATCTGCATTAGGCAGAATGAGCTGGCCAATATATTGTCCCATTAAAAAAAAAGATATCTTTAAAGACAAGTATTACAAGCATATCATTAATCAATCAATAGGCATTTATAAAGTGCATATAATATGTCAGACAGAATGCTAAACACTAGGGATGCAAAGGAAGAACTCTCGAGGAGCCTAGATTCACATGAAGAAAACAACATGTATACACCAAGTAGATACAAGGCAAGAGTGTGCTGGAACCAGCTCTCACCTGTGTAAGCTGATTGTCAAATTTTCAGTATGAATTTCAGCAATTGATACAAATCAGCACTGGTTCAATCCCTGTTGTTAAACATCTTCTAATACGCCTTGTATTACTCTATAACCATCCCTTCAGCTCATCAGGAGTGCAATCAAAGTCTCAGGGAATTAAGGTAGGCTAATAATAGTAATAACTTGAATGTACTTGGTATTTTAAGGTTTACAAAGTGTTTTACATCCACTACCTTATTTGAGCCTGTGATACAGAGTACCTTTAGAGGAGAAGACACTGGGAGTTGGGGTTTGGAGGTGGAATGGAAAGATCTTCTATAGAAGGAGGTAGATGCTTGAACTGGATCTTGAAGGAAACCAGGGAATGAACCTTAGACAAAGGTGAGGAGAGAGTGCATTCCAGACATGTTGTTCAGTCATAAAATTTTGTTGTTCATTTTTCAGTTGTATCCATCTCTCTTCATGACCCCATTTGGGGTTTTCTTGGCAAAGACACTGGAATGGCTTGCCATTTCCTTTTTCAGTTAGTTCATTTTACAGATGAGGAAATTGAAGCAAACAGGATTAAGTGACTTTTCCAGGATCACGCAGCTAGTAGATGTCTGAGGTCATATTTGAACTTAGATCTTCCAGACTCCAGCGTGATCACTCTATCCACTGTGCCACTATAGAGTGACTGGGTAAATTCAGGCATGGGACAAGGCACAAATCTTAATAGATAAGGTTTGAAAATTGAACCTCACTGGGTGTTGCTGACTATTGGAGGCTTTAATCCTTTGATCTAGTACATGATTCTACTTATCACAAAATAAACATCTGTAAGTTATAAGAAATCAATCAATCAATCAACACTTACAGACCAGAAAATATTCCTTTTTGATATACACTAAATTTAATGTGGTAATCTTAACACTGTCTTGCTTGTCAGTTTCCTTCTATGAAACACTTCTCTGGCTTCTTCTGTGTGTTTTTTAAATGTTTCATTCACATTCTTTTCTTCCCCTGTCCCCCATCCATTTCTCTCTCTCTCTCTATCTCATTACTATCACTACCCTCCCCCCCACCTTTTGCCATTCCCCATTCCATCCCTTATAACGAAAATAGAGCCAAGCAAAACAAAATTGTATCGTAATGGAAAGATCTGAAAATCTATCTCACTCTATACCTGAATTCCATCCATCATCTCTCTACCAAGAGGTGGAGATCCATTATTGATCTTCTGGAGTCAGGACTGATCATTGCACTGATTAGAGATGAAAGTCTTTCAAAATTCTTTTCCTTTACAATATTGTCTTCATTGAATAAAATACTTCTCTTGGTTCTACTTACTTTACCCTATTTCGGTTTGCTTTAAATTTTTCTTCCTGGTATAGACTTCCCTATTCATTTCTGTAGAAATTAAAGAAAAATTTTTAGGAATTCATCTTAGCAGGAGTTCTAGCTTCTGATAGCTTTAACTAAGTGAAAGTCAGGCTGGCAAGAGTTGGAAAAAGCATTGGCTGTGAAGAGTGAGCTTCAAATCCTTCCTTTGATGTTTACTAACTTTGTGACCTTAGAAAGACCTTCTCTGGGCCTCAGTTTTCTCACCTGTAAAAAAAAAAAAAAAAAAAAAAGAAAGGAGGTTGGACTTGATGTCCTCTAAATGAAAACAGTTAAAAACCAAATCACGTAGAAAATTTGTACCTATTGTTCCCTACCTCTCAGTGTGCTTGTGAGGCCCCTTGGAGCCATGGTGCATGCTGTTCTCCTGGTTCTGCTTACTTCAGTTGCCTGCTAACATTTCCATAGGGTTTGTTGGGACTGGGGAGGGCCTGCTGAGCTATCTGTGCGGGTTTCCTAGCATATGGAGCGCAGAGGGAATGCCACCAGATCCCAGAAGGGCAGCAAAAAGGCTGACTGATGGGATTGTTGTGGCATTTCGATTTCTCTGATGCTGGAGAGGGCCTGGCTAGAGGCCTACTGCATATTTTCTAGAGTGTGTTCCTGGAATGTCCACATGACTGCAGGCTGCCTGTCAGAGGAGAGCAGAGCCAGCACCATTACAATGGATTAGGATTGAGCAAAGCACTTATTGCCCTTGGGTTGTTAAGCAAGTTTGGCTGCCTAGTAAAATCTTCCATGATGATATAATTAATCAAGTGAAAGCAGGCTATGTCTTATCGGAACCATTCTCCATTGTTAAGTAAAGCAAGCTGCCTAACAGATATAATTTCATTCATCCTTGTTAATGTAGGCCTGCCTAAAGAGACAGCCAAAGACTGAAAGCTGGGCTCAGATTCTATTTTCACTGGTGTAGACAATTATACAGACAACTGGAAGGGGTCTCTGAGGGCATCTGGTCCAACCTTCCTCCGCCTTCTTACCTCCATCCCTTCAATTTACAGATGGGGAACTAGAACCTGGACAACTTAAAGTAACTTGCCCAAGATCACACAGATGATATGAGAGGCAGGATTTAAACCCAGATCATCCAGTGCAAGAATGAGGCCTCTTTCCATTCCATTTCATTCAATTCAATAAACATTTATGAAGTACCTACTTCATGTCAGGTATTGTTCTAAGTTGTGAGGATACAAAAAAAGAAAAAGAAAAACAGTTCCTACTCCCAAGGAGCTTACAGCCTAATGGGGAAATATGCCATACCAGAAGAGGCTGGAAAAGGGTTAGGGGTGTGCCCAGCACAAATGTCATTTTATTACTTGACTGAAGTAGGGCTATCTAGTTCTTTCAGCTTACAAATTATGCATCAGTTAATCAACAAACAGCCAAACAAGGGACAGAGGTGATTATAAAAGATATAATAGATAAAAATAGATTATTTCAATTTCATTAAATTAAAAAACTTTTACATGAGCAAAATTAATGCAGGCAGAATAAGAAGCATTGACTGAGGAAAAGAAAAGATCTTGTTAATATGAGAGGGTTCTGATTTCCAATATAGATAATTAATAACCCCTTCTCAATAGATGTTATCAAAGATATAAACAATTGTAAAAAGAAGTGAAAAATATTAACCCTATGAAAGAATTCTTGAAATCACTAATAAGACAAATGAAAATCAAAATATTTTGAAGTTTTACCTCAAAACTTGGCAAAGAGGTAAAAGGATGGTAATAGTGTTGGAAAGGTTGTAGGAAAATGGGCACAGCAAAATGCTATTGATGAAGCTGTGAATTGATCCAACTTTACTTGCAAACAATTTGAAATTACATGAAGAAAGTGACTAAAATGGCATACCCTTTTATCCAAGATATCTCACTGCCAGGCAAGTTCCAAGGAGGTCAGTGATAGAAAGGCAGTCCACATAGATTTAAATATATACATATATATACTGATATAGAAAGAAAAAAGGAGAACCAGGAAAACAATATGCACAATGAATATACCTATGTAAGTGGAAACAACAACAAAACAAATAAAACTGAATGTTGCAAAATTATCATGGCCAAGTATGACCCAAACAAAGAGGTGAGAAAAAAAAAACTCCCTCCATTTGTTTAAGTAGGTTGGAGACTATGGGTATGGAGCACTACCTACAGTGTCAGAATTTTTGACTGTGTTGGTTAGCTTTGATGAATTGGGTTTTTTCCACTTTAAAAAAAAACAAATAAAGGATAGTTCTCTCTAGGACAGAAGGGTGCAAAGAGAAATCCTGGAAAATGTAGGTGATATAAGATCAAAATATTTCAATGAAAATTTATTCTAAAAAAATTCACAAAAATCTCAGAATACTCAATTATCTGGCCTGACCACAGGGAAATAAAGACAGACAGATTCTGCCCTCAAGAGGCTTACCTTCAATGAGGAGGAGAGGGAATAATGTATAAGTAAATGCAAAATACATAATAGATACAAGATTGTTTGGAGGTGAGGGCAGCAGTGTCTGCAGAATGGGGTGATCAGGAAAGGTATCCGGTAGCAGATAACTTTTAAACTGAGCTTTGAGGGAAGATTATTTTTCCCAAACTCTGAGACACTGTCCAACATAGAAGTTTCTGGTATGCTAATGATTGTGCCTTCCCATTTGACAATAGAGACAAAAAGATGGATGCAAAATTGATACCAGCTGCACGAGTTTTGCATTGTGTATGGATGGGGCAATTTGAACTTGTCAGCATGGAGGAAACTATAAATATCCACAGATTGTTTACCCAGGCTGCCATCGGATTCCGCTGCCAACATGGCCTATTGTCTAGAGCTGTGTTGATTGATGGAACAAAAGAATATACCACTGTTACCCGTTTGTGTCATTTCTTGATATGATGACTTTGGGTCCACTCGTATTGACCCATCTCTAGACAATAGGGTTTTGCACAAATTGGAGCAACGTGAAAGGAGTCAGAAGAGTTAGTAGTGACAGATGGAGTAATGAGGAGATGGAAAAGGAAAAACAAAAAGCAAAGGAAAACTACAAAGATATGTCAAAGGCAGGGCAACAATGATCTAAGGGCTTATGCAGGGAGGAGGTGGAGAACAGATATACCAAAAGGGTCAAAGGAGAGTGAGGAAATGGGAGAAGTAGGACTTTTTAAACTCATTTTGCTTTAATGCCCTCTTATCAAATTCAACTTCCTAATCTAGGTCTTCTAGACCAGTGTATTCTAACTCTTTTCATATGCAAAGCCATTCTAGATTCCTAATTTTTCCAGGATACATGGGGACTGTATCCACAGAACAAATTTTATGACTGATGAGGAGTGAGTATAGATAATGAAAAGAGAAGTAGAGAGGGGGAGAGAAAATATGATTTCAGAGATAAAGGGAAAAAAGAAAAAGAGGAATGAGTGGGAAGGGCAAAAGGAAAAAAAGAAGGAAAACAAAGAGCAATGGAAAAGATGGGAAAGATTTTTTAAAAAAAGAAGGCTGGGAATGTGGGATTTTGTTCTGCTTGACTATGCATATTTGTTACAAGGGCTTTGTTTTTCTTTTCTTTTTTTTCTCTCCTCCCTCAGGTTGGGAGGATCAGAGAAGATAGGGATTTTTTAAAAAAAAGAATAAAAGTAATTAAGAAATGAGAGTTGGAGCATCTTATTTTTTTAAATGCAGAAAAGAAAATAATCTAGAGAGAAGCACAAACAAGACAGCTATAGGCTAAATTTATTATAAGAAATGTAGAATCATTTGCAGTTTTGGATACAATCCTCTTTTTCTGCTATACTATGTAATATGGGTAGATTCATTTTACTTGGTATTTGCTAAATTAAGAACAAATAATTTTAAAAAGAAAAAAATATGCTGGAAACCTCTTCTATGCTTAGCTGAGTAAATAGTTCGCCACCACTGGACTGGTAAAGAGTTTGCCACTTGCTTCCTCTTGACAGCAGGGATTGGTTGGCTAACACTTGGAGTTGATTTCCTTCCAAGTGTGGCTAAGTTTCACCTTTCTCCTTCCTCCCTGCTTGCACGCTCTCCTCTTCTGCTTTAACTGATGAATAATAATGGATCTGGGAGACTTATCTGAAGAGTTACTTCTACTCCCACTCCAAGGCATTTCAGAGTTAGGGATTCTAGTTATCCAGAATGCTTCTTAATTATTTTACTTCAGAGAAAACAAAAGGACATCATTGATGGTACTTACATTAAGAACTCACCAGAAAAGTTTCTAAAGTTACTCAAATGTTCATATTTTTTGACCCCAAGATCTCACAACTAGGTACACACCTTAAAGAGGTCAACGACAGAAGTATCCCGTAGATAACGAAATTATTTATAGCAACACTTTTTGTGGCATCAAAAAACTAGAAACAAAGTTGATACCTATCGCATGGGGATTAGCTGAACAAATTGTTGTGTACAGATGTAACTGAATATACTCTAAGAAAGGATCCATATAGGAAATTTAGAGAAATCTGGCAAAGGCAAACTGATGCAGAATGAAGTAATCAGAACTAGGAAAATAACATACAAAACAACTGCAGTAATATAACTGAAAAATACAACAAAAGGTCATTGAACTCAGATTAAATAGTGACCAATGTAAACAAGATAGTTAGCAGTTTCCTTAAACCACCTGACAGTAAGAGCTGAATGTCATTACCAAATTGACCGTATAACAGAGTTTTTTAAAATAATATTTTATTTTATTCTAATTTCATGTGAAAACAACCTTCATTTTTAAAAATTTTGAGTTCTAAATTTTCTCCCACCCTGTTCCCCTTCTCTGAGACAGTAAACAATTTGATATATATGTGTAATCATGTAAAACATATTTTCATTACTCATGTGAAAGAAACAGACCAAAACAACAAGAAAAACTAGAGAAAAATAAAGATAGCATGCTTTGATCTTATTCAGACTCCATCAATTCTTTCTCTGGAGGTGGATAATATTTTTTATCATGAGTCTTTTCAGATTGTCTTGGATCATTGTTGAGAATGGCTAAATAGAGCTGGTCATGCAACATACAATAATACTGCATATAACAAAGTGTTAAGAAATTCTTTAGTCACCCTGATGGTATCATAGAGAATTGGCCATGGGATGAAAGAAATGATGCATGCACCACAGCTGAATACTGCTTTTAAATGGCCACAACCAACCCCTGGAAGTTCCCAATGTCCCATCACTTACTCTTCACCCCATGACCAACATCCCATAATCCTTTCAGGTTGAATGAAGAACTTCACAGTTTGTGGTCAAGTTGTTCAAGGAACTCCTATTTCTATTATCAGTTGTTTGGGAAAATTACCAATGTCGCTTTTATACTTATATTCAATTAATCAATCAATAAGCATCTGCCACGCACTGTAGACCAAGAGAAAAATGAAAAAGTCCCCACCTTCAAGGAATTTGCAAACTGGTAAGAGAAACAACATATACACATATAAGTAAAGACAAAACACATGATAAGTAAATAATGTAGTTTTTTTGTGGGGAAGCGCTGGCACCTAAGGTAGGAACTTGGGAATCAGAAAATGACTTGGGTAACACCTGACATTCACACTAAGCCAAAGGACAAATCTTTCTCCTTTAGATAGAGCTAGAGAAATAGTCTAAGAATACTGGAATATTACATAAGACTGATGCCATAATGGTGCATGGACTGTTGTTTGATTTTCCTTAACTGTTTTTCTGTATTGCTTTGGGGACGGGGATAGATGTAATACATCAGAAAATGGCTATGATGTGAAAATAAGGCATCACCAAATAAAAATAATTAGGCCACTGAACAACTTAGATTATGGATGCTCAGAAAAATAAATTTAGAAACAGACACACATATCCAGCTCTACAGAAGAGTGAGGCTCAGAGGTTGGTATGCAGACAAAAGAACCCTGAACTGAGAAGTCACAAGACTCTAGTCTTCAGTGCCTATCACTTGCTTTTTTGTTTTGTAATGCTGTTCAGGATTTCATTAGTGTAGGGAATGTCAGGTGAGGAGCCTATGCAGATGTCCTGTAACTTTAAGTTTTAAAGAGTTACATGAGAGATCATACAAATTGCCCAGAGTCAGACATGTAGTTGGTATCACAGGGAGGACTTGAATGCAGGTCTTTTGAACTCCACTATTCAAGGCTGCTGCTCAGGATAGTAGGAATAATTGTATTCTCAGTATAGGATGAAATGTATAGGATATATCTGGTAATATTTAGAGTGCTATACAAACATAGGGTGTTATTACTGTTGCGTGTTCACTGTAGGTAAATACAGAATTCACTTACAGGTCTCATAACCTTTTGACTGTAATAATGTTCAATCATTTTTCAGGCATGTCCGACTCTTGCAACCCCATATGGGACTTATTTGGCAAAGATACTGGAGTGGTTTGCCATTTCCTTCTCTAGTTTATTTTACAGATGAGGAAATTGAGGCAAATGGGGTTCAGTGTTTTGCCCAGGGTCACACAGCTAGTAAGTGTCTGAGGCCAGATTTGAAGTCAGAAAGATGTTTTACTGGTTATTACTACTCTTACATACTATTATTACTGGTTGTAATAATAGCTAGAAAGTGTCTGAGGTGGGATTCAAACTCAGGTCCTCGCAAGTCTAAGGCCATCATTGTAATCTTTACACCACCTAAGCTCAGTACCATTTGGTAAAGCCCATCCCCCTTCCCTAGGAACCCAGACATTCTTTCTTTCTATCTTTTGGCTTGGTGAGGGTCACTCACTCAGCTTGTTGACCATTAAAGAAAGCAAACAAGTTTCAAGGAAGGAAAGTCAGTCCCTGCTAGCTATTTTCCCTCTGTAAATATAGCCCAGATAGCACACTCTCCCCTCCCCCAAGAGCAGTGGGTCTAGACATATGCTTATTTCCTATGTAACATAGGCTAAGGGGCTTCTTTCTGAAATGTTTGCTTGGGAATCCAGGCTTTAATCATAAACAACTAGTCCAGCATGTTTACTCAGAGGAGACTTCAGCATAAATACCTTAAATCATCTTTAAAGTGTTATTCTGTTCTAAGATACATCATCACTACATACCACTGCCACATCTGTTCTTCTGTTTGCCTTTCCTGCCCTCCCTCATCTCTCACTCTAGACATCTGCTCTCCCTTAGACCCGCCTTATGCCCATCCTCCTGGGCATGTCAGTTTGTCGAGAGGTCAGAAGCTCCAATTATTCCCCTAGGAGTACACAGGTCAAGCTATTTCCTTGGCAAGCGCTGAACATTGTTAGACCCTACTAAAAGCTGTCAGAACCGATTTGTAAGGTGCTGGCATTTTTCATTAGAAACTTCTTAGTAGAGAAATCAGATGGAGACAAAAGATTGGCATTAATCTAATCTCTCTAGCAGCCTGTGAATAACAGTTTGCCTTTATGTCCCTGTAGATTTATTAAAGGATCCTTTCCTTCATAACTTCTTCACCATGTCCTCTGGTAAGATGTTTCTTGCCAAAAAGCAGAAGCAAAATCATCCCATCAATCAGTGATTTTGCATCACAACTGGAAATAAGATCAGGAACAACTGAAAAAAAAAACCCACCACACTGGGGAAGGAGCAAGCTAGGCTTAGAAGGAGTAGCTATTGTTATGAAGTACATATTTCTGCTGTACCAAGGTCAAACACTCCCTGATAAGTAAATACCTCTACCTTCCTATTTTGGAAGCTATTTGCTAAGGCACAGATGGAAAGCAATTTTTCAGTAAAAAGATTGTTTCTGCAATTTTATTTTCATGCATTGTATTAATAGGTTCATTAATAAATATATGCATGACTTTTTAAAAAAACACCTATGAGAACACTTCATGTATAAGCCTTGTACCAAGTTTGTTTTTTAAAAAATGTTTGGATTTGCTAAAATATGTTTTTACAGTAATGATACAGCAGTAGGATGAAAATATTTTATTTTCTTGACACATATGAAAGGTAAAGACTGCTCTCTTGATCTGAAGATTCAGTTATTCAGCAAACATTTCTTAGTAGAATCCAAAAATCTCCTTTTCATTTTCCACTATTACTTAAATATATTTCTCAGAATGAAATGTGTCTGCCACATTGTTGACTAATCCTTTCATTTTGGAGACTTGCGATTTATCGTAGATAGTTCTGCAAAGTGAAAGGCAGCGTGCCATATGGGAGAGAAGAAGAGTAAGAATAAAGAAGACCTGGATTCAGGTGTTACCTCTGATATGTACTTGCTGTGAGACCTTGGGCAAGTCATTTAACTCCTTAATGCCCCCGGGAACTCTTTAAGAATACTAACTGTGGAAGAGTTCCAGTCTATATCTGTGGAAAGAATTTCTATACCTTAGATGACAAAAAAAAAAAAATTAAGGAAAATAAAAATAATTCTTCAAGCTATTCAAAGGGAAACCTCACTGATCTTTAAATAGGTAGAACTAATACAAGAACTAATCTGAAGAACTGTTGCCATCTCAGCTTCATTTTTTTCAAATGTAGGAAGGATAAAATTATGTATGATCACATGAGTATTCTTAAATGGGAAGTTGAATTGACTGGAAGTGACTAAATTTTCTTTTTTCAAAATACATCTACTTTTAAAGCTCCCAATCTTTTTCTGTGTCATGGCCCCTTTGGGCAACCTGATAAAACCTAGGGACCCTTGTCAGAAAAATGTTTTTAAGTGCATAAAGTAAAATACATAAGATTATAAACAAAATCAATCATATTAAAATAGTTATTAATTTTTTTAGAAGTTTACAAACCTCATGTTAAGAACCCTTAAATTCTAATAGATGGTTTTAAAGTCAAAATCTTTGCTTGGCAGCTATAAGTAAGCTTGCTTTATGTGTAACTTGGGTCTAAAGTACCGCCTCAGATTGGTTGGCAATTTAAGGAAAAATGCAACTTAACCAATTAGGAAAAATTCTTACCATGCAATCCAATAGGGATTTCTTTTCTTTATAAAGCTTAAAGAAGCAAGAGTGCCCCTTCTCTTCACTAAGGAAGAAAATTTCTGAATAATAACAACAACAAAAAATTTAGACTTTCTTCCCCCAATTCTTAGAAGCAATTTAACATCAAGTTTCCAGAAAATGAATATAGTTTACTATGCCTGTGAATGTTTTTTGGGACAATCTTCAAGTCCCTATCCAAAACTCACAAAATAAATTCTTCTGGGATGGAATGCCATAATAATTAATTTTATGAGGAAGAATGTGTGTGTGTGTGTGTGTGTGTGTGTGTGTGTGTGTGTGTGTAGTGTTGTCAAAAAACATTCATTGGTCCACAGACCTTCTAGTTTTTATTGTACCGTATAATTCTGTTAAAAAATGCTGTTTTAAAATAATCAGTGCTGCTAGTTGGTCTGTCCTATCTTAAGAATCATTTCTAAAGACTCTTTCCTCATGATGGTTTCAATACCAAATGAATAGTTACAACTGTGAAACAGATGTTAGAAAAATTGAGGAATCCAAAGTGGTGGTAAAATATAGCATGTACATAATCCACTCATCTCTAGGTGGGGGTGTCACTAGATTAAAAACCACCTTCTGGATTCCATCACATCTTTTAAAATAGTTTAGAGATTTTTTTAAACCGGACACAGTCAGAAAAATTATTATGTTTCCTGAGTCCAAATGTCATCAAGTCCTTCTGTTAAAATTCTCCTTTAAGGTGAAATGAATGGGAACACTCATTGCCCTGTTAATACAATTTTTATAAGATGATTTGAAGTGGGGGAGGGGGCGGGAGGTTGTTCTCTTATTTGATTCTGATGAAAAGCATGTTTTGAAGTCACTGGACATTGTGGCAGGATTCCTCATAGAGTGTTACCATCTGATTGAATCGAGTATTTCCAGGAGAATAGACTCAGTAATTCCTATCTACTCCCTAAAGAGAAACAAAGAGTTACATTCACAGAGGGCTGCATTTTCTTTCCCTTAAATTATTAATAACAATAGCAACAATAATCTAACACTTACAGTACCTACTGTGTGCCAGGCACTGTGCTAAATGCTTTACCATTATTAACTCATTTGAGCTTTACAACAACTCTGGGAGGTAGGTGCTATTATTATCTTCATTTCACAGATGAGGAAACTGAGGCAAACAGGGCTTAAGTGACCTGGCCAGGCTCACACAGCTAATAAGTTCTGAGGTCAGCTTTAAATTCACTCATTCAATAGCATTTATTAATTGCCTGTTATGTGCCAGGCAGTGGCACTGGGGATACAAAAAGAGGCAAAAAAAAGGTCCCTGCCCTGAAGGAGCTTACTATCTAAAGGGGAAAACAGCATGCAGACAAACATAAGTAAAGTAAGCTGTCAACAGAGGAATTACTGGAATTAAGAGGGGTTAGAGGGAAGGCTTCCTGTAAAAGATGGGATTTTAGCTGGGATGTAAAGGAAGCGAGAGAGGTCAGTCATCCTCCTGACTCCAGGCCCAGTGTCCCATCCACTGTGCCACCTAGCCATCCCTGACAAGTCTTTATTGAGTTCATAATATATGACTAGCCCTGAGATCCAACATCACCTGCTACTTCTAATATTCTGATAGGAGTGCTTGGATGAGAATTTCACTTTATAATCTATGGCTGGTAAGGATGATGGACTCAATTTACTTTCATAAACATTTAATTGAACATCTGCTCTGTACTGGGCTGGCAGGATGTATTCTAGCTTCTCTGCCTTTTTTCTCTAGTGCTCTGTCTACAGTTTACAGCATCATAGTAAAGGCAAGGCAAGAAAGAGTAAGGGTTTAGGCAGGACTCATGTGTTGGGGTATAATCATTAAATCTGCCCAGCATGGAGAAAGGGCAAGGAGGAGAATGAGCTGGGCCTAAAAGAAAAGGAAACAGCATAACAGTGCTGGTTTTATGTGCTGTTTTTACTGTGTATGTAGAAATGCTTGTTGTATCTGGTATTTGTTAAGTTCAGAATTTTTAAAATTAGAATTTAAATTTAAATTAGAATTACAATTCAATTTAAATTAAATTAGAAATTAGAAAAAAATTAACCAAAAAAGGACTAGGAGAAATGCTAACATCCCTATCCCATGTCTCCCTTTGCTGGAGTGCAACTGATGATGGTGGTGGTGGTAATAGGGAGTGGAATTCTTAAAATATTTCATTTACAGAGAAATCGAGCATAAATACGGAAGCTCAGAATCAGGGGAAATGAGAAAGGCAAGAGTCACTCAGTTGGAAGTAAGATCATAAATTGAGAACTGGAAGGAATCTTAAATGTAGTAGAGTCCAACTCTTCTCTCCACTCCCCCACCCCCACCCCCCCACCCACCATTTTACAAGCAAAGAAAACTAAGACACAGAGAGGTTAAGTTATTTTCCCTGGGTCACATTCCTGGTACGTGACTGAGGTAAGCTTTGATGTCCACTGTCCTGTCCATTACACTGTTCTTTGGTATAAGCAGATAAGGCTCAGAAATAGTGATCTGATCTAGTCAAAAATATCCATTTAACTCAGAAAAGATTCCATTGGATGAAGTAGTAAGATCCTGGAAAATAATGCTTAGAAGTCGTAAGCTTACCATCAGTTTTGTGGATTCTAAAGAACATTTGGATCTGGGTCTCAGTATACAAAGCCATTTTTCATCTTCATGTTTCTTGTGAATAATTGAAAGGAGTAGAGATCTAGCCTCATTTGTTCATGTCAAGTGGGGGAAAAGCTATAACTAATGAGAATCTACCTAGATTGGTTCTGTCTCTTGTCAGAATTAGCTCCTGTGTCCTCCCACCCCCTGACCACCACCTCTACTTTATCAGTCTGGAACCCAAGGAAGACATGAGCATTCTCATACTCAGTATATAACTCACTTAAGAAGCTGTGCATAGTGTAGAATGTATCAGGAATTTCAGGTTACAAGTGAGGTAGTTGAAGGTATCTGCTTTGACCAATGGAAATATTTTTTGGTGCAAAGGAGCATTGCCTTGCATATAGAGTATGTGCAAGTGATATTAAAGCAAGGCTTGATTGCTCAAATTCACCGTTCCTCATTGTCTCCCTTAAAAAGTGGCAATGAATTCTAAAAGAAGGGTGTCTTCTGTCCTAATACTAAATTGAATTCAACACACAATATTGTGTTTATTCTGTACAAGGCATTGTGCTAGGTGCAGAGACAAAACCCAAATGGTCCCTGTCCTCAAAGACCTTACATATAGTCTACCCTTAAGTCACAAAATTTAAGATCAAGTCTGTTTGCACATTAAATAGGGTGATGGATTTGGATTAAAAAATATTTAAGTTCAAATGCCACCTTAGACATTTACAAGCTGTGTGGTTTCGGGCAAATCACTTAACCTCTCTGTCTCAGGTTCCTCATTTGTAAAATGGAGACACTTTCCTTATAGGGTTGTTGTGAGGATTGCATCAGATAGCATAGGTAAAAGGTTTGGCAAACCTTAAAGCATTAATTATATCTACGCTAGCTATTTTTCTTGATTATATTGGATCTTAAAATTTTTTGTTTTATGTTTGTATCATTCATCATTTATCCTACTACTGGTGAAATCTTTGTTCTTCTTCCACAAAGACTTGTTGATACAATTATTTGTGGGTATGGAAAGAGAGAGATGATGGGATGTTTCATATGATTTGAAGAAGTACATTTGGTTTTTAGTTCCTGAATTAGATACAAAATGTTATTAGTAGTCACAATTCAAATGTTAATTTAGTTACTTTATTCATGGATTTGCAATTTCCTCATGATTAAAAAATTACTTAGTACTTAGTGAAATATAGTGAATATGACAAGCAATGCATGATATCTTACTCTCCCTTTTTTCTTCTTTATCTAGGAAAGCATTTAATACAATCAATTTTTTTTCCTATTCCACTCGTATTAATTAAATTATTTAAATTAAAATTAATTTAAATTAATTAAATATATTGTCCCAATTTCTACCTTCCATGGCTTAAAGAGAAGAGGTCTTTGCCATCCCTACTACCACCTGCATTTTGACAATCATTTTCCATAGTCTGAATTATTGAAATGACCCATTTGTTCACCTACTTCCAGTCTCTTCCTTCTCTCATTTTCCATACAGCTCCAAAATTGGTATTTAGTGGTTTACTATAGCCCCTACAATAAAATACAAATATGCCTATTTGGCATTTTAAGCCTTTCATACTCTGGCTCTCTTCTTTTTAGAATGATCTCACATTACTCCCCCTCATACACTCTTCATTTAAACTAAACTGACCTACTTAATGTTCCCCATATTCAATCTTCCATCTCAGCCCCAAGTCTTTGGATAGACGAACCTCTACATTTTGATCACTCTCCTTACTCACTCCTGCCTCCTAGAGTCACTGACTTCCTTTGAAGCAAACCTAGGGTACCATCTCCTACGTGGACACCAAAGATTCATGGGCCATTCATTTGTTGGCTTCCAAATCACATGATGTAGCGTATTTCCTGAGTTCTCCCTTTCCCCAATTATTAGTGCTCTCCCAGCACCCCCAAAATTTCTTTTTATTTACTCTCTCTATGTCGTGTATACTCCTCAGTTCCAGTGCTTTCCCTTTAATATCTCCCATTTATCCTGTATATAAGTTGCTTTGCATATATTTCTTTGCTTGTTGTCTTCCCTGTTAGATTTAAGTCCCTTGAAGGCTGTGACTCTTTTTGTCTCGCACAGTGCCTGGCACATAATAGGCACTTGATAAATATTTATTGCTATTTTCTACATATTTTGTATACATACACATATATGCTGTATATGTTGCACAAGTTATATACGTCATACCCACACACGCACACACATATATATCTGTGTACATGTTTTCTGCCAATAGAATATAATCACTTGGAGGGCAAGGACTCAAGACTTTATATCTCCAGAGTCTGGCACAGAGCCTTGTCCTAGCATATAGTAGACACTAAGTAAATGCTTGTTGAATTAGAAATAATCTCCGGACCCTTCTTCTAACATTTTTTTTAATCACTTAAATTTTCCGCTCTATTTCACTCAGTATCAGTTCATGTAATTCTTTCCATACCTATCTACTTTTCATATTTGTTGTTTCTTATAGCATAGTAATATTCTAACTGTGTGGCACAGTGACACACTAGACATCTCCGGACCCTTCTTCTAACATTTTTTTTAATCACTTAAATTTTCCCCTCTATTTCACTCAGTATCAGTTCATGTAATTCTTTCCATACCTATCTACTTTTCATATTTGTTGTTTCTTATAGCATAGTAATATTCTAACTGTGTGGCACAGTGACACACTAGACCGGAAGTCAGGAAGACCGGAGTTCAGATCTAGCCTCAGATTTTTATTTGTTCCTACTTTTACTGTTTTTTAACCTTGGTAAATCCTCATGTGTAAGAGGGAGATGACAGTAGCACTTACCTCTTAGGATTTTTGTGCAAACCATAATGCACTATATAAATGCTGCAATCATCATTATTATTATATTAATGTGCCATAATTTGTTTATCTACTCCCTAATCAGTGATCATCTACTTTGTTTCCATTTTTTTTTGCTACCAAAAAACATTGCTATAAATATTTTGGTGTGTATAGGGACTTTCTTCTTGTCACTGGTATGCTTAGGGGTATATGCTTGGTAGTCAAAGGGTATGTTCATTTTGGTCACTTTATTTATGTACTTCCAAAATGTATTCCAGATTGGTTATACTAATTCCAACAACAAATGTTTAACTTCCTACAGCCCTTCCAAAATTGACTATTGCCTTCTCTTCTCATCTTTGCCGTTTGGAGCGGTGATGGCATAAAGCAAAATGTCAGGGTTATTTTCGAGTTGCATCTCATATTACCAATGATTTGGATCATTCTCTCATATAATTGTTAATAACTTACAATTCTTCTTTCAAGAACTATTCATCTATATCCTATGACCACTTACTGTAGAATATTTTTGGTCATATCTATAAATAAATATGTTAGCTGTTGATATATCTTGTATAGTAAACTCTTATCTGAGAAATCTGATATAAAGATTTCTTTCTCCCTTTAAACCACTTCTCTTATCCTAGATGCATTAATTTTGTTTCAGTTTGCCAATGCTTTTCACTAATCCCCTTTTGACAGCAGATGGTATGGAACCTTTTGGGACCAGGCTGCTGCTCTGAAAAGGCATGCCCCTAATTTTTAAGTCCCAGTGTAACTTGGTCATAGCTACCCAGTGGAGAGTGAGCCTGAGATACTTGAGGGGAACAAAGAACCTACTCTGTACTGTGGAAAAGGAGCCAAAAATCAGTTTGTATAATCTTGGAAGCCAGAGAAGAGGTGGGGATTTCCTCTCAGCCCCACCCTGTCTGAACATGCAACTTTCAAGACTCAGTCTTCACTCTTCTGCCCACAAAATGCACGTGTATCAGAGACTCTTAGAACTTAAAGGAATTTGAGAGGATCACCTGGTTTAGTCTCCCGCTCTCTAGAAGGTGAACATTTAAACCAGGGGTGGGGATGCTGGGATCCCTGGAGCTATTATTGGTGGCTAGTTACTTCTCTCTTGTCTCTTTGTTTCTTTACCTTCCCTCTCTCATCTTCTACTCCCCACTTTGTTTCCCCCACTTTTTTCCTTCTCCTTTCTCACTGTCTTAGACATACCAGTCATCCTGATCTATATCTTGCCACTGGACCTCTTTCACTTAAATCCAATTCACTTGCATGTCATGCATGCATGCATCACCTCCCTGATGTCATGGTCTTCTTTGAAATCAAAGAACAAATAGTAACAACAGACATACCAATGTGCCCCATAGACACCATCTTACCCAGCTCATAGTATTCAGGAGATTGACCCCTGGCTCCAAATCTTGAAGCTAAAAGTTAGTTTCTTTTCCTTTTGAAAACCTATTGGATTGGAAATCCATCATAACCCTCAATAATACAGTCTTGTGACTGTGGCCATCAAGAGGGGTCCTCTGTTTAGCCAACCGAAGTTTATTTCTCCTTTTTAAACTGAAGTCCACTTCCTCTTAATCTTTGTTTATTTAAATATTTCAAAAGAGCTATTGTTTCATCAGACTGGGTAAACCCTGTGGACCTTAATGGTGATTTTCATAAGATGCTTTGAGCAAATACCAATTAATAATAATAATAATAGTAAACCTTTTTGACAGCCGGACTTCTCATTCTGAGCTTCTCTGTACTTAGCTAATCCTCATGATCAATTAATCAACAAGTATTTATTAACTGGGGAGTTCAGGACAGACCTCATGCTATATATAAGTGGCAACAGTTGACTTGGAGGAAAATTAGGGATTCTCAGAGGCAGAGGTAAAGAGGGAGTGAATTCCAGGTGTGGGGCAGCCTGGGAAAAGGCAGCGATAGGAGACAAAAGGTCTTATGTGAGGAAAAGCAAATTGGCCAGTTTGGCTGATCCTCTGATCAGTAGAAGAAAAGGGTTAATATGTAATATGCCTGGAAAGGTAGAATGGAGCCAGATTGGAAAGGGCTTTTAACCCCCAGGAGAGCAGTTTGTATTTGTCCTGGATTGACAAGGTCAGTAAATCATCATTCCATGGTTGTTGCAGATGTGTTGGACTATATTAGACTTGGGCAAGAGACCCAAGGTCACTTCCAGTCCATGGTGAAACTTCAGAATAAATTTTAGTAGGGAGTGAAATAGAACAGGTATTCTTGTTCTTCGTATGTTTGTACAGGTACCGTGCTTGTTTTGTGGTGTACTGGGCACACTTTCACCTTTGTTTCATTTTGTTTTGAAAGTAGAGATTCCCCCGTGGTTGGAAATACACTTGAGATTTTCTGATCCTTTCCTCACACCTCCACCCCCAAGTTGTTATTCTTTGGTAAATATTAATGTGGGGTCCACAAAACTTTTTCCACCGAAGGCCCTTACTTCTAGAAATCTATTTTAAATAACTGAATCTTCCTGTCTTTTCTCCTTTGAATTGTGGCCTGGCCTTCCCCAACCCCACCCCATCCCAACCATTCTTCCTTCCCAATTCTCAATCCTTCTTCCTGTTCCGTCAAGCCTGACACTGCAGTGGTCAGCAGTGGATAATTTAGGTCTTTTGCTGATCAGCATTGAGAAATACTGTTCTAGTCTACTATCATCCCTACAAATGGGACCTCACTTTAATCATCCCAGAAAAGAAAAATTCTCTACTGTTTTAAAGATCCTTTGAGTGAATTCTAGACCCTATCCAATGAAATTACTTGAAAAAGGGATGGATATGGTGACACCTGTGCTTTAGAAAGATCAGTGATACTGGAGGTTGAATTAGAGTGAGAAAACTTGGGGGAGACCAGCCAGCAGAGCCTGGCAGGTATGAGGTGATGACGGCCTGAGCCAGAATGACGGTAGTGTCAGAAGAGAGAAGGGAGACATGACACATGCTATAAAAGTAGAATCAACAGGCCTTCACAAATGATTGACTATGGGGGATGAGAGAGAGTGATGAGACAGGAGTTAAAGATGACATCTAGGTTGTAAGCCTCAGTGAAGGAAGATGGTGGTACCCTCAATAGTAACAGAGAAATTAGGAAAAGGGGGAAGGGTGAGAGTTGGGAAACAACTCTTTAGAATTTAGTTTTGGATATGTTGGGTTTAAGATGTCTACAGGACATATAGTTCAAGATATCCAATAGATAATTGGAGATGTGAGCCTGGAGACCAGAAGAGAGATTGAAGCTGGACACGTAAGTCTGAGAATCATCTGTATAGAGATGAATGCAATCATCAAGTGAAATAGAGTATAGAGGGCCTAGAACACAGCCTCGTTGTTATTCTTGTTGGGTTATTTCAGTCTTGTTCAATTCTTCATAACCCCATTTGAGGTTTTCTTGGCAAAGATACTGGAGTGGTTTGCTATTTCCTTTTCCAGCTCATTTTACAGATGAGGAGACTGAGGGAAACAGGTTAAAAGTCTTGCACAAAGTCACACAGCTAGTTAAGTGTCTGAGGCTAGATTTGAACTCATGAAGATGAGTCTTCTTGATTCCAAGTCCAATACTATATCCACTGCACCACCCAGGACAGAGCCTTGAGATCATACCCACTGTTATCTGGTATGACCTGAAGAGCCATACATGGATGACAATTCAGCAAAGGGGATTGATTTCCTCGAGAAATGGTAGGTGGAGAGTGCTAAAATTAGGAGAAAACACAAACAGCATGAACATATGTTATAGATCGCCTTCCCACACCCTTTTCCACATTCCCTTATCATCCATCTGGAGTACATTTTAAACTTCCCAACTACCTCTGTCGCTAAGGTTATGTCTCCAAAAGTGAAAGTTCCAGCGGGCATTAGTTGACCTGGGACTAGCTTGCTCCCCACTCCCTGCACCACCAAAGCATTCCTTGCTAGTGTTTCAGCTATTGTTATTTTTTCCTTTTTCTTTGTTCCTAAATTCTCCCTCTCTCTCACACCCTTCCCTCCAGGGAATTATGGGGCGGGGTAGTTATAATGGTGGTCTTGTGAAAGAAAGAAGAAAAAAAGGTGAAATCATCTGTGTCTCCTATCCAGAGCCTAGGCAAATAATGGCATCTGCATCCCACTTCCTCTTCTCCACCCCCACTCCCCCCTCTCCTTCTCCCCACTGTTCTAACAGTTCAGTCTCCTTTCCCTCCAGCACTCTTCTCCTCCCTTGAGAACCACCCTGACTGCGGATTTCCTCTTTATCTTGCTTCACCTCTCTGCCATCTTCTCTAAACTGTTCTGACAAGCACTATTTTGCCTACTCTCATCCTTTTCAGCTCCCCATTATATCTTATCCTCTCTCATCAGAATATAAGCTCTTAAAAGCTTATAGGGTAGGAACTTTCTTACTTGCTTCTCTTGGGGGTATGATTATAAAATAGGTACACCCCCAAGGTTCTGTCCTGGGAATCTGAGTAGTGCAATGAATATAGCCCTGAACTTGGAATCAGAAGGACTCATCTTCATGAGTTCAAATCCAGTTTCAGACACTTACTAGCTGTATGACCCCAGAAAAGTCACTTAACCCTATCTGCCTCAGTTCCCTCATCTGTAAAATGAGATAGAGAAAATAATGACAAACCACTCTAGTCTCTTTCCCAAGAAAACCCCATACAGGGTCAGATAGAGTTGGACCTGACTAAAGGACTGAACAACAACAATGCTATATCATGCGGTATAATGTAAACTACAGGCAGCTAGGCAGTACAGTGGATAGGGTGCCAGGCTTGGAATCAGAAAGACCTGAGCTCAAATCCAGCCTCAGACACTTACTAGCTGTGTGACCCTGGGCAAGTCACTTAACCTGTTTCTCTCAGTTTCCTCATCTGTTAAATGAACTAGAGAAGGAAATGGTAAACCACTCCAGTACCTTTGCCAAGAAAACCCCAAACTTTACCTCTTAGTAAATGTTCAATAAATGCTGTCTTTGCCTACCTAAATTCTAGTGACTCTCTGTTGCTTCCAAAGTAAAATATAAAATCTACTGTTTGGCACTTTGAAGTCCTTCACCATTTGATCCATTCCTACCTTTCCAGTCTTCTTTCATTTTACTGCCTCCCATATGCTCTAGAATCTGGTTATACTGACCTACACTGGATGTGTTCCTTACATGCATCCCTCCATCTCTGGACCCTTGGCCTTTTCACACTAGCTGTCCCCCATACTGGAATGCTCTTCCTCCACACTTCAGATTCCTGGTTCTCTTTAAGATTCAGCTCAAATCCCACCTACCTCCAATTCTTTCTCTCTGAGATTATCTTCCATTTACACAATATATATCTCATATGACATGGTTATTTGTGTAAGGAAGGTGTGTGCTGCCCATGTAAGATTGTGCAACAGGGATCTGGAAAACGTGCAAAACACTTAGGACAATATCTCCACATGCAGGAGAATTATAAAGATAAATAGGGGAAATGCCTTGAAGAGACATTCAACAGAGTAGAAATTCAGTAACTGGTTCCAGTTGGTTAACTAATCAAGAAGAGATCTCCATCTCATCCAAGGAGAAATTCCTTGAAATTTCCAGGGAAGCAAGCTGGAAATGAAGGACATGTTGAGAAGCTAGCTTCTCCTACATTTCTGCAGCTTCCAAAGGGAGAGCTTTCTTAAAAAAAAAAAAAAAAGATGCACAGAGAATTAATTGATCAGTTTAGATTTGGAAAAAAAAAAACAAAACCAGAAGATGGAAATCCAGGACAAATAATGGGGTATGGCACGAAAGAGTTGAGCTAAAGCTTTGGATGATGTGAGGTTGGCTATGAATGCTAAAGATAACAACTCTGTCCCTGTCTCACTCAACAAATACTTGTTGACTAACTGCAGTTTTCCTACAATTTATTCCACTTCATGCACTCTATAATCCAGACACACTGTTCCTCTAATATTGCAGGCAATCTTGCTTGGTTTTTCCCTTTTTCTATCCTCCTCCCAGCTCCTTCTCTTTAAGGCTACCTGGCCTATATCTTTTACACACAATTATTTACATGTTGTCTCCTTCATTAGAATGTGAACCTAAATGCTTTTTGACTGAGTGACTGATTCTGGAAAAACTCTCAGCAAGGCAGCACATTCTATTTTGAAACAACTCAAATTGTCAGTTATTGTCCTGAATTTGAGCTGAAACATGCTTCCTTCTAACTTCCCGTTTACTTCTAGGTTTGTCATATGGGGAATAAAAAAAAACCTAAGTCTAATTCCTCTTACATAATATTTCTAGACAGTTACCATGTTTATCTTAAGTTTTCTCCAGGCTAAATATTCCCAGGTCCTTTAATCAAATGTTGTATATAGCACAATTTTAAAACCTTTCACCACCCTTACTGCCTTCCTCTGGACACACTTATCTACATCCTTTTACAAATGTGGTGTACGGAACTGAACACAGTATTTCAAATGTAGTCAGGCTGAGAAAGAGTATAGAAGGATTATAATGTTGATCACTGTGGACTCTACCCTTCTCTTCATTCAGCCTCAGCTTGCTTCTTAGCCTTTGGCAACCATGTCACTCTATTGACTCATTTTAAGTTTGAAATCCATTAAAAACTCCAGGATCCTATTTATAAATTGTCTAGCCTTCCTCCTCTATCCTGTACTTCTGCATTTGATTTCTTTAAACCTAAGTGCAAGGCTTAACACATGTCCCTATTAGATGTCATTTTATTAGATTCCACCCATTGTTCTAGTCTCTTGTGTTCTTTTGGGATCCTGCATGTTATCCAAAATATTAGCTATCCCTCCTAGCTTTGTGTTATCAGCCATATTTAATTATGACATTCATTTCATTGATTTTTTTTTAAATGCTAAGGTCAGATCTTTGAGGGACATTAGAGACTTCTCTCCATGTTGACATTGACCCAGTCAAAACTGCTCTTTAGATCAGTCAGTCATTCCACCTTTAGTATTATCTAGTCTGCATGTCTTTATTTTGCTAAAAGAGTTGAGTAGATTCTTTTTTACCTCTAATTCTACCTTGGCTGTATGCTTGTGTGTGTGTGGTGGTGATGTCAAAAAATATTCATTGGTCAACAAACCTACCAATTTTTCCCTATACGGTGTCTAGTTTATGTTGTTAAAAAATGCTGTTTCAAAATAATCAGCTCTGCTAGTCGGAGAAAGAGAGAAAGGTGGGTTTGGACTTAAGATTTTAGCACTGTAGGGAACTCCTAGCACAGAAACTCCCTTTACCAATATAGATCTCAACTCATCTGCACAAAAGACAACTTTAAAAGATTTTTCAAATCCAGACATATTAAAAAAAAATGCCCCTGGTTTATCTAATGATTAAAGTAGTCAAAAAGGAAATGAGATTTGTCTGAAGTCATGTTAATTATTAGTTATTACCACTTCCCTTTCTAACTGCATGGAAACCATCCCTTTAATAATACATTATAGAATTCTACTGCAAATTCAAATAAAACTCATTGGGCTGTAATTTGAAAATGATGCTTTCTTCCTTTTTAAAAAAAACTTGGGGTAACATTTGTTGATTTCCAGTCTTATGGCACTTTCCCTTTCACCATCTTTCACTGAAAGCACCTTAGCAATTACATTTTCCAGCTCATTCAGTACTTGAACTCGGGTTGGAGCTAAGTATTCTCTTCTCTCATTTGACCTTGTCCCTTCCCAAAAGTGTTTACTTCTAGTTACTCCCTTCTCCCATTTGCTCTCCCTTCTATCATCCCCCTCACCCCCACTTGTCCCCTTCTCCCCTACTTTCCTGTAGTGTAAGCTAGATTTCATACCAAATTGAGTGAGCATGTTATTCCCTCCTTAAGCCATATGTGAAGAGAGAAGACTTCACTTTTCCCCTCTCCCCTTTTCCCTTTTCTCCTCCATTGAACAAGATTTTTCTTATCTCTTTTATGAGTGATAGTCTGCCCCATTACATTTCTCCCTTTCTCTTCCCAATATTTTCCTCTCACCCCTTAATTTTATTTTTTTATAGATATCATCTCTTCTGATTCAACTCAACCTGTACTCTCTGTCTATATACATGTTTGTGTGCATGTGCGTGTGTGTGTGTGTGTGTATAATCCCTCCACCTACCCAAATACGGAGAAAAGTGTCAAGAGTTACAAATATTATCTTTTCATGTAGGAATGTAAACAGTTCAATTTTAGAAAGTCCTTTGTGATTTCTCTTTCCTGTTTACTTTTTCATACTTCTCTTGATTCTTCTGTTTGAAAGTCAAATTTTCTATTCAATTCTGGTCTTTTCATCATGAATGCTTGAAAGTCCTCTATATCATTGAATGACCATTTATTCCCTTGAAGTATTATACTCAGTTTTGCTGGGTAGGTGATTCTTGGTTTTAATTCCAGTTCCTTTGACTTCTGGAATGTCCTATTTCAAGCCCTTTAGTGCCTTAATGTTGAAGCTGCCAGATCCTGTGCCATCCTGATTGTATTTCCACAATACTCAAATTGTTTCTTTCTAGCTGCTTGCAGTATTTTCTCCTTGACCTGGGAACTCTGAAATTTGGCCACAGTATTCCTAGGAGTTTCTCTTTTCGGGTCTCTTTCAGGAGGTGATTGGTGGATTCTTTCAATATTTATTTTGTCCTGTGGTTCTAGAATATCAGGGCAGTTTTCCTTGATAATTTCATGAAAGATAATGTCTAGGCTCTTTTTTTGATCATGGCTTTCAGGCAGTCCCATGATTTTTAAATTGTCTCTCCTGGATCTATTTTCCAGGTCAGTTGTTTTTCCAATGAGATGTTTCACATTATCTTCTATTTTTTCAATCTTTTGGTTTTGTTTTGTAACTTCTTGGTTTATCTCATGGTCATTAGCTTCCCTGAACTCTATTCTCTCTTTTAAAGAACTATTTTGTTCAGTGAACTTTTGAACTTTCTTTTCTATTTGGCTAATTCAGATTTTTTAAAGCCTCCTTCTTCTCATTGACTTTTTGGACCTCTTTTTCCAATTGAGTTAGCCTATTTTTGAAGTTGTTATTTTCCTCAGCATTCTTTTGGTTCTCCTTTAGCAAGCTGCTGACTTGTTTTTCTAGTTCTTCTATGGCCTGAACCCATTTCATATTCATTTTGGAGGTACTGGAGGCAGAAGCCTTGACTTCCTCTGACAGTATGCCTTATTCTTCCTCATCTGAAAGGATGGAAGGAGACACCTGTTCACCAAGAAAGGAACCTTCCATGATCTTATTTTTTTTTTCCTTTTTTGGGCATTTTCCCAGCCAGTTACTTGACTTCTGAATCCTTTGTCAAGAGGAGGGTCCTAGTGCTCCTCCTCCCCCCAGTCCTGTGCTCAAGGCTGAGATTCAGATGGGCTGTTCAATTCTCCCAGGGGCTTTGGGTAGGGCAAGGCCACCACTGAGGGCTGAGGTTCAGATCAACAGCTTAATTCCCCCAGAGGATTTAAGCTGAACTGCCTGAACAATGGACCCAAGCTGCTTCTGCAGCCACCGTAGTTGGCAGCTGCTGCTGCTGCCACCACTTCTGCCACTGCCTAGGGCCAGTGCTGGGGGAACCCTGCTCTCCTCTCACCCAGCTGGGAAAGCCTTCCCACACTGACCTTTGGAGCTTTCTTTGATGCTTGTGGGTTGAGGGATCTGGGACCCTCCCTTGTGGGAATTCTGCCCTGGAGGTCTGTTCAGGTCCTGTTCCTCCCAGTGCTGCGCAGACAGGGCTGTGCTCTGCTCAGCCTCCCATGAGATAGACCTTTCCTGTTGGCCTTCCAGGTTACCTTTGGCTGGAAACCTTTTTCGCTCTGTTGTTCAGTGGCTTCTGCTGCTCTAGAATTTGTTGAGAGTCATTTTTTACAGATGTTTTGTAGGCTGTGGGGGAAGCGCTAGAGTGTGTGCATCTTTCTACTCTGCCATCTTGGCTCTGCCCCTGGAGTTAAGAATTTTCTTATTATCTTCTCTCTTTTCTTGGGTTTCTATAGCATTAGTCATTTTAGTTTTATGCTTCCTTCTCAAAACAGGTCACAGAGAAGTAGGGGTTGAGGAGTTACAAAGTACTTTCTCACCTCCTCTTCAATCTTACTCTTGCCTCCAATATAACTTTAAAAAATATTAGTTAAAACTATTTAGAAGAGAAAATTGCATAAAACCAAAAGACAGCAATACAAATGAAGATAAAACAAAAAGAAAATTTTTTTTGTTATCTTTAGGATTCTTAGCCAACTTCAGCTCATCTAAAGCTTTAGCTTATATCATACATTGCCTTTATGCAATATTTATTTATATCATGTAATTTGTCTTTAATTGTCTGGTTTGGTTTTTTTTCATCTAAAATGGTCGATGAATTTTCTGTGTATCTACATTCATTTTTCAGACAGCCCTCCCTTTTCTTCCTCTTCTGAACTTTCTATCCCTCTTGAACCAATTTCCTGAGTAGTATTTAAGGCCATAGGATGTACTTATCCTTTTTCTGTATGTCTTGGAATATGCTCTTCCCCTAGGAGACATTCCAGGCTATTTTTTTTGGAAGCAATCAAGGTTAAGTGAGTTGCCCAGAGTCACACAGCTGGTAAGTATCTGAGGCTGGATTTGATCTCAAGTACCTCCTGACTCCAGGGCCAGTGCTGTATGTACTGGGCCATGTCACTGCCCCCATAGGATCTTAGCTGTAGAGCTTGAAAGGGATCTTAAGGGTGAATAGAGTCCAACCTCCTCATTTTGCAGATGAGGAACTGAGGTTATTTACTTCAGATTCTGCAGGTGGTGAGTGGCAGATCCTCTGACTCTAAATCCAGCACACTTTTCTTTCCTTCCTTCCTTCCTTCCTTCCTTCCTTCCTTCCTTCCTTCCTTCCTTCCTTCCTTCCTTCCTTCCTCCCTTCCTCCCTCCCTTCCTTCTTTCTTCCCTCCCTTCCTTCCTTCCTTGCTTGTTTTCATTTTGCCTTTTTTCTTTCCTCCCTCCCTTCCTTCCTCCCTCCCTTCCTTCTTTCCTCCCTCCCTCCCTTCCTTCCTTCCTTGCTTGCTTTCATTTTGCCTTTCTTCTTTCCTCCCTACCTTTCTTTCTTTCTTAGAAACAAATTCATTTCTTTATTGTATTTCATATGTATCATAGTATCTCTGGTAAACTCAAAAATTTCACATTGAATATGGGAATGCAGGAAAGTTTACTGAAAAGTCAAAAGGGCCATGGAGATTTTAAAAGGTTGGGAACCCTCACAGAAAATCATGTCACTTACAGCAGTGACTCATAAGTATAACTCAAGGTGAGCTACCAGATCATCTCCCCCATAGATAACAGGGAAAACATGAAGGAATTTGCATTCGCCATCTTCTGTCCCTCAGAATATCATGGGAGGATGAGAAGCATACCACATTGGCCATCAACAACCTGAGATTAGATCCTAGTTTTACCGCCTTCTGTGTGGCCTTATTTCCTTCCCTGCAAAAGTTTAGACGAGGGGTCCAGTAAAGTCCAGCCTGCAGGCCAAATTCCTTGCCTGTTTTTATATGGCCTTTCAGCTAAGAATGGTTGGGGGTTTTTTTCCATTTTTAAATACCAGACTTGACCCTTGGACTATAGTTTACTGACTTTCCAACACACTTTTCACTTTAACGCTGCCTACTCAGCCTTACTTCTCCACTGTTTTGACCTCTAAAATGAAGTGGTCTCTTTCTTTCCATAATAATAAAGATAATGTTAATTAAGAACCTACTATGTGTCAGTGCTTGTACTAAGCATGTTACAAAGATTTCCTCATTTGAACCTCACAACAACCAGAGAGGTAGGTACTATTACTATCCCCATTTTTCAGTTGGAGAAACTGAAATAGAGCAACTTTGGCTGAGGTCAATTGCTGGTGAATATCTGAGTTCATATTTGAACACAAGCCTTTCTCTGCCCAAACCCAGTTCTCTATCCACTGTGCCACCTAACTGGCTTTAATGTCTAGATTATTTCTGTTACATAAATCTCCAGAACTGGGGAAACCAATTTCTAAACATTTCACATAGAAATGATAATGACTTAATGTTACTTCTGGGGTGGATTTGTATCTTAAAAGAGTACTTGGGGTGCTTTCCCAGTTCCTAACCCAAAAGGATTTCTAATGGGAAATTTCAGCCTCAGGCCCTGTGGTAAGAGGCCTTCCTGGAGTCCTGCCTATTCATGGTGTGAGGCTGGCTTCTTATGTCTCTGCTTATGTTTCAAAACACAGAATAACTTTTAATAAACTCCTACCTTTAAATTCCTAGTGCCATTTGCAGAGTGCCAATTTTGAGAGAACTACTTTAATTTCGTTCACAGATCAATGAGATCTGATTCAAACAGATCGATTCACACAAGTCTTCCCATGTTTCTCTGAATTCTTGAGGCTAATTTGTAATTTTGACCTTAATTATAAAGGGAGAGACAGTTATTCAAAGTTTGATCCGCTTGACAAAACAGAGGAACAATGACTGAATCATTTTCAAACTTTTTGATCCCAAGAACCCTTTACATTTAAAAATTGAGAATCTGCCCCACCCACAAAAAGCTTTTGTTTATATTGGTTTTATCTATAGATATCTACTGTGTTCAAAATTAAAATGTCATCATCATGTTATTTTTTTTTGAAGCAATTGGGGTTAAATGACTTATCCAAGGACTCTAGGGCCAGTGTTTTATACACTGGACTACCTAGCTGTCCTTCATTGTAGTATTATGAAAGTAGATTTGACTTCACGGACTCTCTGAAAATGTTTCTAAGACTTCTGAATAGTACTTTACGAACTGCTGGTCTACAAAGAGAAAAAATGAAAAGTGAAAATTAGTGGGAATTTAAAAAGTTAATTGAAAGCAAGAACCTTCATTTTATTTAGATTGGTTTGGAAAGGATTCTTACATGTTGTAGAATTCAAAGAGGACATAGTTTGATGAACTAGATTGTTATTTTCAAAAACATGAAGGGCTATAACATGGAAAGTGGGTTAGACTTATTCTGTTTAGCCCTGGAAGACAGAACTAGCACCAGGGTTTGAAGTTAGAGGGAGGGATGTATCGCCTCAACCTGAAAAATCATTAGCAAAATCCTGTGTAGTACCATAAATAAACAGGCAGACCACCACAATAAAGTCAATCACAAAAATTTTTTGGTTTCGCAGTATATATAAAAGTTATGTTTATGTAGTCTGCTAAGTGCGCAGTAGTATTGTGTCTAAAAACAATGAACATACTTTAATTTAAACAATCCTTTATTGCTAAAAAATGCTAACCACTCTGAGCCTTCATCAAGTTACAGTCTTTTCGCTGGTGGAGAGTCGCCCCAATATTGATGACTGCTGAGTGATCAGGGTGGAGGTTCCTGAAGGTTGGAGTGGTCATGGCAATTTCTTAAAATAAGACAATGAAGTTTGCCTCATAGATTTGAACACTTTGAGGCCATTGTAGGGTTATTAAGTGGCCTAATTGTTGTGGTTCAGGGAATTGGGAGGCCTAAGAAAAGCTTGAGAGGAACTGCTGGTCTTCTGAGAAGTCAGAACACACACAACATTTATTAAGTTTACCACCTTATGTGGGCACTGTTCACGGTACCCCGAAACCATTACAATAATAACATCAAAGATCACTCATCACCGATTACCATGACAGATAATAATAGTGAAAAAGTTTGAAATATTGTGAGAAGTACCAAAATGTGGCACAGAGACATGATGTGAACACATGCTCTTGGGAAACGAATTCCAACAGACTTGCTCAATTCAGGGTTGCCAATTCAATTTAAAAAAAAAAAACAACCCCACAATAAATAAATGAACTTATTTTATTTATAAATGTATTTGCAATAAGGCAAAGCATATGAAGTAAAGGTAGAGAGAGACACCCACCTTTCTCACAGTAGTATTTATGCCCTCTTAATTCTAGAGAAGAAAGAGGACATTTCTAGCATGCTTCTAAGCTTGAAGGGGAAGAAATATAAATGATCTTCAAGTGGAAAACTAATTTTGCACTTGAATAATTGTATACTACCTAAGGCCTCAAAATAGAACATGTGTCAATAATAGCCAGTTTCTTTAACAGTATTTGGTTATCCATCAATCAGCAAATATTTTTGTAAGAAATCTCATTAAGGGCTAGACTCAGAGTCAGAAAGTGAGGGAGGTGGGCCAGGGAGAGAGCAGAAGAAAATGACAATTGTGTCCTGATTTCAAGGGTCTCCTCCTGTTCAAACGCCCTCAACCCCCAAACTTCCTCTCCCACCCACCCTCCCTATCCCCAATCCAGTGCCTTCCAGATTTTCACAAGGTGTTTCAGTGCTCTTTGGGTCCCTGTGTAGAGAGATACACAGCATTTCTTAGAGTTTCAGTGAATTTCCCTAGCAGTTTTCTATGAATGACCCACCTTTCATTGTGTCAGGAAGACAGTGGCTAATTGGGGGAACAATGATTTTTTCTCTTTCAGGTCTATGTGGGAAGTTTATGTATGGAGTCAGCAGTCATTATAATAATTGTAATAATATAAATGTTAGCCATCAACATTGTCATAATTACCATTATTTGGAGAGTACTTCATACTGGATTCAATTCTTTGTTTTAATTAGTTCTATTTCATTAGTGCTTTTAACTCATGGTCATCTGGATTGTCTAACTAAAACAACAATAACAACAAATAAACACGTAGGTAGGGACTGACGTTCTGGATTTCAATAGAATAGTGAGACATTTCTGCGGATGTGAGTATAGCTGAAAAAGGATCATATCCAAGGACCTTATGCTACGTTTATAGAAGATTGTCTGGATATATGTTTTTGGACAGTCCAGCATTTCAGGGACTCTTTGAAGATTTTTCTTTTGGTAAATTTTATTTCTAGACTGCGATTGCAAGCACTGTTTTTGAGTACGACTTTTCTAGGCTATATCAGTTTATTTAAGAATAACTGTTTGTCTTGAAGTTCTTGCTTCTATTTGATGAAGTAACAGTGAATTGTTGTTGTACCTTGCATATGGAAATACTGGGATTGACAGCAAATGAAATATTCAGTTATTGGAATATTGGTCTGAGATAGTAGGGCTGAATCCTTATCAAAGACTGCTGGTTACATGACAATGTAAAGATGACACTATTCAAAGTACTTAATGGAGGGAGAAAATGTAAAACTTATGGAAGTGATAGTTGAAAACTGAAAACAAATTAATTTTTAAAAAGTACTTAATGTAATGTTGCAGGCACTTTAGGGGAGGATCAGAACTATCTAAGGCAAGGAAGGAAGTTTTAACTCTTTTTGTTTCATGAACTCCTTGGACAGCGTAAGGAAGTCTATGGATTTCTTCACAGAAAAAGCTTTAGGATTATGTTAGTATGCCTCCTCAGTTAGACAACAAGCTTCTTGTAGGTCAGCATTCAGGGAAGTGGATAGATCCCTGGGGCCTGGGATCAGGAAAACCTGAGATCCTTTCCAGTCTCAGACCCTTAAGAGCTGCGTGACCCTGAGAAAGTAATTTAATCCTTGTTTGTTTCAGTTTCTTCAACTGTGAAATGAGGGTAATAACAACATCTATTTCATAAGGTTGTGAGGATTAAATTAAATTAAGAGGATCATTGTAAAGTGCTTCTCACAGTGCTCAGCACCTAGTACTATTATAACTATTGTTATTTAGCTAATATAAATGTGGTAGTATAATAGCTATAATTTTAGCTATGGTTATTATTATGTGACTGTGGAGAAGTCACATAAACTCTGCCTCAGTTTCCTCAAATGTTAGTTATTATTATTTGTGTGTATGATACTGGGGAGTATCTTAACCGCTATTTACCTCAGTTTTGTCATCTGTAACACTGGGATAATAATAGCAACTAACTCCCAGAGTTGTTGTGAGGAACAAATGAGATAATATTTGTAAAGCACTTAGAACAGGGCCTGGCACATAGTAGGTACTTAACAAATTCTTGTTCCCTTCCTTCCTTCCTTCCTTCCTTCCTTCCTTCCTTCCTTCCTTCCTTCCTTCCTTCCTTCCTTCCTTCTTTCCTTCCTTCTCTCCTTGTTCCTTATACCCAGTCCCTCCTCTTCCAAGCGATCACAATCTCCTAGCAAAGATAAAGCCAGCACACAGAATACAGCGAGTGCACAGAAAAGATACAAAGTGCTGCTAGCTCTCTGAGTCTGGAAAGATTAGTTCTCCATGAAAAGGAAAGAAAAAGCTTCATCTTGAGAAGATGATTAGGATTCCACTAGGTGGAAATTAGAGGAGAAAAATAGTATATTCCAAGCACAGGCTATTGCTTGAGTAAATACCTGTAGGCAGGGGTGGAGAAGGTAAACCCTGAGAATGTCAAGTCTAGGCTGCTTCAGAGCAGAGGATATAAAAGAGAGAAGTGTAAGACAAGACTGGAATTAGCCTGTGAAGGGCTTTGAATGGCAGGTCAAGAAAACATACTTTGTTTCAAGGTGATGGGGAGTAACTGACAATTGTGAACAGGAGGCAACAAACTATCAGGATTCTGCTGTAGGAAGCTGGTTCTGACAGTTGTGGATGGGATGCATCTTAACACACGTGGCGCTATTATCTCCTAAGAATGAAATATGAAGGTAAAGCTTCTGGTGGGGATGAGTAACTATTTCCTTAAATAGTGGATTTTTAGATCCTATATTAGAAGGGAAATATACTAGACGATGTTGACTAATGACCTGACATTGGGATATATGTGTGATAAGATCCAACATTTTGATGGGAAAGGAAAGCCCAAAGAAATTTGTCTTGTGGTTTCTTAATTTTAGAACAGGGAAAATCATAACAGAATTAAATCAATGAAACAAAAAAATTGGAAGGAAGAGTTTAAACAGTAAATAACTTACAAGTCTGAAGGCTATTTTAAAATATCTATTAGCAACTTAAGAGAAATATATGCTACAGACTCCCAAAACTGTGTATTAATAAAAACTAAACAAATTCCATAATCTTCCATGATGAATTGTGATACTTGGTTTACTACTGAAATTTAAAAGTTACTATGGAATACACTCTGAAAGGAGAGAATATCAAACTCAAAGAAATGGAAAGATTGTCTTAGCAAAGGGAAAAGAGAAGCTCATCTTGATCAGCAAATCAATTAAAAATAATTTGAGAAATAATATGCAAGGAAGGATTAACATCATTTGCTATGTGCATGGACTCAGCCTAGGGTGCAAACTTTTTTCTTAAAAAATATTTTGATAATTATTTTTCAATATAATTTTTGCCATTTTAACCTTTAAACCTTTAAACCTTTGCAATTTTATTTTATATTTTATGTTTTAAAAACATTCTGAGAAGAGGTCCATAGGTTTCATCCTACAGCCACAGGGTCCAGGGCACACAAAAAAGGATCCCTGATCTAGAGAGTCTCAAATAGGCCCACTCATTATGCAAAAAAGTATAGTGGGCACACTGGGCAATTAAGTCATCCTTTGCCTCAGGTGTGTTCATTGGTACCTGACTTTTTAATAATTAAATAATTGTCAACGAGGGATTAGTGGTTTCATTCATGTACCTCTTCTGGGACTTCAAACAATCTACATACGCAATGGAGAATGGTCTATAAATGCTGTACATGAACATGTACCTTAGACCAGGAGTGGGGAACCTGAGCCTTGAGGTCACACATAGTTCTCTAGGTCCTCAAGTGCAGCACTTGGACTAAATCCAAACCATTTGGAAGCCACAGGTTCTCCACCCCTGCCACAGACAATAGATTTAGAAACTATTGAGGTCATTTGTTGTGTTACTGATGAGTCGTTTTTCAATCATATCTGACTCTTCCTGACCCCTTTTGTTGTCATGGAGTTGTCTTAGTAAAGATACTAGAGTGTTTTTCCACTTCCTTCTTCAGTTCATTTGACAGATGAGGAAACTGAGGCAAATAGGGTTAAGTGACTTGCCTAGGGTCACACAGCTAGAATATATCTCAGACCTGACTGGATCTTAAGAAGATGGGTCTTCTTGACTTGAAGCCTGTGCCACTTAGCGCAGTGCCTGGCACATAGTAGGAACTTAATAAGTGTATGTTGACTTGATTAGACTTAGGTAGCTCCCCAGGGTCACACAGCTTATGTCTGAGACAGGATCTGAACCCAGGTCTTCCATAGACAAAGTCCAGTGTCCCATCTATTCCACCATTCTTCTGGGGCACCACCATCACTTTCTAGATACTTGCTGGCAAGTTGTAACTGACATATCTTTTATTTGGACTTTAGCTCCAGGACAAACACAGCTTATATCAAAACATTTGGGGTTGCTCGATGATGTCTCAGCATTCTCTTGTATCCACGTAAACAAATTATGTTCATGCTGAAACCACTGTATTCATCCTATGAATATGTTTTGTATGCTGAGTTAGTAAATGCTTCTGCTTAAAAAGAGTTTTTGTCAAAATATTTAAGAAGTTAAAACAAATCTTATCCATAAATGCAAATGAACAAAAAACAAATTGAAGGAGCATTTATTTGGTAGGGCTGATGTTACATTAGGCATTAAAGGAAAACAATCTCCATAATGGTAGCTCATATTTATATAACGCTTGGAGATTTACAAAGCATTTCATGATGCCCATTTAACTGAGTTAAGTGTCTTGGTCAGGGTCTCATAGGTAAACAGCAGTAACTAATCTGTACCTGCTCTCAATCTCCTTATTGTGGACATGAAGAAACTCTGCACTATCTTTCAAGAAATTTCAACCCCCTCTTCTTCCTCCCAGCTCCAGAATCCAGATATTCATGGCCTACATTAAGGAGGCATCTCCCCAGGATTTTACAGTGACAAACAATGGCCTTCTTATAGGGGCTTCCCACCCCCATCTAACCAGTCTCCAAGGCTACAACAGAGAACTTTGAAACAGGATTTTACTTCAGACAGAGGATGCCCTGAGAGCTCATTTACAGATTTTGTGCTCATTCCACAGCAGTGAAAGAACGGACTGTTCTGTACTTGAACTATGGGAGTATTTAGAAGAACCTCAGTCAGCAGTGTCTACCCTAGGAGTTCCCATTAATGCTTCATTGTTTGGTTCTTGCAGTGCTGCTGAAAAATCCCTGCCAATGAAGATCCTGTCTGTATAAGCAAATAATAATAGAAATAACAGAAGTCACAGTCTCTAAAGAGAAGGAAGGACATGTCTGTGTAACGCCATTTGATCAATTATTATTACCGAGTCAACCAGTCACTTAGGTAGAAATTAGTTTTGCTGACATTTCCATGGAATTGACTGGGTTACCCAAATTATAGAGCCAAGTCAAGCCAAGAAACGTGTCTTTGTTGTCTACTCTTTGCCAGATACTATGCTGAGAGCTGGGGATACTCAGGAAGGCAAAAACAGTGCCTGTCCTCAAGGAGTTCACAATCTTAAGGGGGAGCTATCATATATAAACAATTATGCACAAGTAAGAGATATATATGTGTATATATGTGTATATATGTACTCACACACACACACACACACACACACACTCTCTCATGCACTTACATTTACAGTTTTTGATCTTCCATGTCATGGCTTTGCCCATGACAGTTCCAATATATGGTGGGTCAGAGCAAGAAATTAAATGGGAATTTGGGGGAGTTTTGTGGAAGTCGCAGACAACACAGAAAAAGTTTAGAAATTCAGAAATGCATAAGATTTATATATGGTATCATATAATAATATATTTTATCTTTTAATACTATAATAATTCAGATTTCTTCTCTGGTAGGAAGGGAGGGTCAAACAATTTTCCATGGATTTTCCAGATCACCAGGGTTCTGTGTCCCTTATCCTCATGATGTGGAACAGATAACTGTATACATGTGTGTATGTATTAGAAATGTATAAACACACACAGGGTAAATTGGAGATAATCTCAGAGGGAAGCCACCAGCATTAACAGGGGATGAGAAAGACGTCTTGCAGAAGGGGATTTTAGGTGAGACTTGAAGGAAGGCAGGAAGTAAAGGAAAGGAGGGAGAGCATTTTGGGTTCCCACTTACTGGGAAGGTGAAATGTTGTGTTTGAGGTATGGCAAGGAGGCCATGTCATTGGATCTCAGAACATGCAGAGGGGAATAAGGTGTAAGAAGACTGGAAAGGAAGGAAGGAGCAGATTAAGAATCATTTCAACACCAAACTGAGGATTTTATATTTTATTCCAGAGGTGATAAAGAACCACTGAAGTTCACTGAAAAGTGTGGGGATGGGATGAGAGGAGTGATGACATGGTCAGACCTGCACTTTAGGAAGATCACTTTGATAGCAAAGTGGAAAATGGAATAGGGTAGGGAGACATTTGAGGCAGGGAGATGTAAATCACAGACTGAGAGGCAGAAGAGACCTTAGAGGCCACCAAATCCAACCCCTTCATTTTACAGGTAAGGTAATGGAGGCAGAGAGAAATTCAGTAACTTTCTAAGGGTTACACAGCCAGTAAGTGTCAGAGGTGGATTGTGAACTCAGGTCTTAGTGACCCTAAATCCAGTTACCCTATCCTCTATGCTGAATCAGCCAGTTGCTGTGGCATAGTGTAGACACAACTTGAAACAGAAACAATTTAATTCAGAAATAAGGATCTCAAATGGCACAATTTAGAAGTTATTCTCATTTGTTTTCTTTTGTCTCCTTGTAGTTTTATGTAGATGATGGAAAAGTAAGTTATAGAGGATTTTGTTTGGCTCTACTTTTTGGAAGAGGTGGTTATTCCAGGGTAAGAAATAAACAGATTCCACCCTCGATATTCAGAGTAGTGCCGGCTGTTCATGTGGCTGGCTTTGGGATAAAGACGGGCCATCCTACCTTACCACCACATCCTATTGTCAATCTGTAACCACATGCAAGTAGCTAGTATTCAGTATCCTGGGTGGCTGGCTTCCAGGAGATGAGAAAAGAGCTCTCTTTCTCAAATGAAATCAGAATTATAGTCATTGAGTTCCCCAGGTAACCTAGCCTTAGATTAGTGGTTTAATGAATGGTGGGATATGTCTTTGCTGTGGGGTAATGACAAGGTTTTCTACATCTCCCTCATAGCACCTGCTAAATACATAGTAGATCCTTAATAAATATATGTTGAAGCCAGTCATAGAGGCTACCTATAATCCCTTATACTGGCAATACTGAAGCTGGGGGATCGATCCCATGAGCTCTGGATCTCTGAGCTGCAGTGATCTGTGCTGATTAAATAATAACAATAGCTAATATTTATGTAACATTTACTATATTTCAGGTACTGTGCTAAGCACTTTGCAATTATTATTATTATTTGAGCCTCCTAATGACCCTGGGAGGTAGGTGCTATTATTATCTACATCTTACAGATGAGGAAACTGAGGCAAACAGATTAAGTGACTTGCTCAGGGTCATAGCTTGTAAATATCTGAGTTTAGATTTGAACCCAGGTCTTCCTCACTCCAGGCCCAGTGCTCGATCTACTGCTTCACCTAGATGCCTACTTATTGAGGAACAGTGGAGAATGTGATGGTTGCCAAAGATTGAAGATGGACAAATGTCTTGAAATTATAGTCCAATTGTTTCTTTCTTGATCTCCAGAAAAGTTCTAGAATAAACATTAAATACTCCCTCTGTCCGTATTAGAGAGCTGTTTGCTACTAAAAGTACTGCTCTGTACTTTATATTTTTCTCATTTGATCCTTGCAAACCTGAGAAGAAGAAACTGACAAAAGTTAAGTGACTTGTCAAGGGTAGCACAATTATTAAATGTCTCTTTTTTATATTTTTATAATTAATTAATTTATTTTTCGTTTTCAACGTTCACTTCCATAAGATTGTGAGTTTAAATTTTCTCTCCCTTCCTTCCCTGCTCCCTCCCTGAAGTGGCGTGTGATCTACTTGTACATTCATATTAAACATTTTCATGTTAATCCCGATGTAAAGAAGAATTAGAACAAAGGAGAAACAAGGCAACAAAAGAAAAGAAAAGGAGAACAGTGTGCTTCCATCTGCATTCAGATTCCAAGGTTCTTTCTCTAGATGTGGAGAGCATTTTCGATCATGATTCTTTTGGAATGTCTATTCCATGTCTGACATCAAATTCGAACTTAGGTTTTCCTTACTTCTGGCCTGGCACTCTGGCCACTGCACCACCTAACTGCCTCTGTCTTTACTCAGTCTGGCACCATTGTAGAGAGCACCTGGTAGGGGAGGGGTCAGAGCACCTGGAACAAATTGGCCCCAGATCAGACACAGAGCAGGTCAGAGCTTCCAAGCTAATCATTAGTGGGTTTGGACCCATTGCCCTTCCAGCCTGAATGTCATAAGGACACCCAGAATACATACCTCAGTACTGAAATATTTTCAAATAGGTCATCGTGTTTACACAGCTAAAGATTAAAACTGATACCAATACACTTAAATACTTTGAAGATCTGTGACCTCATCATTGCAGATATTCCTACTAATATTGTAGATATCCGTGCCTTCCCATCTTGGGGAATTTTTGACTACATCCTTCCATAAATATCCCAAAAGGACTCTATCTGCTCGGTTAAAAGATCTTCAGAGTTGTTTAAGGTTTTATTTGTTCCTTTTATTTTTATATCATAATCATTTTTTGATATAATCTCTCCTCATAACAAAGAAAAAAACAGCTAAAAAAAAACCCCAACTGATACAGCGAGTGACCTCGCCTGAGAATGTTGGAACATTCTGCAGTCCCCTGCCTTCCTTCCAAGAGAAGTGTGATATGATTCATTTTATTGTTTTCTGGGAACAAGTTGGGTTATTACAGTTATTCAGAGTTCAGCTTTCTGATAGTGTTCTTGTCATTTATATAAGCGAAGTGGTTGTGTACATTGTTCTTATTTCATTCTTCTCTCTTCAGTTAAACCATATCATCCTATATTTCTTGTAACTCCATATATGTAAATACACACTCATAATTTTTCATTGCATGAGTCCATTATTTCTCATATGTCATCAGTTATTTTAGGCATTCCCCAATCAATGATCATCCACTTAGTTTCTAGGGGTTTTTTAATTTCCATAAATTATTTTGTTATATAATATACCTTTCTGCATTTGACTTCTTCAGAATTGATACGTCCAATAATGAGATCTTGGGGCCAAAGAGAATGAAGAATATAATCACTTTTTTGGTATAATTATAAATTGTAGCACAGGTAAAACAATTCACAGTTCTCTACAAGTGTTCATATCTTAACATAGTCCTCCAAAAATTTTATTGTTTCTGGTTGTTTAATGGTTTTTAGAGTCATCTTTGCCATTTTGCTAGCTGTAGGGTAAATCTTCAGAGTTCTTTTGTTTTACATTTCTCTTGTCTGGAACATATTTTTATGTCATTAATAGTTTTGATTCTTATTTTGGAAACGATTGACGTATCAATTTTTGAATGCCTGTTAGTCATTTTTGTTTTAATTCCCTACATATTTTGGCTATTAGAGTTATCAGTGATGCTAAATGCTATTCATTTCCCCACTCAATAAGTTCTTTTTTTAAAATTTTATTTTAGCTGCTTTGATTTTGTTCATGCGAAGGACTTTTAATTTTATAGAATTGAAAGGCTCTGTTTTGTCTTTAACGATCACCTCTCTCCCTCACCATGTTGTGAATTCTTGGCCTTACATATAGGTGTAAAAAGCTGTCTAGGGGTATACCAGTGTGGCACTGGGACTTTCCATCGGTTACACTGATATTACATAAATGTTTTGTTCAAAAAATCTTGCACTTATCCAAACTTTGTCATAGAACCTTAGGTGTTAAATGCTTGTTTCCTGAGCAACCTTTGAAGCCTCATTCATTGCTTTCAAGTTTTCAGTGGCCTCAGCAGTTGTGCAGCTTTGCACATTCCATAAGTGGTGGCGGGCTGCTGGTGGGAGTGAGTCTGTTGACACTTTTTAGATGGAAATTTCATCAGGCACTGCACTAGGATTGCTGACATGACTTGAGTATCTGCTTAGGAAGTTCCATCCTTCAAAAAGTGAATTCAAGGAACTGTGCTGGATCTAAATTTAGCTTCAAAGGGCCCAATTCTGAATAGTTGCACCTTTCCTGAGCTCCAAATCCCTTTATTTTGATAGGCACTGGGAGAAATAACAGAGAAGCAAAGAGATATATCCAAATCCCTCCTTTTCTTACGGAAAAGGAAACTGAGACCCCATGGGTTTAAATGACATCCCAAAGTCAGAAGGGTAGAAATTAGCTGGGGCAAGATTCACATTCAGATATTTTGATTCCAAACTCAGTGCTTTAACCACTGTCATACCTCTTAGAGAAAAGAAGGAATTTTTCAATCCTTCTTGTTCCCCTCCCCCATATTTATTTTTCAGTTTGGAGGAAAATGAAGAGTGCATTTTTGAGGTCCAAAATAATTTGGGGAATGGAAATAAAATTTGAAATCATTGAATGAATTAAATGTTGTTGTTGAGCTTCTTTTCAGTCATGTCCAAATCTTCATGATCCCATTTAGAGGGTTTTTTTGCAAAAGTAGTGGAGAGTTTGCCATTTCCTTCTCCAATTCTTTTCACAGATGAGGAAATTGAGGCAAACAAAAAACTTAAGTGATTTGCCCAGAGTCACACAGCTAAGTAAGCACATGAGGTTGGATTTGAATTCAGATCTTCCTGACTCCAGGGTGAGCACTCTCCACTGGGTCACCTATAATCACTGGGTAAACTCAGACATGAGCAAGGCACAAATTTTTATAGACAAGGTTATAGAGCCAATATTTGTTAGAAGTTGAGTTTGGGAGCTCTTGGTAAGTCTTTTTTCCCTCCTGTGATAGCATGAACATGTTAAAAAAAGTGATTTAATAACTTGTTTTCAGATCTGCTCCCTCCCCACAATTGTCCTCATAGTCATTCTGAAATTATTTGCTTATAATAACAACAGTAATTATACTTCACACCACGTTTGTATAAGTCTAGGATTATCATTAATTTGGCAGGTAAAGCCTGTCTAAATGCAGAGAAGTTTTACTCTAAGCTTTAAAAATACATAATAGAGTTTCTTCAAAATACATATACAAATATGCAAATAAATAGCTATGTACTGAATATGAAAAGTTAGTTCAAAAACAGTTAATAAAATTTCACATAAAAACCAAATTAGTGTAAAAAATTCATTTTAAAGCTTGTCCTTAAAACTCCATAGAATACTTTAAAAAAATTAATCCCCCAAATTTTTAAAGCCATGAATTTTTTCATGGCTTCAATGGCATGAAGCTTTTTTCAGCACTTGGGACAATCTTTTAATAAGTAGTAACGTACATATGGGGCAGCTAGGTGGCGTAATGGATGGAGTGCCTAGCCAGGACTCATCTTCTTGTGGTCAAATCTAGCCTCAGACACTTACTAGCTGTGTGACCCTGGGTAAGTCACTTAAGCCTATTTGCCTCTGTTTCCTTATCTGTAAAATGAAGTGGAGAAGGAAATGACAAACCAATCAACTATCTTTGCCAAGAAAATACCAAATGGGGCCACAAAGAGTCAAACCCAACTGAAACAACCAAAGAGCAACAAAACTCAGTAGTCTCTCCACACCCTTTCCATGGGAGATCTACCTCAAATCTGATCTAGTTACTAACTCCCTGAATTTTTACATGGATATTCTGCTATCACCTCAAGTTTAAAACATCTAAGATTGAATTCATCATCTTTTCCCCCAAAATGTCACTATCTATCAAAAGAATTATTTGGTCAAACCCTTTCATTTTACAGCTAAGGAAACCAAAGCTCAAAAAAGTTAACTGACTCTTTCATTTTGCTGAGGCCTTGTGAAGTGATGGTCAGGGCATCGGATGTAACCCTAGATTCCAAACCTACATCAAGCATTTAATAACTATGTGACCCTGGGCAAGTCACTTAACCTGTTTTTGGAAAATGAGGGTGTGAGACTTGATGATGTCTTAGATGCTTTCCCACTCTGCATATCTGATTCTGTAAGTGACTGGTTCTAGATCAAACAGATAACAAATAACACAACCAGAATTCAACCCACTGGCCTCTGATTCCAGTTTCAATGTACTTTCCATTTCCCCATTCTGCCACAAGAGCATAAAACCACAGAACTATTAAAAATAAAAATGTGCCTAGTGCAGTACAGAGTAGGCGCTCATTAAATTATCTCTTGATTTGAGATGCAAAGTAATAGTCCTTAAATAAGACATAAACTCTGAGCCTGTAAAGAAGTGATTAAAGCAGAGTAGGATTAGGTCAGGAAAGCTTCTTAGGAGAAGCAATGGAAATCTACTTGAGAAGAAGGAAGGCATATTCCTTGCTAGATTAATGGTGTGAGCAAAGCTTCAGAAGTATGAATTAGCAAACCATATGTGGGAAATGACAAGCAGATTGCTTTTAGCAAGAATTCATAGATACCAGAAGGGGTAAGCAAGAATCAGAGGTAGAAAGTTAGAAAGGAAGGAAGAAAGGAATGAAGGAAGGAAGGAAGGAAGGAAGGAAGGAAGGAAGGAAGGAAGGAAGGAAGGAAGGAAGGAAAGAAGGAAGGAAGGAAGGGAGGAAGGAAGGAAGGAAAGGAGGGAGGAAGGGAAGGAATATTAATTACTTATGTGAGAAGTTTAACTTGGATTTAATAAGTAGTAGAGAGAGAATATAAACTTTTCATCAAGGGAATGATGTACATAGTGTTTGAGGAAGACTTTTTTATTCTAATAGCAGTGTACTTGACCCACTTATGGGAAAAGCAGAGAAGATGGAGGAAAGTGAAGACAGGAAGACAGTTGTTGCACTAATGCAGATATAAAGTGATGGGGGAGATAAAAAACGGAAATATTAGACAAGGAGAGTCAGTAGGACTTAATGGCTGGAGGTAGGGGTAGCTCCTTACATCAAGGTTAATGGAAATTTGTCAGTTGGAACCCCTTTGTTGTTCTTCAGTCATTTCAGCCATGTCTGACTTCATGATCCCATTTGGGGTTTTCTTGGCAAAGATAATGGAGTGCTTTGCCATTTCCTTCTCCAGCTCATTTGACAGATGAGAAAACTGAGGTAAACAGGGTTAAGTGACTAGTCCAGGGTATCACAGCTAGTCATTCAATTCAGGTAGATGAGTCTTCCTGACTCCAGGACTGGCACTCTATCTGTTGCACCATCTAGGTACCCTACACTATTCTGAAATGATTTACCATTCTTTTATTTATGATACATTTTTAAATAGTTTTATTATTGTTTTTTGCTTTAAAATCCTCTTACTTGTTCCCCCTTTTAACTTTTACTTACGATAAAAAAAAGAAGTCATCTATTCAAAGCCAATAGACTGAGGAACCTTGCCTATCAATGTATACTCCATTCCACTCCCATAGTACCTATCTCTCTATTGGGAGCTAGAAGGTATGTTTTATTTGGATAAATTTTGTATGGACCAACAGATGCTTCTCAACTCATCCCCATATGATTATCTCTCCCCCACACTCCAGTATATTTTCCCAAGACAGTTTAGCAAAACCACATAATACTATGGTTTCGGCCATCTTCTGTATATCACAAGCTTACTTCTCTGGGCCACCCAGAAAACAGAAGTCTCGGAATCACAGAATCTTAGAGATTAGAAACTAAAATTGAGAAGTTACCTAGTGCAACCATGTTTGCATTGTTCTTTTTCTTTAACATGGGAATTACGAAGGAAGTGCTTCAAGATTTCAAAAATGCCCTAAGTTGTCTTTTCTTGGTGTATTGGAGATTTTTTTGACTGAAAACCAGAAGTTCCGAGTTCTAGTCTTGTTTTTAGCACTAATCCACTGTGTAACTTAGAGCATATGATCTTTGCATTCTGGGCCTAAGTTTCTTCTCTGTAGAACAAGAAGCTCAATCTCTAAAGTCCTTTCCAACTCTGATTCTCATGACAGACTTTTCTGTATAAGAAGGGAGATGAGAAAGCTGACAGTAGCAGTTATGGTTATCTAGCCTCCTGCTCTCCTCCATAGCAGGATATTAGATAAAGTTTTCTGAACTGACTGTTCTTCACCATTTCCAGAGATGGTGTTGGATAGAAACGTAACAAGGAAAGTGTCCATGTGATACAAGGACCAAGAGATTTGCTATGTGGCAGATACAAGAGAAAGAAAGGAAATCTATATGAAAGTCTACTCACTACTTGTTGATTTTACAAAAGTTTTAATGCTGCAGAGAACCATGTTAAAGTCTTATTTAATTTTGTATTTCTAAATTAGATTCTGTGATTTTAATGATCTTCTGTGGTTCTTAAGACAGTTTCTCCAGGCACTGGGTGAAAGGGACTGCAAATCAGTAAGCAACCATTGCTTTACAAATTCTACAAAACAGGAGGTGAGGGGGGTGGGAAGCTGTTCATACTTGAAAGAAATTTTAAAAAAATAAGCCAAAGAGCTCTGGAAACCTGAAACGACTGGGAAATTAGACACAAGCTTTTCACACTTGCTGAAGTCAAGGAATGATTTGTCTTTTTAACTCAGAAAATGGGTGAAGGGAAGCATACACACACAGAGCTGAAGGAGAGAAAATGGTTCATCTTGGTTGAAGATACCTACACAGGAAAACCCTGACTGAAAATTAAAATTAGAGACCATTTCTAAATTATAAAATGTTAGTCCTGGAAAGAGCCCTAAATGTCATGTAATCCAACTTAATTATTTATAAATGAGGAGTCCCAAAAGTATTTCTCAGTGATTTGTCTAAAGTTATACAGTTAGAAAGTAAGTGAAAAAAACAGATATGAAGAAAGCTACATTAACATTGTGCTTGGCACATAGTAGGCACTCGACAAAATGCTGGACAGCAATGTATCACAACATACAAGGTATATTTATTACTGATTGATAACCCCTCGTAACCCCTTCAATAGCTCTCACACATTGTCACCCCAGGAATGTTAGTGGATCCTACACAAATCAGAGCTCCTTCTCTCTCTCTCTCTTTCTCTCTCTGTCTTTTTCTTTCTCTCTGTCTTTCTCCCTCTCTCTGTCTTTCTCTGTCCCTCTCCCCCCTTTTCTCTCCCCTCCCTCCCTCTGAAACGTGTATTATATATTTATAATATATATCTAGCTTACTATATTGTTTTTTTTAATGTGCCTACTTCCTATCATTCTTTTGTTAAGGCAGTAGCTATTTTCCATTTTAATTTCTAGATATAGCACCCAAAGACTCCTGTTCCTCTTTTATTAAGTGCCCTTTTTGTAGAACAGCCTTCTGTGTGTATGATAATAAGAAGTGTGTGCACATTCCTTGAAACAGCATTAAGACCCCAGGCTGAAGACTTCAAGGATTTTTCCATTAATAATCTCCACATCCCTTCCCAGATCTAGTAATGCTTTGTTAAAAGGAGGTTGAGGTCATACATTTGTAAATGAAAACATATTAAGAAAAAAAATACCAAATGTACATTAACATCAAAAGAAAAAAATGAGTTTCTCAAAAGAATACTTAGTTTTATCCACAACCTGGTCTTTACTGCATAGGTCGCAGGAAATCGGAATAAATTTCAGGGTTGATAATATTAACCTACCTAAGTAGGTAGGGTGATTTGTGGAATACTGCAAGGACCTGGGCTTCCACAAATACAACTGGATCTTAAACTATGTGACCCAGATCAGAAACAATGCCCTTAAGGCTTTAACCCTTTCGACTCTGGAACTTCCACCCTGTCCCCCTTCTCCTCCTGATTCATGACTATCTTATCTGGTCCACCATTTCAAGAGGGCTCTAGCCTTGCTTCTCTTCACTCCTTATTCCCCTGACCATCTTCTCAATATAACCTCATCACAAGTTTTGGAACCATGATCAAATCAACACTGCCATATTCCTATATCAATCTACTCCCCTTTGGCTTCTGTTCATTGCCTCTGTTATTTTTAACACCAAAATGCCCCTCCCTGGCCACCACTTCCCTAGGTGTATTGTCTTCTCCTTTGAACTTAAAATGTAAATTCTCTGAGTACAGGGATTGCCTTTGCTTTTTTATATGTATCTCTAATGCTCAGCACAATGCTTTGAACATTGTAAGCACTTAAGAAATACTTTTCCATTCATATGTTCCTGAAAATCACCTTATAACCTGAAACCATCTACATGATGGTTTTCTACAGAAAACTGGCAAATAGAGACTAGTACCCAAGGTAAAATAACCATATTTTATAAAAGCAAAAATGTATCAAAGAACTATTTTAGAATCAGTATCCTTATTATAGACTTTATTTACAAATTACAAATTGATGAAATTTTAATTGAATGGATATCTGTCATGTCTATAAATTTCACCTTTTTAGTATTCTAATTATAATCATCTGGTTCCCATGAGTTGTCACCTCTTCGTTTTTGGAGGTATTCACAGCCTCTGAAGTCAGGCTGAAGTTTGAAAGTCCCAAGGATTCCATATCTTTATCATCACCCAGGGAAATCCAGGTGACTGGGATATAGTCTCTCACCTCTCTACTTAGAAGAGGCAAGGGCATCATTTGTCATCCTGGATCAATATATTGGTTCAATCCATGTGGTTTACAGTGATGTTCCATGGGCCCTTCATGTGAGATTATGCTTCTTGCTCCCTGGCTGGTGCTTGCTCCTTTACCAGCCTCTACTTTACTCTCTTCCTAATAATGCTGGGCTCTAACTTCCCTCACCCTTTGACCTACTTTTATAGGTCCCTTTCATTTGTTCACTGTCTAGGCTCTGCCCCACTGGTTGTTCACCAGTGTGGTCTTTATCCCTGCTATAGCTTGTCCTGTCTTCATAGGTCTCCATGCTCTAATTCTCTACTACATTGCTTTGCCTTCTCCAGAAAATGGTGCCAGGTCTTGAGTGTTACAGTTCTTTCAGAGCCAGCATATTTGTCCAAAGATGTATGTCCTCATTACATTTCTTTGTGTGTGAATAGTGACCGGTAGCCTCTTCCTTGGGAGTGACCAGATGGACCCCAGGTTAGTTAGATGAGCTGATTGGACTGAAAATAACCACAGAGTGCTCAGTTTACAGGGTAGATACAACTAGGTCAAGGAGAAAGGAATTACTGGAGAGTAGGCCAGCACCCAAAGTCCATTCTGCCACTTGCCCAGTAGGAAAGAAGCAGCAAGTTTAAGGGGAAATGATTTAGATCTAGAGTTCAAATCTAGCCTCTGAAACTTACTACTCATGTGATCTTACACAAGTCCCTCCATCCACTTCTCTGGGAAAGGGTCTAGATGACCTCAAAAATCCCTTCTAGTCCTTAGTATATGACACTATGTCCTCCTAATGATCACTAATTAGACCAGGAGTTCTTATGGACTACTTTGGTGGTTCATTTTAAAATGTCTAAGATAAAATACATTATATTACAAAGGAAACCAGTGATAGCAAAGGAAAATTTTTTTCTTCCATAGGCCCTTTGAAATCTGTCCATAGATCCTATATGAGTCCCAGGTTAAGAGCAACTGAATTAGATGTTTTCTTGAATAAACAAATAAAATCTTTAAATATATATATATTTAATTTAATTATATATATATATATATCCCTGAGAAGATTTTGTGACTTAAAAATTACCATGAATTACTTTAATCAAATAATAAGCTTCCCTAAAAGCAAAATGACCTCAGCGTAAATGAGAGTTTTAATGGAGGAAAGGGCAAGAGGGAGCAAACTGAAGGAAATGCCAGGCATACAGCAGGGTCATACCTGATTATTAAGACAGTGGAAATAATTAGGTGATTACCAGACAAATCACATATCCATAAGAACCATTTTTATTTTTCTCTCAACCTGAGATTTTGTTGGTATTATGACCTCCCACTGCTCTGCAGTTTGTAACCTCAGAGAAGCTGAGAGATTGCCATCAGAAATGGGACGGGAACCCAGGTCTTTCCAGTTCAGAAGCTGGTTCTCCAAGCACTACTGAGTATCACTTAAAAAAGCAAATTATCAATAATCTTCCTTCCCCTCCACATGCACATCCTTTGTTATAAAGAAATACAGCTAAATAAAGTAAATAGGGAAGGAAATATGTTTTTAAGTACCTACTGTATGTCAGATAGTGCAGTTACCACTTGATAATTATTACCTTATTTGGTCCTCACAACAACTTTGGCAGGTGGGAGCTATTATTATCCCCATTTTACAGTTGATGAAACTGAGATAGTGGATTATGTGACTTGCTCAGGTTCACATAGCTAATAAGTATCTGAAGCTGGATTTGATCTCAAATCTTCCTGAATTCAGACCCAGCTAGGTGGTGCAGTAGATGGTGTGCCAGTCCTGGAGTCAAGAATACTCATCTTCTTAAGTTCAAATCTGGCCTCATACATTTACCAATTAGTGACCCTGGGCAAGTCACAACCCTATTTTCCTTATTTTACTCATCTGTAAAATGAGCTGAAGAAGAAAATGGTAAGCCACCCCGGTACTTTGCCAAGAAAACCCCAAATGGGTTCACAAATAGTCAGACACAGCTGAAGTGACTGAACAACAACACATGACATTGGCCATGTCTGATAGTAATATGTCCCATTAATCCACTACTTCTTTGCAGAAAGTAGGGAGACAAATTTCACTGTTAGTTCTCTGAAATTGGCATTGGTCACTGCAGTGATAGAGCTCTGATGTTTTAACGTATTGTTTACCTTCACATTGCTCTGATTATCAAGTAAATTATTCTCCTGGTTCTATTTACTTTGTTTTGAGTCAGTTTATATAGACCTTCCCAGAGTTCTCTAGATTTTTAAAAGTATTCATTGTATAATATATGTGATGAGATTCTATTACATTACAAACCACATATAGGTTTCCTCCAAACTATGGGCATATATTTTGTTTTTAAGTTCTTTGCTAACGCAATAAGTGCATCTTGATATGTGCACATATGCATGTATGTTACAAACCTTTCTTTCAGTCTTTGCCATCATTGGGATATATTCCTAGTTGTGGTATTAATGAGTCAAAGGGAATATGCAATTTAGTCATGTTTTTAGTATAATTTCAGAGTAGTTGAATAATTCATAGTTTTCCCAACAGTGAATTTGTCTGTCTTCCTACTACCCTTCCAACATTTACCGTTTTCATCTTATCATCTTTGCTAATCCTATGGGTGTGAGTGAAACCAATAGAACTTAATCTAACTCAACAACATAGTATCCAAAGTTCCCATATTAGGCAAGTTTTAACTGGAAAAGGAAAGGGGTCATGAAAGATAGATTAGATATAGACAGATACCTACATGTCGAGCCGGCTCTATTCCTATGCCTAAAACCCCAGGGAAGTGCCAGAGGTCTCCCAATACAGTCATTCCTTTATCCTTTGTCACCAGACCTCTCCATGTCTCCATATTTAGTCTTGATTGATTTTTCCTAGTCAGGATCGGCTTTTGGAATTCAGCTGTGCTCTACATAAATCATACTATAGTAGAAAGACACTGACTTTGGAGTCAAAGAACCCGGGTTTAAATTCTCACCACCAAATGATGTTAACCATCCTGAGCCTCAGTTTCCTAAGCTGTAAAAGGAGGATGTTGGACTATCATATGGCCTCTAAGATCCCTTCTAGCTCTGAATCTGCGCTTTTCTGAAATCCTGGGTGTCAGGTCTCCTTGGGTCTTACAATTTCATCTTGGCACCTACTATTTTCAGTAGTCTTATGTGAAACAACAAAAGCCCATTTTACTCTTCCCACTCATGTTCAGTCCGATTTTAAAAGGACAATAACTTGACAAGAAGCCAAAAGCCCCAAAAGGGCCTCTCAGGGAGGACAGCAGGCTCTGTCCACACCTGCAAGCTTCTCCAGCTTGTCAGCCACCTCCCCCACATCTGAGTTAGGCATTTGTTCCCAGGGAGCTCCAGAAAAGGGGCATAGGGATGCTGGTGACCACTCCCTGCCCTTTACCCGGATCTTGCTAGTTCTTTATGAATTCCTAGTGGCTCTAATGTGCCAATACTCTAATGCCAACATATTGCCCTAATTTTTTTCTTTTCATTTTTCTTTCCTTGAAAGTTCTTTTAAAAATATGTCTGGTTTCTATTTCTTGTTGTTTAGTCATTTTTCCATGGTGTCCAACTCTTTTGTGCCCCCCCCCTTTGGGTTTTCTTGGCAAAGATACTGGAATAGTTTGCCATTTTCCATCTCCAGCTCATTTTACAGATGAAGGAACTGAGGCAAACAAGTCTAATTGACTTGCTAGTAAGTTTCTGAGGCTGAGTTTGAGCTCAGGAAGATGAGTCTGACTGACTCCAGGTCCAGCACTCCATCCACTGTAGCACCTAGTTTCACTGTTCCATTGATAGGATGAAAGATAAAAACATTGTCTTTGCTCTTATGAGGGAAACAAATACATATGCAAATAACAAAGTTGCTATAAGGTATACACACAGCATCTACCTTCTGGTTTCGATATCCAAAGCAGATTTGTGGCATTCTATGTAGTGGAACCAAGCCAGATCCAGAAGTGCAGAGAAATACTGAGCGCCTGCATCGGAGGAGAATGTAGCAGGGAAGCACTGGATCTGAAAGACCAAACGTACAGCATGTATAATGAACTATACAAACACTAAAGTAGATTAAATGCTGCTCTTCTTTATTAGTCATCATTATCATCTGCAGACAGAGGACTTGGGTGTCACGTGATTCCTCGGGGCCTCAGTTTCCTTATCAGTAAAATAAGGGGTTTACGTCCTTCCCACTTTAAATCTTTGAGATTTTGTAATAATAATGGCAATTACTATTATATTTACCTTTGTGACTAGAGTAAATTCTAAGAGTCTACAAAAATGACTTCAGTTATACAGAGTCCATAACTATTTGGGGCAGCTAGGTGGTGCGGTGGATAGAGTCGCTCTGTGACCCTGGGCAAACCACTCCAGTATCCTTGCCAAGAAAACCCCAAAGAATCAGAAACAACTGAAAAATCACTGAACAATAATTAAACAATGTAACTCTACCTTAATGTTGACCAGGAGGCATCATAATTGCTGCTTTTGTATAAACAAGGTGAAAGAATGCTTCCCTCCTTTCCCACTCTTTTATATATATATATATATATATATATATATATATATATATATATATATATATATATATATGTATATATATATATATATATATATGTGTGTGTGTGTGTGTGTGTGTGTGTATGTGTGTGTGTATTCATGATTCAACAAGCTTTTTAGTTTATATGCACACCATATACATGTTTTATTGATTTTTTTACGTTATTGACACTTCCCTATAGTCTACTAAAATGTTCTCTTATGGAGGAAAAAAAAGTTAAGCAAAAAAAAACCCCTCAACATATTGATACTTGCTGACAGGATATATACCTCATTCCACATCTATAGTCCACAACTGCCTTGCCTTAAGTGGGAAGGTAAGTTTCACCAGTATTTCATGATCAGTTTGCTAGAGACAGAATTGCTCATTGTATTAATGACTGTTCCGATGTCTTTATTTATTGTTTACTTTTCTATTATTGTGGTTAAGTAGCACGGTGGACAGAGCATTCGTGATCTCACACAATTCAGCCTCAGATAAATACTAGTTATGTGACCTTGGGCAAGTCATTCTACCTTTCCTCTTCTGTAAAAGCATCTACCTCTCTGGGTTGTGAGAATCAAATGCCATAATATTTGTAAAATACTTTGCAAACCTTAAGGCATGATATAAATACTAGCTATTGCTATTATTGTTAATACAAATTGTTTTCTTGATTTTGCCTACTTAGCTGCTGCTTCAGTCCATATGATTCGGCCCATTTCCTGAAATTTTCGTGTTTATCATTTTTAAAGTTATTCCTGCTATCACTTTACATCCTTATACCACAATTTGTTCATCCTCTCCCCTACTAATGTATTCCTACCATTACTGTCTAGACAAATTTATGGTCTAGGAAAAATAGTTATTTTGAGGCTATATTAGAAACATTGGCTTGGAACATCTTCTTTTTCTTCAAAGTTCACTGGGAAACAAAAGTTGGCAAAATACATAGAGCACTATGGCTTTATAAAACAGCAACAACGGGGCAGCTAAGTGGCACAGTGGATAGCGTTCCAGGCCTGGAGTCAGGAAGACCTGAGTTCAAATGTGACCTCAGACACTTATTATGACCATGGGCAAGTCACTTAACCCTGTTTGCCTCAGTTTCTTCATCTGTGAAATAAGCTGTAGAAGGAAATGGCAAACCACACCAGTTTCCTTGCCAAGAAAACCCCAGATGGGGTCATGAGGAGTTGGACATGACTGAATAACAAGTCTTCCCCTATTAGTCACTTAACTTCTATCTTGCCTCAATTTCCTCAACTGTAAAATAGGGTTAATAATAACACCTACCAACCCTCCTTCCCCCCACCAGGGTTATTGTAGAGATCAAGCTAAGTAATATTTGCAAAGCACTTAGCACGGTGCCTAGCTCAAATAACCCTCCTTCCCATTCAGAATCTGAACAAGGAAGAGAAAGCAAAAGACTTTCAGGGAAAAATATATTTCAAGAGTTGTGTCTGCTGAAGTCGACCCTCAAAAGCCTTCATCAAGAATGTGTGATAGGAAAACAGATCGTTAGTTCTTTCAGGGTGGCACTAAGACTTGGAAGTCCATACAGGTTTCCAAAGTGGAGTGAACAATGCAAGGAATGTGCTGGGATGATCACCAAGGAGGAAGCAAGAAGACAGCTTTTGGCGTGGCTTTTGCGTGCAATAAAGCAGGCTAAGGACAGAAATTTTGCATTTGTGTAAAATACCATTCCTAAGGAGGGCTGTTTATTTCAAAGCAGAAAAGACATAACAGGGATATGGTAGTTGTCTTCAAATATTTGAAAGGCTGTCATGTGCAAGAAGCAAAGGGGAGAAGTGGTTGAGAGTCAGATTTAGTCTTAGCATAGGGAAAACAAACCAGCAAACAAACTTTAAAAACAGTTAGTGCTCCAAAATTGAATGGATTAATGAGGTAGCAGTGGAGGTCTTCAAGTGGGAGATGTCTACTCATCGTAAATATATAAAAATATATATATATATATAAATATAAATAAATATAAATAAATATAAATACATCATTCCTCTGAGGCAAATTCTAGGTAACGCAGTTTCTTCTACAAGCTTTCTTCTTGTTCTTTTGACAGGTTTGTGCTGGTTAATGACAGTTCATTTCACAGAGAATGATGTAAAGAAAACGATGCATATGTGTGGCAGAATCTGCCATGAAGATGGCAGTCTGTGGGGAATATTCTAAAAAATGAATTACAAGACACTTTTATTGGTAACAGGGCAAGTGCTCCTGTCATGCTGACCCTGGGATCTCTTTAAGTTTCTGCAAACTGAACAATAATTGTTTATATTTTTAAAGTGCTCAAAATCCTTTCTTCACAACAGCCCCGTGAAGTAGCTTGTAAAAGTATTAGTATGTCCATTACAGAGATGAAAAAACTGGCCCCTGAGACACCATCAAACAGTTACGAATCTGGCAAACCGGGGTTTCCCATCCAACTCTTCTACATCCATTTCCTAGGCTTTTCCCAGACAGATCTGGTAATAATACTTACGGTAGTAACAGTATTTGCTGAATGCTTTGTAGTTTACAAAACACTTATAAAAGGTTAAGTCAAAGTTTTGTTGTCCCTTCAGAAAGGCCCCTATCCTGAATAAAGCCATCGCTGATAATAAAGAAGTAGAGCTTGGGTTGGGGGGATGGGAAGAGAATATGAATCTATTTAGTGCCTTCTATGTGCCAGGGACTATGCTGAGTAATTACAAAAATTATTTGTAAAATAATTTACAAATACTATTTCTTTTGCTTCTTGGAGGTTTATTGTTTGATTTGATTACGTCTGACTCTTTGTGACCCCATTTGGGGTTTTCTTGGCAAAAGTACTGGAGTGGTTTGCTATTTAGTGAGTTGTCTAAGGTCATATGGGTAAGAAGTGACGGAGGCTAGATTTGAACTCAGGTCTTCCTGGCTCTAGGCTCAGTGCTTTATCCATTGCCCTACCTAACTGCCTCATAAAACTATGAAAAACAAATCCCTCCATTGTCCATGTCTAATTCTGCACCTTTTATTTAATGCTGACCTTCGAAAGGTTAAATGAGGCCTCTCTTAGATCAGGATCCAGTGACTCATAAGGAGAGAAACAACAGTCCTCCTTTCATTAATGGCAGCAGTGAGTTTAAGACTTTCATCAATTAAGGGAGGGTGAGGACAGAAATTTTAAGAATAAATAGTATCTATAATGGATTTAAATATCCTATAGAAATAAGGAGCACCTGGTGTATGTATTTGTCATTCAGTTGTATCTGACCCCATTTGGGGTTTTCTTAGCAAAAGTCCTGCAGTGGTTTGCCATTTCCCTCTGCACTTCATTTACAGATGAGGAAACCAAGGCAAACAGAATTAAGTGACTTTTCTAGGTTCACACAGCTAGTAGGTGTCTTCAGCCCGATTTGAACTCGGGTGTTCTGACTCCAGGCTCAGTGCTCTGTACACTCAGCCACCTAGCCACCCGTGTGGCCTAGCACTATGGAAAATGTTTTATTTGGAGTCAAAAGACCTGGATTGGTGTACTAACCCTGTCACTTACTACATGTGCTGCCTTGGGCAGAGTTCTGAATCTCTTTGTGTCTGTGTGATCTCATGAAGCTGAAGGACGAGCATTTCCTTACCATCCAACCACTTATATGCTGCTGCAACCACATCATTTTCTGTGCTATTTATGACTGTTTCCTCCTCTCATGGAATTTCCAGAATCTGACGCCATCGTTTTTCTGTCAGTTCTTATTACTAGGCAATAATCTAAATACATTTGGAATGAATTACTCGTGCAGGCATTATTGAATGAGCAATTAAAAGACAGCGCGGGTAAGAGAGGGAGAGAAGAAAGAATGCATGGGATTTAGTTACTGGGATTTTTATTTTTGACCTACAAAGTCAACAGCTGTTTTTCATGGGATGTGAGCCTGGCATGGCACGTACATTAACAAAATCCTTATGTTCGTTAAGTTGAAAGGTAACACTGTAGAGAGCACTAGGTCTGTAGTCCAGAAGGCCTGAAATCAAATCCTGCACCAGACACTTACTTAGCTATGTGACCTTGGGTAGGTTGTTTCAGGTTCCTGAACTTTAAAATGGGGATAATCATAACATGTACCTTCCAAGGTTCTTATGAGAATCAAATGTGATAAAGCTCTTAGTACAGTACTTAATAAATACTCATTCTCTTCCATATATTTTTTTAATGATTTTTAAAAAACATCACAACAAGTACTTTGGATTTTTCCTTATTTTACTACACAAAAGATGACAAATTGTCTAGAAAGGTAAAGGTCAATCTATTCTTCCGCAACAAAGGAAGGAATTTAAGAAAGTGGGTATATAACTCTTTCCTTGCATCATTCCCTCCACCTAGGTTCAAATGTCAGTTCTGCTATGTACCTCCTTTGGGATCTTGTACATACGATCTAATTTCTCTGAGTCTCAATTTCTAAATCTGCAAAATAAGAGAATTAGACTACATGACTTTCAATGTCCCTTCCAACTCAAAATCTAATCCTATGACCCTATTATATGGAGGGAATTTAAGATGAAAGACAGAGTAGATAAAGATGATGGAAGTTATATAGGCTGTTTGAATAGATTTTAAGCAGGAATAACAGTAAGTATTGAAAAAAAAATTTTTTTCTTGTTTTGTAGTGATTTCTTGATCCACTGATCCATTCCCTCCACACTTTTCTCCCTTCTCCTCTCCATACCCCCTCCTTCCCATTGAAACCTCTTTGGTAACAAATAAAAATTATTAAGCAAAACCAATTGACAAAGCAACATTCTACCTCCATGGTCCTCCAGTTCTTGACAGAGAAAAGCCTCTGTTCCTTGGGACCTATTGTTGCACTCAATCTGAACTTCGTTGTCTTTTAGTGAGATCTTCATTTTCATTATCCTAGGCTTTGTGTATGTTGTTCTAAAAAGGCATCGATTGTCTGGGTGTCAGTGACTGGTAGTGAGCTGGGTAGTAGTGGCAGTGAATATAGAAAGGAAGGGATATATTTAATTGCACCCATTTCCTGGCTAAGAGGTACTGGGCTAAAACCAAATACACAGAATGAGACACACATTTTTGGCCATGTCAAATATGGAAATTTGTTTTTGCTTGACTAGGCACATTTGTTAGGAGGATTCTGTCTTTCCTTTTCACGGGTGGAAGAGAGGGAGAAAAATGAACATTTGATCATTTTTAAAAAATAGTCACCAAAAAAAGATGTTATGAGAGAATAGTAAAAAATATAGGTTTAAATGGTTGTTTCAAGGCCACTTACTTTTAGCTTTTCACTTAGTAGCAGCATTTGGAAACTATGAATGCAATACTTTTAGGCAATCTTTATTTACTAAATCTCTTATAATATCCTCTTAGGAACAGAGATTTCAGATCATAGAATCTGAGAATAGTCGTCTAGTTCAATCAGTATGTGAAAGAAAATCTCTGACATAGCATTTTCAACGAGTAATCATCCACCCCTTGCTTGAAGATCTGTTAAGGATGAGGACCTCAGTACCTCCCCAAGTCCATTCTACGTTTGGACAGCTAATGGCTAGGGCATTTTTTCTGGCATGCAGCACAAATTGGCTTCTTTTCATTTTCCAGCCATATATTTGCTATTCTGCCTTCCGAGCTTAAACTGAACAAGCCTAATCCCTCTTCCAAATGTCAGTCCTTCAGACATTGGAAAACTGTTATCATGTTCCTTTTGAAGTTTCTCTTAGCCAGACTAAACATGCTTGGTTCCTTCACCCGATCCTCAGATGATAAGGACTTTCATTAATCCGGGCTGCCCTACTGGGCTCTTTCTCATTTATTAATGTCCTTAAGCTGTGGCACCCAAGTTGAACACAGTCCTCCAGATGTGGTCTCAGTGGGGCAGGGTAGAAAACTCTGCAGAGTTGTACCCAAGTAAGCTTGAACCTTGAGCCAATTGTTAAATTTTCCTCCTGAGTATTTGAACCTCATCTGCAAATGCTGCCTCTGGCTTGATTTACTGTTTTGTGGATTGTCCATACTTAAGAAAATAAAGGAGAAGCATGTTAATAATGCAGAATAAACTTAAAAGTGTATCATGTGCCCCTTTTTGTGGAGAGTCCTTTATTAAACATTTACCAGCACTCTCCTAAAGCTATCTCTCTTAATAGAGCTCAAAATTGCGTTAGCATTTTTGGCTTCTGGTTCATACTGACTCGCATTGATCTTTTTTCAGATCCCCTGCTGCCTCACCACGTCTCCCCTCTGTTGTACTTGTGAAGTTGATATTTTTGTGGGAATAGGGGCCTTGAGTGTAAAATTTACATTTATCATTATTGAGTTTCATGTTATTAAATTGACAGAATTCTAGCCTGACAAGTTACTTTGGGATACATCCTGACTGTGATCCAACATGGTAGCTGTTCTCTCAGCTTTCTGTCATCTGAAAATTCAATAACTGTGCCCCTACTCTTTTATCCAAGTCATTGTTAATAATATCAAATAGCATTTGATCCCTAGTACACTCCCTAGGAGATTTCTTGCCAAGATGACATTGCACCATTAACAATGAAAGACTCTGGGTCCAGTCATCCAACTGGCTCTGAATCCTTCAAATTGTACCATCATTGAATCCATCTTCTTCACAAAAATGGCAGGAAATATTTTATCAAAAGCTTAACTAAAATCTAGTTAAACTATATCTAAAGCAAACCTCTCATTTAATCCCCCTTGTTTAGTAATTCTGCTTTTTTTCGTAAAGTAATTGAAGTGGATCTCCATTTCCTCCTTGATGAAGCCTTAATGACTCTTGGTGATCACTTTCTTTTCTATCAAACCACCCCCTGAATGATATGTTCTCAGTCATCAAAATCCAGCTCACTGGCCTGTAGTTTTTGACACTGTTTTCTTCCTTTTTTCTGAAAAGGGGAATAACACTTGCCCTATTCAAGCCAATGGATTTCTCCTATTTTCCATGATCTTTCAAATATTGCTAACAGTAATCTAGCAATCACATTTACCATTTCCTGCTATAATCAAGAATGTGGTTCACCTGCGTCAGGTGACTTGAAATTCATCATAGGGATCGAGATATTTTCTTACTGTCTCCCTACTTCTCTTGGTCATCCACTCAATATTGGTCTTCTTCTGTAGTGTCTAGTGAAAAGGTCATTCTTCTTGACATAGAAAACAGAAGCAACATGAGAAAATAGTTCTGTCATCTCAGTTGTCAGTTATAACTCCAACTGTCCCAAGAAAAGTCCCTAGCTCTTCTTTGGTATTCTTTTGTTTCCCAGTATAACTCTATGGACACCCCCTTTTTGCTGTCCTAAGCTTCCCTCTTCAGCCTCAGCTCAGTTTGAGCTGTAGCGTTCCTGAGGGTGTTTTTACAGTGTCTTATACACTCACTTTTATTCTCAGTTCCCTGATCTTGTTTCCATCTACTTTTTGACATCTAAGTTGGTTGAAAATTCCTCATACATTCACATAGGTCTCCTCAGACTATTCCCATTTTCCCTTCTTATTGGAATTGTTTCTTTTCCTGTCATCAGAATTTTATTCTTAAGTATCTCCTGTCCTTCCTAGGCTGGCTTCCCTATGATGCACCCACCTTTATCTTCTTGAAAGTAGGTATGATGAGCTAGGTTCACATGCCATCCCTTGCTAGCTGTGTGGCCTTGGACAAGTCCCTTAAGCTCTCTGAGTTTGAATGTCTTCATCTGCAGAATGGGCGTATATTTATCTGTAGTAGCTACTTCATTAGGGTTACTGTGAGGTTTAAGTGAGATAATTGAAGCAAATTAGTTGTTTTGTTTTTGCTTTTGCAAACTTGATACTTTTACATGAATATTAGTTTAAAATGACATTTTCTTTCAAATTTCTACAACTTCTAGCATTTTTAAGAGACCACAGTTCCTAATTTAAGATTAGGAATGATTAGAGACAGTGTGTCTAACTAAATGAAAATGGATGGGCATTTTTGGTCTATCGTATTATAGCCATGTAAGACTATGACAAAAGACCAAAGCCTTGGATATGTGGTAGGAGTATAGAAAAGAGAAAATGGGTTCTGCCACTGTGGTGAATGGGAGTCACATAGGAGTAATTATATTTTGCTCACTTAATTTAAAATTAGATTAGTTAAATTAGTTAAAGTTAAACCAAGTTTCTTAATTATATATGGAATGGTCTATGATATTTGGATAGGAAATGTCTTATGTTTAGGGTAGGAGTGGGTGATATGGACAGAGAATTATAGATTATGATCCAGAGAGGATCGTTGGGATTATTTAATCTCACTGCCATTTTTTTTCATACTTAATCACATTCTTTTCCAATTACAGGTAAAAATAGTTTTCAACATTCATTTTTGTAAGGTTTTGAATTCCAAATTTTTCTCCCTCCCTTTCTTCCCTCTCCCTTCTCCAACACAGCAGGCAATCTGATATAGGTTATACATGTACAATCAAACATTTCCACATTAGTCATGTTGTGAAAGAAGAATCAGAACAGAAGGCAAAAACCATAAGAAAGAAAAAGCAAAAAACAGTGAAAATAGTCTGCTTCGCTCTGCATTCAGACTCCATAGTTCTTTCTCTGGATGTGAATAGCATTTTCCATCATGAGTCTTTTGGAATTCTGACTGCCATTTTGTAGATTCAGAAATTGAGGTCTAGAGAATGACTTACCCAAGGTACTTGTTCAAAGTGACACAGCTAACAAGAGGCAGAACCAGGAAGTGAACCCAGGGCCTTTGATTCCTACTACAACACAATTTCCATTACATGATGATGGAGATTTGGAAAAAAGAAAATAATCAGTGACTCTAAACTTTTCCCCACATCATTATGAGGCTTTACTTTACCTTAGCTTTACTCTTAGAGAAATTCACCATCAGGAGGCTTAACTAGGGTTAGGCAGTGACAGTAGCATCCTGGGCAGTTTCCCTGACTCATACCCATGGGGGAGAGGAAAGTTCAAAAGTTGGGCTGTTAATATAAATTTAATATTAACTTAACTAGGATTAGGTAGTGACAGTAGCATCCTGGGCAGTTTCCCTGGCTGATACCCATGGGGAAGAGGAAAGTTCAAGAGTTGGTCTGTTAATATAGACGTTAACGGGCAGTTCTATTGCTATTACAGACTATCTTGTTATGAGTGGAGGGAGGGATTTAGGTAGTTATGAGATTGTTGATTTGGAGCTAGAAAGAATCTTAGAATCTTTCTAATTCAATCCCCTCATTTTACAGATGATGAACTAATATTAAGTGATTTACCCAAGGTGACACAGATAGTATCAAAGCCAGTATAGGAATCCATTTTCTTTGCCTTAAAAGATTCTTTCCATTTGTCCCTTTCCACTGATTATATGACTCAGTTTTCAATATTAGCTTATTTGCTGAGACAGTTTTAGGTGCTAAAAGGGCCTCCAGGTCACTGCTCAGGTCCCAGCTATCAGCTTTTCAAAGGAACAAAGAAGACCCAATTCCCTTTCCTTCTGTTCTACCCAGAACCCTTTTTACTCTCCCAGACAACATGGTGGCCACCAATTTTGAGCAGACCCAGTGCCAACAAGCACTCCTCATATTTCTGCTTTGAGAAAGTCTCTTTGCTTCACAATCTGCATTAGAAAATAATTGCCTACAGATCTTTTGAAAAAAGGGTTACAGGCTGAAGGGAAGTCCTGTTGTTTTAAGCAGGAAAGAGAGGCCTTATCACAACAGGAAGTATTGTGAAGCAAAGTTACGGAGGCTTCCAAGTGAGAGAGACTTTGGAAACAATGTCGGCCTCTAGTTCAGGAATATCAGGCAGGAAATGAAAATATGCTGGTGTGTGGAGTAGAAAGGAACTGATAAGCACTACCTGGTTGGCCTTCATGCAGATATAGCCCAGTAAAGATGAAGTTGTTTTTCTAAATGTTCCCAATCTCTCATCAGCAAAATTTATTTTAGAAAAACATGGGGATAAGAGGAACCAACAGTAAAATATGGCTGGAAGCCCTTAGGTAATGTTAAAAAAAAATAGGGAAAATAAATGGTATAATAAGCAAGGAATGATAGTCAATGATCAACTTGGAGTGAAGCTGCATTGAGTAGGGCAAGAGCACTAGTTTTGGAGGAGTTGTGGGTTTGAGTTTATTTACTCCCTAAACTAGAATTTATTATCATGAGGTAAGCAGCATGCTAAGTGCTGGGGATGCAGAGACAAAGACAAAAACAAAAAACGATCCCTGACCCCTGAGGAGATTACCTTCAACTGGACAAGTTTACATTCTGCTGGATTTCCTTCTGACCTTGGGAGAAGCTGTAGATAGGCAGATGTAGGTTCCGTGTAAGGCAAATGTCATCCAGGATCCAAACCCAGGTTCTCTGATTCAAACTCAGCGGAAAAAACAGTCCATGATCTCTCCTCCACCCCACCCCAAGAGATAGGGTTCACCTTTATAAGGGTGACTATAGGTCAGGGGTTACTGCATCGTCTTACCACATTTGACATCCATACTTAAAAGTTCATCTTGCCCTAATTCAGTAATGCTTGACAGATGTTCCTTTCTTTAGATTTCCCCAGCCCCTCCAACCTCAGTGAAAATTGGGTCCCTCCCCTTCCCTGATCCCCCCAGGTAGTAGTGCTTTCCCTCTCCTCAAATTGTCTTTCATCTTTATTTGACAGCATAGATATTGTATCAGCAGAAAACAACTCATCCAGGGGAGGAATTTAATCATTCAGAATTCATTTTATTTTTTTGTAGCACATCTGACATTATTTTTAGTCATTGTTTGATAAGTATTTTGTTTTGTTAACATAAACACAGACATCTGACATCCTGGTCAGTATCTGTATGTAATTCCTTCTGTTAATGAAAATTTTAACCAAAAAGTGTTAGTGTCTAATTAATACCTTTTCATTAATAGAGGAATTACTCAAATATGAATGAGAAATTATAAATCTTTCAAGCAGTATCTCTATTAAATACCTACTTAGCTGAGAAGCAGGATGGCATAGTGGAAGAAGCATTAGATTTAATGCCAGGAAAAACCTGAGTTCCTTCCTATCTCACCTTAGACACATACCAGCTGTGTGGCAGTGGGTAAAGGATCTTTGTCTCACATGGAAAAGATACGGTACAAGGGAAAGAATACTGTTTCCTGCCGCTCCCAACCCCTCTTGATTCAAATCCCTTCCCTCTTTTAATTATTTTTTAAAAATTTATTTTTTATGTAGCTTGATTATACATAATTATTTATTTATTGTCTCCCTCATGGAACTGTGAGTTTTTTGACAGTGGTACTATCTTTTGCCTCTTTCTGTATCTCTATCACTTAGCATACTGCCTGACACATAGTTGGTGCTTAATTTATTGACTGACTGACCAGGATTCAAAAAGACCTCGGGTGCATGCTATCTCTGTGACTATGGGCAAGTCCCTTAGTTTCCCCAGACCTCAGTTTCCTCCTCTGTAAAACAAAGAGAGTTGGACTAAATGTTCTCTGATGTTTTTCTAGATGTTAATCTATGGTCCTATGGTTTCAGTTCCCTCATCTATAAAATGAGAGTAATGATACCTAGAGTGGCTCTTCTACAATCCTGTTGTGAGATACAGTGAAACAATGTATTTAGAAGCAGTTTGCAACCCTCACAACAAACAGCTATTTTTATAAGGTATATGAATATTTCGGAGAGGGTAAACTCCCTGAGGTGGCTAAGTGGTATAGTGGATGAAGCCCTGAATCTGGAGTCAAGAAGGACTGGGTGCAAGTCCAGTTTCAGATATCATTAGCTGTGTGTTCTTGGAAAAGTCATTTAACCCAATTTGCCTCAGTTCCTTATCTGTAAAATGAGCTAGAAGGAAATGGCAAACTACTCCAGAATCTTTTCCGAGAAAGCCCAAATGGATTCATGAAGAGTCAGACATGATTAAACAATGGCAAACACCTTGAGGTCAGGGACTTTTTAAAATTTTATCTGTATCCCTAGCCCTTAGCACAGTGCCTGGCACATGTCATTGTTGCTGACTCTTTAGTAAGTGTCTGAGGCCGGATTTGAACTCACAAAAATGAGTATTCAGTTTTTGTGGAGACAATAAAACTTGGTTATCTGAGGCCAGCAGGTTATTTTGTGGAAATACCTTTGCTTTATAGCTGATTCCCACAGGAGCAGATTTACTTTGGTGTCATTATAAAGTAGTTAGGCTTAAAGGAAAAGTGGAGACTTTTTAAAAATCACTTTTGAATTACCCCATTGTTTATATAACCATCTTACATCTCTACTGTCTTACATTTCTAATCAAACTTTATTTTTAAAAAATAGTTGTTATTACTAAAGGTTCCTGGAGCTTTCTGCTTTCAACCTTTGAAAAGTTTAGGGGATTGGTTTTATTTTTCTCTCTACATTTATTCTTCCTATTTAAAAATGTAGTAATCATAATATTGATATTCTTTGGAATTATCTTATTTGATTTCTATACAAGTCTTTTGAAGTAGGAAAGACTGATACCAGGGCTTAGTGGTAAAATAGGATAATCAGAAGATCTATTTAGCAATTAAGAAATTAGGAAAACATAGCAGTCATTTGCTAGCGACATGATTTAGGCAATTCTTGGTGAGGAAGAGGAAGATGACTCAAAAGATGATAATGCTGCTGATGAGTAAGATAATGTTGATGAAGATGATGATGATGGTAGCAAAGCTGACATTTATATCATTCTAAAAGCACGTACAAAAGTGTTTTTCGTATGCAATTTCACTTATATCTCAGAACTCACAATATTTGTCTCACAGATGAAAAAGCTGGACCCTAGAGAGCCAGTACATTTCAGAAAGAGTATTTGAAGACAGCTCTTCCCTAACTTTAAATTCAGCAGCCAATTCTAGGCTGCCTATTTTAAGTTCAGTTTTCTCATTTTAATCTGTCAATAAACATTTAATAAGCACTCACTGTGTGTTGGGCACTGTGCTAAGTGCTGGGGGATACAAAAAAAAAAGGCAAAAAAGAACCTTGTTCTCAAGAAGGACACAACCCCATGAGGAAAGACAACACAGAGAAAGATGCTGAGAAGGTGGTGGAGGGTATCTGGTGGAGAGGGAAATGATGAGACAGTTAACCCTAGGTGAGCTTTTTAAATGGAGGATCTCTCTCCCTTGCACCTTCTACCTTCTTCTATTGGAAGGAGGGAAAGGTCCCCGGGGCAGGGGGAAGTTTCCGAATTGATGTGATCTTGATGATGAAATTCTTGGAAAACACCAGAAAAGTCCAGAAGAGTGTAACCTGGTTAGAAATGATGGGCAAAGTGAGGACAATAGTGGCCATCTACCTTGTGATTGTTTTAAAGATCAAATGAGATGTGGCATTTAGAAAGTATTATTTCCTCCATTTCATATATGAAGAAATTTATATCTGCCCAATATTACAGAACCCCCAACTCCTCATTCCTAGCCCAGTGTTTTTTCTTCTGTAATGTCATTCTGGCCACACTTTGTCCTCACTTTGATATGCTAACACAAGCTCATCCAAAAGCCCTCCGTCACCTTACACTTAGCATAGAAACTGGTTAATAGACTAAAATTTGTTGAGGGTACCAGAAATGACTGAGAGGCATCTTGAAGTAGGAAATAGAAAATTTCCCTCTGTGTTAAGGAGACTTAGATTCTTGAAATTTGTATCAATTTAGATACATGGACTTTGTGACTTTTGGGCAAGTCTCTTAACTCATTACCCCCAGGGAACTCTATAAGATCTTAAATTACAGAACTGTTACCCAGCCTGCTTTGGTACAGTAAGCCTCCTTTCCAAATGCCTGTACACTGATGAAATCACTGGCCTCTAGTAAAAAAAAAAATGTTTTAAGTGAGCTCCATTCCTTTATGTGAAAACTATGAATATGAAGAATGAAATATGAAGAATAGGGTGGCATCTGTACCACTCAAAAGAAAGTTTTCTCTGGGTAGGGGAAATGAAAGTCCTTGCCTTGGACATTTGCACTATGGGAAGCCTGAATTCAAGTTTTGTGAAAGCCATGTGTTAGAAATAGAGCCTCAGGTTGTCGGAGAAGGGAGAGTGTTGGCCAGTATTAGCTTAGCACTACTAGCCTTGGGCAGCACTGAGATAGAGGCAACATTTGTATGTGGCACCATGCCCCCCTTCTCTGTCTGTGCCTCTCTGGTGAGTCATCTCCATCCTACCTTTCCCCTCAGGCTACCATCTATTAGCTGTTAACTCATCATATGGCAAGAGTAATTCTTTTTAATACATTTTAATAGGAGATTCTTGAGAACCCAAGGGAATGATGCTGTGATGATGGAATTTGAGGCACCCTGATAAGCTTGCTTCTTCATGCCTCTAGCCCCCTCCTAATGCCCTGCTGCTGCTGTGATTCCTCTCTAGCCCCCACCCTATCTTTAACAACAACTACAAACTTGTATAAAACACCTTAAGATTTACAAAGCGCTTTACAAAATATGTCATTTGATCCTCACCAGGATCCTGGGAGATAAGGGCTTATTATTATCCCCATTTTGCAGATGAAGAAACTGAGACCTAGAGAGGAGCCCAGGGTCACAGAGCTATTAATTAAGTGTCTGAAATAGAAATTGAAGTGAGGTCTTCCTAACTCTATCCACTACCTCCTACCTCTCTGCTTCTACTTTGGAAATTGTTCTAGTATTGTCCGCTTTTTAGAATGTTAGCTCCTTAAGGGCAGGGACTGTCTTTGCTTATGTATATGTATCCCCAACACTTAAGCCTTAAGCCTTTTCATCTATTTATTCCTGTGGAGCTAGGAAACTTCCCCAGGGCTGACAAATAGTATTGTGTGTATTCATAAAGGTCAGTCCTACTAGTGATGAGAAAGTTGATGGCAAGAGATTTGAGACACAGATTTTTGACTTTCTCTAGATCTAAGAGAGATAGTAGTGATGGATTGGAATGACACCATACTCAGTGTCTGAAAAAAGGGTAATAGTTTCAGTTCTGCCACTAAATAGCTGAGTGACACTCTGACAAATGAAAGGGTTGGACTAATAGTCTTTTAATAAGGTTTCTTCAAGCCCTAATATTTTAAGGTCTTCATCTGCCTTCTTTGATAAGCGTCAGTTTCCTTACTTCTAAAATGAGGCCAATACTGCACTAAGAAAAGCATCAACCTTAGAATGTTCTTTCTCTGTCTCCTTCCCTTCTTCCCCTTCCCGCTTTTTTCTCTCTATGTATATCCACATGTATGTATAGTGTCCAGGTAATAATTGTGCATGTGTGTGATTATTATAGCTTCACAACCTGGTGGATTCCAAAGTCTGCCATAAGGGTGTTGTAAGGAACATGCTTATGGAACCTCCTTCAGGACTGTAATGTTAATGTAAAGCTGAAGATCTTCCCCTGCCCCATTAGAAAGCCCACACCTTTTGTTAATTTCTATGGAGGCACTGGTTCTCAAGGGTCCTGATGCCTTCCAGCTCTGAAAAGTGTGTGTGTGTGTGTGTGTGTGTGTGTGTGTGTGTGTGTGTGTGTACACTGAGGTGAGGCTTTACTTTAGGGCTTACTCATTGGAAGTGGTCATTTGGCCAGATAAGACTCTAGGTAGCCATTAAGAATCCCCTGGCTTTGAAAACCCAAATGCTGGTGCTTCTCCCTCCGGGAATGATGTATGTATTGCTTATGGTCGGACAGTTAGAAGCCCTGTCTGTTGGTCTTTATTTCTCTACTTGTATTTTCTCTGTTGGTATATGTGTTTGATTAAAGTGATTGTTGACCCCTCAAAAACTGCTTTCCTTTTAGAAAAGCAGATCTTCTGTACAGCAAGTCCTCTTTTGTATGCCGGGGTCCTTATTGTTATAAGGGCCCATGGCAGTGAGAGCTGAAATAAAGACTCATCTAACAGTGATGGTATCTATCTATCTGTCTATCTAATTTATCTGTCCATCTGTCTACCTTTCTTTTCCTTCCTTTTTCTGTCTTCCTTTGTTTCTCTCTTCCTTTCTTTCTTTGTGTTTCTTTTTGTAGGTATGTGGTTGTGTGGATACAATATGCAAAAGAAATGCTATTGTATGTTTTGTCTCACGTTGTAGTTATTGGATACATTGTATATATTTTGTTCTTCCCATTTCACTGTTTTTAAGCAGAGAGAGAGAGAGAGAGAGAGAGAGAGAGAGAGAGAGAGAGAGAGAGAGAGAGAGAGAGAGAGAGAGAGAGATCTATTTTGGTTCCTGCTAAGTCGATTGCTCAGGCCACCCACTTGGGTAGGCTGCCACCTAAGCATAGGGTTTGCTTGGGGAAAGAGTCAGGAGTAGCCTTGATTAATATGCCCACAAGTCTGTTTATTTGACACACTCAGGGTTCTCAGAGGCAGTTTTCTTTTGGGGCTTATAGCTGAGACTGAGCATCTCATAGACTTCCTCCTCAAGGAATAGGGACTCCAATGAAATTAGTCTAATGGGGATCTGGACCATGTGCAATCCTCATCAGTTTGCTCATCTGTTGCAGCTTCCCAACCTGGAGAACCTGGGAAGCTTGCTTTTGGAAGGGAAGTACCTTGAAGAAACTGTGAAGTAAGGGTGGACATTTTGAGATTGGTTCTGGTTGGCTAGCCACAGTGTGACTGGGAGAAGACTTCATTGACTCATTTAATTGAACTTCTGGGGTCTTCAAAAAGACCTAAATCGCCTCTGGCCACCTCATGGCACCTTTCATATCAGGGGGACAGCAATGACTTTTTGATGTTGGCCGGCAAGACACCACGTGGTGAAGGGAATGGAGCCTTACAACCTAATGAAAGGACATCATAAATCTGTTCCAGAGGCTGGACTCCAAGATGGGCATTGCAGCCAGTCCACACCGATGCCCTGAGCAGGAAGAAGCAATCTTATGAGTTACCCTCAGGGCCCTTGGCAGCAAGCGCTGAAACAGGCTGATCTGGCAAATGATCCTTTGTATGGGAACTTGGTAGGAGCAGTGCTATGTAGGAACGGGGCTAAGTTTTAAGATAACTCCTTCAGAGAGTGACAGGGTATTATAGAGAGTATGCCTCAGAGACATTAAGGAAAACGTTGTGCTTTGTTTGTGTTATGTTTTTAAAGTAAATATCCCTTTGCAAAAGCTGCCCAAGTGTTTAAACGTAACTAGGACACTAGTTACAAATCTCAAACAAAGAGGGGATCTGGTGGGATTTCAAGTCCCGTCGCTGGTAAGGGCTCAAGCTGGTGGCCATGGAGAAAAGAGATACTCCATCTTCTCAGGTTTTCGTCCCTGGCAGTCTGAAAGATAATACAGCAAGTCTGGCTCCAGGAAAGAGGGCCAGAACATACATGTACTCCAGTTTAGCTGTTCATACGGACAGTAGAAATCTTAAGTTTGAAATAGCTAGTAGCAGCATTCGGGAGAGAGGCCAGTATCTGTCTGCTCACCTTCCCTCCACTTGCCTTGTTTCTGGTGTACTGAAATACCTTAGGGTACATCTACATAGCACTTTTATACTTTCTCTTTTGATCTTCAAACAATGTTGAGATGTTAGGAAGGGCAAATATTTTTGCCCCCACTTTTCAGATAAGAAAACTGAGTGGCAAAAGGCTTTTTTTAAGATTTTGTAAGAGCTGGAACTAGAATCTAGGCATGTCCTGACTTCTACTCCATAGAGTCATAATCATGCAGAGTCATTTTGTAGTTTTTCAGGACAGCATAGTGTTAAATGTTAAAAGGGTGAGCATTTACACTTTGAACAATTGGCAACCTCTACAAGTCAGGGATTGATTTATTGTTGATTGTCTAGATTTAAGAAAATGACAGAAAAAACAATGCAGCTATAACTTGAAAGTGTGTCATGTACCCCAAGGTTTTTGGGTTTTGCCTTGGAGAGCTGGTTGTTAAACATTTACCAGCGCCTCCTGATCATAATGTTACGTCTGGAAGGGACTCTAAAGATCATATAGTTCTTTTCACATTAGGTTGCTGGGACTAAAAAAGATTAAGTGACTTACCCAAGGTCACAAAGCTAATTAAAATTTAAACTTGCACTAAGTCCAGCTCTCATGATTTCAATGCTCATTCCTCAACATACTTCACTTCTTTCTTTCTTCTAATTATTACATGTATTTGTCCATTGATGTACATAGTATTATCTGGCTATGTACATGGATGGATATAAATTAGACTATTTCCAAATTAAATTTCTTGCCACCTGACAAATTTCTGCTTATCCCTTTAAAAAGCAGCAGATGTCTTTGTAAGTCCTAAGATTGTTGCTTACAAATTCCTGAGAAAGCCATTACTGCATCCTAGGAACACACAGAGTTGAACAATTAATATAAATATATAATTGGATCGTTGTTTAGACAAATTTCACCTAAAGACATCCTTCGTCAGCTTTTTGACTCCTATGCATTTTATTCTATACAATTATAAACATTATTCTGAGACAGAATCTATAGGCTTCACTAATCTATCAAAGAGGTTCATGATATGAAAGAGGTTAAGAAACCCTGCTCTTAATTAAAGGAGCTGATGATGAGAGAGGTTATTAGGGTGGTTCTAAGGGAGAAACTTTTTATGGTAAGGCTTTATGCAGAGAAGAAATTGACTTTCTCTTTTTTGGGATTTGTAGGGCAAAGAATTCGCTGAACACAGCTATCTGCCGTACTCTATTATGATCTCACCTTCATGGAGGAAAGTAGGTGAAATGGTGAGGTTGCAGTGAGCAGAGTCCTGTGTGGCTGAGGCAGCATGGGAGGATGGAAGGGTTACATGTCAACCACCAATGAAATATGTATCTTTGCATTTTGCTACAGCTGGGCCCCTTTGTGAGCCCTGAGGTAGACTGAGGGCTTATGTATTATGACACATCATTATGTGAAAGTGAGTTATAGAAATGGCTTCTCAGTTGTTAGAGCACTGGTGCCCTGGAATTCAAATGCATGCCTGCATGAAGCGATGCTGGTTTAGGGAATATCACTGTGCTGTGATGAGTGCAAAAATGTCAATTAACGAGTAGTAGAGATTTTTATGAACTCAGGTGCACTTTGTGGTTCATTCTCATTCATCTCAGCTCTTACGCAGCAGGCAGGAAATTTGGGGAATACACACACATGTGTATATGCATGTGTGTACGTATGTATGTATATATATACATGTGAGTGTGTGTGTATTAGCCAAAATGCCAGTACTGTATTCCCACTTGTCAACAGGCAGTTCATATTACTGCAGAAGAAAGTTTTTTTTAAAATACATTTTATTGATAGCTTTTAGTTTCATATGGCCTAAATTTCTTTGTGTCCCTCCACCTCTCCCCTCCCCGAGAGCCATTCTATATAACAAAGACTTTTTTAAAAAGAAAAAGAAGGGGAAAAAATGAGCAAAACCAATGAATATATCGAAAAAAATCTGATAAAAACATACAATCAATCCTCAGCTTCCAAGGAGGTAACTTTCCTAGAAAACTACATGAAAGTAAAAAACTCAGATGTTGAACCTGTGGGAAATGGGGGAGAGAGGGTCAGGTTCCTACAACCACCCAAAACTGGATTTTTCACTAGAGATGGCTGAAAATATGCCTTTCTAATACAGTTATTTATTAACAAAAACAATAATTCTTATAATATGCACTTTCACTAACATGGTAAGTATGAAATAACCCATAAAATGCAGGGGAGAGAAGAGGCAATGGGAAGGGATTGGGAAGGACACTAGCAATAGTGTGAGAAGAACAGTGAGATAAAAAAAAGAGAAACCTGCCATCCTTAATCACCCTTTCTGCTCTGTGGTTGGATGAAAAGCACATGCCTGAATGTGAGTCCCCAGCCCCCAGTCTGAGCTTGAAGCTCCAGCCCTGTGATTCCACCCACTCAGCACCACAGGCATTCTGGGGAACCCAATGGCAGGGGAGGCTGGTGTTGAGGACTGACTATGATGTTCTGTAAGCATGGATTATCCATCCACTTCTGTAAAGGAGAGTGGGGAAGTTTCTTCTCATATTTCTTTGGGACCATGCTTATCCTTTTGTAGACACCTTTTCTGTTCTTGAAATATGGAGGCAGATCACAAAATCATAGCTCTAGGGCTGAAGGGACTTCCGAGGCTCAATCCTTCATTCTTAGAGTTGGGGTCTAAGGAAATTAGCTTTGCCAAAGGTCACACACGTAATAAATGCCTAAGGCAGGTTTTGAACCTGTGTGCTCTGATTCCTGAACCATGGTAATTGTTTACACAGTTACCTGTATCTACACTACTCTTTTCCCCTCCTGTAGTACAGTGAAAAGATAACTGTGAACAAAAGTATGGATTCTAAACAGCCAGTAAGTGTCCAGGGAAACATGAAGAGCTTCCTTTGGCTGCAGTGTAAATCTGAATTTTCCTACTACTATTCCAGAAAAGTTTTACTGCCCACAATTCTTACTTTTTCAAACTTATAAACTTAAACAGATTTTTTAAAAACTTTTTCCCTCTCCTTTTCTGTCTTTTCTCCTGTACACCACCTCGCCACCCAAGGCTGAAAAAAGCAGGAGTGGTCTCTTGCAGATAACTTAGATATATTTTACTTGTCTGAAAAAGCCTGAGGTGGGAAAGACTGCCAAAACATATATGAGGAGGGAAGGAGGAAGACAGGGCTGAAAAGGTAGGTTGGTGCCAGGCTGTGGAGAGCCTTCAGGTCACATTAAAGTCCTTATCACTAGGCACTTCTGTTTAGTGGGCTCTTTGATGGATGCACTTTTAGAAGGAGGCCTGATTTTGCAATGTGAAGTTCTTGAATAGTTTATCTCTGCTGTTATTTCATTTATGAAAAAAAGGTAGAACAGACAATATTCTGTTTCTTTGTATAAACACTACCTATGCTTGCTCCCTCTCTATTTATTCAAGAAAAGATCTTTGTTCTAGTTTTTATCATAGAAATTTCAAAAGGTAAACAGGATCAAATCTTCTTTACCATATGTCAGAGGCAGAGCACTTTCTATAGCTGCTGGATAATATAGAGTCTCGAATACCTGGCTATAGATTTTGTCCCATATTCAAACCAGTGGAAAAGGACAACATGTGAAGCTTTTAGGGTGGAGAAGTGCCAGAGAATGAGGATGGGGGTGTGGCTGACCAGCGGCAAATTTCAACTACCACATTTCCTATTTTTAATGGTTCCTTATTTATTTATTGGGTGGTTCTTAATAAGGATCTTACTTTGACTTCCATTGACAAACACAGGTGAAGGAAATAAGTAAAATTAGTGTGTAAAGCTGAACATACAATAAGAAATAAAAAATTTTTACATCAGTTTGTACCTTCTGTTATTTACCAGTCATTAATCCTACCCTCAAATGATGTGCAAATTAACTTCATATGTGTCGACAGTGCAGTGGAAAGAGCCATCAGTCTCGAGTCAGAAGATTTGGGTTCAAATATTATCTGTGTGAGTTTGGGGAAATCATTTTATCTCCTTGGACCCTGATCTCCTCATGTAAAATGAGCGAGTTGGTATTGATGGACTCTCAGGTCTCTTTCAGTCCCAGAGCTATGGTCCCATGACCCTTTTACTTCTCTGATACCTTAGAAGCAGGCAGGTGGCCCATACACCTGGGGTCTGGAAGTTCGAATACTGCCCCAGACAATTTCTATCTTTATTCAAGAAAAGATCTTTGTTTTTGTTATATAAATTTCAACTTTTTATATAAATTTATTACACAAAATATTATACAAATTATAAAACCCTGGACAAGTCACTCTTAATCTTTCTCATCTGTTAAGAGGGGATAACAATAGCACGTATCTCCCAGGATTGTTGTGAGGATCAAATGAAAACATTTGTAAAACGCTTTGCAAATATTAAAATACTATAAAAATAAATCTTCATATATACGTACATACATAAAGCACCATACAAATAAATATTATATGTATACGATAGAAAGTACTACTAAAAATAAATGCTTATTACTGTCATTATTGTTATATTACCTTCTTTGTCATGTGTACCGCATGAATTTATGGCTGTTATTGGTGACTTTAAATATATCTGTACTCACACTGTGTCTTGTTCTCTTAGTTCTGCTTTCATTACCTGCATCTTCTCATATTTCTTTGATTTCTTCATACTAATCATTTCTTGCGGTACAACAATATTGCAGTATATTCATATACCCTAATTTATTAATAATAATTGGTTGATACCAATCGATGGATACCTAGTTTTTTTCTAATTTGAGTTTCTTGCTCTTCTTTTAAATCGTGCATAGGTCATTTTTTCCTTCCTGACTTAAAGCTTAAGGCTGACTTTCAGAAGTCAAGGGTGGGACTGATCTATGGGGAACAAGTGGTCTCAGTGGTAAGAATTTTTTGGGATCTGGAGTCAAAAGACTTGGGTTTCTCTCTTAGATCTAAAACAAGTCCCTTTACCTCTCTGGATGTCAGACCCCTCATCTGCGCAATGAAGGACCTTGCCTGGATAATCTCTAACATCCCTTCCAGATAGAAATCCTGCGAAGAGAAAGGGGGTATGGTGGGGTAGACAGGGTGGAGCAAGGTCACCATGCTGAGAACTGGTACATTCAGAGGAGAAGGAGCAGCAGTTTCTCCAGAAAAAATAGCTTGTCCCAAATGGGAGGGCTCAAAAAGAATAAGAGTTTCTGCTTCTAGGTCTTTTCTGCCACAAACCACAGTTGGTGCTCTGAGTTAAATAAGGCAGTTCTCCAAATGTATGTATAGGTCTATATGTGGGTTAAGTTGCACGCTATCAGATTTTTTTTTTCTGTTTGTTTGGCAGGAGAAAAAAATTCTAAGCCTCAGACAGTGGTTTATTTTACTTCAAGTACTATTGGCTAAAACCAAATTCCAGTTCAACCAAATTACTCAGGATGCCCAGTAGGGTGTTTTGTAATGGGATTCACCTTGAAATCCAAATTTCTGCTCTACTTGACTATAGATAGCCCTTGGGTCAGAAACTCTCACTACAGGATGAAGCAGGCTTAATTTGAGTGATTTCATTCCCTTCTCTTGGTTCAAGCCTTTGCCTAGAAACCTGGGAAAGTTACCAGCTTGTACCACATCTATGCACTTAAAAGCATACAGTTTTCCATATTACTAAATTTGCTATGGCACAAAAGGAGTCAATACATTTTGTTGTTTTTCCAACAATATACGTATTTAAAGAATGATCACCACCACCCAGGTGGCATTCCAAGCTGCATGCAATAATTTTCTACTAAAATGAGTGTCCCCAAAATGGTTTTTGATGCTATAGCCCTTCAGCAACAAAGGTGCTAGGATTTGGGAGGATGTGCTGGATACAGTGGAAAACATTGACTGCAGTCAGAGAACTTGAAATCCTGCCTCTTAGCATTTACTATGTGTGTGACATGGGGCAAGTCACAACTTCCCTCTTCCTCATTTTCCTCATCTACAAAATGTAAGAGGATTGGCCTCAGTGATCCCTCAGGATCCTTCTGATCCTCCTGGCATGTTTCTCCTCAATCCCTTCCATTCCCTTGACTAATTCCAACACGAAAAGCTCTAGGGCAGAAAAATGAGAATTCAGAGAGTGTCCTACTTTGAAATTGCCGAAGTATCAGCAGACATTATTGCTATGGGGCGGTAGGGAGAAGGGACATGAGAAACTTCCGGTTGGGACCAGGCATATAAAGGCCACCCTATGCCCCATTCAAAGAGCATCCTATTTTACTTTTACTGATCTGAGTTTTGATTGGAAGTCACTTGTGAAATATCTTGAATCTAAAATAAAATCTAACACCAAAAATTAGAATGGGGAGCTGCAAAATTTAAAATAATTCGATCCAACTCTAGCACAGCCTAATCAGGAACTGTGCATTCTGTTTTGAGACAGGAAGAAGGGAACGGAATGACACAGAGACTAGGACTTACGCTCACAGAATACCCTTTGTTTGGCATGCACTTTCATCCCCGAGTTAATCCTGATTGTCATGTTTGAGGTCAACCTTTTGTACTTCCACCCACCTAACATTAGAGTTGTAGGCAGGCAGCACTTTTCCCCTTACAGAAAATTCCATGATGTCCCTAACCCGGATTTGAACCTGCATACTATAATCTAAAGAACTGGGGGGAGCTTTGGGTCAAAAGTCTTAATAGCCACTTCTGTGTTCCTTTTTAGGAGTTAGCTTAGACGCTGTCAGGAATGGGTATATTGTAATACTTGTTATGTTCCACTCGTAGGGCATCTAAGTATTGCCTTTCCCCCTTGGCATGGTCTGAGCAAAGAGATTTGGAGAGCTGGTAGCCTTCCTAATACAGAAGAAAGGATTGTCCTCCTTGTTTAACTATTGCCTGCTATTTAAACTTAAATGGGTACAAGAGTTTCAGTAGCTTATGTACTAAAGCCAAAGTCAGTTCAGGGAGTGTTATTTTCCTGCTGCTTTTAAAATGAACTGAGCACTAGTTGATAATAATGGTGGCAAATAATGGTGGTCTTCTCTTTTCTAAGAGCAAATGTGGCAAAGAGGTCATCATCATTATAGTGACTCATAATGTGTATTACTAATTTTATATGACCACTTCTTGATGCTGGGGGAGGGGGAGGGCCTCTGCAGTTTACATAAGCAGTTCTATGACCTGGTTGAGTCTTAAGTTGTTTCTTCTTATGTGACATGCCTCATGAGTTCCCTGTAGTCTTGAGAACACTTGGATAGCTCTCAAAATATAATTCACGTATTACTGAACTGACTCATATCAAAACATCTCAAGGGCTAGACAGTGATAGAGACAAAAACCAAGAGTTGGAAGGGACCTTAGAGGTCATAGAGTTCAGTCCATATCTTAATAATTGAATTGATCCAGACACCCCAGGTCCTACCTCAAAGATAGACTAGGTAGTGCAGTGGATAGAGCACTAGTCCTGGTGTTAGGAAGACCTGAGTTCAAATCCAGCCTCAGACACTTACAAGCTGTGTGACCCTGGGAAAGTCACTTAATCCCGATTGCCTGCAAAAAAAAAAAAAAAAAAGGAGAGTAGGATGGCTTACTATTAAAGATAAAAGTAGGGAAAAAAATCAACTAGGAGGAAAGCGTCTTTAGAATTTAAGCATTAGGGGGAAAATGTCTAGCATTTAAATTCATTTCCAGCAAGTGACTGAAATACCCTACTCTAAATTAATAGACAGGAAATTGGCCCCAATAATTACCTTCGATATGGTTTGAGATCACAGTCATGTTAACGTATCTAACTCCATATCAACTGCCTGCGGCTGATAGAAAATCTTGTACCTTGCATCTGCTGTAATGTCTGAGAGACTGACTGAACTCTGGAAGTGCCCTAGAAAGGCCTGAGGTTTTATATATTTGATCACTCAGTACAGTTAGAAAGTTTCACAGAACCTTAAAACTAGAAGTGTCTTTCATCCTTTTATTTTATAGATGAAAAAACTAAGGCCCAGAAAAGTAGAGTGATTTATCTAAGAAAATAAAGCAGGGACTAAAACTAGTGATATGCTAGTTAATGTTTAGCAACCACGTTTTAATAAAAAAAAATTTTTAAAGGATGTATACAGGACATATTTTTAAGCTCAATCGGCATTATTAGTCTAAACTGAAGGTGTGAAAAACATTTTTATTTATTTTTTTGGATATTTCCCAGTAACATTTTAACATGGTTCAGTTAGTACTCCTGAGTGTTTGGCATCACTGTTGTTCAGTCATGTCTGATTCTTTGTGACCCCTTTTTTGGGGGAGGGGGCACGCTTGGAAAAGATACTGAAGTGGTTTGCCATTTCCTTCTCCAGCTCATTTTACAGCTGAGAAAACTGAGGCAAACAGGATTAAGTGACTTGCCTAGGGTCACATAGCTAGTAAGTGTCTGAGGAAGGAGTTGAATTCAAGTCTTCCTGACTCTGGGCCTGGTGGCTTTATCCACTGAGACACCTAGCTGCATCAAAAATAGGATAGATCATAGATAATGTTCGTATGTGGTTTTTCTAACTTGATATGCAGCCCTCAGGAATCCTTATGTCAGCTGAGAGGCTCCATTTCCATTTGAGTTCAACACCACTGGTCTAGACCAGGATATAAAGGATATGTTCTGTAATAAAAGGATATGTTCTGTAAAACTTGGACTCAGTAAAAAAAAAACTGCACTCAAGGACCTAAAAGGCCACACGTGGCCTCATTCCCCATCCTAATCTAGACAATTAACAAAACGTAAATCAAGCTCTGATTTGTAGCTTGCTGATCTCTGAAGTGTCAATGCTCACTGAAAATTTAACAAGTGTCTAGCTCCATCATATCCTGACTAGAACCCAGTTTTCCAATCCCTTCTTATACTATTATACCACATTCCTTCTTTAATAAGACAGAGTACTTTGGGACATGGAATATGACCAGCGTAGCTAGTTTAAGGATCGAAAGCTGAAAATAATAAACCATGAAGTATAGGGGGGAAAGTGAATGTGAAAGAATAAGCATTTCTATGGTGCCTACTATGTGCCAGGGACCATACTAAGTACTTTTACAAATATCATCCCTCTTTGATCCTATAGTAGCCAAAAGACGGCTGAACTTGGGAGTCAAGAATTCAAATAATAGCTCTATTGATGACTAGCTCTCTGACTTTGGATGTTATTTAAATTAGCCAAATAAACTGTGAAATAGGGATAATAATATGTGCCCTGCTGTACCTTGTGGGGTAGATTTGCAAAAGTCCAATAAACTAATTTCAGTGAAGTGCTTTGTAATGGTAAAGGCAGGGATGGGCTGAAGCCATCTAGAACAGGCTGGGAGCCGATTTATGCCTTGAAAATAAGCTTGATTTGTTATTTTGTTGATTGTCCAGACTCAAGAAAGTGATGGAGAAAATGTTAACAGTGCAGATTAAACTTAAACACATTTCATGCATATATACCCCCTGCCCTCCAGAAAGCTGGTTGTTAAACATTTACTAGCACACCTCTGAAAAGCATTATAAAAATAAAATACAGAAGCCGTTTCAGCCATCTCTATGGCTACAGCTGTCATCATCCTAAGCAGTAAAATAAGTAATGAAACTCACTGAGGAATTCCCCCATCTTCTGTCCTTGAGCCAGAGCTAGTTAATCTAGCTCTAGCTAGTTAATCTAGGTCCCAGGATGTAAAAAGAGTAGAGCTGTTATGCAAAGACAGATCAGCCTGCCTATCCCCGTAGCTCCTGCCCTAAGATAGTGAGAGGGAAGTCAAGTGGTCATTTCTGTGACTTTGGCCTGCTCAGTAAAGATAACTGATTCATATTTGACACATCTTTTCTTCTTTCAAACCAATTATCTCCTGCAGATACATATACACTGTTACCATTTGGGGACTGTCAAATTATGGATCTGATAAATGTTCCCATTTCTAACAATGGGCTGTGCTCTTGTGGGGTTTTTTTTCAATAGTGCTTTGCTTTTGAAACCTATATAAAAGTCATGAAACTCATAACATAAATCATTTATCGCTTACTATGATTACTTTCAACACGTGCTTATTTTATAAGATAACCTGGATTTTTAAAAGGCATTTGAAATAGACTATAAAGCTTTCCTCTAATGTGTCTTTCTTTTCCTTTATGTAGTTCCCCATGTACTGAGGACCTGTGCAGAGTTTATTGAGACTCATGGCATTGTGGATGGCATCTATCGACTTTCAGGAGTAACATCAAACATCCAAAAACTGAGGTATTCTAGCCTTGCTGCATACCCTACTTCACAGCAGGACCATAACCGACCCCTCCCAAACTAATGAGTGTATTCAGGTTCTCTGGAGGACAGGAATTCCAGGGGTGATTATAGTGCTTTCAATCAAGAGATTCTTTATCAAGTCCAATATAAATATCTCCAATAAAACATCTAGGGGGATTTATTTTTCTTCCCTGAACCCCTGATGGGTACATTTGATTTCAGCAAAATTTACCAGTAGGAAAGACTAGAGTTATTTTTCCCAACAACAGTAAATTCTTTTTTTTTCATAGAACATTAACATTTATTCTTAATAAGTCTGTAGGCAACCTCATTACCAAATTGTGCTAAGTCCTTGAAATTCAAACAGCTATAGAAAGTCCGTAAGTGAACTGAAAGGTCTTTTCTTAACTTTCTCATGCCTGTAATGATGAGTATAACTATAAAAACAGTTTTCTCTATTTTAGAAACTGTTTTACGGTGATGAACTCATTTTAGTTAAATATATGTTTTTACATACTTAGGCTACTTTAACCATAAATAAAAGAATTGCCCATTCAAAATTAGGGATTCTTTTAGCTAGACTAACATGAAAATATACACGAATTATTCTACTAATTAATCATCTATTTATTTAATGATAAACTAGGGAAAAATAGACAAGTTTTCTAGCTTTTTCATTTCTCAAATGGTTTCTTTCTTTAGAACGAAATAGTCAAAGAATTTTTTCTATAGATGAAGAGATTGCTGTAGAATGCTGGTTTATTCTTCCAAAGACTCTTTTCAGGAGCTTAAGAGATTTGCATTAGATCACTGGTTTGACTTTCCTCAAAAATTCATTAGCAATCATGTATTTTTGCTGGTTACTCATGTCATAACCAGTTCTTCCACAGTTAAGGATTGACCCTGTACTAAGTACTAAGATTATTGGCAAGAAAATCAACTGACAAGAATGTTGGCAAGAAATTGAGCTGGCAAGAATGTTGGCTAGAAAATCTTGTTCCATTCATTTTTTTAAATGCCTATAAATTAAATTGGTCATTGCATTTTTTAGTTTCAAGGTCTTACTCGGTTCCTTCCAAATTTTAACAGCATTAGAATCATAGCATTTTGTTCAAGGTTATGGAAATGGGCCTCAAGGATGGTCAGCAAACCCTGTATATTTCTTTTTAGTCAATCTTAGGAATATTATCTTGTCAGTTTCATCTGTTTTGTCAAAAGCTTAACCTAGCTTTTCCATATTAAAATTTAAAGATCTTATCACATAATTTGGAATTTACCCTCCAGTCATATGCCATTTTGAGACAATATATAACTTGTTATAGAGGCATTCCATGAATTTGTCATAATAGAGCATAGAAGATATTAGGGGCTCATGTATCCCCAGCTCCTTTCTAGATGCCAAGGTTTAGAAGATTCAGAGATGCAGTGACTCCTAGGAATAGAAAACCAGCTTCAACACCAGGAAAACCTGGGAAGACCACTTTGGATACATACTGGCTTTGAACCCTTGGCCAATATTAACTTAACTTTTCAACGTTTTGAGCAACTAAGAGTATTAGTTTAAGAAAAGGTGCTTAACTTAAATTGGATAAGGGAGTTTACTCTCCTGGTCCCTATGCTAATGAGATCACAGGTCTATAATGTGAAGATCTTCCCCACCCATTAACAGGCCTCACATGAAGTCCATTAAGGGAAGCTTGATTAGGGGAGGCTTATTTTATAGAAAGGCCCAACACCTTTTATTAATTGCTAATGATGCACTGAGTCACCAGGATTGTGCCCCCAAGCTCTGCAAAGTGTATATATACTCTGAGGTGAGGTTTTGCTTTGGGGGCTTACTCTTTGGAAAAAGGTTCATGTACAAGATGAGACTCTGGGAAGCCATTAAGAAGCCTCCTGGCTTTGAAAACCCAGATGTTGGTGCTTCTCTCTCTGGTAGCTGTGTATATATCTAATGGTTAGACAGCTGGATCTGTCTGTTGATCTCTGATATATGTACTGCTTATGGTCAAGAAGCCCTGTCAGTTGTTCTTTATTTCTCTGCTTGTATTTTCTCTGTTGGTATATGTGATTAAAAAAGATTGTTGACCCCTCAAAAGTTGTTTTCCCTTTAGAAAAGCAGACCTAAGAACCTGTGCTAGCAGGTCATCCTGGATATGTCAGGGGCCTTGCTGCTACAGGATCCAGTCCCTGTCTTTATTAATCATTGGGGTTGCTTAGTTTTAGTTCTTAGGTTGGATTTGTATTGTCAAAAACAAAAAACATTTTCTTGATAGTAATATGTGGAAATAAGGATAAAAGAAACAGACCTTTTTCACCCTATTTTCTCCTCCCCTCTCCCTACTCCCTACTCTTACTTTCTCCCTTTCTTTTCCCTCCCCCTCTTTTTCCCTCTTCTCTCCCTTCACTTCTTCTCCTTTTTCCTCTCCCCTTCCTCCTCCTTTCTTTTCTTCTTCTCCCCTTCCTTACTTCCTCCTCCTCTTCTTTTTTCTCTTTCTCTTTCCCTTCCATGTCTTTATTTCCCTCCACTCTCCTCCTTTCATCTCTTCTTCTCTCTTCTTTCTTTTCTCTCTTCTCCCTTCCTCTTTCTTTCCTTTCCCTCCTTTGCTCTCCTTTCCTCCCTCCCTTTCCCTCCCTTCCTCCTTCTCTCCCTCTGGAACTTATCTGGAACAAGTTATTAAAAACTAAGTTTTTAACACTCATACTAGCTAAACTGTTTTCATCCCCATCACTTAACATCTGAGAGATTAGAGATAGAACCCTGTATGGGAAACTCATTACTAAGTGATTGTTATGTCCTTCAAACCACTGCATCTGTTTTGGAGGCATACAGCACTGAACCAAAAGTCTTCCCACAACCTTTCCCTTAAAATTTTGCTTAGAATAGAGAATCTTGGGTGGGGGCGAGGTCAAGGTTGAAAGTACAGCTAGATCGGCTGTTTCAGGTTGGTGATACTTTTATTCTGTCTGCCCCTGATAGATCTAATTTGTGTTCTTCAGTATTGTTATGTCTCTGTCTGTGTTGTTTCAGGCAGGAGTTTGGCTCAGATCAATGTCCAGATCTGACAAGGGAAGTTTACCTTCAGGACATTCACTGTGTGGGCTCCCTTTGTAAGCTATACTTTAGGGAGCTGCCCAACCCTCTCCTCACTTATGAGCTCTACGAGAAATTCACGGTGAGCTTTTCTCTACTTCAATTACAGGGAGGTGGGTGGGTAGGGTACATGGGTGTTTGGAGAAAGAGCTGATAGCTCTCTGCTCCTTCCAGTTTTGAATATTAGGAAGTAGGTAATTTTTTGTGAAGTAGGAAGAAATGACTCACTGGTCCAATCTCATAGCTGGAGACATTATTATTATTAATTATTATTATTATTATTAGCAACCCTCAAAAATGCTAGCTATCCCATTTATACTTCTCTATGGAAGTAGTGAGGCTATTTGCTAATTTTCTTTCCTCCACTGTTATTTGATTTATTTCCTTTTGGGACTGAAGGAAGAGAAGAGAAAGGGACTGGGGAGGAGGAAGCTAAGCTTGTATGGAGAAAAGCTATTAGCAGAACATGTAGTCAGCTGATATATGGCAAGCTGATATATAACAAGAGCTATATAACAAGAAAAACTGCCAAAACTACAAAAAAGCTGCCAAAAGAATTTTTGATACTGGAAAAGAAATGGGAAAATGCACCTCCTTTCTTCCTTTCTTTGCATAGGTGGGGGACTATGAATATGGAATATGACTTAGATTGTCAGAGAAGACTGATACATTAGGTTTCTTAAAGTGCTTTTCTCCCTTTTTCTTTTTTAAAGAAATCTTTGTTATAAGGACTAGTTTGTTGGGGAATAGAAGAGAGAGAGGATCAGAAAAGAAGTTTATGTAAACAACATATATTAATAAAAATAAGATTTGTTAAAGGCGCAGCTTCAAAACTTGGTCTTAAATTCTGAAAAAGGACAATAGCCCATAATAGACCTAGCAGGCAGCAAGCAGGAACCTGGGGCTTCAGCTTAATGTGAATGGCAAAATCATAGAAGAGTAACAACCCATTCCTCAAATGCTAAGCAGGACGAACAAAACCTGTGAGTAGACCAAGCTGCCTGAATGGGGACCCAGCTAGCTGGGTAACTCAGCTCATCCTCTCCCTTCTGTCTCCCTCTCCCCTTCTTTCTCTTCTCCAAAGGAAGGTAAATTTGGATGGCCAGAGGCTGCCCAGTTAACTTGGGGTTTACTGGCTAGATGTCTCTCTTTCTCTCTTTCTTTCTTCCTTCCTTCCTTCCTTCCTTCCTTCCTTCCTTCCTTCCTTCCTTCCTTCCTTCCTTCCTTCCTTCCTTCCTATCTTCCTTCCTTCCTTTCTTTTTCTTTCTTTCTTTCTTTCTTTTTTTCTTTCTTTCTTTCTTTCTTTCTTTCTTTCTCTCTTTCTTTCTTTCTCTCTCTCTTTCTTTCTTTCTTTCTTTCTTTCTTTCTTTCTTCCTTTCTTTGTCTTTCTTTGTCTTCCTTTCTTTCTCTCTCTCTTTCTTCCTTCCTTCCTTCTTTTATTCTTTCTTTCTTTCATTCTTTCCTTTCCTTCCCAAAACCTTAAACCCAGTGCACTCTGCAGCCCATAGATTGGACAACAATAAGTCCCTGCCCATGCTCCACTTAATATCTGTTTTCTGGACCCTCCTGGCTTAGAATGATTATCAATAGTAACTGTTTCTCTCTCCCTCCCAGTTTGATTTATTCATTTTTTTCTTTTGCTCATTAAAGGGGCCATTCCTTGACTACTTCTTAAAGAGCCTATTCATTGAATGGGTATTACCTTCCTCTAAGTGAGTACCTGAAAACACCATAGCCTAAAAAGGCCAAGGTCTCCCACTGCATCCTTGACTGTCTCCAGTCATCCTGATGAATATCTGGTCACTGAATCCAAATGGCTCAGGAGGAGAAAGTGCTGGTGACCTTGCACAATCCTCCCTTACACAAAGCAAAGTCAAGTGCTAGTCATGTCATCATTTCTCTGATGTTGTGGTCTTCTTTGAAAATGAAGGATGAACACACAACAAGCACAGCTACAAAGCAAAGAGTCTTCTTCCTATGGGCCCACTATGGGTCCATATTGGCTTCCAAAGCTGTGTCTGCAGGTAAACCAAGATCACAGCTGATAGCATCCTCTTTGAATGGGATAAAGGTTGAATTCCATTTAATCAAATTTAGCAATGCAGAAGGACAGAGGGACTGGGTGGTGTAGTGGAAGAAACATTGACCTTGGCACCACAAGACCCTGCTTTCAATCCCAGTTCTCTTACTCCCTAGCTGTGTGACCTTAGGAAAGTCATAACCTCTCTGAGCCTTAGATTCTTCTTTTAAAAAAGGACAATAATACATATAATCTAATTTTATTTAAATCTAACATAATTAATCTAATTTTATTTAAATAGGGACCAATTGTTCCCTTGCGTAAAAAGGGAAATTTACGAATGGAGACAAAAAGATTGTCAGTATATGACTCTAACTTTGCTTTAGTGTTGAGGCACACCAGCTCTTCCTTTCCAATCTCAGAAGAGAACTTTGACTTCTGCCCCAGTCTAAAATTCTCTTATCCTTGAAGCCCAACTTGAAACCTGAGACTTCTGAAACTTCTGACACCTATACCTACTTGATTCCGAAGTCCAGGGATCTCATAAACTCGTTCATTACCTGTCCCCCTACCCAGGTCAGCTCCCAGAATCCTCCAAGAGCTTTCATTCACTACAGACTATGGGTACATTTTCTTGTGTTCATTAAACATGGAAAGGATATGTCTATACACATTTAAAAACATATGCAGGGCAATGCAGTTGGAAATGTGTACAGTCCATATCGTTCCAAGCCCTCAACTTTTCCTAAGTTATCCTAGCCTGCTTTTCTAGTAGCCAAGATGATCTGCAGATGAAAATGGCTTCACTTTAGAACATTACCTCCTCACCCCCAAGACAAATTAGATTCTCCCACATGGGAAAGAGTTTATTGATTGATGGGTACAGTTTCCTAATCACTCATTCCTATAGCCAATCAGGAGACTTTCTGACAGTATGGATGGATCCTTTTGTCCCAATTCAAAATATTATGTAATCCTTGACTTCATTTTTCTACTCTCCCTTTCCCCGCAAAAAGGGATAAGCAAGGACAATACAAGCAGGTACATTAGCTTTTAATTTTAAAAAAAAACTTTGATTCCCCGCCCCCCCCCAGGTACATGTTAAAACAATTTTTAACATTTTTTTTAAGTATTGGGTTCCAAATTCTGTTCCTTCCTCCCTCTCTCTCTCCCTGCTAAAATGGTAATTAATTCAATACATGTGTAATCATGTAAAAAATTACTATACTATTCATTTTGCATAAGAATACTACAACAACAAAAAAGGAGAAAGTAAAAAATAGCCTGCTTCAGTCTGCATTCAGACAACATCAATTTCTTCTCTGGAGGTAGATAGCATATTTCATCATTATGGTATAACCCTTTATGTGTAAATCAAAACAAGGACATTAACCAAGTTTCTCTCCCCTCAGAATCAAGAGTCAGTATGACACACAGGTCACCCCCACACTTTACAAAGGACACACTCCCATTCCCTTCCAAAATTACCAAACAGAAAGTGAAATAGGGGTAGGGAGTGGCTAATGGAAACTACTGTCTTCTCTTTCTTCAACTTAGGCTGAGAGATGTTACTCTTTGTATAGGGTCCTGTGGCTTTTGTTTTACAGAAGAGAAGAAAAGATAATCCCCTCTCCTACTGCAACGTACCTTGCTCCTTTGGCTCACTATAATGAGTCAGCCTGGAAACCAAGAAGACCTGGGTTCTCTGTCACATATTGACTCTAGGATCCTAAACAAATCACAGCCTTTTAACCTCTGTTTTGTCATCTGTAAAATGAGGAAGTTGCATTCATTGTCCTCTAAAGTTCCTTCCAGCTCTAAATCTAGGATTCTATGGCATTCAGTCTAGCTCACCCCCATCCAAAGCCTCCTTTAGGAATGGTTCTGCAAACCCAGTCGCTAGTTAGATTTAGTCCAGCATCTCCACCCCTAGTCTCCGGTCAGCCTTCTCCTCTTTCACTGAACAGTGGTTCGCTATGGACAATTGAGGTTGTTGAAAATAAAAGTCCGCTGTTGTTCCCTTTTCCTTTGACTGGCATACTGTCCTGCCTGTTCACAATGAAGGTATATAAGCTCCATATTCTGGGCCTCAGCTTCCTCACCTGTAAAATGAGGGGGTTAAACTAGATGCTTTCTGGGGTATCTTCAAGTTCTAAATTCTTTTAGCATGTGTAGCTTCTTGGGATGGACTGGAGCTCTTTCATCTTAAATTCTTTATTAAACTTCCCAGATCCTGAGGTTCAGTGTGCTGAAGTGTCAGTAGAGTTAGACTGGGAGTCAAAAGACCTGGGTTCTAATCCTGGTTCTGCCACACACTACCTGTATGACCTTGGGCAAGTCACTTAATCCTTCCCTGCCTCAGTTCTTTATCAGTAAAGTGAGAGGTTGAGAATAGATGACTTCTAAGACCAACTCAATCTCTAATTCTGTTGTCCTATCATCTGAATCTTAATTTGAAACCAAATCCCCTTGAAATCTCTCTGAACCTCGAATCCACCTGAATTCTTTAATTCAGGGATTCATTCTGTTTATAATCTGGTTAGTTGTATATCACCATGTGCAGGTGTCCTTTCCTAGAATCCTTTCTACCTTGTATCCACATACTCTAGACCAAAGGAGAGTGTTTTCTAGAGCTTACTGAACTAAAGAAAAGAGTATATATATATATAAACTAAGGAATAGCATAGGAGAGGAAGGTAATTATAAATGAACATGCAAGACTAATCCTAGAATAGCTGATGGTCCTAACTTTACCAAACTTCTCTCAGACCTGGCTTGCCCATGTTGGTTCTATAAGTTTAGGAGTTTCACCACCTCATCCATGTTCCTCATGGCCCCAGAAAAGAATGACTTCTTCAGTATAGAGCACCTTTTCCTCATCCCCCACCCCCAAATCAGAACTTAACCTCATCCCTTTTGAGCTCTCTGGTCTCCTGCTAGTAGAGGCATGGTAGAACATTGGACCTGAAGTCAGAGAGACCTGAGTTCAAAGTTGGCCACAGATATTTGCTTGACTGTGTGACCCTAGCCAAGTTACTTAACCTGTATCTGCTTCAGTTCCCTCATCTGTAAAATGGGCTGGAGGAACAAATGGCAAACCACTCCAGTATCTTTGCCAAGAAAACCCTCAGTGGGTCAGGAAGAGTTGAGTACAGCTGGCAAAAGACTAAACAGCAACAAGCAAAAATCAGGATGATAATAGCACTCACATTCTAGGGTGGTTGTGAGGATAAAGTAAATTAATATCTCTAAAGGGCTTTGCAAATGTTAAAGTACTATAAAACACTAGCTTTTGTGGTAGGGCCATCATGCTTTGTCCATAGTATTATATATTCTCTCAGTTAATGAGATATCTAATTTCGCCTCCGTCCATCAAAGGACAAATAAAGAAATACAAACAAATATATTAACCTAGTTCCCATCGTCTCACACAATTAGAATAAACTGACTTAGTATATGGGTTACCCACCCTCCCCAAACACATTTCAAGAAAGACTCCCCTGAAACTCTCCAGTTCCCTTCCACTTGTTTCTTTGTGTGTTTTTCTACTAGAATACTCAGTACCTTCCCCATTTCACTTGCCTGACTTTTTTAACCATTATATCATATTCTCCACATGCAACAGAACCCTGCAACTAAAAACAGATTTAACTGTTTCTCGTCTCCTTCTTGGTATATTTTTTTCAATTAATAAAAACATAATATTCTCTCCTTCTCAACTCCTTCACCTTCCTTCTCTTTCATTGGAAAGAAAAAGGAAAATCCTTCCAGCAAATATAAGTAGTCAAAAAGAACAAATTCCCACATTGGACAGATATATACCACGTCTGGTACCCTGAATCTGGCACCTCTCTATCAGGTGGTGGATAACATGTTTCTTTTTTCGGTGGTTGGTCATTGCAGTGCTCAAAATGTTCAATTCTTTCAAAATTATTTGTCTTTACAATGTTGTTACCAAGTTCTCCTGGTTCTGCTTGTTTTCCTTTCTATCAAGTCATATAGGCCTTCCCAGGTTTCTCTGAGACCATTCCTTTCATATTTTCTTGTGACAATAATATTCCATTACATTCTTATATTATAATTTGTTAAACCATTTCCCAGTTGATGGACAACTCTTTTGTTTCCAATTCATTGCCATTACAAAAAAGCTACTATAAATATTTTCATGCTTATGAGTCATTTTCCTTTCATTTCTTTGAAACATAGGCCTTATAGGGGTATCCTACAGACATCACTTTTTGTAAAATCTGCCAAATCTTATAACTGTTTATATTGCATTCAAACACACATACCTACCATGACAAGTATATATACCCAGGTCTTTGATATAAAGTTGACTTAAACATGAGCAGGAGACCAGCAAAAGAGGATTCAAGAGGATTAGTCTAGTGGAGACTTCTTTATAATTAACAAAGGATATTGCAACGGGCCTTTACCTTGAACATGCACACCTTATTCACTGGTTACACATGGCAGTGCTCGTGTTTAATAGTGTTTATCAATTTCAGAATAACAAAAAATAAATTATAATAATTACAAAGACAGCTAGTTGTCATAGTGAATAGAGTACTGGACTTGAAGTCAGGAAGAACTGAATTCAAATCCTGCCTCTGACACTGATAATCTAATTGGCTTTGAGCAACATGTCTCAGTCTCCTCATCTGTAAAATAGGGATAATAAGAGCATCTATCTGTTAGGACTATTGTGAGGATCAAGTGACATAATATTTGTAAAGCACTTTGCAAACTTTAAAGCATTCTATAAATTCCAGGTAGTAGCAGTAGTAGTAGTAGTAGTAGTAGTAGTAGTAGTAGTAGTAGTAGTAATAGTATACTAGTGGTGGTGGTGGTGGTGGTGGTAGTGGTAGTAGTGGTAGTGGTAGTGGTAGTGGTGGTGGTGGTGGTGGTAGTAGTATGATGGTACAGTACTATTGTAGTAATAGTAATAGTATAGAATTACAGTAGTAGCAGCAGCAGCAGCTGCAGTTCTTATTCATATTATAGTACAGAGAAAGAGAAAGAGAGTAGGGGACCAAGAGTGGAATATACCCCCAGAATCAAATTGTGAAGCCGGATGATCTACACTCAAAGTGACAGACAGATATTAAAAAGCAAATAAATGCCAGCATGCCTCAGTATGCTTACAGGAAGGAAGGAGGAAGGAATATAAGTATTCAAAATAAAAAAATTTAATATGTGAAAAGAAAGAAATGGAATGATATAAAAACAAAAACTATAAATAAGACGAAAACATACCCTTAAGAAGGCTGATCTCATGCCACTTTTCAGGGAAAGGAGCTGAGGGCGTTTCTGTGTGTACACATGCAGGGTGTCTGTCTTTCAATGTATTCACTGAACTCTTTTTGCATTTTTCTCCATAGCAAGCAGTATCCCACTGCCCAGAAGAAGAATACCAGTTGGCCCGAATTCAAAATGTCATCCAGGAGCTTCCCCCACCACATTATAGGTAAGCATTTTTACCTTCATTGTCATTGTCATTATCATCTGTATAAACATAATTAGTTTATTTATGATCATTAATTAATTAATTAACGGTGGGCAGTAGTAAAAGAATCAAAGATACCAATATCCCATAGAGAAGGCACACGATCCATACGCCTTCATTACGTTCCTGTAGCAATTCTAAGTTTGTAAAGTACTTCATGTGCATTATCTCATTCGAACCTAAAACAACCCTATGAGAGTACGTCTAGCTATTAGTATCCCCACTTTGCAGATGAGGAAACTGAGGCTTAGAGTGTTTAAGTGATTAGCCTGCATCACACAGTAAACTTCAGAAGCGGGGTTTGAACCAAGTTTTTTGGGAAATAAGCTCAATATTCTCTGCACTATAGCACCCTGCCCCAGAGTCTCTTACACTCAGGCACAAGGTACATTGTCCTGGGCATGGAGGGCATTGATGATGAAATGGGCCTAGCAAATATGTTTCAATATCACAACCTGCCAGGGTCTCTGGGGAGGAGGCAAGCTCTTAATATGGAAAGAGGGGGTTTGTAGAGGTTTGGGATTCAGAAGGCCAAGGTGTCAGAGTTTAGAGTATCAGGACAAAATGAAGGAAACAGGTGAGATGAGACATCTTGGCAGATAAACAAGTACACCTGGTACCTGGAAGAAAATGGAATTTGATTAGATGGGGAAGAACAACTCAGTGTCTAGAATGGGCAAAAAGGTAACAGCTCAGGTAGAACTGGTCCTGGGATGGAGACCATTTTCTGACTTGGTTTCTAGTGTTCTTTTTGGGCCCAGCAAGCAGGTGCTACTCTGCAGAGAGTGGAAGGTGGTACTATTGCTCTATCTTGAAGAAATCTAGAAATCCTAAGTGGTAAAAATGAGGAGGGCCAGCATTCCAGGCCTGGGGGACAGCCAGTGCCAAGGCATCGAAATGAATGCTGGAGTGTCCCATTTGAAGAACTTCAAGAGGTTAGTCCAGCTGGACTGCAGAGTTTGTGAAAGGGAGTGATGTGTGGTCAGGCCAGAAAGGTGTGCTGGGGCCAATTCGTGAAAAGTTGTAAATGCCAAACATAAGCGTTCATCTTTGAGCCCAGGGGTAACAGATGGCCCGCTGTAATTATTGAATAGAGGGGAAGAGAGCTACTGAAAAGAATAAATTAGGGAATTGGGCCCTTCTCTCTCACCAAACATTCAAATTTAACAAACATTTGTTAGTGCCTACTAGTGCCTACTATGTGCTGCAAAACACTATGGGCTAGGGCTCTGAGGACATAGGAAAAATGAAAAAAAATCACACAACCTTATCTCTCAAGCAACTTAAAATAATGACAACACTAACTATTCAAATAAAGTTTGGCAGGGCTTTACATACGTCATCTCGTATGAGCCTCATAACCCTGTTGCAGATGCACAGGAAGCCCAAAAATGCACTAGCCGAGATACATCATGTACATAAATGAGGTAGGATGCATTGGGAAACACAACTCAAGTTCTCTAGGAAAATGGGAGGAGACAAAGAATTTTTTGTTTTTCAGAGGGAGTTGAGTTCAGTTGAGCTCTTTACTGACTCTCCAATAAAGTAAACTTCTTACTGTTGTCTTCAAAGTGCTCTAGTGGCTAATCCTCCCCAACCTATCACTCTTCCAGCCCCCCAATCCACACCCAAACCTTCCTTCTTCCTGCCACCAATGTCTTTTCCTTCCTTCCTGAGTCTGCTCAGACCATGCCTCAAATACTGAGTAGCCTCTTGGTTTTCTTCCACCATGCCATGTTCCTCTGTTCTTTAGATCACTCCTCAAGATCCAGTCCAACAACACTCCAATCTAATAAGTATTTATTAAGTGCCTACTGATTATAAAAGACTTTACTAAGCAAAGAGGGTGCAAAAGCAGCATGGAAAATTAGCCATACCTTCAAGAAACATCGTACTGAATCTTTCTCCTTCTGGAAATTTTTATCCATCTTTGCCTAATAACTTAGATTAGAATTTATGCCTTTCTTTTTGCACTCATAGGTATTTCACATCTCCTCCTTTTATAAGCACAAGACCTGACCAGCCCTGACCCTTTAATCACAATGTTCAGAATTATATTGAGTTGCGTCTTGTACTAATTATATGTGTCTTGCTGTTGGCTTTCCGTATTTATGAAGGGCAAGAACCATGATCTATTACAGTTATATACCCCAAGTACATTACCTTTCTAACTCTTTTGGCCTCAATAACATAACAGAAACCCATGGGAAGGTCAGTGTTAGGGAATAAAGCTAATGACCAATTATGAATGAAAGAGATTCTCTCCTTATCTAACACTTGAGTGTACAGGGGCATGATTAGGCCCACAATAAAACCAAAACAGTGAACTACAAGGAAGAAGAAAGTTTTTTTAAAGTCCAACTTCAATAACAATAAGGTTTTACCATTTTTGTTGACACATTAATGGATGATTCCCACTTCCCCATGTAGCCCTGCTGCTGAAATCATCCATACCTTACAGTTCATTCTTACAACTTATTTTCTTTATTTTAACATCCCTCTCCTACCTTTCCTCACCTTTCTCCCTCATAACACATTTTCCCTAGAACTTGTCCCTGACTGTTTTGCATTAGGGCACAGCTCAGGTGTGACAAACCTCCCAAATTCACGGAATAATGGAGTGCTCCAGCTCCCTCATTTTATGGATGTGAAAACTGAGGCCCACAGAAGCTAAGACAATGTCCTTTCATGGCCTGTGCCATCCTGCATAGACAGAGAGTTACATCCAACACATATTTATTAAGTACTTCATATGTACAAATCGATATATATAAAGATGCTAGAGATAATACAAAGGCAAGGATTAATTAATACAGTTTCTGCTCTAAAGGAGCTTGCATTCTCCTGGAAGACTGAATACCAATGATATCATGAGATCTTCCTTATATTTCTCCAACATTCCTGGGAGAAGAATTCACTGATAACCCTTTAAATCTAAACTTTGAAATTATCTACAGATTACAGCATTCACAGTGGCACTGAAGTTTTTTACTTTATCAAAAAATGAATCCTTACAGGACCTTGGAATACCTGATAAGGCACCTGACCCATATCGCCTCCTTCAGTAACAAGACCAACATGCATACCAGGAACCTTGCGTTGGTGTGGGCACCAAATCTTCTCAGGTAACATCTTTACATTAACTCAAACTTTTAAAAACTGGTCAGTGAATTGATGCGGAACCAAATCAGCAGAAACGGGAGAATAGATATGATGACTACACAGATCCAAATGAAAACGACTCTGAAAATTTGCTGAGCTCAGATGAATTATCATGGCAGATATTGATCCTAGGAAATGGATGAAATTCATTTTCCTCCTTAACTGGAATATTATACACCCAGTTGAACAGTATCATTTTGTTGGCTGGTTTTGCTTAAATGTTTTTCTTTATTACAGGGGAGTATCAATGCGGAACAGGGGGCTGGGGGGGCGGGGAACGCCGAGGGAATTAGGAAATGACCTTGCTATAGAAAACTTAAGGGAGGGGGAATCAAAGGACAACCCTTTCCCCAAAAAGCAAACAACAAGCAGTCAATGAGTTCAAAGCAACAATTATGGGAAAATTAAAACAGGAGATCATATAAAACTAAAACCCCTTTTAAAGAAACTTGTTTCAATTAACTAAATCAGGAGGAAACAATTAGTAAGTCTTGGGGTCTCTGTGTGGTTTAAATTGATTTTGATGGCAAATCTCCTTCAACAGCTAATTTGGAAACATCTGGAACCAGATGGAGTTTTCTTATTATAACTACAGTAGAATAGAGAGAGACTCATGGGCCATCTCTCAAGCAAAACTTTCTAGTCTTTGTATGTGGATGACTGGCTATTCTCATCTTCATGGAGTCACTTTTAACTGGCCGAAGCCCAGAAGGTCTGCTTACTGAAGGAAAAAGACAGGCTCCTATTACTTAATGAATGATGACAAGCCCTTTAGAACAATAGGGGGAAAGGCTCTTTGAGGGGAAAAAAAAAATCTCCTTCCTTGTTACTTACTTGTACAGACTGTTTTGTTTTTAAAAGCCCTCTGTGAGTAGTTGATTCTCAGTACCTACAGCTAGTAATGGTCATTACATAAAACAGGTTTGCTGTATAATATTTAGAATAAGGTACTTGATTATCATTCAACATTCATTTATTAAGCATCTATTATGTTCCAGGCTTTAGGGACATAGACAGGAATTTAAGTCATGACCTGCAACAAGCGAACATTCTACTGGGGTAGACCATATATTCATACAGAATAAATACAAGATGGTTTTGGAAGAGAGTGCACTAACATCTGGAAAGGCTTCATGTGCAACAGGAGTTCGTAATATTTTCCCTGTAATATGTCCCTTTGGCATTCTGGTGAAGCCTTTTGACCACTTCTCAGAGAAACGCTTTTAAATTAATAAAATAAAGGAAACAGATTATATTGAAATACAATTAGCAAAATATTTATTTAAAAATACACAGTTCACAGACTCTAGGATAAGATTCCCTGATGGAGAAAATGACATTTTCATCTAAGCTTTGAAGGAAATAGATTCTTAGACATGCAGGTGAGGGGGGGATGTGTTATAGGCATGGGGTACAGCTAGGTCTAAAGCTTGGAAGTGGGAGAAATAGGGTTGTGTGAAGAACAGTAAGGAGGACAGTATGGATAAGTATTGGATCAGTTAGTCAACCCTAGCTGCGTCACTGTACAGGTTAGCAAATGTTAAAAAATTGAGGGATTTGGCTCATAGGTTCTTTCTGGTTACTTTTTCTTTCCTATCGCATAATGCATTGCCATTCACTGTATATTTTCCCTTATGCCTTAGGTCCAAGGAAATTGAAGCTATTGGCTGTAATGGAGATGCAGCCTTTCTTGCCGTCCGAGTCCAGCAGGTGGTGATTGAGTTTATCTTGAATCATGTAGATCAAATTTTCAGCAGCTCATCCTGCTCCATAGAGAATGACGGTAATTGTTTGTCCTGACATTTGTCACATGATCTGGCAGCCCATCTCAATCTTTCTTTTCTGTAGCAGTGTAAGCCAGAAACAAGTTGGTACAGGAATGGAATCCAAACCAGTGTCTGTTCCATGCATGGCCCCATGCCTTTAATATTTGTTGGGCCTTGCCATGCATATGTCTGTGTCTGCTGGATGTATGTGCCGTGTGTTTGTAATTGCCCTTTGCATGTTTCTGTCTGTTCTGTCATTCACGGCTTGCACCTGTCATGCATGCAGTCCCTGTGATGCGGTTAGGGGCAACAGGATTCTTGCAATTATTGTGGTCATAATGATTTTTCTAAGCTATTCACAAGGTTGATTTAATATTTGGCAACAATGGGCACATTCTTCTGTTCCAATGCCTAGCTGCCTTCTTATTTCTTCATGTGTCATCTCAGAAGATGCTGATGCCTTCATCTGGATTACAAGAGCTAATCAATTAACTAGTCAAAAGGTATTAGCGCCCACTAGGAGTTGGGTCTATGGTGGGTGTTGAGGAGACATAGACAAAAAGGTAACTTCCCCCATATCAAGGAGCTAATACTCCACTGGAGGAGACTAATGGTGTATATATAAAATATATAGGGACTGGATCTCTGATTTCATTGGTCCAGGGATTTCCTAAGGGAAAATACCTCTTGTAGGTCACCATCTTCTCTCTGCTTAGAACAGTGAGGTTGACTTGTCAATAGTCACCTAGGCTGTATGATTCAGAGTAGGATTTGAACCCAGACTTCAAGGCGAGATCTGTCTACTATATCACAATAGCCTCCCTATGTCCAAAATAAATGGAAGGGAATTTGGGAAAGAAACACTATAGAAGATGGGGCAGTCAGGAAAAGCATGATGTAGATGGTGGCATCTGAAGGAAAGGAAGTATTCGAAGAGGCTAACGTGAAGCAGGGTCGCATTCCAGGGATGGGAGACAATAAATACAAAGAAATGGAGATGAGACATGGGACATCTCATAGGAAAATCAGTAAAAAGGTCAGTTTGACTGGACTGTGGAATGCAAAAGGGTGAGGATTATGGCCTAGAGCTCCTTTTATTTCCCTCCCAGGCTTGGGAGAATGTGCGTCACATGGTCTGAAGTGGAGCTGAACCCACCAGGAAGGATTAAGGATCACAGCATTCAGAAGTTAGAAAAATGCAAGAAGCTTCATAAGGGGGATAATAATAGCATTTACCTCCCAGGGCTTTTGTAAGGATCAAATGAAATAACCTTTATAAAGCATATTGCAAAGCTTTAAGGGCTATATAAATGTTAGCTCTTATTAATAAAGACTGTTAGTGGTGCTCCTGACTTGAATTGCCCAATAAATTGGAAGAAGGCTTAAAATTTTTTGAAGTTTTTTTAATTCTCCTCCAATATTTGTCCATGGTACATATGTTCTTAGAACTTATGATTTTGTGGATTGCTTGCTAGGAGCATTATAGAGGGGTTTCTGGGTCAAATATGGTACTCTCAGTCAGGAAAAGGTGACTCTTAGATTAGACATTATGGGTTCTATATCTTGGTGAGATTATCACAGGTCTAGGGTCTGACTCTTGTAGGTCTAGTCTCTATGTAGTCAAACTTGGGGCAACCCAGAGTCTGGGGAAAATGGCTATTCAAACTCACATGAGATTCATTTACGTGCTAAAATACCAATCTATCAATTGTCATGGTTAATCTCATACAGATGTAAAAAAATATAACTGCCTAGAAACCAGAATGTTTATGCTGGAAGAGCCCAATCTCTTCCCAGTAGGCAACCTTACTTGGAAAAACAAATTAATAACCAGAAGATTGCTTGGTAAATAAAGGCTCCAGGAAAGGAAATTATATGGCTTCCTGGGATATTTCCCATATCAGGTTGTGATGCTCTCATCAGTCACTGCTCTCCTGGGGATAATCTGCCTGGCAGCTTGGCATACTGGGCACAGCGCCCTCTCTCTCTGCTCAGTGCTGGAAACACACCAACAATTCTTATGCTCCCCAGCTGCCTTTGTTGATTCCATGAAAACTATTAGGATCATAACTGCTGTGAGCTGTTCTTTTTTAAGGGTTTTTGCTAAGTTAAGCCTTTTTGGATTTCTAAGAGAAGTTTAGAGTTAGTGGGAACCTTCAGTGCTCTTGGTTTGATATGGCTTAGTTGGGTCTCAAGCTTCAAGTACAACCTCCTCGTTAAACAGATGAGGTACACAGACATTAAATGTTTTGCCAAAAGTCACATAGTTAATAAACAGAAGAGTCAGGATTTGAACTAGTTTCATAATAAGATAATACCTTATTTAAATCAATTCCACTCTAAATGAGTTAAATTGCTGTTCAGTTGTGTATGACTCTTCATGACCCTATTTGGGGTTTTCTTGGGAAAGATACTGGAGTGGTTTACCATTTCCTTCTCTAGCATATTTGATAGATGAGGACACTGAGGCAAAAAGGGTCAAGTGACTTATCCAGGGTCACATATCAGGTAAGTGGCTGAGGCCAGATTTGAACTTACAAAAATGAGTCTTCCTGACTCTAGGCCACCTAGCTGCCTGTCTTTTACTCACTAAAGTGAGTAGCTACCCTATAACATCTTAATCTCCAGTCCCTCTGTGTGAGCTCTTGGAAGTTTTTTTTTTTTTGTGGGAAGGAAGAAAGTACCTTACTGTATGCACCAGGCATTGTGCTAAGTACCTTATACATATTTTATTTGATTCTTGTAACAACACTGGGAGGTAGGTGCTATTATTATCCTTATTATACAGTTAAGAAAACAGGCAAACAGAGGTTAAGTGACTTGCCCAGGAGCACATACCTAGTGTCTGAGATCACATTTGAACATGATCAGCTGTTTCTGACTCCAAGCTTGGCACTCTATCCACTGCACTACCTAGCCACCTATAAGACTTACTATATGACTCATTATTAGTCATAAAAGTTGTCCCTTTACAGTTTTTGGTTTTCCTATTAGTCTTTGCCTCAGTTTATTCCTTGTTCCAGATCTTATTTTTCAGCCTTAATTCATTTCCTGTCTCTCTTGCTAAAGTGCATCTCCCAAAAAGTACCTTTCTCCTTAAAGAATCTTAGATCTGGAAGAAACTTCTAAGGTCCTCTAGTCTAACCCATACCTGACCAAGAATACCCTCTATAGTCCTCCTAACAAGTAATCAACAAAGGGATGATTTATAAGAATACATGTACCATGGACAAATGTTGGAGGAGAATTAAATAAGCTTAAAATATTAAACTTTCTTCCAATTTAATCAGTTTAGTCTTTGAGTAACTAAAGTCAGGAACTTCACTAAAAGCCTTTGTTAATAATAGCAAGCATTATAGAACTTAAAGTTTTGCAAAAAGCTTTATAAATGTTATTTCATTTGATTTCATTCTGATAACAACCCTGGTAGGTAATGCTGTTATGATTCCCTTTTTACAGATAAGGAAATTGAGGCACAGAAATGTTAAGTGATGTGCATCTCATCTCTTAGCCCAGTGCCTGGCATGTAATAGGCAACTTAATAGATGTTTCTTTATTGATCACATACCTAGTGAGTATCTGAGGGAGGATTTAAAGTCAGATCTTCTGTATTCCAAGTCCAAGACTCTGTCCACTATGCCACCAAGCTGCCTCACTTCCAAACAAGTGAGAGGTTTTAAGAAGCGTATTTAAAAGTTTTCATATTTATTAACCAATACCTAAAATGATTCTTCTCCCTAGAATTATAGGACATATCAGCATAGTATACAGGGATAGCCATCATCATATCCCCTTGATCTATATCATTTCACAATAAGTTCAATGAAATATTAAAACAAAAATATTATTACTCAAGTAAAACTACTATAACTTTGCAAATCATAACATCCATCACCCATTCATAACTTTACTCCTATGAACTAACTAACCCAAATAATGTCATTTCATATAATAGTTTGTGGAAAAAATTAACAGCATCAGGAGGGGAATACTTCAATACAATTCCAACTTTCCAAAAGACCCTTTATCTGAATCTTTGGATCTATTGCTTCCTATGGAGAAGGTCATATTATAATGCTACATAATATAATAATCAATCATCAAGAATTTATTAAGCATCTACTATATACCAGGCTTATCTAAACTTTGAGCATACAAATACAAATGTGAGATTGTTCTTTTCTTTGAGGAGCTCATGTTCTATGAGATAAGAATGTTTTATGTGGTGTGTCATGCTCTATAATAGAGCATAGTCATGTTACATACGTGCTATGATTGGAGTTAACCCTATAATGTTTTCTTAGCCATTCATTGAAGGCATCACAGAGCCTCGTTGGTGTTCAAAAATACACTCAGTACTAATGTAGTTCCCAAAGATTGAGAAAAGGTCAACTTGAAGCTCCTCTATTTATTAGAGAAAAAAATAGAACTCTGGAAACAAGTGACAGTCAGCATCACTTTCCTTTCTAAGAAAATACTCCAGCATATCATAGAAGCATCTCCTAGACACCAGGAATGTTACTGAGTATTTTATATAAAGCAGTATCTTTGTGAGTACATATATATATTCCCCCCCCCCCCCCCCCTGTAAGATTGTGAATCTGGAGCTAAAAAGGATTCCAGTCTGATCTTTCATTTTATAGATTTTACAGATTTTTTTTTTTGACATTTTACAGATGAGACTTAGGGAGTTTATGTGATTGAACATGGTTACATACCATAGTCACTTATTGCCCTTCTGCGCTAGAATGGTAAACTTGGTAGATCAGAGCAAATCCAGGCAGAAATACAGTTAGGTTGTTCAGTTATGTCGGACTTTGTGACCCCATTTTAAGGTTTTCTTGGCAAAGATACTGCAGCGGTCAGCCATTTCCTTCTCCAGCTCCTTTTATAGATGAGGAAACTGAGGCACACAGGGTTAAATTACTCGTCCAGGATCACACAGCTAGGAAGTATCTGAGGCTGGATTTGAACATAAGAAGAGGAGTCTTCCTGACTCCAGGCCTGGCATGTTATCCACTGCACCTTCTAACTGCCCTAGAAATACGGTGTATATCAAGGACCATTGGTTCTCCAACTTTTATGGGGAGAATAGCCTCCTACCTTCCTTCACTCAGGCTCTGCCCAACAGTTTATCCTAAACTCTGCCCTGCTGATTTCAGAGGAAGAAGTAATCCTCCTTTGTTAGTGACCCAGGAACACTATCACGCCAGCATCAGAGCTAACATTAGTACAGTGCTTTAAGGTTTGCAAAGTGCTTTACAAATCTCATTTCATTTTATCCTCACAACAATCCTGGGAGGAAGGGTTATCATTTTACAGATGAGAAAACTGAGGCTAAGAGAGATTTAGTGATTTGGTCACCATTACACAACTTATAAGTATCTGAGGCACTTCCTGACTAAATCTGGCACTTTGTCTATGATACCATCTACTTGCCTCACATAGTTAACATGTAGCATAGCAAACTGGGTGGGTACCTAGGTGGCACAGTGGATAGGGCACTAGGCTTGGAATCAGGAAGGTTCATCTTTCTAGCCCTGGAGTCAGGAGGACCTGAGTTCAAATCCAGCCTCAGACACTAACTGTGTGACCCTGGGCAAGTCATTTAACCTTGTTTGTCTCAGTTTCCTCATCTGTAAAATGAGCTGGAGAAGGAAATGGAAAACTACTCCAATATCTTTGCCAAGAAAACCCCAAAATGGGGTTATGAAGAGTTGACTCAACAACAGCAAATCGTAGTAATACCTTCATGAGACAGAGCAGTCTAATTTCCATCATGTTCAACCACCAAACATAGTACTTACTGGATAGAAAGTCACTTTCACTCCTATTTTCAGTTCTTCCCTCATCTGCAAAATCCAGACAAAGGCAAATCATTGCCAAAGAAAGTTGTCCTCTGGGCTAATATGGTTCTGGTGATGTCTTCTGAATAACCAGGAGGAAAGCCAAGGGCCTGTTCTTCCATCCTTGGGATCTGGGTTTGTACTCAACAACAGTTACTGAGAGAGGGGCTGTAGGAAGTAGGGATGGTTTGATTTCAATCCTTAGGTTCTCCTCACTGGACTGACTTCCTCCTGTTTCTTTACAGAAAACAGGCCAATTATGAAAAGTCTGACCTTGCCTGCCCTCTCCCTCCCCATGAAGTTGGTGAGCCTTGAAGAGGCTCAGGCTCGGAGTCTGGCTACTAACCACCCCGCACGCAAGGAGAGGAGGGAGAACAGCCTGCCTGAGATTGTTCCTTCCACGGGAGCCCTCTTCCATACTGTCCTTGAGTTACCAGACAGCAAGTAAGCTTGTATTTTTTAACCTAAGCCCTTAAAACATATTTCAATGCTGGGAAATTTTAGGAGCAAGCTGGAGAAGCAAGGAATGGTTTTCCTACTTCTCTGCCAGGTGAGGAAGTCAATTAAACAAGGTTATATTAAGCATTTATTATGACTGACTAACTACTAAGCCTTGTGCTAGATGGAGAGGATAGAAGTATGAGAAATGAAGCAGTCCCTACAAATAAGGCTCTTATATTCTAATGGGGCAAGTATCAAAAAAATATATAATTATATTCAAGCATAAAAAGAAAGTCAGTAAATACAAATAAATATAAACGCAAATTAAGTACAAGGTAGATTAGAGGGAAGGCACTAGCATTTGGGAGTATCAAGCAAGGAAGTGGTACTAAAGTCAAGCCTTAAAGGAAAAGAACCTCCATAAAGGAAAAGTAAGGAGGGAATACATTGCAGGTCTGGGGGAAGACCAGTGCAAAGTTTTGGAATCAGGAGATGGAATGTTGGGTGTGGGTTACAGAGAGAAGGCTAATTTGACCGGATAACAGAGTAGAAAGAAGGCTACCATCCACAAAGGCTGGGAAGATAAATTGCGACCAGCTTTTGAATGGCTTTAAAAGCTCAATAGAGAGATTTATATTTTATCTGAGAAACAGTAGGAAGGGAGAGAGGTCAGATTATATTATCACGATAACTTTATATATTTTTTTGAGAGTCAAAAGAAAGTCCTTGGACTTGACTGAGTAGGAGAATCCCATGCTTAGATATGCGTTTAAGGAAAATCCCTGGCAGCAGTGTGTAGGATAGAGTCCAGTCGAGGGAAATTTGAAGCCAATTAGGGGTCTATTGCACTAATCTAGACCAGTCAGTCAATCCATTAGCATTTATTAAGGTAAATGTGTCAGTGGAGGGAAAGGGTCAAGGGCAAGAAATGTCATATTTTCTTCCAGGACAGGGCAAGAAAAGAAGAAATGATTTCCAGAATTCTGGTACCAACCTCATCACTTCCAGCAGTTGTAGGAGAATTCTTCTGTGCCAGGAATTGTTTGATTTCTATAGAGTAGATAACTTTTCGGTGTAGCTATGTATTTTTTCCCAGCTTATTACCACACCTGGGGTGCGTTACTTACAGAGTTGTGCAGCTGTGTGAAATAGACTAACTCTGATTGCCTGAAAGACACCAGACCAGACCTGTAGCACCAAGGATGTTCTCTCTTGCTGCTCTGCCTCGCTGTTTGTTTTTAGAAGCATACTATCTTTGCAATGCATAAGTCCCACGTAAGTGACTTGAAATCTTTAGAGCAAGGACTTTGTGCAGAAATAGACATACAATGTCCGGGTCCAGTTCTTACTTGGGCTGAATTCCTGAGTTTCTCCCAATGAGTACAAGGCTTGGACTCTGCTCCCCCTGGTGTTTTCCTGATTTACTGCACTTTCTCAGCTAGTATCACAGGTTCTCGTTCCTTTCTTTGAAAGAAATAAAAATGAAGATCACAAATCGAACTCTCTATATGGTGGTGATTGTCCATCGCCTACATTTGCAATAATAGCTACAGAGGCCAGTGGAAAGCAGCAATGGACAGTGTTTTCTAATCCAAAGTCTGCTTTCAGTTCAGGTTTACAGCCAATTTAAAGCATGTCCCCCCAGTTCGTGAAGTTGTCAAGGGTCTTTTTTTCCCTTATTGATGTCATAGCAATGAGGGCTGTGAGGGCATGTTCAGTAAGTAGCCTGAGAAGTCTAGCTATAATTGGCTTTAAGCTCCTTACAAGGTTCTCCCCTTGTTTTCTATGTCCCAAAGCTCTTGAGGGAGCTACCCAGCTATTCAATGTCTTTGGTGCATGAGCCCTCATCACTGCCAAGTCCTCACAAGAACCTTGGCTTCCTCTGCTGGAACTGCCTGGGATTGGAGGTCTTTCACCTTGCCTTATCCAGATACAGGTCCCCACTTCACTGCTTGGCCATTCCACTGTATACTTTCATTTATTCCATCATCTTCATGTTTTCCCTATTACAACCTTGGACTCTTGTAACCTGGAACCACTCCCCACATAGGTAGTACAGTGGGTATGGCACTGGGCTTAGTCAGAAAGACTTGAGTTCAAATTTGACCTCCACTTATTAGCCATCTGACCCTGGGTAGGTCACTTAACCTCTGTCTGCCTATTTCCTCAACTGTAAAATGGGGTTAATAAGAGGGACAGGATTGCTATGAGAATCAATAATTTTTACAGTTTGGTGATTTTACATATGATGCAAATTTACATATTACAAATAATATATGTAAATGATTATGCCTTTCCCTTCCTAGCATAACCTTCCACATAAACCTTGATTTCTCTGTTGATTAATAGCTGCCATACTAGTTCAGGGTTCTGTCATTTCTCACCTGGATTATTTCATTGAACCATCATCGCCCACCCCCATGTCCATGAACGTTGTTTTGTTGTTGTTTCTAAACTTTCTATTTATAACTTTTAGATAAATAGAAACATTGAGCATTTATTAAGTAAGAATGTAATACATATCAGGTATCTTTCCAATTTACCCCATTAGAATATAAACTCCTTGAGGGCAGACTGCCTTGCTTACTTGTCTTTTTCTCCTCAGCATTAAACATAGTGCCTGGCATATAGCAAGTACTTAAATACTTAATGAAATAGTCCAGGGGAAGGATGATGGATCCTGAACTAGGGCAGTGGCAAATCAACAAGTATTTATTGACTACAGTGTGATAGGTACCCTGTGTTGACACAGGGTGAAAAGGAAATAATCTTTACCCTTAAGGAGCTTACATACTCTTGGACTGTGTTGAGGTTTGTGCCATGTGCTCAGGGTAGAACCCCTATCCACACAGTAGCCAGCCCTTTCCCCTTTGGGTAACATTTAAATTTTTTATTTACAGCTTTTGTTTTTATAACACCTTCATTTTTTTATATCCTTCTACATTCTCCCCTATCTAGCAATCCATCCTTTGTAACAACAACAGAGCAAGAATAAGGACAGATGAGCAAAACTAACCAAACTGTAACCTGGGTCTGACAGTACTTGCAATGTTCCACACTTATAGTGACTCACCTATACAGAAATGGGACAGAGATTTTTTTCTCATCTCTTCTTTGGGGACAAGCTTGTATATACCACTCTTCTGTATTTATAAATAAATTATATTGATACTTGTTTATATCACCTACATAACCTATCATCTTTCTCTTTCCTTCCCAGAGAATTATCTTTATAAATTAAATAAAATAAAAAGGAAGAAAAAATTCTAAATCCACAAAATTAACCAACTTTGCAAAGTAGTTTTACATTCCATGCAGTGTGGATGTGTATATTTTTCAAATGGAAGAGTTTCCTGGCATGGTGCTGGTAGACTGTCCAGGTTTCATAGGCATACAACAATGAGGTCAGTACAATGGCTCTGTAGACCTTCAGTTTAGTAGTCAGTCTGAAACTTCTTCTCTCCCATACTTTGCTTCTGAGCCTCCAAACACTGAGTTAGCTTTGGCAATGAGTGTGTCAACCTCATTATCAGTGTGTACATGCCTGGCAAGTACACTACCAAGGTAACTGAAATTACCCACAACATTCAAAACTTCTCCATTTGCTATAATGGATGGTTACACGTATGGGTGGTGATCAGGTGGTGGTTGATGGAGCACCTGTGTTTTCTTGGTGTTAATTATTAGGCCAAAATTAGCACAGGCAGCACAGAATCGATCCATACTTTGTTGCATCTCAGCTTCAGAGGCTGCATTGACTGCACAATCATCTGCAAACAAAAAATTATGCAACTACACTCCCTCCACTTTGGTCTTGGCTTGTAACCTTTTCAGATTGAAGAATTTACCATCAGTATGGTGACTGACCTTGATACCGTGTTCATCTTCATTGAGAGTATTTGACAACATGGCTGAAAACATAATGCTAAAAAGCATGGGATCAAGAACACAGCTTCTTTCCCTCCATTGGTGACTGGGAAGGCACAAGAGCATTGTCCATTATCTAGAACCCAGGCAAGCATGCCATCATGAAATTGACATACAATACTGATGAACTTCTCTGGGCAAGCAAATCTTGACATAATTTTCCATAAGCCCTCATGACTAACAGTATCAAAGGCCTTGGTCAGATCTACAGTCGTTGTGTACAGACCTCTATTCTGCTCCTGGCATTTCTCCTGGAGTTGTTGGGCAGCAAATATCATATCAACTACTCTTCAGCCCTTTCTTAAGCCACACTGACTCTCAGGTAGATACCATTTTCTAGGTGAAAGATCAGTCTATTGAGAAGAGATCTGGTGAGAATCTTACCAGTAATGACTAAGAGAGAGACCTCCCTGTGATTGTTGCAGGACTCTCTCTTCCCTTTACCTTTATAGAGTTTGCAATGGAGGCATCCTTGAACTCCTGGGGGATAACCTCCTCTTGCCATATAACCTGGAAAATTTCAATCAGCTTTTTTATAAGCAATTGTCCCCCTACCTTGTAAATCTCAGCTGGAATAGAATCAGCACCAAGTGCTTTGCCACATGAAAGGAGCCTAATGGCCCTCAAAATCTCTTCTTCAATTGGAAGTTCAACTAAGGAGGGATTGACTTCAAACTGAGGTAACAGTCATTGGCCTCAGCATTGATTGATGATGGTCTGTTGAGAACACTATGGAAGTGTTCAGCCCATCTCTCTAGGATTATGTCCTTATCACTAATCAATGTGGCTCCTTCAGCACTATGTAGTTATGAGGCACCATGGGTTTTTGGTCCATAAATAGACTTCAGGGAATCATAAAAGCGCTTTGGATTGTTACTATCAGCTTAAGACTGAATTTCATCTACCTTCTTCCTGAGCCAAGAATCCTGCATCTCCCTAAGCTTTGCTTGTACTTTACTTTTGAAGAAATTAAATGTCTTAAGAAGATTCTGAAGGTCATCTGGCAAGATAAGGTACCAGACACTGAAATCCTTACTCAAACTAAACTGCCAAGCATTCAAACTAAGCTTCAGAGAGCACAACTCCAATGGGCTGGCCTCGTTGTTTGAATTCAAAACGTTTGCCTAAAAGACTGTTTTATGGAAAACACACAGGGCAAGTGCTCACATGGTGGTCAGAAGAAGTGATACAAGTACACTCTCAAGGTCCCTCTCAAGAACTTTGGAATTGATTGTGTGACATGGGAGACACTGGCAGAGGACCACTCAGCATGGTGTGCCCACATCAGAGAAGGTGCTGTCCTCTATGAGCAAAGCAGAACTGAAATAGCTCAAAGGAAATATAGGATGCGTAAATTTGGAGTATCTACCCCAAATGTTTGCAGGGTCTATTTGTGCCCAATCTGTGGTAGAGCATTCCAAGCTTGTATTGGTCTGATCAGCCACAGTTGAACACACTGAAACTTGACTTTATCATAATGATGTCATTTTGGTCCTCTTCAAGAATGAAAGACAATCAACCAACCAGTCAACCATATGTATATAATGCAATAACATTATGTGTGTACCTTTGGTCCCCCACTTTAGGAGGATATCTCCTATCAATTGTGCAATACTTCTATAAAATCAGACTGCCCCATAGGAATAGAAGTGATTCTTTTCCTTTGCCTATTCAAATCTGAGCTGAGACATTCATTTTGTGGCTCTCCTTGCCCACAGGGAAACATTGGGCTGAACTTGTTTTTTCCAGGGAGTAAGTTCCTAAATGTCATGTTCATCTGTTGCTAAGGAAATATCATGATTAAGAATGTAATTGCAAGCTCTTTGTATAAGAAGAAAGTACTATCGAAATTTGTTATTGCTGTTGAATTATCTTCAGTTGTGTCCAACTCTTTGTGACTCTATTTGGGTTTCCTTGGCAGAGATACTAGAGTAGTTTGCCATTTCCTTCTCCAGCTCATTTTATAGATGAGGAGATTGAGGTAAATAGGAAAGTGACTTGTCCAGGGTCACACAACAAGTAAGCATCTGAGGTGGGATTTAAACTCATGAAGATGAGTCTTCCTGATTCCAAGCCCAGTGCTCAAACAATAAAAATAATTATTGTTGATTTTTTGTTTTTAGAAGGAAACTCTCTAGTAAATCTAAGAAGTGGAAATCAATATTTAACCTGGGACGTTCTGGCTCGGATTCAAAATCAAAGCTGAACCGTAATGGGAGTGTATTTGTGAGAGGACAGAGGCTTTCTGGTAAGCATATTGTTTTATACTCTGTTTTCCCTACCTCAATACATTTCCTTCGTTGCTTTGGGTATGCAGAACTCTCCAGCCCCGAAAGATAAACTTGTATGTCAATCAAGATGATCGTGACCCTTAAATATGTTGAACTTTGTCTCTTTTTTTGTTCAATTTTTAAAAAACATTTTTATTTAAAGTTTTCAGTTTTAAATTCTATCCTTCCCCTCCCCCTTCCCTCAGAAGGTAAGCAATCAGATATAGGTTATACAAGTGCAATCATGTAAAACATTTTTATATTAGTCATTTTGTACAAGAAAATTTGAATGAAAGAAAAAATGAAAGAGAAAGTGAAAAATAATATGCTTCAGTGCATATTCCAATAATATCAGTTCTTTCTCTGGAGGTGGATAGTGTGCTTCATCATTAGTTCTTTGCGATTGTCTTGGATCATTGCATTGCTGAGAATAACTAAGTCCTTCATGGTTCTTTATCAAACAATATTGCTGTTATTGTGTACAACATCCTACTGGTTCTTTTCACTTCACTCTGCATCAGTTCATTTCTTTCCAGGTTTTCCTGAGATCATCCTGCTTGTCATTTCCCATAGCATATTAAAATTTCGTTGCAATCATATAGCACAACTTGTTTAGCCATTCCCCAATTGAAAGGTATTCCTTTGATTTCCAATTCTTAGCCACCACAAAAAAGAACTGCTATAAATATTTTTGTCCAAATGGGTCTTCATCCTTTTTTTCGAATGTCTTTGGGATATAGACCTAGCAGTGGTATTGTGGGATCAAAGAGTTCTTTGAACATAGTTCTAAATTTAGAACTATCTAGAATGATTGAATCAGTTCACAACTCAATCAACAATGCATTAGTGTCCCGGTTTTCCCACATCTCCTCCAATATTCAACATTTTCCTCTTTTGACATATTAGTCAATCCATCGATGTAAAGTAGTGAAGTGTGAGGTGTGAGTTGTTTTAAATTTGTATTTCTGTAATCTATAGTGATTTAGAGCATTTTTATATGACTATAGATAACTTTGATTTCTATGTGTGAAAACTGTCTGTTCATATCCTTTGACCATTTGTCAATTGGGGAATGACTTGTATTTTTACAAATTTGACTCTGTTCTCTATATATTTCAGAAATGAGACCTTTATCAGAGATAATTGTTCCAAACATTTTCCCCTAATTTTCTACTTTTCTTATAATTTTGGTTGCATTAGTTTTGTTTGTGTAAAAAAATTTTATTTCATGTAATCAAAATTATCTGTTTTATACTTTGTAATGTTCTCTATATCTTCTTTGGTCCTAAATTCTTCCCTTATCCATAAATTTGACATAATAATATTCTATGCTCTCTTAATTTACTTATGGTGTCAACATTTATGTGTAAATCATGTACTCATTTTGACCTGATCTTGGTATATAGTATGAGATGTTGGTCTGTATCTAATTTCTAACTTACTGTTTTTCAGTTTTCTCAGTAGTTTTTATTCATTAATGGGCTTTTGTTCCAAAAGTTTGGCATTTTGGTTTTATCATATATTAGGTTACTATGGTCATTTACTATAATGTCATTTGTACCTGGTCTATTCCACTGATCTACCACTGTATTTCTTAGTCAGTATCAGATTGTTCTTATAATTATCACTTTATAATACAGTTTGAGATCTGGTAGGGCTAGACTACCTTCTTTCACACTTTTTTCATTGATTCCCTTGATATCCCTGAACTTTTTTTCTTCCAGATGAATTTTGTTATTATTTTTTCTAGCTCTATAAAATAATTTCTTTGATAGTTTGGTATGGCACTGAATAAATAGATTAATTTAAGTAGGATTATAATTTTTCTTATTGGCTAGGCCTAACCATGAGCAATTAATAGTTTTCCAATTGTTTAGGTCTGACTTTATTTGTGTGAAAAGTGTTTTATGGTTGTGTTCATATAGTTCCTGGGTTTGTCTTGGCAGGTAGACTCCCAAGTATTTTATATTGTCTATAATTATTTCAAATGGAATTTCTCTTTCTATTTCTTGCTGCTGAACTTTGTTGGTAATATATAGAAATACTGATGATTTATATGAGTATGTTTTGTATCCTGCAACTTTGCTAAAGCTGTTAATAATTTCAAGTAGTTTTTAGTTGATTCTCTGGCATTTTCTAAATATAGCATCATATAATCTGCAAAGAGTGATAGTTCTATTTCCTCATTGCCTGTTCTAATTCCTTTAATTTCTTTTTCTTCTCTTATCACTATAGCTAACATTTATAGTACAATATTAAATAATAGAGGCGATAATGGGCATCTTTGTTTCACTCTGACTGTATTGGGCAATCTTCTAGCTTATCACCATTATAGACTGTACTTGCTGATGGTTTTAGATAAATATTACTTATTGTAAGATAAGCTCTATTTATTCCTGTACTCCAGTGTTTTTAATAGGAATGGGTATTGTATTTTTGTCAAAGATTTTTTCTGAATCAGTTGAGATAATCATGTGGTTTCTGTTGGTTTTGTTATTGATATGGTCAATTATGCTGATAGTTTTCCTAATTATGCCAATAGTTTTCCTAGTATTGAACCAGCTCGACATTCCTGATATAAATCCCACTTGGTCATAGTGTATGATCCCTGTAATATATTATTATAATCTCTTTGATAGTATTTTATTTTAAAAATTGGCATGAATATTCATTGGGGAAATTGGTCTATAATTTTCTTTCTCTATTTTGGCTCCTCCTGGTTTAGGTATCAGTACCATATTCATGTCATAAAAGGAATTTGGTGTAGGATTCCTTCTTTGCCCATTTTTCCAAATAGTTTATGTAGTATTGGGATTAATTATTCTTTAAATGTTTGGTAGAATTCACTTGTAAATCCATCTGGTCCTGGGTTTTTTTTTCCTTAGGAGATTCATTAATGACTTGTTCAATTTCTTTTTCTAAGATTGGGTTATTTCAGTATTTTATTTCTTCTATAAATACAGGTAATTTTTATTTGTGCAGATATTCATTCATATCATTTAGATCATCAAAATTATTGGCATATAATTGGGCAAAATAGCTCCTAACAATTGTCTTAATTTCTTCTTCACTGGTGGTGAATTCTTTCTTTTCATTTTTGATACTAGTAATTTGGTGTTCTTTTTTCTGATCAAATTAACCAATGTTTTATTTTATTTTTTCATAAAACCAGTGACTAGTTTTATTTATTAGAGCAATAGTTTTCATGCTTTCAGTTTTATTAATATCTGCTTTGATTTTTAGGATTTCCAATTTGGTGCTAAATTGAAGATTTTTAATTTGTTCTTTTTCTAGTATTTTGAGTTGCATGCCCAATTTACTGATCTGCCTTTTATCTTTTTTATTGAGGTAAACAATTAAAGATATAAATTTTCCTTTAAGTATTGCATTGGTTGCATACCATTAATTTTGGTAAGTTGTCTCATTGTTGTCATTTTCTTTAATGAAATTATCTATTGTTGCTATGATTTGTTCTTTGACCCACTTATTTTTTAGGATCAGATTATTTAATTTCCAATTAATTTTTAATCTCTTTCCATTGTCCATTATTGAATGTAATTTTTATTGCATTATGATCTGAAAATGATACATTTACTATTTGTGCTTTTCTGCATTTGATTGTGAGGGTTTTTATGTTCTAATACATGGTCAATTTTTGTGTGAGTATCGTATACTCCTGAGAAACTGGTATATTCTTTTCTATCCCCATTTAATTTTCTCCAGAGGTCTATTATATCTAACTTTTCCAGAAGTTTATTCACCTCCTTAACTTTTTTCTTTTTTTGTTTTCTGTTTACATTTATCTAGTTCTGAGAGGGGAGTTGAGGTCCCCACTAGTCTAGTTTTATTATCTATTTCCTCCTGTAATTCATTCTTCTTCAAAAATTTAGATGCTATATCATTTGGTGCATATGTTTAGTATTGATAGGACTTCATTGTCTATGGTACCTTTCAGCAAGATATCATTTCCTTCCTTATCTTTTTTAAAATTAATTAATTAATTAATTTAACTTTTAACATTCATTTTCACAAAATTTGGGGTTCCAAATTTTCTCCCCTTTTGTCCCCTTCCCCCACCCCAAAACACCGAGCATTCTAATTGCCCCTATCACCAATCTGCTCTCTCTTCTATCACCCCTCCCTGCCCTTGTCTCCATCTTCTCTTTTGTCCTGTAGGGCCAAATAACTTTCTATACTCCTTTATCTGTATTTCTTATTTCCTAGTGGCAAGAACAGTACTCGACAGTTGTTCCTAAAACTTTGAGTTCAAACTTCTCTTCCTCCCTCCCTCCCCACCCCTTCCCTTTGGAAGGCAAGCAATTCAATATAGGTCAAATCTGTGTAGTTTTGCAAATGACTTTCATAATAGTCATGTTGTATAAGACTAACTATATTTCCCTCCATCCTATCCTGTCCCCCATTACTTCTATTCTCTCTTTTGATCCTGTCCCTCCCCACGAGTGTCTACCTCAAATTGCTCCCTCCTCCCCATGCCCTCCCTTCCATCATCCCCCCCACCCTGCTTATCCGCTTATCCCCCACTTTCCTGTATTGTAAGATAGGTTTTCATACCAAAATGAGTGTGCATTTTATTCCTTCCTTTAGTGGAATGTGATGACAGTAGACTTCATGTTTTTCTCTCACCTCCCCTCTTTTTCCCTCCACTAATAAGTCTTTTGCTTGCCTCTTTTATGAGAGATAATTTGCCCCATTCCATTTCTCCCTTTCTCCTCCCAATATATTTCTCTCTCACTGCTTGATTTCATTTTTTTAAGATATGATCCCATCCTCTTCAATTCACTCTGTGCACTCTGTCTCTATGTGTGTGTGCGTGTGTGCATGTGTGTGTGTGTAATCCCACCCAGTACCCAGATACTGAATAGTTTCAAGAGTTACAAATATTGTCTTTCCATGTAGGAATGTAAACAGTTCAACTTTTATAAGTCCCTTATGACTTCTCTTTGCTGTTTACCTTTTCATGCTTCTCTTCATTCTTGTGTTTGAAAGTCAAATTTTCTTTTCAGCTCTGGTCTTTTCATCAAGAATGCTTGAAAGTCCTCTATTTCAATGAAAGACCAATTTTTCCCCTGAAGTATTATACTCAGTTTTGCTGGGTAAGTGATTCTTGGTTTTAGTCCTAGTTCCTTTGACTTCTGGAATATCCTATTCCACGCCCTTCGATCCCTTAATGTAGAAGCTGCTAGATCTTGTGTTATCCTGATTGTATTTCCACAATACTTGAATTGTTTCTTTCTAGCTGCTTGCAATATTTTCTCCTTGACCTGGGAACTCTGGAATTTGGCCACAATGTTCCTAGGAGTTTCTCTTTTTGGATCTCTTCCAGGAGGTGATCTGTGGATTCCTTGAGTACTTATTTTGCCCTCTGGTTCTAGAATCTCAGGGCAGTTTTCCTTGATAATTTCATGAAAGATGATGTCTAGGCTCTTTTTTTGATCATGGCTTTCAGGTAGGTCCATAATTTTTAAATTGTCTCTCCTGGATCTATTTTCCAGGTCAGTTGTTTTTCCAATGAGATATTTCACATTATCTTCCATTTTTTCATTCTTTTGGTTTTGTTTTGTGATTTCTTGGTTCCTCATAAAGTCTTTGGCCTCCATCTGTTCCATTCTAATTTTGAAATAACTATTTTCTTCAGTGAGCTTTTGAACCCCCTTTTCCATTTGGGTAATTCTGCTTTTGAAAGCATTCTTCTCCTCATTGGCTTTTTGAACCTCTTTTGCCAATTGAGTTAGCCTATTTTTCAAGGTGTTATTTTCTTCAGCATTTTTTGGGGTCTCCTTTAGCAAGGTGTTTACTTGTTTTTCATGCTTTACTTGCATGTCTCTCATTTCTCTTCCCAGTTTTTCCTCCACCTCTCTAACTTGATTTTCAAAATCCTTTTTGAGCTCTTCCATGGCCTGAGCCCATTGAGTGGGCTGGGATACAGAAGCCTTGACTTCTGTGTCTTTCCCTGATGGTAAGCATTGTTCTTCCTCATCAGAAAGGAAGGGAGGAAATACCTGTTCACCAAGAAAGTAACCTTCTATAGTCTTATTTTTTTTCCCTTTTCTGGGCATTTTCCCAGCCAGTGACTTGACTTCTGAATATTCTCTTCACACCCACTTCACCTCCAGATCCTCCCAGCCAACACTTGGGGGTCTGAGATTCAAATGCTGCTTCCCAGCCTCAGGGCTTTTGGCGGGGGCAGGGCTGCTATTCAGTGTGAGATTAAGTTCAGGTGCTCAGGTGGGGACATGGCTGCCTCACAGGCTCAGTTCCCTCAGGGGGTTTATGCAGAGACCTTCAACTATGGATCCGGGCTCCTGCCTGCTTGGGAAGCCCTTGTCTGCTGCTGCCTCCCGAGGGGGCCTGAGTTATGGGGGTACCCCACTCCCCTCTCGGCAAGCCGAGAAGACCCTCTCACCAACCTTTGGGGCCTTTGGGTGGAGGGACCTGCACGGCCACTGGAGATTCCATCCCTGAAGCCTGTTTGGATCTGCTCCTCTCGGTGCCGCACAGCCAAGGCAGGGCTGGGCTTGGCTCTGGGTCCTCAGCGCAAGGACCTTTTGTGAGAGGTTTTCAGGGCTCTCTGGAACAGAAATCTCATCTGCTCTGTTGTTCTGTGGCTTCTGCTGCTCCAGAATTTGTTGGGAGTTCTTTTTTACAGATATTTTATGGGCTGTGGGTTCGGAGCTAGCGTATGTGTGTCTTTCTACTCCGCCATCTTGGCTCCGCCCCTAAACCTTCCTTATCTTTTTAATTAGATTTATTTTAGGTTTTGCTTTGTCTGAAATCATGCCTGCTACCCTGTCTTTCTTTGCTTCACTTGAAGCAAAATAAATTCTGCTCTAGCCTCTTACTTTTACCTGTATGTATCTCTCTTTTTCAAATGTGTTTCTTGTAAACAACATATTGTAGGATTCTGCTTTATAAACCATTCTGCTATCTGCTTCCATTTTATGGGTGAGTTAATCTCATTCACATTTATAGTTATAACTAAATGTGTATTTCCTTCCATGCTATTTTTTCATTATTTACCTCATACAGGTAAATAATGCCCACAACCCTTTTCTTCATCACAAGTGTTTTACTTCTCATCACTGCCTTCCCCAATGCACTCTCTCTTTTATCAGCCCCTTTCCTCCACCTTCTATTATCCTCATCCCTTTTTAATTCCTTATTGGGTAAGATAGATTTTTGTATACAGCTGAATACGTATTGACTCTTTGAGTCAATTTTGATGAGACTAAGGTTTAGGCTTTACCCACCACCCGTTTCTCCTCCATTATAATAGTTCTTTCATGTCTCTTTTATGTGAGATAATTTATCCCATTCCATCTTCCCCCTCCTTCTTCCAGTGAAATTTTCTTTCTCACCCCTTTATTTTGTTTTTGGGGGTATCATCCCATCAAAGTCCCCTTATATCCATACCCTCTGTCTATATATTCTCTTTCTAATTGTTATTATGGTGATAAAATTATTAAGAGTTACAAATATTATCTTGCTATAAGGAAATATAAGCAGTTTAACCTTGTTGAATTTCTTATGTTTTACCTTGTTTCTTTTTTGCTTTTTAATGTCTCCCTTGAGTCTTGTATTTGGAGTCAATTTTTTTATTCAGCTCTGATCTTTTAATTAGGAATGCTTGAAACTCTTCTGTTTCATCAAATGTCTGTTTTCTCCCTGAAAGATTGTATTCAGTTTTGTGGGGTAGGTGATTCTTGACTGTAATCCTAACTTCTTTGCCTTCCGGTATATCATATTCCAAGCCCTTCAGTTTTTTAATGTGGAAGTTAGCAAATCCTGTGTGATCCTGACTGCAGCTCCACCATATTTGAATTGTTTCTTTTTGGCAGCTAGCATACTTTGTCTTTGTTCTGTGAGCTCTAAAATTTTGCTATGATGTTTCTGGGAGTTTTCATTTTGGGATCTCTTTCAGGTGGTGATCTGTGGATTCTTTCAATTTCTATTTTGCTCTCCGGTTCTAACATATCAATACAGCTTTCTTTGATAATTCATTGAAAGATGTTGTCCAGGCTTTTTTTTTATCATGGCTTTCAGATAGTCCAAAAATTCTTATATTATCTCTCATGGATCCATTTTCTGGATCAGTTGTTTTTCCAATGAGAAATTTCACATTTTCTTCTATTTTTTTAAACTGTTTTGGGGGGGTTGAATTACATCCATTCCAGCTCTATGAGCTTAAGATCAATATATTTATATAAATAAATCACTGAGGATTGGAAGGACTGAATGAATTCTAATGAAACTCAAGGGTGAAGTTGTGGAATTGCCCCAAATTTATGATCTATCATTAGAGGCAGCCACTCAGCCACTTGGCAGAGGATATGATAGCTGCCAAAGTGAGGATCATGCATAAAAATGACTTCTAAAAAGATCTGAGGAGTTGTAAACCATGGTGAATTTTTGTTCTATAATAGTAGTGAATTGATATTAAGTCATAGAATTGACAAGTACTTAAACATGACCTGTTAAAGGAAAGCAGCCCAGTTTTTCTGAGTGACAATCATACTAGACTAAATCTGTTTATTGAAATTCATAGGAACAGAGAGATTAAGTGACTGGACCAATTTCATGCAGTTAGTAAGCATCAGAGATACAATTTGAACACAGATTATAATGATTAATAATGCATAGAGAGCTGAGTATGCTGGTGTATCCCTGTAATTCCAGCTACTGAAGCTGCTAGAATTTAGAACTTCTGAGCTAGAATAGGACAAAAGCCAATCAAGAGCTTGTACTAAGTCTACATTCAGTATGGTGAGCCTGTGGAAGTGAAGGGTTAAAGGTTCTTTGTGGATCAACAGTGAAACTGGGCTGGTGAATGACCACTGCACTCTATCTTGGGAGAAATACAGAGACTGACCCAGTCTCTCTTACTCTGTCTGTCTCATATACATACACATAAATGCACATGTACACACATACAAACACACACACACACAAACACACACATACCTTCCACTAATGCATAGACCTGTGAGTTTTCCCTAAGATTAGATCTTGAAATGACATTATTTAAAACTTTTACAAATTATGTAGAAAGTGAAATTCAGTAAAATATTCATTTATAAGCTCTTCTGGATACTGAAATGTCAAAGCAAAAAGAATAAACTGCTGGAAAATCCCTCAAGGCTATGTGATTTGTCAGAAAAATATGTTTCACTCTGGCTCTAAGCAGAGTGTCATGCACTGTTTTTCTCATGGATGTAATCTCATCTGGGAGATGTCTTTTTAAAAAATAGTATTTTATTTTTTTCTAATTACATGTAAAGACAGATTTTTAAAACTCATTTTTTTAAATTTTGAAATTCAACTATTATTCCTCCCTCAAACTGCCCCCTCCTCCATGATATGGTGAGCGATTTGACATAGGTTATATATGCACAAGCATGCTAGACATTTCCATATTAGTCACGTTGTGAAAGAAAAAACAGACCAAAAGAGACACACACGCACACATACACACACACATACACACACACGTGAAAATATGCTTCAGTCTGCATTCAGACTCCTTTACTTTTTCCTCTGGATGTGGATAGCATTTTTCATCATGAGTCCTTTGGAAATTGTCTTGGAGCTTGTCTTGCTGAGAATAGCTAAGTCATTCATAGTTGCTGTTGCTGTGTATAATGTTCTGGTTCTGCTCACTTCACTTTGCATCAGTTCATGTAAGTTTCCCCAAGTTTTTCTGAAATCTTTCTGCTCATTATTTCTTATTGTACAATAGCATTCCATTACATTCATGTAACACAACTTGTTCAGCCATTCCTCAACTGACAGGCATCCCTTCAATTTCTAATTCTTTGCCACCGCAAAAAGAGGTGCTATAACTTTTTTTTACAGGTAGGTCTTTTTCCCTTTTTTAACTCTCTTTGGGGTACCCCTATAATGGGACTGCTGGATCAAAGGGTATGCAGCTTTATATATACATGTGTTTATAAAATAGAAGATTCTCATAAGTATTGTATAGTGATGTGAAAATAGGAATATGTGTTGGTATTTGCTGATTTGTTCGTAGGCATCTTTCTGTTGTAATAATACTATCTGAGATCTTTTCTATTCTTTCAGCATCTTCTTCCTCTTTGGCATGTCTTGAAAATTAATCAAATAATTTTAAGTCTGTCTTGCCTCCATTATCAGTTTTTATGTGTGTGGATTTGGCAATATCCATCCCTCTGCTTCCCATTCCTCAAAATTAAGTGCAGTTTACATTTCCTCGCCTAGTGTCTGGAACTAGGATGGTTTCCACTTGTGGTGATTTGATTATAGCAATGAGGAGAACAGATTATGCTAGAAAGGCTGGCAAATTTATTTCATCTATTTGATTAAATAGATGATAATGAATTTATCTATTTGAGGAATAGATTTCATGTATTTGTTTCATCTATTTGACATCTATTTGAGGTCCTTCTTCCAAGCCATCTACAGATGTTTTCAAGATGATTTGACTTAGCTGGATCTCAAGTTATCCAGGAGATAAAAGCCTTGTTTCAGTTGCATCTTGTCAAATGAGAGATTTGTAAAAATTAATTTGTTGTCTCTGTCTTATTCAATCATCATAAGTTTGCCTTTATCACCCCTTCCTCCCCCCTCTTTTTTTTAACATTACAAGATAATTGGACCTCTAAGAACTTAGGTAGTCATGTTTTCTGATGGTAGATTTATATGTATGATGTTAAGATATTTTTAAATATAACCATATTCTACCTGCAGTTTAATATGGTGAGAAGTACATTGGACCAGAAATCTAAAAACGTGGGCTCTATTCCCTGCCCCCTCAGTAATTATTAGCTGTGTGACCTTAAGAAAGTCACTTAACTTCTTACTTCGTACTGAGAATCTGTAAAATGGGAATAATAAAGTCTGGCATACTCATGTGAAGGATTTTTTTTTTGGAAATAATGTTTCTAAAGCATTTAGTAAAACTTAAAGTGCTCCATAGATATCAGCTATAATAATTATAGTTATCATTATTATTACCTCATGATGTTTTTGAGGTTCAAGTGCAGTGATACATTCAAATACACTTTGAAAACTGAAATGCTAGACCAGGCAAGGTAGGTATGAAAGTGGCAGTGACAGACAGTGGTGGTAGTAATTGTTGAAACTATTCTAAGATCTTACATCCATACCATTTCAGTGAGATTATTTGTTTAAATAGAAGTTCCATGCGGAAAGAATACATATGCGGTCAGATTCAGCAAATGCTGACTAGTTTTGCTGAATTGCCTTTTTAAAAAAAATTCCTTCTTTAATTTTTTGTTTAAGGGACCATAGGATCATAAATTTTACCCTGGACAAAACCTTGAAGTAGCAGTTCTCAAAGTGTGATCCAGGCAGCCCCACCCTTTCAGGGTTCAAATTATTCTTGTAATAATACCATGACATTTTCATTTCTAATGTGGTAAATGCTGAGAGATATAGTCCACATAAATAAAAACTCTTTGTGAAATCCTCAATAACTTAAATGTGTGAAAGGAGTAGACGAACACCAAAAAGTTTGAAAACCACTGCCTTAGAGAGATGGCATTCTGGGTAAAGGAGGAAGGGGAATATATTTGCTAATTATGGAAAAACAGAAGATATCAATACAAATGGAGAAAACAAATAAATAATTAAAAAAAAACCAAACCTAGGCTATTTGGATTCCTTGGGGGATGGGTCTTTTAGATATCTAAAGATTTAAATCTTTTAAGCACCAAAATTTATTTTTATTCAAATGGACAATGTTATAAAACAGATTACTTACTTCCCTGATTTAACAGCATATAGAAAATAATTTAGTCTTTTTTTGGATGAATTTGTGTCATTATTATGAATGTCCATTTGTGTATTGTGCTTTAAAACAAAGATTGCCTTGGGATATGTTGAAGTATTTAGGACAAACTGGTTCTGGCTGAGGTGCATTTTAGTTATTTTTGAATTTTTTTAGGAAGTTTTTCTACACCCTCACTGTCAACTATCATTTCTCATTGTTGTCTCTGAGCTTACCCAATAAAGCCCCCTCCCCATATCTGAAATTTAATTCCTGTAGGTTTGGAGACCACATCACTCGTCTTGGTAGGAATACATGTAAATAAGAGTAAGTAGTAACAGCCTGATAACATCTTCTATAAATAAGATGTGTGAACTTTAACAATGGGGGGATAATAAATAAAAGGAGGCTCCACTGAGAAACTTCAGTACTTGGCCAATGATTAAGTTTTTGGGCTGGCAAATTTTCAATACTACGTAGAAAAGTCTCATGAAATTTTTTTTGCTACATATTTATAATCTGATTGTACTCTAGGATACTATTTCTTTAATGATATTGTTACATTTTTTAATAACTGGTGTTTGTTTTTTAATAGAAAAAGCTACCATACGACCTGCCAAAAGCATGGACTCCCTCTGTTCTCTGCCGGTAGAAGGTGAGACTTAATAATTGATATCTGAATTGGCTGTTTTGAGGTGTTGGTTGCTGGCATTCGTACACTTGCAAGCCTCCATTTCTTGCCCAATCAGATTTGCTCTTACCCTATATTCAGTGTAAAGAGGCAGTACAGTGATTAACAACCTTAGTCCTGAGGCCCATTGAGCAGCCTGCCCTTTCAGAGGAATTCTATGACATGTCTCTTAAGAATTAATGTCATTAAAGTTAACATAGCTGGAGAGCAATGATCTTCTTCATCACGAGCTTGAAATATAATCCTTTTGAATAATTTTTTTAAAAAAGAAAAAAAATCAGTTGGGAATATTCATTAACTTAGCTTTTAGGGCTATCCCTCATCTTTACACTCAGCTCAAATAGGGGACATCCCAGGCAAAGACATAAGGAAAATTGGGAGAATATAGTGTGTGTTAAGTAATACACAATAGCCTAATTTGGCTGAAACATAGTTTGTGGAGAAAGAAGTAATATTAGATCAGGTTGGAAAGGTACTAGGGAGCCTTGAATGAGGAATTTCTAAAATTTTTTGAGCAAAAACAATAAGACCAGATCTGTGAATAAGAAAGGTTAATCTTTCTTATAAGAATAAGTATGAAAAATGAAGTGGAGGGGGCAGAGACTGGTGATGGGAAGATCCATCAGAAGTTTGTTACAATATTGGAGTGACTAATAGTAAAGGTAGAGACTCTGGAAATAAATGGACAGGTACAAGAGGTATTCTGAAGGTGGAATGTATAGAACTTGGTAGCTGATTGGATATGAGAAATGAAGAGAGAGGACAGGCCAAAGGTGACGCTAAAATTGTGACGTCCATTCAACAAATATATAATAATAAACGTTATTATAGATATGTCATTTTATAAAATCCAATACTAAAATCAATAACATTAGAAAGAAATTATAATTTGTATTAACAAAAAGTATCTATACCTACGTGGTATGTGTAGATAAGTTTTTTCTATGTACATATGTATATCTGTACGTATGTAGTATTTTCTACTACTGTCCAGCATATAGTAGGCGCTTTATAAATACACCTCTTGAGTTTAATTGAATTGCAAGACAATGAACACTCATTAGTTGTTGTCAGTCATTTCTGCCTCTTCATGACCCCATTTGGGGTCTTCTGAGCAAAAATCTTAGCGTGGTTTGCCATTTCCTTTTCTACCTCATTTTATAGAGGAGCAAACTGAAGCCAATAGAGTTAAGTGACTTGAGCTAGTAAGTGTCTGAGGTCAGACTTGAACCTCAGGTCTTGGTGACTTCAGGCCTGATGCTCTATCCACTGCACCATCTGGCTGCCTTCAGTAGTATCTAAGTTACAATATGTGTGCACACAATTGCACATGCAGTAGTAATTGCCATGATGTGTTGGAGCTAAGGAGTTTTGGCTTCCACCAGGTGATAGTGCTGCATTACAGATGGTGGGCTGTTATGCCTGTTTTGTACGTAAGATTTAAAAGGTAACTGTCTGTTCAAATTTATTCCTACGTTTATACCCACACATTTCCTAGGCTTATTTTTAAAAAATAATAAATAACTGTATTTAAAATTAATTTGTGGTATATTTTGGGTTTTTTTTAACATCACCTTTCTTTATGTGTGTGTGTGTATATGTGCATGTGTGTGTTTAAATATGTGTATCTGTGTGTGTATTCACATATATCCCTTCCTCCTATACAAAGTAGACCATTTCTTATGACAAAGAATGAAAAGCAATTCAGCAAAACTAATCTTTCCAGCAAGTCAGACAGTATATAATATTCTACACCCATATTTCTTTTGGAAAATAGTGAGGGAGATGCATTGCCTTGTCTCCTCTTCAGGGCCAAGCGCGGCCATTACAGTTACATAGCATTCAGCACCATTTTGTTTTAGTCATTGGTTATATAGTTATCGTGGTCCCAAGTTTTTCCTCCCAGTCATTTTATTTGTCTTCCTGTGCTTTTCTGAATTCTTATATGCCCTTATTAAATATTCTTTAAGAAAGACTAAAGAAGATAATCCATTTGATTTTTTTTAATTTTAATTAATTATCGTTAATAAGTTTAATAGCAGCCAGTTTTAATATCACTTAACTTTTATGAAGGAATATTAACTGGGAAGGCATAAGAAGAACCCAAATGCACAAACAAGATAATCCTTTTGAATAATTTTTTTTTTTTAAGAAAAAAATCAGTTGGGAATATTCAGTGACTCAGCTTTTAGGGCTAGCACTCATCTTTACACTCAACTTTCTAGACTGGGTTTGAAAAGCCCCTGGGGCCACTCCATTTCAGCTCTCCAAGTTTCAGAATTCCCTGTAGCAGCAACCAGAGCTGCCAGCCCACTTTCCTTATGGGCATCTTTTCCCTTTCTGGTTTCTGAGCCAGTCAAGTTCCAGCTCTCACTTCTCTGCTCCCTCCCTATCTGCTATGTACTCCAGGGCTGGGTTAACTCAGATTTCTAGTTCAGAGAGGGAGGGAAGGAAAGAAGGAAACAAATCTGGCATCTCTGTTCACCTCTTAAAGCCTCAAAATCCCTGACCCTTTCTCTCACTCTTTATGAATTTTGTGGTAGCTCCAAACCTGTGACTTCATTTTTGCAGGGAACTCCCAATGAAGAAATTCCCTCTACCAGTGCAGATCATGGAAGGGACATCAGAGATGATCTGTTTCAGCTTCTTTTTAGAGAGGTTCAGTGATTTGCCCAATGCCATCACCAGAGGCAGGATGTTCTCTTACCCCACAATTAGTCCTATTTTGCCAATAATTTTCTGCCCTGGAACTTATATTCTTAGAGGGTTGCCTAGGGCCCTGAGGGGTTACATAATTTAACAGAGTCATAGCCCGTGCTTATCAGTGGCAGAATTGGAACCTGGGTTGTGTTGATTTCTCTGTGCCCAGCAAGCTGCCTCATCAATCATAAGAGGCTTTTATATTCCCTTCAAGTTTTACTGTTTTCTTGAATAAGAAATCACTCACTTCATTGTATCCTTCCCACTGTCCCCCCCATACCCTTACCTTAACAGTTCTTACTTTTAAAAAGACCTTAATTTAAGAATCCCTTAAAGGATCAAGCTAATTTTTGCATCAATCAACACCTGTGGTCCTGCCAATGTTAAAGCACAACCTTCCTCACCCCTAGCAACCTTAACAGCTGGCTTCTTCTAAAAACCCTCTTAGAGCTGAAAATGGCATTATCCTTCATGACTGCATAGTAGACAAGGAACTGAATGATGGTCAGCCAGTATTTGACCAACTTGACGGATACTTTCTCATCTAAGCTGGTTGCTCCTTCCTGATAGGCTATAGCTGTTTTACTGTTTTTTTCTCTTTTAATCTGGGTGAAATCTGTTACATGACATCCATCTCAGAATTCTGTTGTCGATCCATATGTGATTTGTTTTCCTTATAACTGGCATGGCTGTTTATGAACAGGTAGGTATGTCCTGGTGTATTGTGCCTGAATAATGGGCATCATTTATTTGGATGAATAGGAACTTTTGTGTGCTTTTGGTGTCACAAAACTGTCCCTGTTTGCTCTGACTTTCCTAGGGAAGGAAGCTAAAGGACATTTCAATCGGACTGTCACCACTGGAGGATTTTTTATCCCAGTGATGAAACTGCAGACAAAAAGTACCGGCAGCTCTTGCGACCTTAGCAAGCAAGAGGGTGAATGGGGCCAGGATGGAGGCCCAGCAGGAGCCGAGGGAGGCTCAGTTGTGGGTGGCAAGGCTGCCCAGGTCCGACCACCACCAGAGCAGCTGAAGGTATTTCGAGCTGTGGAGGATCCAGAGAATGACCAGGCATCCCCCAAGATGCTTGCCATGTTCTACACTTCAAGTGATAGCTCCAGCAAATCAGTCTTCACCAGCAGCCTCTTCCAGATGGAATCCTCCCCTCGTCACCAGCGGAAGGCCCTCAACATCTCCGAGCCATTCGCTGTCTCGGTGCCCCTTCGGGTATCAGCAGTTATCAGTACCAACAGCACCCCTTGCAGAACACCTCCGAAGGAAATGCAGTCACTCTCTAGCCTAGAAGAATCTTCTCTCCAGGGGACTGAGGGCGGGGGTTGGCCTGGGTTTGAGGAGGAGAAGACACCTACAGCTGATGCTTCTGCAGGTAAAATTTCATGGAAGGTATCTCTTGATTTTAACAACCATTCTCTTCTGCTTCCAATGTGATTCCTAAAAATGTGGCCAGATTCCTTTTATCTCAGTTGGCATTGGGAAAGGGAGAGATGTCACCTTTTTAGAAAGCCCCCTGTTCCTCCAGGAGTTTTTGTTTTTTTTTTTAAGCAGTCAGCTGCAGTAATATAGGGACAAGAGCCCCTGAGCTGTGTCAGATACATCTGGGAGAGCCCTAGTCGGAAAATAGTAGCAAGGCCAGGAATAGCAATTATTAGGTGATGTCTATTTCCTAGAAGTCTTGGGAGGCGGGTTCTTCAGGGAGAAAACCATTCACCCTTTCCTATTTTGCAAACCTAACTATACATTTCCAGGCTCATTCCAGGAAGTATCTTAAAACTCAAAATTTCATTTTTCATGAAAGGCAATGGCCATACCTGAAAGTACTTGCAAAGAGAAAAGTATCAGATAATGTTGTCAATGATAGGGACCAGACGTGGAATTGTATTGGTACTGAGAAATCCGAGGTGAGAAAACTACCCCTCCCAATGCAGGGCAGGACCTTCTTAGTGAGTTGCCTAAGCCCTGAGAAGGTGAGATTTGCCAGCATCACGTAGCCACTTGATTTTGACTTGATAGACTGCTTTATTGATTTCTAGTCTTAAGATAGTGATGGAAAAAATGTGAATAATGCAGATTAAACTTGAAACTGTAGTGTGTGTGTGTGTGTGTGTGTGTGTGTGTGTGTGTGTGTGTAAGAACTAATTGTTAAACTCTGACCATTGTACCTCTGAAGGTAGTATATTTATTATTGTCATCCAAATCCAGTCTTCCTGGCTTCAAGGCTTGCTTTTTAGCTACTATGTCACTCAAGGACTCCAGCTTAAAATTCTCATCCCCTCATCTTAGATTTCTTGTGTGAGAGGATACAGAATTCTATAACAACCCAGTGGCCAGATATCATTGAGTTACTGAGCATGAACAGAAAAACTGGTGATATTAAGAGCTCCCAAAATTTCCCTCTTCACAATCAGTGTCATTATAATAACACTGGGGAGGTTGGATTAGAAACCAGGAGTGGGAAAGCTGTGGCCTGGAGGCGATTTGGCTCTTTAGGTCCTCTAGGTTCAAACTTGGATTCAGTCAAAGGGCCACACTTGAGGACCTAGAGGGCCTCAAAGCCACAGGTACCCCACCCCTGCACTAGATAGTCTCTAAGATCTTTCAGATCTTCAACATTTTGATTAGACTGATTCAAGGTTACTTTTGATTTTGAGTATAAAATCTATAGAACCCATGGAGAGTGACATTCCTTTACCATAGAATTCCCAGCATGAGAACTGCAAGGAATATGGCTTTAGGCAAATCCAATATGAATAATCTGGTTATTAAATATTTACCAGTACATCCCAGAAGGGAGTGCAAGTATTATCATCTCTGTTTCCCAAATGAGGAAAATGATGCATGGAAAGATTTAGTGACTGCCCATAGCTAGTGACCATTTGAGCCCCTGGTCCATCATATACAGCTTTATCTTGTTAATATTTGATTAAACCAGGTCTCTACCCTTACAATTTAAAAAAAAATCATTCTTCAAGTGATTGCTCCCTTCCAGGCCCTGTGCTGAGTGCTATGTACAAACAAAAATGAAACAGTTCCTGACTCAGGGAGGTTATAGTTACTGGAGGAATTATAATATGTTCACAGACACAGAGAGAGGACAGGCACATATAAGTAGAAATAAAATGACTAAATTCCTGAGTCCAGTACCTGAGTACCCCCTCCCCTCAATTTTTTTTTTTTGCCAACCCCTGTGTATTTTGACTGGTATATTCAAAGGTGCCTGGGGTTTATTCACCTTGAATTGTTGTATTTTTTTTTAAAAAAAAGATTTTAGCTCCTTTTGTCTACCTTAACATAAAACCACATAGCCCTTAGCTGCCTAGGGTCATTCTAAAGAGAGCCGATTTCCTACAATGAAGTTACATGTGAAGTTTCAGTTCCTAGAACCAAAATGAGTGTGTGTGGGTGAATATTTCCCAGCTGGTTTTTATGTTATTAATAACCCCTGTAATTAGATTGTAGGTTAGCATAGCGGGATTTCTGTTGCTTGAGATACAGAACTAGACTAACATACATACCTCTCTTCTGTTTACTAAGAATAATAGTTTTACATACAAGTTTTCTGGATACATTTATTTCATAAAATGAAGCTCCTGAGTATCTTGGAATATTTTCCTTGGCATATATATGAGGAACATATTTTTGCTCCTCTTACTGAATTATGAGTTCTCTAAAGCTAGATAGATGTCAGGGTGAAAAGCTGTAGGAATTAGTAAATCAGTCAGAGGACAAAATATATTCTTGAATTATTGTTTTATAAAAGGCACTATGTGAGACCACTCTAGGACACAAGTCTCTGTCACTACCCTAATGTCTCTAGCATTACTGAAGGTTCTGAGAGTAGGTCTTAAGAAAAGAGATGAGCAGAGATTGACTACTTAACTATAGATAATTTAAAAATTGGTCACACGAAAGAAAGTGAAAACACTGGAGACAATTCTCACTTTCCATAGATTGGAGAGCTATTCTTCTAGCAATCCCTGTGCCATGAACTTTTTGGGAAAGAAATCAAGTCATTTAATCACTGAGTTAACTAATCATTCATTTCTATTTCTACCACAGTTTCTGCACCTCAGAAATTAAGAACCATAAAGTCTGAATCTCTGGAAGACTCCAAATCAATACCTGAAAAGGAGAGGACAGTGGAATGTAGCTGTAATCATTCCCCAGAGCCAAGTACCCACCCTAGAGAGAAAGAAATCTCTACCATCTCAGCAAGCTTGCCATTTTCAACCACACTCGAGAAGAGGCACGATTCAGAGGGAGCCACAAAGACCAACGAAAGTCCCCCGAGGGAGCTTAGAGCTCAGCAGGAGAGCTCCAGGAATAAAAACGAAGATGCTATGTTCCTCTCAGAAATGGTAAGGTGGCCACAGTTAGAACCTGGAGAACCCTCCTTCCCTGCCCCATTTTCTAAAGTCTTCTTGCTCCAGTTGAAAATATCTCCTTCAAGGCTTAAAGAGATCCCAGATAATCAGAAGAGTATTGCAGTTTCATGTTAAATTTTTCTTTTTCTTTAAAAAAGCAGAACAAATTCACATGATTTTCAATTTCATGTATAAACCTCCTTTTCTGTTTTATAGTGTATAGGGAACTGTGCACTTTATTTGATATTTAAGATCAGAACAAAAAAAATTTAAGATTATGCAAAAAAAAAGAAATTAGAAAAATTTTAATAGCTAGGGCTAGAAGGGACCATGGATATCACATCATCCAACCTCCTCATTTTTACAAACTATAAAACTGAGGCTGAGAAGGGTTAAGTGGTTTGCTTCAAAATACATGGTTAGTCAGTGGCACAGCCAAAACTTTAAAAAGCAAACCAACAAACCCAGGTCTCCATTCCATCAAGTCTTTTCACTCTACCAAGAGTTCTTTCCTAACAACATACACTGTGGTATGTAACAAGTGTTTCATGAATGGCAAAAGCCATTTAGAAGTAGTGTTTGAGAGATGCTGGGAAACCCAGAGGGTAGCTAGGTGTAATGGCAAACCACTGCAGTAACTTTGCCAAGAAAACCCCCAATGGGATCATAAAGAGTCTGACACAACTGAAAATGACTGAGCAACAAGGAGAGAAACACAAGATTTCAAAAGTTCTATACTGAACTATTTTTCAATAGGAATAGGCCAAGATTTGAGGGTAGGGAAATTTTTTAAAAATTACAAACTTCCCCAAACTCTAACTAGATTTTCCCAATTCTAAATGAGCCTTTGGGCTTTGAAGTATGTTGAATGGAGTAAGGGATAGAAAGAAGGGAAAACTAGAATCTTGACCACATCACTGAGGAAGACAGGAGAGTGATAGATTGGTAAAATAAGTCAAAGGCTTGGGCAAGTAGAATTCCAAACTTTGGCTGTTACTGTCTTATTTGGTATAAGTTATGCTTAAGTGAGATATGTTTATAAATTCGTTATCCATTTACTAATGAGGGCATTTATTTGGAGGAACTTAGAAATGTACCTGGCATCAGAATGTTCACAAACTACCTATTATTTCAGTTTCCCTCACCCCTAATAGAAAGTCCTGGTGAATTTCCTCTTTGTCTTTGTACCCCCAGTGTCTTGCATGTAGTAAAAGTACAATAAATGTTTGCTGAATGAATATCAGAACTGAAAAAAAAACAATCCGGCTAATCAGATAAAGGAATTTGTGATATATTTCAGGATGAAGATGATTCTTCAAGTGCCCTGATGTGGCCTGAGATTCAACAAGAGCTGAAAATCATTGAGTCTGAAGAAGAGTTCCAGACCCTACCATCAACTGCCCCAAAGATTAGCACAAGTCAACCAATTCTTATTTCAAGTCCAAAGACCACCCTTTCTCCATGGGCAAGGAGCTTCTCTGATGACTCCAGCCTGTCTGCAGTCACCACGGAAGAGACAACAGATAAAACCATTCAGGCCCCACCGTCAGAGGCTGCCATCTCCATGACTGGAGCCCAAGGAGACCCAGAGAAGCTCCACAGCCACCAGAGGACTGAACAGGTAACCAAGCTGTTGTCTGAGCAGAATAGGCAGGGGAACTCTGCACAGACTCCCATGCTGGAAACGATTCCACTTGACTGTGCTTCTCCACAGGATAGTCTCCTAATGGGCAGCATAGGGAATCCCCCATCTCTAGAGCAAACTCTTCAGAAAGAAGACTCTGGGATAAATAACCTTGAGAGAGAAGAAACTTCAGAGGCTATGGGAACAAATCCTCATTCAGACCAGACTCGGGCTGTAGCCAGTCCTAGTGAACCCATCAGCTTCTACCAGAGAGAAGCTGTCCCAGATCAGGGGGAAAAGCAAAGTCCCAAGGAGAAGAAAGAAAAATTGGCTTCAGGGGAAGAAGGCCCACTAAGGGAATTTGGGACCATGCCACATAGAGAGAAGGATAGAGCCAGTCTAATGCAAGAGACTTTTGACTATGATGAAGAAGACACCTTCACTGACATTGCACCACAGAGTTTAGAAATGGTAGAGCCCTGGGAGGACCACCAATGGGTTACAAGCCCTCTTCATTCCCCAACACTGAAAGATATTCAGGAAACTCGCCCACAAGAACTGCTCCTGCAAAATCAAAGAGAAAAGAGGCTCTCTCATAGACCCAGTTTCGTTCAGAGTCATTCCCTAGACAGTGAAACTACTATGAGAAACCAGTGGACTCATCCATTCCCTTCATCGAGTAGCTGTGTCAGTCTGGGATCATTAATAGCTTTTGACCCTTTACAGCTCCTGCCACCCAACAGAGAAAAAGGTGAATGGGAAAAGAAAGCACCAAGACATTCCAAAGAGCTCTCTGAGCCAGAAGGTACAGAAGATGCCCTTGGCATAAATTCAGGGAGAGACATACAATCCAAAACAGAAAGAACTAGTCCTGTCTGCTTTACAGAGAAAGAAACAAAAGTAGATCAAGAAAACCCTCAGCCAGACCCTTCGATGCCCATAAATCAACGAGGTGGCTGTGGCTTAGGATCAGAGAATGTTAGGGAAAATAGTCCATCCAGAGTTCAGGACAAGGCCAGCCCTGGGATGGCTCTTGTTACCAAAGGTGACTTGCTTCCTTCCCCCAAGTTACAGCTGACAAATAATGACTGTGTGCCTCCTAAAGGGAAAAATAGACCCTCTTCCCTCAACCTGGACTGTGTATCTCTCGTAAATGACTTCTTTAGATTTGAGAATGTGATTTCCTTCAGTTCACCTGGAAGCCAACTATATGACCAAGGAGAAGCTACCCATGGTCCCAACTACCCATGGTCCCCCATCTGCATGACCTCACCTCACAACAAAGCAGACCCCTGGAGAGCTCACTGTGGTCCCCAGGACCTAGATATGGTCACTCATGCCTTAACAGGTCGCCGCAATTCTGCCCCTGTGAGTGTGTCTGCAGTGAGAACTTCCTTCATGGTCAAAATGTGCCAGGCCAAGGCTGTGCCTGTCATACCACCTAAGATTCAGTACACTCAGATTCCACAGCCACTCCAGGCTCAGAACACAGGGGAAGATGTACTTCCCCCTGTAGAGAAGGCCAAAGCTGAGGCCAGCCCAACTGGTGGGACACCTCCAAAATCTGCCAGGGATGACTCACCTCCTTCCTTAGGGAGACCTAAAGAGGAGAACACAAACCAAGAAGGAAAGGGAAATGACGATTCCATCCAGACGGACTCCTCATCTTTTGTGTCTGATGACCACACCCTTTCTCCAGATCCCTGCGTGTCTTGCCTTCTCTCCTCCCAGGATGCTTCAGTACCCTGCAGAAAACGTACATCAGAAACAGAACCATCTGGAGACAATCCACTTTCTTCAAAAATTGAGCGGTCATCTGGGGTTTCCAAACCTTTCCACAGGTCAAGACAGGGAAGGCCTCAAAGTCTAATCTTGTTTAGCCCTCCCTTCCCTATCATGGATCACCCTTCTTCCTCTTCAGACTCCAGGGTCTTACTTTCCCCTATCAGAAGCCCCACCCAAACAATTTCTTCTGGTCTCATTTGTGGTGAGCTGGCTGAGAACACGTGGGTGACCCCAGAAGGAGTCACACTTAGGAACAAAATGACTATCCCTAAGAATGGCCAGAGACTAGAGACCTCAACCAGTTGCTTTTACCAGCCTCAGAGAAGATCAGTGATTCTGGATGGAAGAAATGGGAGGCAAATAGAATGACATCAGCTTACATACTACTCCTTCACTTGGAACCTTTTACTGTCTTAGACTACAGGGCTCTGTTAAGATTTGCCTGGGTATTGTTTTATGGCTAACTCTTTTATCCCAAGGGAAAATTAGCCAGCTTTGGGATTTTCCAGGCCTTTTGTCTCCCTTTTTTAGCCATTCTACTGGTAATCTTGAGGCCATTCAGGTGCTCATTAATACTTAACAATAGGATTGGCGTGCTCAGTGGAAGAACAAAGAGATGAAACTCAGATCAGTCCATTTTCCTGCTTATTAGTAGCTGAAGGGAAACATGTTCAGTGAGAGAGATGACTAAAATGCAATTTGGAAATTATCTGAGAATTGCATTTATTCATGCATGTTATCTTCATCTAATACTGCTGAGAGTTGGCCATAATAATACCCTTTGCAACAAAGAAAAATCTTTTTCCTGTATCAGAAGACATTGTTTCTGAGGTTTCTGGTTTTCCTTCATATTATTTAATGCTTTTTAAAGCTCATGCTTCTTTAGTACCTTTTTCTAATATGCTTTATAAAATTCTACTACCAGAAAAGAAAGCAGATTTGGAAATATAAACCTACTGTGCCCTTAGAAATTCAGGCAGGTGGATTAACAAATACATTTTTTCCTTGGTGGTCCCACATCTGTGCATGCCACCAAGCCGGTGCTACTGGCTAAAAGTACAGCAAAAAAATAAAAACACACAATAACCAATCCTGTGATTGACACCAATTAAAAAGAGACTTTTTCTCATGTGTATTTAGCAGTGTGTGAATTTGCCTGCCTTTCTCATTTACATACCCAGTGTGTAATGGAAGTAAAATCAAAGAAAGACATTGAGGGCTATGATAGTGATGGATGCTCTTTTTATCTAGGGGCACTGCAGTGTTAAATTGGAGCTATTTTGCTTCCCTCCAAATCTTCTTTCAAATGTCAGAGTGAAGGAATATGTTATTCTATGTAAACTGCCTGCATAGAAAATTTGGGATGGTGCCAGTACTTTTTAGCTAGTGAAGAGAGATTCCTCCTTATCCCCTCCTCCCTGAAAGGGCTGATTCTTGGGGGAAAGATGGAGAAGAGGGAGAGTGGCTGGTAAGGAACCTGCCCCCTTCCCCTCCATCTATCCCAAGGTAAGAGTTACCTCTGTAGAAGATAATTTTAATTGTAGCCAACAAATCACCTCCTTTCTCCCTGCTGTCAGTTCTCATGGATAAATTTGAGAGTCCTTATCTCTCCATTCACCCTTATGCTCCTACGTGCTCCTTAGAATACTTTCCCTTGATACTTAAGGAAGAATCTTGCCTGACATTCCTCTAGCCCCAACAGTTCTTCTTTCCTTATTGGATGGAAGAAAACAATCTGAGTATGATCTGGAGTTAGGTTTTTGGAAAAAAGCACTCCAGCTTCAATACCATATAAGACAAAATAAACCTATATACCAGTTCATTTGCTTTACTGCCCCAATTAAGGAAACTTCCTGTTTGCAGGTCAAATGGAGATGTGACCATATTGGTAACGCTTTTGCTAGTATCCTTTCTCATCTCTCTGCCCTCACCATCCTCTTCTCCGGTCAAATCCTGGCTAAATCTAATACTCTGCCCAAGTTCAGCCACCTAAGAAGAATTGGGCAAAGATGCTGCCCTGACCTGGCTTGTTGCCATTCCACTTCATTTATAAATTCAAATGTTAGCACAAGAAGGGACATTGGAGATCACCTATTCGAAGGCTTCATTTTATGACTGAGAAACAAGGCTCAAAGAAACCAAGTGATCTGCCTAAGGTCATAGGACTAGCAAGTGAGAGCTTTCACTTTTTCTCCAATTAACCAGAAAAGTAAACATGAATTTTTTTTTTCTGGGCTGGTATCTTGATCAGAAATATCGGACAGGTCACTGTGTAGCAAGTACTGAGTCAGCTGGTTTGGGAGAGAGTCCTGCATATCAGGGGAATTGAGATAGTTTGAACAAAAAGGTTGAAGATCTTTGACTACTTTTGATACATTCCTAGCAGAGGCAATAAAAATGGTGATAAGCACAGCAGAAGAGGCAAATATTTAGGCACTAAGGCAAGAGGATCTTCTTAAAAATTGACATATAGGAATGGGTTCAACTGGCATAGAAAGTCATTCTGGAGTCACATTAATTAAAAATAATTGGAACGAGATTATGAATTTGATGTCTAAGAATTTGAAGTGTTGGAGTGGTTTGCTGTGGCAAAGATACATTTCTACCCTTTAAAAAACTAGTTTATAAGACACAACTCAATTCCTAGGCTCTAGTCAACTGCTCTTTGGTATGGACTTTTCTGCCATCAGCTCTCCCATATGAACTGCATGTTAAAACACAATTAGAACATAAATGATGAAAAAAATCAGCATTTTGCTTCCTAGTTCAGTAAAGGGATATTTAAAATATATTATAGATATTTTAAATTCTTGATTGTAACACACTAGAGTATATTTTTGTTATTTTGCTATTAGACTGACAAGTCATTGTTTTTCCTATTAATAAGTGATGAAATTTTCAGTGCTCAGTATTTGAATTCATATATGTGTATATATACATGCACACCATGTATACATGTATGTATGTATATACACACGTGTCTTCAGTTTGACTTTAGATTCTGACACTACATTTACAGAAGAATCTTCAAGAGCCTAAGTGGAATTTTTCAAAATATACGTTGCAATTTGTCTAGGGACAGACAGGGATATTCTTCTCTCTACTGTCCTTCCCAAGTCAGTCAAATCCCACAGGCTTTGCATGCTGACTTTTCCTCAGAATGCCTCTGCTAGGATTTGAGAAACTTATTCTTTCATGATTGCTAAAAAGAGTGACACCTTCTTTAGTCTTCTATTTGACTCTTGAACAAAGAGACCCTAAACTTCACAAAGATTTTCTCAGGCACTGCTGTATTTGCAGGTCTGGTACTAAAGAAGTCCGTTCAATACTTGTAAATGGTATAGCAAACCCCTCCAACTGAAACACATTGAAACCACTGAGTAAAAAGTGACCCATCTGATGTCATTGTCCAATGAGGAAAAATACCTTGGGCTTTCCCATTCATTCACTTAGTTCATGCACTGAAATTTAGATCCTCTGAGAGTAGAAGCAAGTCAGGGCTGGCCATCTGTGACTGGGGAAGTTACAATGCAGGGCCATTTCACAGCCTGGCTATTGTAGGAAGACACTGCAGCATTACAGACCTGGTCTCATACTAGAAAGAAAATGGCAATACCAGTTCCTTAGGGAATTCTCCAAATCATCTGAAGTCAACTGATACAAATTTTATCCCACTCAAACATATGCTATAAGTAGAGAAACAGTTGAATTTAGTCACAAAATGGCCACAGTAGGCCAAGACTTGATGATCCTACTGTCAAAATAAACTAGATTCAAGAAATCTATCTGGAGAATTCAGATGGAAATGGAAGTTTTGACTTTTAGTTTGATTCATTTGAATAGGAAGGAAGGAAGGAAGCAAGGAAGGAAAAAAGAAAGGCCAATTTATAGCGAAATCTGAGTCAAAATATTGCTAAGGACATTAAAAATCCAAGCAGCAGCAACAGTGACCATTAAGTGCCTACTATGTACAAGACATTCTCACAGTTTCATCAATATTTCTAAAAAAAATTTATTAATTTCTTATGTAACTCCGTATTGTGAACAAAAAAGACTGGTAGTTAAGGCAGAGCTTTTATGAACTAGAAACACTGAATACAGAAATTGAGATTGAGAAAGAGGGCAATGTTGCTTATCCCATTTCCAGACAGGTATTTTCCAAAGGCTGTGGGGTTTTCCTACCGAAATTGGAGTACCATTTTGAGGGGATTCAATACTAGATGAAGTGTCAACAGATTAGATAACCATCTGTGCCTTCTCATCCTGCAGATTTTTCCCATTTTCCCCAGATAGTGGAGAAAATACTCCATAAAAGGGTCTATCCAATGTGCTGAGAATCTCTTAACATTCTGTTGGTACCAGTGCCAGCACTGGGATTGTCCTTTTGTGATCTCTCACACTTGTTCCAATGTCCACTTCTAATCCTACATGTCCTGGATGATCCCTTTAAGGTTTGTATTAAATAAATAAAACCAGAGATACTTTGTAGTAGGAGGTGTTTGGGCAATATTCCAACTTTCAGTGTTTTGCTCTGATGGCTTTGATGAACTAGGCAGGTATTTATTTTGCATGTTTCAAATGAAAACTAAGGTTCAAATGGTTTTAAATTCCCCTAATTGGTTCTATCTCTGGATCCCACCTTTGTATCTGAAAATGGATAGGTTCACATGTGATATTCTTCAGTGGCAGATTTTAGGTTAGATAATTATATTTATTTCTATTGTTTCTTATATATAGTAATCAGAAGAGCTAGCCCAAATTGGGTAAAGGGGGATGGATAATAGGGAACACAGAATGTTTGTGTCTTGGAGTCTCCCACATGAAGGGACACTACTGAACACCAGATTTACATGTCTGGAACTGGGGTGGAAGATCTTGGTTATATATCTGACACAACCTAGTTCAATAAGAGTCATGTACTGTATTATGGCCTAGTCTCTCAGATGATGCCTTGAAGCTTAGAGTGATGTGTTCCCAGAAGGGTAATTCCAGATACTTTAAGGGCCAGAGGAGAAATGGGGCAGAGCAGTCTTTTGGATGAGAAAGAACAATAAGTAGCCCTCACCCAACTCAATACAACTCAATTTTAGCAACTAAGGGACAGAGAACACCTGTCTAAATATGGAAGATGAGGAGTGATTAGCTGGGAGTGCTACCATTTCAGAAAATACATAATTGGGGATCATCCCAATCAGTGTCAAGCACACAACAGTCAGTATTTCTTGATAGTAAGAAGGGAAATGTGAGCGAGGGTTACTTTTCTAATAAAGTAAGGGAGGGTAAGTATAGGAAATCGACGAAGAACCATCATGTTATTGGAATGTGTGTTACTGGATGAGTTACAAGGCATTGCTGTAATTTAGCGTCATAGTACTTCCTCATTTATGATTTTGCAAGGTGAAGCACTTTTCCAAAGGTTTCTATTTGAAAGCCACAGGATTTCAGTTGTGTGCTGAAATCCACAAACCTGTTTTCCAAGGTATAATCGAAATATTTTTTCTGATTTAAAATAAAATGTATGAATATTACATTAAACATATACAGAGAAACGTATAATGTGTAATTAAAGATAATTGTTATGCTTCCAAAATTTATACTAATAAATATTTTAAAGTATAGTGTTTGTGCTGGGAAAATGAACATGAGACACTGGGATGCTCATTAGAACTTGGTCATGTCAATGACAAAATAAAGGAGTATCCCTTATGCATTCACAGGGTCATTATTTTGGATTGCTCTGGCTTTATTTAGGGTAATTTCTGGGATTGGGGATGAGGTTTGGGAATGGAGTAGTGTTGGCCTTGATACCAGCACTGGAGTTTTATGTTGGGAGTTAAAACTGGGATAATATTGGTATGGCACTGTATTGACTGACACTAGATCCTGGAGTATTAGCACAGAAAGGTCCCTAGAGATCATTTAAGTCTAATTCCTACTCCCCCACCCCCATTTTACATTTGGGAAACAGACTCAGGGGAAGTGGCTTGCTCAAGATCACACAGCTAATAAGTGATAGTCAGGAAGAAATCACTTCTCACTGCACTAAATCATACTTAGTTTTAGACCCAGTTTCAGGTCCCGTGTTTAAAGTGGAGGTGGGAGGGCTGGGTTTGATTGTGCATGCTGGCAGTCTCTGCTACTGGGGGGACTGAGGCCACAAACTCTGTAGTTCTGAGATCCAGTGGGCTAAGCCAATGGAGTGTCTGCAGTAAGTCTTGCACCAGTACAGCTAAGCCCCCAGGCCTGGCTAAAGAGGGGTGAATTGGTCCAGGGTAGAAACGGAGCAGGTCAAAGCTCTCATATCAATCAAGGTATATGAATGATGGTGGCACTTCCAGCCTGGGTGAGATAGAAAGACCTAATTTTTTTAAAAAATGGAGGTCAAAGGAGTTGGCAGTAACAAGTTAACATAGGGTTGGGACTTTACATTATAAGAGCACCATGTACTGCCTCTCAGGTCAAACTTTGGGATTGAAAAAGTTGAAGAAACTGCATTAACACAGCCCAGATTCACCCTGACAGGCAGTCCTTTTTGATGCTGACAAAAAATGTTCTCTCTCAAAATAGGGCCGTCTAGAAAAATCTCAAAACGCATAGGAAAATACACTTACTGAAGAAAGTCTGATGACAACTTCCATCACTGAGATAAACCCTGTCCCCAATCATTATAAGATCATAGCTTTACAACTATCAAAAGATAATTCATGAGACACTGCTATTTCTCGTATATTGACCAGACTAGCAATATTCTGGGGCTTAATTGAGCTCAATTTCACTTTTTCATGAGCCCAGAGCCAAGTACAATCTTATCTTTTAGGCTCCCCTAGGCCTAAACCGAAGCCCACCTAATCCCCTTTGGACTTGACTTCTACACTACTAAATTTTCCCAAGTAGCTTCCTCAGGAGAAGGGGTTTCTAGCCCAGAAATTAGTCAGTCTTTCTGGGTAGAGTTGTGGAAAAAAAGGGTTGCTAAGTTGTTTTAAAACTAGTGTCATGCCAAAAATGTGTGATTTTAGCAGCGTGACTACTCTCTTGACCAACCTAGATGACAATCCCTAACTTAGTAGATGGTCTTTGAGAGTTGCAGTAGCAAAACAAAACATTAATCACCCTGTGGCCAACCTAGTGATAAACCTCTTGAAACTTAGCAAAACTGATCCTCAGATGAGTTATATCATGTCTGCACTAGAAGCTGCTCTTAACTTGAAAAGACCTACCAGAGCTTGATAGGACCTACCTACCTACCTCCTGGCATAGAACTCAGAGGCATCTCCACACTATAATGAGCCAATGCAATATAACTTTAGTGGAGGTTCACATCCTAATCTTAAGATAAAGATTGTAAAATAAGAGGATTTGCATGTACATGTAAGGGGGTGGGGGTGGGGGTGGGGGAAATGCTATCGTCTGCACCTAAGGATGGTCTACCACCTCCATTAGTGGATAAACCTTAAGAGTGGCAACACCTACTACTCCAGAACCAAATGAGTCCCTCATGCTTATAGAATCATAACCTTTGAGTTAGAAGCAACCCTCTTCGAATCCTCTATAGTGACATATGGCCATACAGCCTCTGCTTAATGAAAGGGGATATCCTATCTCCCAAGGTAACCCAGTTAACTTTGAGACAGTGCTGTCACGAAGAATTCTTTACATCGAACTTTGTCCCACCCACTTCTCCTACTTTTGTTTTCTATAGTGAAGCAATACAAATCTTTTCCAAATAATCAGGCCTTCAAATATTCAAACAACTATTATATCTGCCCCCCTTCCCCTCAAGGTTAAATATCCTGTTTCTTTAACCAATCTTGCGATAGCACAAACAGTGGTCACCTGTTCACCCATTGTAGAAGAAACTAGTTTTTCAAAGTCCTTCCTATAGTGTGATAATCAGAACTACGTACAGTATTCCAGACAAAAGCACAGAGGGACTATCACTTTTTTCAGGTTGAACATTATGCTTCTTAATGGATCTGAAGGCTGTATTAGCTTTTTGGCTATCATGTCTTATGACTGACTCCTATTTACCTTGTAGTCCACTCAAACCCCCAGATCTTTTTCACACAATGCCTACCCACATTCCTCAACCCCATATTTGTGAATCTAATCCTCTTTAATCCAAGAATAAGGTTTTACATGTAACCCTATATTGATTAATGATTATGTTTAATTGATATGGTATGATTACCATTTTGGTTGAGATATTTTTAGATCCTGTCATCTAAGACATATGCCATCCTACCAGCTTTGTTATCCACAAATTTGAAAAGTATGCTTTCTACACCTTCAGACAAGCATTAATTTTTTTGAGTACCAGGCCAATACAGGGTCATTCCATTAACGACCTCTCTCCCTACACAGACCTTGATATTACTTCATTAAAGACAATATCCTGGGTCCAGTCATTTAACCAGTTCCAATACACCTAACTATGCTGCCATCTAAGTCACACCTCTGTACTTTATCTACAATGCCAGCATGAGAGATTTTTTGTCAATTATTTTGCTTAAATGTTAAAAGATAGAGACAGAGAATATTCCTCTCTGGTTTAATAATCACATCAAAATAAGGAAACAATATCATTCTGGCATATGCTCTTGATGAAGTAAGTCATGCTGGCTCTTAGCAATCACATTTTTCTTTCTAAACGCTGACAAATACATTCTTTAATATTTTAGAATTTTGTCAAGATCAGCAGCTCTGTATTGTAAGTTGCATATATTCTCTTGGCTCTGCCTTCTTCACTCTATATCAACTTTTATATCTTTCCAAGTTTCTCTGAATCCCTTATACTTGTTCTTTCTTCCATTGCAACCATATGCCACTATATTCACATACCCCAATTTATACCATTCACTAATTGGGCACCTAGTATGATTCCACATTTCTGTACCAAAAGTGGTGGATGTGTACATGCGCATGTGCACACATCTGCAGGATCTGTCTTTAACCTCCGTGGGTTATTATATTCCAAGTAATTTTCCTATCCTATTTGAGTCAGCTTCATTTCATAGAAATTTAGGTCATGGGAGCCTAGTTATCTTTCTATTTTGAAATCTTCTTCCAAAGTCTAAAGTGCATGTCAGACTTTGCCTGGCTTTTTTTTTTTTTAAGATATGAATTCTAAGATCAGTCACCTCCTTTCAATGTTCTCAAGATTTCTACTTCAGCAACCAGGGTTGGCTTTGGGCAAACTTAGGAAACCATGATGTTTGTGTAGGAATCATTTTTCTCCTTTATGCCTTCCAACCCTTATTCAATTTTGCCTTTAAATAATCTCTTTAAGGTTAAGTTGATAAGAACAGATTTAGAACTCATGATGATGTATATTTTTTATACGTACACACACACACACCCACCCACCCACACATACACACACACATACACACACACAAACCCATACCCAATCATTTTCTTTGTTTGGGAGCAGCTCCTAATCTATTATCTTCTAACTAGCATGGCTGTTCTCATCAGCAACACCAAATAAGTGTAGATGTTGACTCTGAAGCAGGTCCTGGGCTGATTAAACGACAATTTAGAAATCATTCTTATAACAAAAATCTGTGTGTCACTGACAATTCAGTAGAACTATATCCATATATGTATATATGTAAGAGAAGAAAGGGCATGAATGACAAAAATTAGTACATACAGGAAAAAAAAATGTGGAGATAAGTTGATATGAATGTGATTATGAATACAAGTAGGTAAAGAAACTCAAACTATTTCTCCTTCATTAATTAGATTCCAATTCCTTCTCCACCAATCCAGATTTATCATTCATTTTCTCTAAGAGGCTAATACTTTCTCCAATCAGCTCAACTGCATGCTGATCACTCACTTCATAGCATTTCATAACAACACCTTACTTTTCTCTTGTTTCATGATGTCTCTTACCTCCCAAGCTGGAATATAAACTCTCAAGGTTGAGGATCATTTCTTTTATTTCTCTATCTTATGTAGCACCAAATAAAAGGTAAATGTAGTGGATTTCCTATAAATACCTATTAATGAACGAATGCATTAGTGAGAAGGAAGAAAGTGGTTAGTGACAAGTCCATAATAGAGAATGTGACCATGGAACTCATTTCAACATGGAAGATTGGGCACTACACCTAAATTTAGGTTTCATATAAATGAACGCGGAATTATAGACTTTTAGAGCTAAAAAGGCCTCAAAGTCACAAAGTCAGAGCAGCAACCGAACCCAGATTTCCAGATTCCCTGATAAGCATTTTTTTATACCATACCATATACCATACCATACCATATGTTTCACAAAACCTGAATGTTATTCAAACCAGCCCCTACTACCAATTTAAGATTATGATGGGTTTTTCAATTGGCTAAACAGTAACATGAGGATAACCTGGGATGAAAAATGATGGGAATGAGAAGAGGTTGAAAACACTAATAGAGAAGTCAGAAGCTTATCGAAGAGAATATTTCAAATTAATACAGTAGAATAGTGCACCTAAACTTTTCTTAGGAATTTTTCTCATTACTGTCTTGATTCAGTAATCTATTCAAGGCTCTCACTCTAGCCTTCTCTCCAGATTTCACTGCTGACCTACAGAGGAGAAAGAAAAGGATCCACAAAAGGAAAGCTCTATTTACCTTGAGTAAAGGAAGTCCCTATGTAAGGAGAAGAATTGGAGAATAGACAAATATAGCAATGCCATTGCCCAACTGAAAACACAAAATGTGACTTTAAAACGATGAATTTCATTTCTCCATCAGTTTTTCTATGTTCGTGACCTGCATATGCATAAACTCAGAAACAATTAACACAGGAAAAAGCACATCACCTTGTTTATGGAGACATTTAATAGCCCTTACCCTTCCCACCTTTCAAAACACATAGTATACAAAATATAAAATATCTTAAATATTTATAAACATTGCAAGAAAAAAATAGAACTGTATGAAAATATTTTTATCTGGGTTTTCCCTCACTGTCGGACAAGCAGCTTAATTTGCCTTGAGTTCGTAACTGTTGAGCGGGTAGGAGTATGCTCTGCCTAATACTATTCGGTCCCGGAGGAGTTTAAATAAGACATAGTAGTTGCAGAAGAGGATGAGGGCCATGGAAAGTGTGTGATTCCATTTCTCTGATCGAAGCAGGGAATAAAGTTGGTAGCAGACAACACTTCCCTCAATGAGGATGAGCAGATTTAACAGCCTTAATGGACGATGAAAGAGAAACTGTAAAAAAAAAAAGAAAAGTTGGGAAAAAAGCTATGTAAAAGAGTGACTAAAATCTCTCTTCAGTGAAATAATGTTTCTTTAATGACATTATGCTAATAAGTATTTTATATCAAAATGTGCAATAACCATCAGATCTGGGTACTATTTAGGACAATTAAAGCACTTTTAATTTCCTGTTTCTAGGAATACCAGAGAACATGCTAAAAAATGTGGCTGGGCACAGGCCTGGCTTTAAAGCACTTTCACTTTAAATCTAGTCTTCATATGAAAATCAGTAACTTTTGAGATTTTTTTCCCTAAGCAATATTAGTAGAATGTATTTCCTTATTAAATCTTATTTCAATACCTTCAAGAAAAAAGAAAGAAAATCATCCCCGAAGGCAGTTCTCTGTGAGAATATCAGGGAGACTACATCCCAGTATATTTAATGCTGAAGAGCACCATATGTATATTTCTACTGAAATTTGTAAAAATCCTACGTAGCACATTTTTCCAGGTAATTTCAAGGAAAAATAACACATTTAATATAATCCCTATTTAATTATTCTCTTTATTTCTTATAATTACTCATGACTTAGACCCCTTGCACCATACATTTCTGGCATATTTTCTGGTTATAGAGAAGTTGGATATACAGGACCAGCATGAGAGAAATGAAGATAAAACAGGATTTCAAGTTCTCCCCACCAGCCTCATTAGTACCAAGTATTTAGTCTAAGTGATACAGCAGTAAGAGTATTCTTATCACAAAGTAAACACTATGGGTTTAGTGCCTGTGAGTGTCGATGATAAAAAGACATGCCTTAACAAGTCATTTTAGACTACAGCAGGCATGGGAAGAGGAGAGTATAGGGGACTTCTCTCGAAAGGAAGCTAGACCTAGAAGGTCTAATTTGCTGTGAAGTAGACTTCTGCACTTGACTAGGGTAATCCCAATTCCTCAAAGGCAGCCTTTGAAGCCAACTCAACTGCCAGAAGCCTCTTGCTAGGAAGATAAGAAATAATTCAAATGAATTGTCACCCCATACCGCCTTATATTACATTGGCTTAGAGAAGAAACTCAGGAGCCAGTGGTAAGAGAAGACCTAACTGCCAAACCAAGGAAATATATATGAGAAAAAATTTTAATTCTGTTTGCAGGCTTTTCTAAAAAATAATAGATCCTTAGCACTTAAAGCCACTACAATTTAATAAGCCAACCCCAGCAAATTATTGATGTCATTATTTCCCAGGTAACTCTCGCTAAGTCAGCAACATTCTCCTGAACAAAGTGTCCAAAAACACATGTTCAGCTCTCTGCTGCTTGAACATCTTAGTAAAGCATATGCTTATTGTAGTTTTCAAGAAAGCAGTGAGAGTCACCATGACCTTTGTTAATGCAATAATGGCCTACAGGCCCCAAGTCAGGAAACACTTCTCTAAGTATGCTAAAACAAATCACACATATTTGGAAATGATCTGCTTTATTTAACTACAGAGTACTGCACACATCTTAGTTATTTAGAATAATATATTCAGGTCTAAATCATAACAGTTATGAAAGCCTTTTTCTGAGGCAGGCTTCTAAGCTCTACCTGGAATGCTCCTGGACAAGAGCTTTTGGTAATCCCCTACTCCCAGCACAGTAGGGAATGCAAGAACCCTTTCAAGGCAACAACTCACACAAATCCTCCACTCTGAACTCCCTGATGTACCTTTCACAACATCCACACTTCCTATGGTCTTCATTTCATTGATCTATATAAATGTTTATTAAATACATGCTTTATCCAAAGCATATCCAGAACATAGACCCTCACCCAGGGCAAATCTACTAAGAATGATCCTCACTCTCACCCCAGAATGCTTCTTCTTGCAATCCATCTGTCTCCAAGAATCAGAATTTCTGAAACTGAGGATGTGAAATGTAATGTAACTGGGAACTTGGTTCTAGAAGGGACAGAGGAGGGCAGAGTGACTCACCCAGATGTAACTCCTCTTTGCACTCTAAAAGAAAGGACAACCTGATCCACAGTTCACTGACAAGCTCTTGATTTTTCAAGTGGGCTAATTTGATTTTATCTCCCTAACTTTTACACACTTTGCAGAGTTGTTGTATTAGAATTACTAAGTAAATTAATAAACTTGAGTTGCTAATATTTAAGGATATACAGATCCAAATCCTTTTCACAGACATTATTATTCTTTTTTCTATGCAGCAACAACAAAAATCTGAGCAAGAAAAAGATCTCCAAACCCTAAACAATGGTCCATTTGTTTTTAAGAGTTATTAGATACAACAAATTCTAATATTATTTTAAAAAACTGGACAATTCCTTAGTTTTGCTCAAATTTTAATTGGGAAATATCTGCTTTATACCTCTGTGGAACAAGTGTCCAGAATTAGAATTAAATTAATACAATATCATATTCTACACTTTCCCCAACCCCAATTTAGGTTTGAGAATAAATAAGAAATACTTGCATAAAAACGAGCATGGGAGACATCTGAAGGCACTGCTACATTATAAGGCCCCACAGCTCTATACAAACAGCGACTATGTCGTACCAGCACACCTTGAGGCCATATCGTACTTTCTGACCATCTAGAGAGGAAAAATTTACCATTAATACAGACAAAAACAGATTCAATATTCTCTGGTAGCGACAGCTACATTTCTGTAGGAAGTAACAAAGTGTTCACAAAGGGAAGTGTTCAAGGCTCGACCTGTCTGGGTTTCTGGAAATACAGAATCCCTCTGTCAAGGTGAAAGGAACAAAAAGTATTTATTACACTAAACTTCAGCATAATAAGAAATAGGATGCAAAGTGATACTGAAAACTCTTGGAATTAGAAGATTCAATTAACTGGTTTAGAAGAATGAGCAAAGATAAATATATGATGTACCAGAGGGTTAAGAATTTTAATACAAGTAGCTGGCCTGTCACCTCAAGCCCAAGTGAATGAGATCTGTTTGAAAGTACTAAAAGGAAACTAATTACAAGAGAAGCTGATTCTAGCAAGAGCAACAGTGAAAGAAAGCAGAGTCAGGGCTTATATATAACGTGCTATTGATAGATATACCATACAAATTATAATGTCCTCCCTTATCATCTGTATACATATATCAAACATCTAAAACATGCTGTACACAACGCAGTAGGAGAAAGAGACTTTTTCATTTTTATTAAAGTTCTCTTAGTTTGAGTTTATATTAATTTATTTGGGTAACAATACTTCCCATTAGCTATTTGGCTTTGTAGGGTAAAGTTTGAAAATTGCAGAGTATACTTTGATTATATAAGTTAACTCACCTTTCATTTTATAGCAGTTATGTTTTTAAGTTTCCTAGGTCAGGAGTCAGGTAAGGTTATATGTTAAGCTTATAACATATGTACATGTATATGTTATATAAGCTTAGATATGTTTATGGAATAAAAAGACTACTGGCAACCTAACATTTTCCCATTCCAGAATATTTTCCATTGGCCCTACTCACACTTACCAGCATCATAGTGATGATACACCTCATGGCCATGTGCCATCAGTAGCCTGCAGAAGTACAGTACTAGTGCTGTGGGTTGTATTTTCAATTTTTATTGAAATATGTCCTTTGCCCATAGTCAGGTTTCTTTTCAGCCTGGCCCAATTTCTTTCAGGTCCTGGACTTGAGGGCCTGTGCTAATCTGTATCAGACATCAAGGCAGATAATTGAAGGGAGAACTTTGGGTGGGAGTAAAGGTTACCTGAATCTGTTCCACTAAATCAGAAAAGGATTTCTACACATGATGGGATCTGTGTAATGTTTTGAAGAAGAACACAGTAGAATGGCCCAGTCTTAAGGAATATAACGGAAGGCATGGGACTAACTCAAAGGAAATAAAGAGATCTCAGCTCTAAGAAGACTAAACACTGTGCAGATGAGCAGGAGATGAGAAAATGTAAAAGCAATGGAAGATTTAAGGAGGACTCTGGAGTCAACAAATGGTCTGAATCTGAGCTGGGAGCCAGTTGAGTCACTAGAATTTGGGAAATAAGAAGTGAAAAAGATTAAGGAACAGGGAAAGCAGATGTCCAATCAATGTCCTCATTAGCAAAGGAGAAAAGGCTGGTCAAAGAAAACAGAAGTTACAGTTTCCTGGATATGATAACTAGTTAATTAAGTGGGCCTATCAAACATTGATCTATGGCAATGAAGTTATAGAATCAATCTTTGAGCCCCTTGGAAAGAAATAAAGATGTGTGACGATCACCTGATTTTGGGAGAGGAAAGCTAATTTGGGAAGCAAGTTACAACATTATCTAGAGTAACCATGCAGTTGAAAAGGAAGAAGTGAGGGGGTTTGAAGGAGAATGAAGAGTTAATATCTTTACTTGTGTTCAGTTTAAGGTGGTAAGATAAGTATCCATGTGAACAACAGTGAAAAATTACATGTATGGAGTCATGAATATGAATGGCACACAAAGCAAATAAACACAATCAGCAGCTTGCAGAAAGGGTGGTATGTGGTATCTCCCTCAATTCTACTCACATGTGTTGTGGAGCATTGCTGTAGGACCCATGTTCAAGTTTCTGCCATTTGCCCAGGTGAGCAGCTGATTTATGCAGCAAATCACAGTATTTAGACGGTAGCAGCTGTGTGGTGAGCATGACAAAGGCATTAATCCACACCATAATGAGGTGCTCACATGACCAGCGCATGTCATAGTACTGGGTACTCTGGAAGAAATCAGAAGAAAGATAAATGATTCATGCATTTCTGAACAAAGGAGACAGGGTTGGGTGCGTGTAACATACGCCCTGTAGACATGTTGCACACTTGGAAAAAATCATGCATTGGCTGCCCTGCTGTCGGCGCAGAAAATTCAAGAACAGGTCTTCCAAAATCCTTCAACCTGACTCTTTGGTGGTTTGGGTTAGGACTAGGGAGATACAATTATATTTCAATTGTGCTTTCTTCCTAGAAGCACACCATCTGAGTGTTTCCTGTGAATGAATTCACTCTGGCTGCAGAACCGCTTCAGGATGAGTAGTGGGCACTAAACTGTCCCAAAATATGCAGGCTGCTACATTGCCCCAAGATATCCAGCACCATATTCCTTTTCAGTGGAGCGAGTTGAAAATTGGATAAAGGTTAGATTAAATTCAAAATAAGTCCTGATGTAAAAGTAAGACCAAGAGTAATCATTTGAGTTGCAGTAAAACCCTGGACTAAAGATACTATGCACTATACTATCAGTATAGATTTTATTCTCTCCAGGGGTACAGAGAAATTAATAAACAAGGGAGGGGGCACCACAGGTGCATCACATATATGGAAATACCTATCGACCAACCAGGAGCGGTACTAGTGCACTCCAGATGCAGCCGCACTCCACCATCCAGGCTGCCAAAGGGGAGACAGAGAAAAGGGGAATTAAACAAGAAATACGGAGTTTATGTAATGCACACAGAAAACTAGAAAATACACAAAAACAAGACAACCACTACCTTCACAAAACAGAGTGGCAGAAATGCAACGTAGTAGGCACTGAAGAGGGAATTGAAGAGGACTTCCTTGATCCTGTGGTTGAAATCTGCTTTTAAGCATTCTACCTCATTACGGATGAGGTCTGGTGACAAAGGACAGCTGTGAGTGGGGATGGGTGTGGCATTATTAAATTGTTCTTTCAGAGATTCTCGCAACAAGGAGATGAAGTCTTTGGATTTGGCCAAACCACCCATAGTGGAGGAACTTTCCTCCACCACCGGGTGCTGAACCACATAGTTATAGTCCGTTGGGAGAAGATGTGCTCTACTATCTTGATGGAAACAGCAGAGGGGCACATAAACACCAAACCTGTGAAACAAGGTGAAAATGAAGATGAGTAGATCACAGATACATGTCCAAGACAAGATTTTGTAATCATGCCAATAAAACCCTTGTGAATGAGTAGCTATTGGAAAGAGTGAACATAACCCAAGATTTCTATCTAAGGCCCTTTCTGATGGTAAGGTAGCTTAGGAAAGCACATTAATTCTCCGTAGTATACTACTAACTGACTCTCTAGTAGCACGAGAAAATCAAAATGCTTCTCTATGTGCCTATTAGGTTAGGGTTAGGTTAGGGTTAGGTGACCTAGGTAGTAAATGAATGGTGATCATTATTTCACATCAACAAACACAGTTGTAGCATAAAAATAAGGGCAATTCAAGAAAATTCATTTCATTAGAGACTTCTGACTGGAATGTTACGATTTCTTGAAAATATATAAACTCTATGACAGATTTATATCAACCCATATTGCATATAAATCAATATTAAAGACATTTTCATGGAGATAATATATTTGTGTATATGTATATACATATACACAGATATATGCAGTATACAGGACAAAGGAAAGGGAGAGATAGTGATAGGAAGGTATCATAGACTTGAAATGGTGAGGATTTGTCACGACTGTCAGAATGGAGAGAGGGAAAGATGAATTGGAGCAGATATATTTACTTTGGGGAAGGACATAGAAGTGTAGAAGCTAAGACCTGAACCTTAGAAAACTTTCCAATTAATGGAATAAAAAGAGAAAGAAGAGGGAATAAAGTAGACAGAAGAAATGGGGAAAATAGTAGGAAGAAAATCAGAGAAGTCCCCAGTAACATGGAAACAAAAGTAGTTGAGTTTCTAGAAGTACTGGTGGCCTGTAGCACAGTTCAAGGAGAACAAGAACAGAAAGGGTCTCTGGATTTGGTGTCAAGACTAATAGTAGCGACCTTCAGTTTCAGCAGTCAATGAAACATAAGCAATAATATTAGTAAAGGAAAAGAAGGCAAAAGGAAAAGACTACTCATTCAAGAAAAGAGTAGCAAGGTCAAGAAGGGGTGTTGGTTTTAGCTTTTTTAAGATAAATGTAGCTCATAATTATTTGAAGGTAAAAGGGAAAGAACTTAAAGGAAGAAAGATGAAAAATTCTGGGGAACAAAGTGAATAAATATGAAAGTCCTTTAGGATTTTGGGAGGGAGTGGAAGCTATAGCACAGGGCAACTGTAACCTTCAGAGAAAAGGGAGACTTTTTTTCTCTGACACTAGAAGGATGGAAGAGAGGACAGAGGTAGAAACAGAAATATGTTGAAAGTTAATAATGGACCATAGAAAAGGAATACTGTGATATTTACCCACTTTTTGCTTCAAAATATCTGTCTCTACGTCTACCCTCTTAGTCTTTCTTGATATCTCAGAGCAAGAGCTATTGTTCCTCCTCTCCAAAGCTGACTCTTCTTCTGTATCCCAGCCCTTCCACTGGTTTCTTACTTTCTGCCAATCATGCACAGGTATCCTCTATCTTAAAAAACAAAACAAAGACAACAAAAAACAAAACCTTCACTGACCTTAATGCCCTTACCTCCTATCATTCTATTTTTCTTTCTTTCCTAGCCAAACTTCTTCAATAAATGTCCCATACCTGCTGCCCCCATACCTTCACTACTTTAAAATCTGGCTACCACCCACTTGAGCCCAGTGAAATTCACTACTGACTTTCCATCTAAAAACAATGATTTTCTTAGTTCTTGCCTTCCTTAACCTCTCAGCTACATATGATTTACCTGTTCCTTCTTAAAATTCTCTTCCTTTGGCTTCTGTAACATTATTCTTGATGAACTCTAACTGCTTCTCTGTAATTGCTGATGGCTCCTTTCTCTCTTCTATTCACTATAGGCATATATCAATGCTCAGTCCTTAGTGCTCTACTTAGTGCTCTACTTTTTTTTTCCATTTATTCCTAAGAGTTCTTTCACTCTTATAGCATCATTCCTCAGTTCTATGATGAGGATTCCCAAATCTAAGTTTTGATACTTCACCTTTCTCTACTCCCGCATATCCAGTTGTTTACAGGTCATCCTGACTGGATATCAATCACCTCTGATCCAACATGCTTAAAACTAAATACCTTATCTTCCCAGAAACCAACTACTCACCTCTACTTTCTCATTCTTCCAGATCCACTAGTTTGAAAGCTGTAAGTCATTTTCATGTTTCCTCTGTCCCGCAAATCTCATTATCAAGTTCTGAAAGACTTTTCTGTGCAAAATCTCTCAGATTTGTACTTCTCCATTCCCAATACCACTACCCTGATCCAGATTCTCATCACCTTTCCCCAGCATTATATACCAAAAGACTTCTCTCACTCTGCTCTTCTGGTTCATTTTACACATAAAAAACCTACAAATCTGTATTGATTCTCTATTGCCTTCTATATCCCAACTACCTATACCTATCACATCCAGGCCCCTTTTCACCCGTTTAACCTTGTCTCCTTTCACTTTACACCACTTTCTGCCACAGTATAATGTTAATGTAAAGTTAAATTAAAGATCTTAACTATCCATTAACAGGCCTCAGGTGGAACCCATTAAGAGAAACTTGATTAGGGGAGCCTTGCCATGGAAGACCCATACCTTTTGTTAATTTCTAAAGATCTTCCCCCACCTGTTAATGGGCCTGCCCATTAAGGGATGCTTGATTAGCGGAAATTTATTTTGTAGGAAGGCACATTTGTTAATTTCTGAGGAGGCACTGGTTCTCAAGGGTTATGATGCCCTCTAGCTCTGAAAAGTGTATAAATACTTGGAGGTGAGGTTTTATTTTGGGGCTTACTCACTGGAAATATTTGTTTGGTCAGATGAGACTCTAAGTAGCAGCTAAGGAGCCTCTGGGCTTTGAAAACCCAGATGTTGGTGCTTTTCTCTCTGGTAACTATGTATGTTATGTAATGGCCAGATAGCTGCATCTGTTGATCTATGATGTAGGTACTGCCTATAGTCAGACAGTTGGAAGCCCTGTCTGCTGGTCTTTATTTCTCTGTTTGTATTTTCCCTTATCATCAGGGTGTAGACTTTTTCCTCTGAACTAAGTGAATAATACCTGTGCTTGATTAAAGGAGATTGCTGACCCCTCAAAGCAGATCTAAGAACCTGTGCAGCAGGCTCTCCTGTGCATGCTGGGATCCTTGCTGATACACATGGTTAGGGTGATTTCCTTGTTGTCCATTACCATTCAACACTGTTCTTCCCCTCATTTGGGATCCTCTGCCTATTCCTCTCCACCAATCCACATGCTGAACTTTTTTTGAGAGTTGGCTTACTACTCTGGCCCATAATGGTCTTTCCTTTCTCTATTTTCCTTCTCTATTTTGGTGTAGATACCTGACAGGGTATATCTCTGATGATGATAATGCCCTGAGAGGAAATCATTTGTAAGGTGCTATTAAAGAAATAGCCTTCAACAACTGTAACACATTCATTATAGCCAAGTCACTTTGGTGTTTCCCAGGCCTTATTAGTCTTCAGGAAGTTGAACAGTGTGACACTGCCCACCAATTACTTTAGTGATTGGCACATAAGAACATGGGGAACACTCACAACAGAGAATACAAACCTGCAAACGCACATGAACATTCAATCCCCAAAACTGTACTCACCACTACAAGTTCTAATTGTTTCTTGCTTGTCTCCTCCAAACATTACATATTCCGTACCAAAAATTCAATTAGGGTCTGCCTTCCAAAACCATAAGTGAATACCCTACTTCTACCTGTTTTAATGTGCTGGCAGCAAACAACCCCAGCTTAGGAGAAGCTTGTATACTTTTTGGAACTATTGATCTGCTAGCTTCTTTCTCCCAAATCTCAACTGCACTTCCTCCCTTGCTATGTTAACAATACCAAACTATCTAGCACTTGATTATATACATTGCATTTACTTATCTAGTTTTCTGCAGGTTTATTATCTCTCCAACAAGACTTCATAACTCCTCAAAGACAAGGTCTACATCTTAATTCTTCTGAGTATTCTCTACCATCTAGAACAGTGCTGGGAACATAGTAAATACTTTATCATTCAATCTATTGAAGCACATGTTGACCTTATGATTATAAATTTAGTCAGCAAACAAATTATAGTTTAGTACCTAATGTAAATCTTCATAATTAAAGTGTAGCAATCTAAATTAAAATATCATTAATATAATTATGTTATTAAAACTTGTCAAAAATTTATTCAATTTGCTGAGGTTAATTGTACTATTGTGGGCAAGAGGTGTCTGTTAAAAAGATGACTATTCTAGTAAATTTAATGCCTTATGTTGCATCATGAAAGGCAATTTTATGTGCATGGAGGAAAGCAAATTCTCTTTAACTTTCCTTTCATTTCTCCTTTCTTTGCCTAGGCATTTCATAAAAATCAGCTTCCTATAGAAGCCATACTCCTGGTGCAAAGTAGATCAAAATTTAAAAGAACATAAAAAACCCTCATACTTTAAAAAAATATATAAATCTGATTCTTGAAAGTTTTCTTAAAATCTTTCTTTAATAAAATCTATGCAGTAGAAAGTTTTAAGATATATTTAAACTCAAAAGATTTTATAATAAAGATTATACTTTCAATTTACCAAATATGATAAACATACTTTTATAAACCTTTTTAAAAATGGGTCAACCATCCATGACTTGCCAGCCCATTTTTTTGCTTGTCAATATTCTCACAATTGTAAACAAAAAAGAGGCTATGACATGGGCATGTAGACACAGGAAGCAATCATCACTCTAAAATATCAACAATGATCAATTTTAGGCTCGGGGTAAAGCACTACAGAAATATGTGTATTGATGAGGTTTCAAATAAATTCACACTGGAAGTCACTTAAGCACCTGGATTCAAAGGCTACTGAAATGAAAAACCCAGTTTTTAGCAGCAATATCTTCTGCAGGTGTAGAAAGAATGTTTTCTTCTTTTAGTCTAATTCATCCTAAATTGAAAATCATTTGGGAACTGAGAAAACAGGAAAGCTCCTCTTTCTTTTCTAGTGTATGAATAAAAAGGAAGAGGAAATTAGCTGTATACTTTATGCTTCTCTTATTGACCCAACTGAAGTAGTTTATTTTTATAGATGATTATGTTTGGTGAACTGATATTTAAAGGAATAAGGCATAATGTAGATTTGTACTCAAAATATATCCTTGTTTTTATCTCAACTACATGTTGAAGAAAAACACCTGGAATATTTGTTGTTTTAACTAAATAATATGATTTCAATAATTTTTACCACTGATTCTTCTTAATAGTACATGGCAAAAAAATTCTAGAAAATTTTGATTTATCCATTGAATAAGATCTGACTCACATTCTAAAAACATCACACCTTTATCCCAATGGGCTTTAGAAAATAAAATTACCAAATCATTATTTTTCTGATGCAGTTACAAAATTAAACTGGAAATATGAAGATAAATCATTGGCATGAAATACATAGGCACAAAATCAAATATGCTTCTTTAAGGAAAAAAACCACTGCACTAAGCTTTATTGTTTTTGTTGTTCAGTCGTTTTAGTCATGTCCAACTTTTTATGACTCCGTTTGGGATTTTCCTAGCAAAGATACTGGAGTGGTTTGCCATTTCCTTCTTTGGCTTATTTTACAGATGAGGAACTGAGGCAAACAGGGCTAAGTGACTTACCCAGGGTCAAACATCTAGTAAGTGTGAGGTCATATTTGAACTCAGGAAGATGAGTCTTCTTGATTTGAGGCCTGGCACTCTCTACTGTGCCACCTAGCTGCCCATACCAATTTCTAACTGAAATCCAAGTTTTAATTCTATCACTGACACCAAATAGAAAGTCATCCCTTATACCCAAAATATAATTTCTAACCAAGTCTTTGTTTCATATTGGGTGTCCATTAAAAAATATATACTACTATCCAGAGTTAACCTGTCCCTCCTACTCCGAAACAGAAACAGTCAAAATGATTCAATGTATACAGGAGAATTACTTTTATCGTTCTGAGCCTCAATTTCTTGAAATGTATGAGAAGTGGACTATATACTTCTAAGAGCCCTTCCTACTCTAAAGGGCTATGATTCTAACCATATGAAGGAGTTCATTATTGAAAAGCACAATGTTCTACCTATATTTTATTCTACGTACTTGAGATCCTTTCTAGTGAAGTACCAAAATTATACTGTAGTTGTATGATTTAATAAAGAAACAAGTGCATCATCAATAAATCAACATATCTTGACATTAGATTATTTTACATAAGCCAAGAATATTTTTTATTAAGCAAGTAACTGGTTCAAAAAGAATTATAAACCAATTCCTCCTTCAACACATTAATAGCCTCATACTTACCCTCCTAATATAAGAGGTGCCAATAGCTCATACCTGACAAATAGAACTCATCAAAATACCTCCCCTGTCACTTGCACATTATATTGTTTCTTTTCTATCTTTCAACTATTGCTTTTTCTTTTTAAGTATTTAAGTTCTACCTTTTTCTTACTCCTTCCTACATTATTTCATTAAGGGTTGATAATAAAATATTAAGACTGTGTTACTCACGGGTAGCCAAGGAAAAGGAGATTGAGGACTGAATGACTTCGGAAGAGATTGACCAGAGTCCAACAAAGCACCCATCCACACAAGGTAAGCAGCACCAAACGAGCTGTTATGAGTAATACGTAGTGAATCACAGATGCTGCGCCCACTTTAGAGGCCTGGAAATTTAGAAGCATCAGATATAAAATTTCATAAAGTAGAGAACACAATGGTAGTTATCTTGTCCAAAATAAATATGGTTAAAGTGAGGAGGATACCTGGGTTTATCAACGTACTAAGCAAAAGAAAAAAAAAGAAAACTCATTATAGTTTCAACCAATTAAGGGTTCTTTTTTTGGTAGGATTATAAACTAATGAAACGGAAACAAACAAATATGTTAAGACTTTTAAGCTTTGCAAACAAGGGAATGTACAGTCAGATAAAGGAATCTAACTTTTTTTTCTTAAATCCAATATTCTGATGGCTAAAATAAGGCAATGAGAAAACATATTTGACAGAACCTGGAGCTATGTAGCTCCCAATTTCCTCTTCAAAAGAGACTGAGAGGAAAAAGACGAAGCAAGAAGTAGGGGGAAAATTGCCTTTGTACAACCTCAGAGACAGTGGTCTGCTCTCATAAAGGAAAAGAAGATCAGAAGCATATGTATAGAGAAGAAGAAAATGCAAGGAGTGTTCCCAGGGTTCCCCATCTCTTGAGTCAGGTCATGAGTAGCTAAGTGTAAGGATGAGGAAGAGAAAAAAATACCTAGAGTTGCGGATTGCATATTAAGCCAATAAAAACAATAGAAACCCTGGCCCCAGAGTTGAGGAAATGCTAGTATATGTACTTAGGTAAATTTCTGTAGTGTAAAGGCTTGAGGTCAGGATTCTTCCCTTTAAGTATTCTTCATGCTGCTATTAACTATTGGAGTTTAATAAATGTTAAGAAGCAATAATAAGATCATAATGTAATACGTAAGCCTAGAATGATGCATAAAGCTCAGCTCTCCTAAATAGGTGCAGTCTTACACTGCCCCCTTAATGACACCCACTTCATTGCAGATTTATTTATCAATTCTCTGCCAAAACCCTGGAGAAGGAGCCTCAGCCATTGGACCCACTCAGCCCCATTTCCAAGGTCCCCAGGGCTGGCTGCTATTAATTAGTGAGGTAGCAGCCCAGTGAATTTTAGTCCTGGCAGAAGGAAGGTGGGCTTGGAGGTGGCAGAACAGGGCCCAATGGATGAGACTCACCTCTGAATGGCCTCTGAGTTTGTAGTTTTATTAGCTCCAGCACCTCCTTAAAGAGGACTGGTTTTCCTCAGAGCAGAGATCCTCCCTGTTACATAGATAATAAACAAAGAGGAAACAAGAGGCAGGCAAACTAACATTAACATTTATTTAAAAAATTGCACATTTTTGGTACTCTCCCAACTAACAAATTTTTTAGGAAATTAAAGGGAAAATAAAGGTCATGTTCTGTGCAAAAGATAAAGGTTCTTTTAGGAAAGAACTCTCAGATTGGAGAAATCTGTAAAAGTTTCAGTTTGCTAAAATGTTGGTAGGAGTTGCTAAGTGCTCGTGTAGATCAATTTCAAAATGGAGCATATACCACCTCAAAAGCTTGCAGGAAGCACAGGTGGATATTTTATTCGTAAGTGGAAAGTTATCTAGGCTTTCTTACTGTATCGATGCCTTTCTGCTATTTCTGCAAAACCAAACTGAAAAAAGAGGAGCTCAGAGAGAGAATGGAGTTGAAGTTCACAGGCAATTACCTTCGTTGCAGCCTGTGAATGGCAGCAGCTACAAGAATGAATTTCTGATAAGTAGACAAGAGTGGGTAGTACAGAAAAACTCAAAGGGTTTTTAAGGCCAAAATGGGTAAGTCCTGAAAAAATACACTTGGGTTTGACTCTAAGGGAAGATTCAGGAAGAGTAAGAAAGCAGCGTTAAAATAAAAGTCTGGGGATAAAAATCTGGATTATCTCAGTCTGTGACAGGTGGCAGGTAAGGAAGGATCAGAGAGAAAGGTGATCTAATTGAATCCAGACTTGACTTTTTAAAATAAGTATGCTCTTTGAGAATGATCTACTTTATTAAACAATTTTACTTAAGTTCCACCGATGTAATAGTTACATCATTTTTATAAATAAGTAATGAACAATACATGGTCATAATTTGGACTGCAGGCAAATATCTGCCTTGCATCTGGATCACTGAAATATCATTACCACCTGTGGTAATATATTCTCAAGGGCAAGAAAAGTATCTAAGGAAAATAATAGCTGAATAAATGCTGAAACTGCAACCCAAAAGTTCTGAAGCGGCAACAAACATCCCAGGAGATTAGCATGAGGCACGAAGGAATAAATATGCAATAAAATGATAATGAGGAATAAAACGATTTCTCTTCATTGAAAACATTCCCGTTGGGTATTATGCTTACTGACATCCACTATCATTTCAGTCTGTGTTAAACACAAAAAATTTCAGCTAGGTTAACTCTAGCTATGCAAATTTTCCCATAAGAAGATGTAAAAGCCAATATAAGTATCACTACTGTTAACAAAAATTGCTCACTTTTATATATTACTTAACAGTTTATAAAACACATTGTCTTACTCTGAAACAGGAATGGTACAAGTATTAACATTTCCATTTTACCGATGAGAAAACTTAAGGCCTAGACAGGCAATGCCACATCCAGAGTATCATGCCCAATGAATGAAAGAGCTGGTGCTTAAAACCCATGTGTTTTGGCTGTGAGTTCAGCATCTTTCCATTACAACATATATCTGTTTTTATAAACATGGCTTTTTACACTTTTCCATTTCTGAAACAATTTTTCCAAACAGTTTTTACAATAGCCATATTTTCCAATACGTCATTTGTCTTCATTTCAATATGAAATATGTATGGTATGGCAAAAGCCACAGTCAATAATAGCAACTGTTTGAATAAATCCACTTGGTTTTCTTTGGTTAAACTCTCAAGGAAAAGACTGCCTGTCAGATGGCTTAAATTACTTTTAGGATATGATAATTATTAGGCTGGGTTCTAAAGCTGCTAAGAAAAATCTTCACTGTTGAGTTCACAATTGCCAAAAAGACTGTGAAGTTGAAAACCATGGCACAGGGATGTTCTTATATATAACAAGGACCCCCAAGTTCCACATGCAAGATGTTTCAGTCATTAAATAGTCAACCAAGAACATTTATTTACTTTCTTTCCAAGGTAAATACAGAAATAAAACATTTCTAACTACTTGGTGCTTTTCTGCACAAGCTTCTTACATGAATCACATAAAACCAACTCAGCTCAGAATCACAAGCCAGGGCAGAAGCAAGCCATCACTTTTCTAAAACATAATTTACTCCAGGGTCTTCTAGATGAAAGATTAAATTGAATTGCTTGCACATTCCCTTGTTCCAAGTTAGAATGGCTCTCTACAAATGTGAGGCCTATTGTTTGTTTCCTTAGACTTTCTACAATGCTGAGACTAATCACTCTGATTCTAAACGAACATCCATTGACTCTAGCTCTTTCTAGGCTACTGAAGTGGTCAGACAACACAATTCCATGGCCAGTTTAGTGAATATATATATATAAAGCATTTTACAAATATCCAAATTTTTGGAGCCAGGGCTCCCTTGAACTCCTCCTAAGGGAAGTTTCTGCATAAATTCTCAATACATCTAGACCGAAAAAAACTTTTCCTCCTTATATAGGAAGCTGAGAAGAAAAAAAAAGCACCCAAAGAGTATCTCTTAATTGTGAAAAATACACACTACCTTAAATATCCTTCTTGCCTGTAAAAACAAAGCTAAAAACTGGGGCTCACATAAACGATCTTAATGATTTTTCAGTGCTGAGCCCTCTAACAAAGCTGCTCTTTTTGTTCTGTTTAGTAATCTTCATGGGACTAAGGCAGGATTCTCAGGTCAACAACTCCCAGGTCTAGCTGCTATATGACTGGAAAACAGACTATAGTACAAGAATCTAATGTGTGAAAGACAATACACTCTGAAAGAAAATAAATCTTACCCCCAGAAGATGACTTTTTTTAAAGACTTAAATCTATTATAGATTATAATCCTTAGGACTAATTGTATGCAAAGTCTGAAAGTTGGTAGTTTCAATTTTTAAGTCAAGCTTTAAAAAATGCAAAATAATTCCTTTAATTAAACACTCCAAATGGACTTCAAAGGAATTTTTGTCTATAAACAATTCCAACTCAATGCCATTGCAAAAAGAATTATAATTTCATAATCAGGGGGTTTGGGAAACTTTCTATTAACTATTAGTCAATATAGTGCAAGAAAAAGTGAGGAAACTAAGCTCTCCTTAAACAAGTCTTCTAGCATGTTGGGGAAGAATACTTTTCCCTTATACAATATGCAACAAGAAAATCATTTTTAAAAGATTCGTGACAAATTTTAGCTTCATAAAGTTATATCTGCACAGTTCAAATAACTGTAAGATCTTCAACTTGAGCCCTCCAAGAGAAACACTGTATAGCAAATTAGCCATTACCTCTGAGATGAGCGCCCAGACAAGCCTCCTTGCTAGCATCACTGTGATGAATGCAGCCAGGTGGTAATCAATGAGATGAAAATTCTACAGAGGACAAATATTTGCATCAGAAAGAAACAAACTGTATTTAGTTGAAAACTACTATGTAGATTTTGGTTTCCAGAGAACAGAAATTTGCACTAAGAGCTGAAGGATCTTCAAGTCACCATCACTTCAAGGTTACACTTCCTATAGGGGCACCCTTATAGGCAGGGATAAAAATTATAATGTGTTGTAGAAGTACCTGAATCAGGAAAAATGGCTTTAAAACCAGCTATGACACTAATTGTATAACCCTGAACAAAGTTCTTCAGCGTTCTAAGACTCAGCTCTCTCAGTCTGTAGATGGGATAATACTTGGCACTATACACCATACAGAGTTTCTGGGAATAAAGCATTTTAAACAACTTAAAGTGCTATATAAACATTAGCCATAATTCATGAATAATTACTGATTGACCAATGAACTAAACATTAATTGGACATCATTAAAAAATACAATAAAAAGTTGGCATTATGGTTTAGAGCAATGGTGTCAAACTCAAACAGAGATCCTTGCAGGCTGCATACTGACTTAGAAAGCCACAGATTAACGTTATCTATATGGTACTGTATTTTTATTTATTTTGTTAAACATATCCTAATTACATTTTAACTTGGTTCCAGTCTCTTTGAGGGCTATGAGTTTGATACCACTGGGCACAGATGACTGGACTAGAGTCACAAGATTTAAAAATTATCCCTAGCTCTAGTAGATTCTGGGCTGAAGTATGTTAATTAAACTCCCAAAACTTTAGTGTTTTTACTCATAAAATGGGAAAGCATTTTGACCATAGACTTTTAGAACTGGATAGGACCTTACACATGATTAAGACATTTTAGACAAAAAGAAATGGAGGCTCAGAGCAGTCAAGTTATTTGCCCAAGGATTCAGTTAGGTCTCTTGACTCAGTTCACTACTCTTTTGAGTATATCACACTGCCTTGCCTGCCAACGGTATCAAGGATAGGAGCTGGTACAAAATAAGTATCAAATGACACAGCAGATATTTAAAAAAAATTTTTTTTGGTCTTTATATCACAATTATTTCTGAGACCCTCACTCTCCCGTACCCCTGAGATTATTGAACCTTCCCTTGTGACAAAGAAAATCAATTAAGCAAAAAATAGTGACTAGTTCTGAAAATGTATACAATATCCTGCCCCACTGGATCTCTACAACGAAGAGGGTGCCATGTGTCATGATCTCTGTTCTAGGATCTTCTCTGGTTTCCCCAATTACCCAAGGTCTGGCCTTGTTTTACTGATTTTTTTCATTTACATCACTGAAGTCATTGCATTTATTTTTCTTCTGGTTCTGTTTATTTTGTTCTTATCTTATTCTGTACATCATACAAATCTTCCCAAGTTTCTCTGAATTCTTCACAGTCATTTCTTACTGTGCAATAATATTCCATTACATTTACATATATAAATGTATATATATAAATGTATATAGTGATATCACTATGTAAATGATGAGCACCTATTTTATTTCCAATTCTCTGCTTCTATAAAAAATATTACTGTAGCACATTCAGCCTATTTTCTTGAGCTATGCCAAAGAGTGGGACTGCTTGGTCAAACGACAATTTTATCACTTTTCTCGAATAATTTCAAAATGATATCCAGAAAGGTTGGTCCAATTCACAGCTTCACTAACACGGTCCTCCCTCCAATCTTGTTTTCATACAGCTCCTACCCCCTCAACTGAATACTCCCCTTTTCTGTCATCTTTGCAAGTTTGCAGAGAATGAGATGGAATCTCAGAGTTTGAATAATACTGTATATAATTTTAAGACAATCTCCCCAATCACAGAAAAGCTCAGGATGTGCAATGTTAACAAGAGAATTTCAAGACAGTTTCTATGGGCTTCTTTAAGGCTTCAGGACTGGATTACATTCATGTCAGAGATAATAGTGAAGAGTCTGCAGTTGTTCACCATACATTTAAAAATAAAAATTCTAGTCACAATGGTTTGGGCAGAGAAGTTCCCTACTTAGTCTTAAAACTCAAATAAGGCAAAGTTTTTAAGGGAATCATCATAAGTACAAAGAAAATTTCAATTAACCAACAAGTAATTACTGAGTACCTATTACACACTCACTTCTGCTGGGTACAGTAAGCAGAAGTATCAAACACATACCCAACAACACTCCCAAGTGAAGCCTGAGCCAGATTATAATGTAATTGGGAAATGTTTAACAACAGCAACAAAAACCAATAAAAGACAGATAATATAACATTTTAAAACTTAAGTCACTATATGACCCACAGGTATCCTTATGTACAGATGAGCGGCCTCCATTTCAATTCAAGTGTGACACTACTGCTGTAAAGAATATAGAATATATAAAGAATATATGGCATAGTTCCTGCCTTCCAGAAAATGACAATCTTATCTAATTGAAGAGCTAAGTAAACACAGGAAGTAAAAATTATGACAAGTTAACTAATTGTGTGGCATATTAACTGTGAAACAGACTAGTCCAAACTTTCCTGAAAATAGCATATTAGTCAATGGCAGGAGTTCTTAATCTGAGGACCATGAACTTCTTTTTAAAAATGTTTTGATAATTGTATCTCAAGGCTTGTTTTTGTATTACCCACGCTTAGCACAGTGCCTGGCACATAGTAAGCACTTAAAAGAAAAATGCCTTGCTACCTTATAAAAGCATCCATCTTCTAGACATTCTTATTCTTCTCTCCACAAGGATTATCATCATCTTCCATTCCCTTAGTCAACAATTTGCAGAGTGCAGGGAAGAAATCCAGGAAAGCATTACACAACAAAACCAGCTTTTGAAAGCACCAAAATGTCATGACAAACTGGCAAGGTAACACTGAGCCTGCTCCATTTCAAAAAAATAAAGCCTTACATGTTTCCATTACATTGGTACTCAGAAGAATCAAGTTTCACAATGTCCCAAATTAAAGCTTGAATATTTTTTATTGGCTGGTAATTAAAGTTTCTGAAATATTGGATGATACTGGCAAGAACCTAAACACTATCACACTAATTCTTTGTGCCGAAAGGTCTGCTACAGCATAATTCAAATTACCACAAACCTTTGAGGTTGAGGTGTTGTTTTTTTAAACCTTAGACCTGTGATTTCATCAATGTAGGGATATTTCAGAGAGGAAACTCTCTCTCATAATGAAGACTGGCAACTGTTTTAAAATTTATAGTCTACCAGAGCTGTCTGAAAAAACTGAAATTAAATGACTTGTCTATGGCCACATATCTGGTATGTGTCAGAAGTAGGACTTGAACACAGATTATCTTGACTCGCAGTCTGCTTGTATTACCCAAAATGCCATGCTACCCTTTGAGACAATATAATTTAGATTTAGAAGTACTTGTGATGGTGCAGGAAATAAGCATTCATGCTACAGAATTCAGAACAGTAATCAATTTACATATTTCCAAGTATTTTCATTCTTTCAAAACATGAACTATTAGAAAAGATTCTTGCAATAACAACTTGATTAAAAGTCACTCAATTCCTCTAGGTAATGCAAGTTTTAATGAAAAGATATTTTGGCTGCACATAATTTTTATACCCATATAAGAATCTAGTAAGACCTCAAGGAATATGAACTTGAAGGTCAATAAAGACTTACCAGGGAAGTACAAGAAGCAGGATGATTGTAGGGATACCACCACACAGTTTTGTAGATGTTGATATACTGAATGAACAGGGCTACTAGAAGGTAGATGAAGAAGAGAAATTCAAAGAGCAGGCTCCCGTCCACAGGCAAGTCTGGAATCTGGCAATGACGTACAGGCTCAGGAGTGATTAAGGCTGTGATAGGAGGGACTGAAAGACCAACAGCACTACCATTCCTGAAACAGATAATTACAATTAATTCAAGACCTTATTAGATTTAAATGACAATAAAAAAGGGCTTAAAAGAGTATTATAGTGTGTAGGGACAGAGTATTAAAATGACCTATTTTACCATATACATGGAGAGGGGATACGTGAGTGTGCACGTGTGTGTGTGCAAGTCAGCAACCCACCTATCTGGCTCAAGTGAATGGCCACAGGTTTAGTAGTCTCTGCTCTCTTTATTCCTCTAACACAAAGTTTGACATTCTTGTATTTAGTCTACTATTCTGTCCTACTTTCTTGGTGTTCTACTTCCATTTCTCCTCTTCAGCCTCCTCTCATCCACCTCCCTAGCAAGCCACCTGTTCTTCCTTGATTCCTTTAGTCTTAGAATGAATGATCTAACACACTAATACCTTATTAAAATGTAAAAATAAAATTTTAAACATGACTAATGTGAAAATGTGCTTAATAAGAATGTAAGTGTAGAACCCATATAAGATTGCATGCCTTCTCAGGGAGGGAGGGGGAGAAAATTTAAAACTTATAGAAGTGATTGTTGAAAACTGAAAACAAGTAAATTTTTAAAAAAATAAAATAAAATTTTAATGTCAAGTATAAATTTCCTAGAAAATTTCCAAATACATCTCTTTGGTTGTGATGCAAGCATTATTTTAGTGACTGAAGTAGTTACCAATAGACTTGTGTCAAGTTCATTTAGTACGTGGGCCCCTAGTCTTTTATCTCTTGCCCCCACTGTAGTCCACACGATCATGGACATACCTTTTCCAAAGTATAAATCTCTATCTTTATGTCTCTGAAAGTAACAGGTATATTTAACAATATATATGGTAGCTGGGGCTGGGTAGGGAATTATAGATGTCACAACAGACCAACTAGTGGATAGCAATCATATTCTAATGCCCCTATTCCTTGATAAAGCATAAGGGCATGGATGCAAGAGGTATAAATCTCTAATCTACAGCTGCCACCACCATTTGGAGTATTACTTCCAAGGAGACACTCTGCACAGCTCAGAGGTAGGGGACAATCTGCTCACTATTACAAACTGAAAGAAATCCGTGGTGCTTAAAGTCAAACCAATTTCAAAACTATTGAGGAATCAAACATTAAGGCTCTTTTTCCCTGACAGAGGATTTCCCCCCAAGCAAATGCTTAAGTATCTAATCACTTTGGGTGAACTAGATTCAAGAAAGGGGTTCCTATTCCCAGCATGACAGAATTTCTTTTGATCATATCTCCTACAAAATCCCTACTTCCCATCTTCTCTCACAAACAGCCCCAAATTAAAGCACAGTAGTACACAGACAACATATCTACACCTCCTATCACAGCAGAGTTGTATAGTTGTGTTCCACCAGGAACATTCCAGTGTGGCCCTATTCTATACAGTCCCTGTCATCTTCTTCCCTGTGGCTCAAGCCATTTCTTTTGTGTTGCACATTTTCCTTTGTATTTTGCAGCTGTAACCTAGGTAACCTAATACCTCTAAGATAGGAATATTATGCTGGCATCACATAATTACTGTATGCTTTGTGGATTATAACATGTTAATAAAGAAACCAGAGGACCTGGAGAGCAGATATGTGAAAGATTCACAGTTTTAACATCTATACCTATATATTTACTAACCGTAATCTAAACAGTTATCTGTCATATCTCTCAAGTAAATTCTAGTTTCTTATTGCCAAAAAAAAATATTATTTTTGAAATTAATCAGGTTTTAATATCACTATTTATTTTGGTGTCTACACTAACTCACCCTAAGACAATCAAAGGAGAATGTAACCTCTAAGTACATCCATCCAAAAAGAGAGCAGCATTCTCATCTTCTTTCTGTCACTGAAACAAGCAGTGTTTCCTGTTCCACCTTGATCCTTTTTTAAGATCTATCATCTTTAGCCCCTAAAAAGATAAGTTTATACCTGATAATACCTGAAGAGCAGGAATGAGATACCACTTATGAGAATGCCCAAAGAGTACTAAATATCTATTTTTTAACCCTGTACTACACAATAGATTGAGGGCCCTGATCTCAAAACTTAAGTGGAGAACAGACTTTCTATTGCAGAAAACTACTCAAGCAAGAGACCTTATGCTGAAATGCAATAGAACAAGACCAGCATTTTGTAAAATTACAAAAAGAATGGAGCTGCTTTGGAAGTGCTAATTGTGTCATGTGGGGGAAATAAGGAAAATCCCTGGAGTAGTACCCCACTGTGAGGAAAAAGCTAAGTTCTGGTTCTAGTGAGTCACTTGAAATACAGCAAGTTGTCATTTATCATGCAGTAGTAGCATTCTAGGTTTGAAAATTTTAATGTAGGATGATGATTCTAAAATTGATGCCTCTTTTGTAAAATCTCTTGAAGATGCTTTCTTCACATACCCATGGCTTTTCCCCATGTCCTATGAAGAATATTTTAGGTCTCTGAAAATATTCCCGTTATATAAATAGACGTTGCGCAACTTAATTCACATCCCAGCGAGGCCTCAGTTTTTCTTCTCGTCTATAAAGTCAAGTGGCTAGACTAGATCTAAGGTCCTTTCCAGCTCTATTCTACAATTCTATGATTACTGGTATTATTTTGGTTGCCCAGGGAGAGCATATAACCATCTATTTCTATGACTACTATTCTGCCTCTCACTGTTTATTTCTTATAGTCAGATATCCTATGCTAAGCACTGGTTAGTAACCAACTGGTCTTATGAATGTGAGCAAAGATATGGACAACCAAGCTTCCTGTTGTTTATACAACAGGAGATATTTTCAGAGACTTGAAGGTTGTTTGCAGAATACAGGGAAAAGCTCTGGTCATGTGAAGGTGGTATTTTCAGAAAGATTTTTCTAAAAAAGAGGGATCAATTTCAGACTCACTATCCAACATTAAAATTTCTAAAACAGAATGCTATTGCATTGATACATAAGAATTTTCTGTACTTTAATGATACACAGAAACCAGAAAACAGTTTTTTTCTTAATGGAGACGATCAAGAACATTGCAGCTGGCCCCTGAAAGGGATAGAAGGAAACAATAGGTGAAAAGATCCAGGAAATTGGTTTAGTAAACCAAATGTTTACTGAACATTTGGAAATTAACGTCTCATTTGTATCTCAAATTCAACAGCCCAAAACAGAACTCATTATTCTCTAAAAACTATCTATTCCCAACTTCCCTGTTTTTGTTGATGGCACCATCTACCTTCCAGTCATTAAGGTATGTTACCTCAGAGGCATTCTCAACTCCTCACACTCCCTCAGAGTAAAAGGATAATAATCCCTAGGGATGAGCTAAAGCAGCAGCACTGAGAAAGAAATGAGATGGGAAAAGAAGCAAAGCGAATTAAAAGAGATAGTATAATAATTAAGGGGCATGTAGCATGGGTCAGGGGTCTTATTACAAAATAAACTAAGTATAGGTAAGGAGAAAAGAGAAGAGAAAGGAAGAAGCATTCTAGCTAATAACAATTTCCCCACACACAAATTCCCAAACCACAAGATTACCACTTCCATTAGAAAATCCCCTCAAATGCTCCAAGACACATATCTCACAATCCCCTTCTCTGAAAAAAGACCGTCATAACAGACAGATTGGACAAATGGATTTATGTCCTGTTGATATCTAGGGCATATTCTTTACTATGTGGTACATGATCCGAAGGAGGAAATAATATTCATTCAGGGTTTTCCTAGGGCAAAACCAAAAGCTTTATCTGCTTCAAAGTGTTTAAAAACAGTTCTTATTTTGTTGGTTTTCAAGGTTTTCTTTTTTTTATAACAAGTACTTAGAAACTATAGCAAATATTAAGAAAATAATATGAGTCTATTAAAAAGTATAAGGCCCAATCCTTTCCTATTGGGAGTTTAAACTTTAAGTAAAGAGATAAGATATAAACATGTGATAAAATTAATAAAGGAGTTAAGTAACACCTTTATACACAAATACAAGAGAATTTACAAGGCAGAAGGAAAGATATTTTTAGTTTTCAACATTCACTTTTATAAGATTTTGAGATCCAAAGATGCCCCCTTCCCAAGACAGCATGCAATCTGATGTAGACTATACATGTACAATCATATTAAACATACTTCCACATTAGTCATGTTGCAAAGAATCAGAAAAGGGAAAAAAATCACAAGAAAGGAAAAACAAAAAAAGAGAGAAAACAGTATGCTTTGATCTGCATTCAGACTCCATAGTTCCTTCTCTGGATGTGGATAGCACTTTCCATTATGAGTCTTTTGAAACTGTAGGGTACTCGTTTTAACCAAGAAACAGACAGTACTATATTCTCTAATCTCTTAACTATGGCATGCCCCTGCTAAAATCTTGCTATACACAAGACATTGTAAAAATATTCAAAAGTTTTCAAACAGTTTTAACAGTAGGATTCAGGAATAATTTTTGATGAGGTATATTCCTCTTTGCAGTCTGATGACTTCCAATCATATCACATTACAAAGTAGCATCATTCTATCCGTACCTGTTTCTTAGACCTGTTCCATTGCCACAGCCTCCTCCAACCAAAGTCTGTAGAGAAGGTAAAGCTGAACGGCTTAGCTGTTGCCGACTAGGGCCCCTCCTTCCACCGGGCATGTCCAGGAACCAGAATGTTTCCAGTGCCACCTGCAGCTGTGACCCAGTCAATAGTTTCCAACTTGTTCCACGTCTGGAGAAATATTTAAATACAAGTTTACTACTTGGGAATAACATATCAAAGAAAGGAGAAAAAGTAAATGGAAAACTTCGTAAGACAAGTTAGTCAAATATTTACAGTATTCTTCAGCTATGTTAGTCTAATGTAGTAGTTCACAGGGTCCCTAAGGTCAAAACTATTTTCACAGTAAAGCTAACACATTTTCATTTTGAATACAGCAAATATCAATACCCATGGAAACAAAAGGGGGCGGAGAGACACAGTGTTCTCAACGATTTTTAAAAGTGTAAGGAGTCCTGAAACCAAAAAGTCTGAGAAACACTTATCTGATGGAAGGATTAACAATCTTTATCCTTCTGACCCCAGAACAGTCAGAGGATCAAAGTTCTAATCCACTCTCTAGAAAACTGTAAACAAATCTTTGTGCTTCATTTCATTCAATGTAAAATTATTGTTTATTTCTAATTTACAACATCTTATGAAGCTAAATGAGATGTAAATGAAAACATTTCGGCTGTGGTATTTAGATGAAAAGAATGCAGAAAAAAGTTCACTAAGGCTAATCCTACAAAGTATCTTTGATTCCAAAAACCTCCAATTCACACCAGGAGACTGCAATCATAATCATCCCCTGTAAATGTCAACCTCTTTCTATCTAATGGATCCTTCTCTGCTGTCTACAAATACACTCAAGTCTCCTCCATTCTTTAAAGACACGCAGACAGACAGACACACAAAACTGAGCTCTAGAACTCACACTTGACTCTATCACCCCCTGAAGCTATGCTTGTATCTCTCCTCCTTTCAGAGCCAAACTGCTAGAAAAAAGCTACGTACTCAAGGCCTCCAGTTTCAATCCTGCCACTTAAACTCTGAACCCTATGTAATCTAGTTTCTGACCTCATCACTGTACTGAAACTGCTCTCTCCAAAGTTATCAATGATCTATATGAATTGCCAAATCTGAATCCTCCTGACCCATTTGACAGGGACAACCACCTTCTTGTGGATACTCTTTTTTGGAGGGGGGAGAGGGGATGTTACTCCCTCTTGTTCTATTCAAAACTGTAATCACTCCTTGATTTCCTAGATCATCCGTCACTCTTAATGTGGGTATACTTCAAGACTGTCACAGGTTCTCTTTTCTCTTTACAGGCTCTCTCTTGGTGACCTCTATCCCCTCCCATGACCTTAATTATCACCTTTATGGAGATAATCCCTAGATCTATATATCCAGCCCTAGAATCTCTCCTACTGAACATCTGGAAATGGATGTCTCACAGGCATTTCAAATTCAACAGTCCAAAACACAACTCATCATCCCCTAAAACCCACTTCTTCTCATTCCCAATTTCCCAATTTTTGTCAATGGCACCATCAACCTTCCAGTCATTCAGAAATGCAACTTCAAAAACATTCTCAACTCCTCAAACTGCCTCACCCTAAATACCCAATCAATTACTAAGTCCTGTAAATTCTACATCTCTAATATCTCTTGCAATCATCTCCTTTTCTCTATTAACTTGATCACCACTGGTTCAGGCCTTTATCACCTTTCACCTGGACACTGCAATAACTTCCAAGTTAGTCTCCTTGGCTCAAATCTCTCTCCCCTCCAACCCATCCTCCACACCAGAGGTATCAAACATGGCAGCTAGGCCAGGCATGCAGGTCCACAACACTACTCCCACAACGTTGTCAAGTGCTGCCATACCAGATTAAAATGTAACTGGGAAATATTTAACAAAATAAAACATAAATATTACATTTTAAAACTAAGTCAATATGCAGCCACATGTATAGATAGATCAATGTCCCTCATTTTTATTTGAATTTGACATCACTGCCACACACATGCCAAAGGGATTTTTTCCTAAAGCAAAGATCTAATGATCATGTTATCTCTCTGCTCAATAAACTTCAGAGGCTTCCTATTATTACCTCTAGAATCAAACATAAATTCCTCTGCTTGGCATTTAAAGACCTTGACTATCTGTGTCCAACCTCCTTAAACCATTCTTTTGCCCAGCCAAACAGGCTAACTTGCTATTCCACAAACAGAACATTCCCACCACTCTGCTCTGTACTTTCATGGAGGCCAAGATCCAGGCCTGGACACTCACTTTCTACGTGAAGCTACTCCTGAGTCCCATTCTCCCACCCCCACCACCCTGCCAGTGCCTTCTCCCAAAATATCCCTTTATTTATTTTGTATACATTTTGTCCAAACTACTCTGATAGATGTAGGTATAGATACTCCTTTAGGAGTATAAGGATAATATCAGTATAAGGATAGATAATTCTTTAGGACAAGGGATGTTTCCACTTTTGTACTGTACCCTAGCATAGTGCCTGGCATGCAGTAGGTGCTTAATGCTAGACAGAACATAAATATAAAACCCAATCTGCCATGACAAGAAATACTATAATAATCATGTCATTTAATTTTCAATCAACTGAAACAATGAAGGGGTATTGTGATATACTGGAAAGAGTCTGGAAAGAGGAATTAAAAGATTCTAGTTCTAGTTCCACTACTATCTGAATATAAAAGTTCAGACAAATCACTTAAGTTTAACTCAGTTTTCTCTGTGAAAATAAGAATTCTGTGCTCTATCTGCTTTACCTTTCACAGAGGATTGTTATGAGAATCAAGTGATATACTAGATAAGAAAGTATTTTCAAAAATTAGACGTTACAGAAACATAAAATACTGTTAACAATGCATGAACCTTTGTCCAGACGGGCTGTTTTTCTTAGTATGGGTTGGCTGGCCTCCATGGTCACCAAAATCCCTTTCAACAAAGAACTAGTAATTCTCTCACAGAGAACCCTTAAAAAGTTTGCTTAGAAAAAGAGATATTCAAATTTAGGAGAAGTTATTCATGCCCTGTGACAGCGGTTTCTTAATATAAGGCCCATGAATTTTTTAAAAAATATTGATAATGGTATTTCTATATAATTGGTTTCCTTTGTAATGCTATGCAGTTACTATATAAATACATATACAATACGCACGTATATCTTACGCATGTATTTGCTTATGTAAAAATACTATTCCAAGTAGTCCACAGGCTTCACCAGACTGCCCAAGAGATCCCAGGCCAAAAAGAACCAGACAGCTTCTGTACAGAATGAAGGTGTGTCCAAGGACTGAAAATAAAATCTTACTAGATACGGAAGAAAAACTTCCTAATCATCAGAGGTATTTAAGAAGGGAATAAAGAGCAACTGGGGGCAGCGAGTTCCCTCTCCGGGGAGGTCTGCAAACGTGAGCAGAGGCCCCCTAGTCCAGGATGTCAGGGGGAGCTTCTTTTTTAGGGGGCGGACCGTCCTAGAGTTTCCACGACGGTCCCCGACGCCTTTCCCATCCCGTCCAGCGGGACCCCTAAGCCGTCTGCCCAGGAAAAGGCAGCTTCCCAGCCACAAGAAGCGCGGTTTCCCACCCCAGTGACCGCCCCGCGGGCTCGGGGAGCGTTGGCGAGCCGACCTCTAGGGGCCACCGCTTTTAGGGTTCATCGGAGAGCCTCAGGGTCCCACACGTCCCAGGCGCCTTCCTGCTAACCCTCGGTGTGGCAGGACTAACAACCGGGAGGCGAGGAAGGCGTCTACAGGGCTCGGGTGCCTCATTCATAAAGGGCTTTTCTACGAGGCAGAAGAGGGGAGGCAAGAAGGGTTTAGAGAAAGGGGCCCGGAGGGAGGCTGTGCCGATACCTCTTCCTGACAAGTAAAAGCGGAGGTGGAAGACGAGATGGGGGGCCAGACCCGGCGGTGGGCCAGCGGCCCCGGGACTTACGCATGGAGGCCCGGACGGCGGGGCGGGTTCCCCAAAAAGGCGGTGGTGGCTTCACGGGCTGTCCCTGGGGCGGGCGGACAGGTTCCCTCCCCCGCCCCGACCGCGACGCTCCAGGCCTGCTGTCCCTCGTCGCCGCACAGAGGTCCGAAAAGGGGTGGTCAGTCTGTCTCCGTACGCCCAGCGGCCAGACCCCAGCGGTCCAGTCAGCAGTGACCAGCCCCGGTTGCCGCGGAGCTGAGGAGACGTGGCAGCGCGCGGTGATGACGTCAGCGGAGCGCCCGACAGCCGGCCTCTTCCCCCTCCCCGGTCCCCTCTCCCCCGGAAACTAAACACGCAGAAAGAGGCGGAAATCTCGGGGCTCCGGCCCTCCCAGGCTCGCATTCGCCGCGCCTGCGTCGTGGCGCCAGTGCGCGTGCGAGCGAGGGCGGGACTCGTTCCCAGGGCGTACGCACCTGCGCAGTAGTGTATCTTCCCGACTCGCAGCTTCCGGCGACGGTTGAGCCCCTAATGGTGTTACCTATGCCTTTCCCCATATCCCCGGGCGTTAGTTAAACGTCGGTTATAACTAAGATATATCTTTGTATTCCTTTCTTGCCGAACGCGTCTGAACGCTGTATGTCTGCCGTCGGAGGCCCAGCTTAGCCGAGCGCGGAGAGGCTCGTCAGCAAAAGGTCAGCCCGCTGGGTGCTCCCTCCTTTTTTTTTTGGCCGCGAAAACTATGAATCGGGCAGAAATACAAAATGGCCCCCCTCCCTGTGAAGGCCCTTCCTGCAGCGACGGGGGCCGAGGCGGAAGCGGAAAGGCGCAGAAAGGCCCCCCGGGCGCCAAGAGACCCTATATAAACATAGACCTAGCCGTGGGGACTTTCAACGTGGGCTCCCTGTCCACTGATGAGTTAGTAGACACGCTCCTGGAGGAGCTAAAAAACATCCACATCGATATACTTGCTATAAATGAAACTAGGCGGGACGAAGAAGTTTCCTCCGAACGGAAGGATGGCTGGCAGGTCCTCCTTGGAGAGGGCAGCGAAGGCGTTGGTGGCGTTGGGTTCATGGTGGGCCCAAAGGCAACAAGGAATATCATTTCGTGGTATACGTGGTCGTCTCGGCTGGCCGTGCTCACGATGAGGGTCAGCCGAGAGGCCACCATGAAGATCATTGCTGCCTATGCGCCGAGATCCATAGCCGAGGAAGAAGAAGTAGATAAGTTTTATGAGGATCTTGACAAAATCCTCCAAATTGAATCCGCATATACTTTGATCCTTGGGGACTTCAATGCCAAAGTGGGCACGGGAGAGGAAGGGGAAGAGTATGTTGGAAGATACGGTTCTGGATCAAGAGATGAAAGAGGCCAAAGGCTTGTAGACTATGCAGAAGCTTCACACCTTTATATCATGAACACTTTTTTCATGAAGAGAGTAGGAAGGCGCTGGACATGGTCACCAGATGAAATTGTGAAAGAAGAAGTTGACTATATTTTAACAGACAAGAAACAACTGGTTACAGATGTGGCAGTCATTTCAGAATCAGTTGTCTGTATGCAGTCATATCATCGATTGGTTCGGGCAAAGGTTAAATTAAACACCAAATTAGAAGAAAGGATGAAGATGAAAAGAAGGCACTGTGTACGATTACAGCAGCTTGAAGAAGAACTGTTTCAACACACTGTAGAATCCCAAAATTGGGAAATGAACAGAAATAGAGACTATGATTCTGAGTATGAACGGCATTTACTACAAAAGATTAATAGGTGTAAAAAAATCATCACCATGAAGAGACCAAAAGAGCCCAGAAATCGCCTTAGCCAAGAAACACTCAATCTCCTTGCAAAGAGGAGAGACATGGCAGCTAGGGGTGATAAGGGCCCGGAATACAAGGCCATTTGCAAAACACTACGGAAGAAGATGACCGAAGATTATGAACAGTATCGCCAAACTAGACAGCAAAAAGCAGTTGAAGAGAGAACAGTTGCTCCTCAAAGAGATAGGCGTGAAAACCAGCCAAAATATAGTTTCCAAAGAGGATTTGCAGAGAGAATTGGAAGGAGGACCGCGAACAGATGGGAAATAGAACATACTGTTCCTGGTCGTCCAGAAACAGCAACTTACCAGTCGGGAGGTAGTGGAGGTGAGCAGGGACCAGCTGATCCAGAAGATCAGGGGGGTGCTCACCTCGTTGAGACTGAAAAACTATGAAAATTCTTTGCTTGACCTCAGGTTCTTCTTTTGGCCGTTTTCCAGTTTTTCTGACCCTTGCTTTGGCCTTGGACTGTTAGTTGTCTGCTCCCTTGGACTGTTAACTTGTTGCTGACTTCCTTACCTTGATACACAGACATATCCCTTTATCTCTGGCCCTTCTGGATTGTGCTTAACAACCTGGCCTTTGATTTCTTCCATTGTGCATACAACCTACTTCTCTAACTCTGGTCCTTCATAAATTGACTCTCTTGTTACTTACCCTCCTTTCTCACCTGTTTCAAACCCCTACCTTCCAACTGTATCTAGGACATATTTGGATATTACTAAGTTAGAAATGAACCAGTGGCCCACACATCTGCAGAGGGCTGGGTCACCTTATGTTTCTGATGAAAAGTTGCTGTATCAATGGCTTTGGAATATTCAGTTGATATCAGGTAGTATGTTGTCACATGTTTTTACTTTTTAAGGGGTCACCACTGGAAGTCAAGGGAGTAGTTATTCTCTCCTTAGTCCCTGAGGCATGGGGTAATCATACTGGATGGTGGAAACCTATATGATCTGAACCTTACTTTCAACTTAATGTTAGTAATATGTTTGTTTTTTTTTTATTTTTATGGTAAGCCCATTTTTTTAGGGTGGACCATGAAGGATTCCAGGGTGCTTCCTGAGGGAGTATGGGGGGTGACATTAGAAGTTCCACAGAGACTTCCATTTGAATGATATTAAGGGTTGAGGCTGTTAATATTTCTACTTTCTCTTGACATGTACTTGAAACTCCTAATTCTGTAACCCTATAAAATGAGAATTTTTTAAATTATAAATGAAACTGGGCTTTGCTGTACTTCCAACTATACAACTAGATAGAAACAGGGGAATGACAACTTGACTGTTCCTGTTAAAAACCCCAGCATTCTACACCTCTTACTGGAGTGGTCAAGCTTCTGAAATTTCCTAAGGTGGGATAACAGCTAGTAGAGGACCCAACATATACAAAGAATATCTACTGGCTGCTGCTACCATGCTGCAGTTGCCTTACAACACATCAGTTGGACACTTGCTAAATATTGTGGAAAAGGACAATTTGACGAACTGAACAATAGTTGGTGCTAACAGTTTGACTTTTTTCATTTTGGTTCAGGTAACTGTGGTGAGAGTTGCTGTGCAGGATGGGACCTATGTGGATTGTATTTGTTGTCTGCTATTTGGGCATTGTAAAGGATCCCTCAAAGTTCACAAAACAACCCTGTTCCTTACATTAACTGACTCCCAAGATTATGATTCTCCAGAATCACTTTTAGAACTTGTAATTCTCACAAATAAAGTCTTTTGTTCAGATATGAGTCTTTTAGATTGAAAAATAAGGTGAAAATGTTGGATAGAAAAAAATTTTTTTCCCCAACAATTAGTGATAGATTTCCTCTTTGCTTTTGATTAGACTCCATTGCTGTTGCTGCTAGGTGATCAGACATTGAACACCTAAATGAAAATAACTGCCTTTCTCCCATCCCCACCTTGTGTGTTACAGTTAAAAGTTGATTGTCTAGGCACACTCTTCTAGAAGTCAGCTAACAACATTTTAAGGAATTGTTCAAGCTTTCTTCCATTTGCCTCTTGTACCCCAATTTATTTGTAAGGATAAGTAGAGTCACCACTGGGGCTAGAACATTAACAGGGCACCTCTGTGAGGATTTCTTGCCATATCTAGTAGCCATTTACTACTATGTAGTAATAGTTTATTACTGTGGACCTTTCATTCTCACCTTCTTGCTGGGAAGGAAAAATAAATTATTTTAAAATTCTAATTGTAGCTCCTTTAGCTCTATGTGTTTTCCTCTCCCAGAATTCTGGGGCTAAAGAAAAGTTGGCAGCTACTCATCCTTTGGTGGGCTAACAATAGGGGCAGTCATGTCTTTTCTGAGGCTTTACATTATTATTAGGGCTTGTTTCTACCCATGTAACATGAATCATAGTCTTCCTACTAGGGAAACATGTAGGTTGTCCATCTCTAAGGGACCTATTCTCAAGGGCCACCAGGGCTGTACCATACACTCAGCATCCTGGTTTCTGTCGTTGGATGTGTATAGATCATCATGTCCAGATTGTACTGGGCTTTACCTACTCTTGGCAGTGGGGGTGGGGGGTGGGCAGATAGGAGGGAGGAAAGAGGGTAAGCAGGGTAACAGGGTTTAGAAACCAGCTGGTTCTCTGCAATATCTAGGCAGCTCTTCTCAGTTATCCTTTCTTACCCATAAATGGAAATTACAGGCAAGATTCCCACAGATCTCCTTGGTTTATGACTAATCCATGCCCTTTTGGAAGCTTGGTCAGTTTCATTTCTAAGCATAATTTATACCCCTTGTCTTGAGTAAGTCTTCTACGTGAGTACGCTAATTCCTCTTTGGAGAACTTAAAGGGAAAATTTAGTTATCTTTTCCTCCCCCCTCCAATTCCAAGTGGGCAGGGTCACTTTGGTCTTATGAAAACTAACCTAGATTCAGAGATACCCCAGATTTGTCTTATGTGCTTAAGGTATGGCTAACAGCCCAGTGGAACTTTTGAGGTTCTCTAAGCACTGTATACCCAGTGTTGCTATCAGTGTCTAACAAAATCTCTTCCTCTGACTTCTCTGCAATAAGTATCTTTCTGTTCATCTCAGAAAATCCCCGTGGAAAGATCCTAAAACAACAGCTTCTTTGCCACCTCAGTAGCATAAATTCTACTCTTTCACAACACTTATTTTTCTCGGTTTTAGTCTTGAAGTTCAGAACTTTCAATGACTTCCTAACAATTCTGGAACTACCAGTGTTAATGTGACTTCTCTTCTACTAGACCACCTCTAGCAGATTTGGGGATTTGCTCACCCAATGTACTGAATTCCCCTCATTCTGGTTTGGTTTTGTTTAACCATCTCAGGCTTTCAGCCAAAAAGGAAATTTGATTGAAGGATAGGTTTTTTTGTGTTCACCCATATTACGACATAATCATTTGACCAGATCTTTCTCCCTCTTGCCCCCTATCAAAGGAAAATAAGCAAATGTAACTGAAATTGATCCTGTTACCTCAAAAATAATAATTCTTCCCAATACACAGGCCACCTTCAAAATTCACAAAAGAACTCCATTCTTTACAGACATTGTACTTGTTGCTTTGATCCTGGGCTGGCATTGTTAGTCTGTATACCTGCTCAATTCAACTTAAAAAAAAGTCAAGCATTTACTATGTTAAGGCAAGGTGCCGTGTTACAGAGGTGTCAAACACTGGGCTGCGAGCCACAACACTCCTAAGTGTTGCCCAAACCAAATTAAAATGTAATTGGAAAATACTGAACAAAATAAATAAAAATACAAGAACATAGATAACATTAATATGTGGTTTTCTAAGCCAATATGCAGCTCAGAGGGAGATCCTTACACACACTTGAATGACCTCCATTTCTATTTGAGTTTGACACCACTGCTATAGTGGATAGAGAGCTAACCTCAGAGAATATCTAGGTTCAAGTTTTACCCCAGGCAAGTATGACCTCAGTTTCCTAGCAACTTTCTAAGGTGCAGACCAATTGCCAGTCTCCACTGGTAGAGCTAGTTTCCTCAACAGGAATTTCCTATATTAATGAAATCTCAGGTCTGGACCAATTTAAAAAAAAAAAATCAAGGCACTATGCTAGATGATGGAGAAAACAAAGGTGAAAAGGAGATAATTGCTGACTTTGACAATCTTACATTCTATTGGGGATTAAAATACATACACAGATATGTAAGCACAACATAGAGCATTAAAAATTAGGAAGATAAGAAAAGCCTTTAAGGAGTAGGTTGAGCCTGAACTAAGCCTTGAAGAAAACTTTCTTAAGATGTAAAGGAGGATACACATTCCAAACATGAGAGGGGGAGGGGAAGGCTGAAAATTTACATATGTACCAGAGGGGTGCCATGAGGAGTAATGGGAAATAATGCTTGAAAAGTAGTTTGGAGCCAGCTGGTTATGGGTTTAAAATGCTAGAGTAAGGAGTTTGATTTTTGGGTTGGAGATACTAGGGAGGCATGGAAACTTCTTCTGCAAAGTAATGTTAGGGTCAGACCTGGGCTGTAGTAATATATCTAGGTAGCATAGTATATAGAGTAGCTATCTGGAGTCAAGAAGGCCTCAATTCAAATCATGCCTCAGACACTAGCTGTGTGGTCCTAAGCAAGTAATTTAGTGTCCCAGTTTCAGTTTTCTCATCTGTTAAATGAGGATAAATAATAGCATCCCCCTCAGGGTTGTTGTAAGGATTAAATAATGTGTAAAGTGCTTTGTAAACCTTAAAGCATTATATAAGTGTTAGCCATTATTTAGGTAAATTGTTTTTGGCAACTATGCAGAAGATAAATTGGAGAGGAGAGAGACTAGAAGCAGGAATAACAATGAGACAAATATTGTAGTAGTCCAGGAGAAAGATGATCAGAACCTGAAGGAGGGTGGTGGTCTTATTGAGAGAATAAAACCAGTGTGAGAGATTCTGTGGAGGAAAAAACTAACAAGATTTCACAACTAATTTGATAAGGGAGGTAAGAGAAGAATCAAGGATGGTTCTAAACGGGTGTAGAAATGATATTGATTAGGAGAGTAAATATGAAACAAAACAATGTCTAATATTTTACTGTGTCGCCTGAGGTAAATACCTCAGTTCTACCTCTGTCATTTAGAAACAAATACATGTTATTTATCCATCTTATAGATACAAAATAAAGATTAGAAAAACTTAATGATAAAAGTAGTCAAGAAAAACCTGAGAATGAAGTCCTAAAAATCTAATGGAGAAATCACTATTCAATTTTGCAAATACAAGCCATGCCTCCTAAAGAAAAGGTATCCACATGTCCACTCAAGCACCAAAAAGTGGCACTCAATCCCTTTTTGTCATCAGTTGGCTACTGGTCTCTAAAAGATTTCTTTAAAGTTCTTCAAAAAATGGTTTCTCTTTCTCATGGCTGACAAACCAGTGATTGTTGGACAGTGGTGGGTAGGAGAGCTATCTTCTCCCATTCTTGAAAAATAGTAAAACTAAAATGTGAAAGTTTTAAGAATTTTAATCATTGCAATAACCAGCCATTTTTCCAGTCTGATGAAGCATACTACCCAACTTTTGACAGAAGGCTGATAGATACAAATTGCAGGGAAAAAAAGACATTCTTTTGGCTGTGGCCATGCTGTGGGTTCATTTTACTTCATTTTGCTTATTTGTTACAACGTTGGGTTTGTTTGTTTGTTTGTTTGTTTAGGTTTTTAATTGGGATGGAGAATTGAGGACAAGGAAGGATTAGTAATAGTTATGGCAAAACGAGGTCATTTAAAAATTTTTCTAAATTCACAGCAGAGAACAGAAGCAAATTCAGAAGAAGCACAAATAAGCAGGGCAGTTTTGAAAGTAACATGTAGAATTTATGTAAACTTTTTTAAAGCAAGGATATGGAATGATTCTTGATTTCATAGAGAATCTTTTTGTATTCTACTTTATATATGGAATTGCTTTCTTTTTTACTGTTTAAGTTGAGAATAATTTACCCCCCCAAAATCTTAGGTGACCATAAGAGTATACGAGCATAGTATACAAGTTTGAGGATTTTTTTTTTTAAGTCTAGAGACTAAGACCAGAAAGATAAAGGTTGTCCTGTTTATAGGAAAAAGACCTGACAAAATGCAATTCATAGGATCTTCCTTTCTTTTTCGTAAACAACTAATGGGAGTAGATACATAGCAACTGAAATTGTCCTTTGTTGACAGCTGTCTTTTTTATATGGAAAAGAAGGAAAGTAGAATTCCTGTAACTGTACATTCAACTGAATTAATAGTCAAGAGAGACATGAAAAAGAATTTTGTGAGGAACAGAGATAGGGATTAAAAAAAAAATCTTCACAGGAACAGATAAAGAAACATATATTCAAGATAGGGAGGAGAGGCAAAAAAACAAAAACAAAAAGAATGCTTTCAAGTCTTTGCCTTGAAGAAAGATGTGCTATGTAATGGCTAGTAGTTGCCATTTTAGAAAAGGTATTTACAATGTGACCTTTGACTTTTGTATATTCTTATGTCCTAACACCATAAATGGAACTGTTGCATATCTCTGCCTCAGGAATGATTCTATGTACTTCTCTTTATCCAAGGGGAGAAAGTTTTATTTTAAATGCCTAAATCTGAGTGACTTAAAGCAGGAATAATGAGACTGATATATTAGAGCCCTGTGTCTGTAAAGGTGGAAAAGAGTTCAGAAACACCAGAATCAGTTGGACTAAACATCCCCTAGCCTGATGGAATTGTTTCTTGCTGAAAAGATTACCCTTGGTTGTCAGAAGGGGAAACATATCACCTTAGTTGTGACTTTCCTGGGGCCTCTTATTAACCTGTACACCTGCAGGACATGTATCAGGGTTTCCTGAACAAAATATAGTTCACATCACTTATTAAATGAGGTTGTGATACTCAGTATTGAGTCTGAAAATGTTCTTATTCTGGGTGACTAAGAGCCCTATACTCATGAACTCCAAACTTTTCAAGCTCCAATAATCACAAACATTAGCAACTATTAACATATATTCCTGCATTCTCATCTCTACAAAATTGTTATTCAGAAAAAAGTTTTATTAATTCCACTTATTTTTACATTAGTCATTTTTAGTTATGCTCCTTTATTGAGCCCTGTTTTGCAACAAAAACAGTTGAGCAATACTATTGATCCCATAACTACAACTGTAGTCCACCACCATTCTACTGAAAGGAAAGAAGTTTGTTTCCTGTTACCTGGGAACAAGATTAGTCATTATAGTTATTTTGTGTTTCTCTTCCTTTTGGTGCTCTTTTTAGTTAACAGTCATATATGTATATATTTACATTGTTACATGGTTATATTAGTCATATATGTCATAACCATGACTAGTTCTACTTACTTCCTATCATTTCATTAGGTTTTCCTGTGTTTCTCTGAATTTTTGATATTCATCATTTCTTTCAGTATAATAATAATACGTTACATTTACATACTATTTATGTTTAGCCATTCCTCAATCAATGGGTACTTGTTTCCAATTGCTATCACAAAAGGCACTGCTTTGAAGTTTTGTTATATATGAAGCCTTTCTTCTTGTCTTTACTTTCTTGCAGATATGTATATATATATATATATGTGTATATATATATATATATATATATATATATATATATATACATACTCATTATCAGGATACCTGGGGTCAAAGGGTATCGAATATTTTAATGACCTTTCTTGCAGGGTTCTAACTTGTTTTCAGGAATGACTGGACCAATTCATAACTCCAATAGCAGTGCATTAGTGTCCCTATCTTCACCCTCCAATAATGACTCTTCCTCTTGTCATCTTTGCCAAGAGGCCTTGGAATTAGGGAGATTTGGGCTAAAGTCCTAGTTGTGACATATAGTGGCTTTGTGACCATCAGCTAGTCAGTCTCTCCGTGCCCTAGAGAACTCCTTAATAAAAGTTACAGAAGATTTGCCAAATTTGGTTGGTAAGGACTTGACAAATTAATACCAAGAAATCATAGCTCTGGACCCTCACAAAAATTATCTGTCATTATCATGAATGTGCAATAAAATACACAGAGGTGTACTAATCTGTATTTCTCTTTATTGTTAGTAATTTGGAGCATTTTTTCACATAATTGTTGATAGTCTTCTTTTGAAAACAGTTCATATCCAGCCAAGCTGAAGCGGTAGGTCACCCTGAGAAACAGCCAAGTGAGCCTTCTCATGTAATAAAAACAAATACTGGATACAGCGAACTTCTTTGACACTATTCCTCAAACAGCATATGCAAGATTCAACCCACACAGTCCCCCATGACAGAGAAAGAAGTGTGGTACATTACCTAATCTCTTTTCCAGGATAAAAATAGGAAATTATTGATCAACAAGCATTTTTAAATATCTGCAATGAACCAGGTACCGTGCTAATCATTTTTGTTGTCATTTCAATTGTGTAAGATTCTTTGTGACCCCATTTGTTGTTTTCTTGCCAAAGATACTTGAGTGGTTTGCCATTTCCTTCTCCACCTCATTTTAAAGTTGAAGAATAAAGCTAATCATTAGGGATACAGAAACATAAGTAAAACAGTCTTGGCTCTTGTATTCTCTCAGGGGAGACAATATGTACATATAAGTAGGTATAAGAATATCTGTGAAACGAATACAAGGTGGTTTTGTGAAGGAAGGATACTAGTGGCTAGGTCAGCTTATAAGAGATTTAAATATCAAACAGGAACTTATACAAGAACCTAGAGCCACTGAAATTTTTTGGGTAGGGTGGTGAAATGGTTAGAACTACACTTTAGGAAAATGATTTTGGTGGCAGAATGGATTGGAGTAGGGAGAAATAATGCAGGGAGACCAAATAATAAACTATTACAGTAGTCCTGGTGAGAGGTAATACAGGCTTGAACTAGGATAGATAGATGCAGTGTCGGGGGAGAGAAAGGAATGTATGAGAGATGTGGAGTAGAAGTGACAAGAATTGGCAAGTAATTGAATATTTGGGCTCAATAAAATTGCAGAAACAAAGGTTATGAATTTGGGTAACTGAAGTATAGTGGCACCCTTAAAAGTAATAGGGAAATTCAGAAAAGGTGAGGAGGTGTTTTTTTTTTTATTTTGTAAAAGTTTGGGGGTTTGGTTTTTTTTTTTGGAAGGAGAAAATCAGTTCTGTTTTGGATATGTTTAGATTGAGATACCTATGGAACATCCAGTTCAAAATGCCCATTAAGTAATTTGTGATGAAGGACTAGAACTAAAGAGTGAGATGAGACTAAGGCTAAATGTATTGATCTAGAAGTCATCTGTACAAAGATGATGATTAAATCATGGAAACTGATGAAATCACCATGAAAGAGAGTATAAAGAAGAGAAGAGGGCCTGGAGGTACAACTATAAGTAAATGGCTGTGACATTGATGATGATCCAGCAAAAGTGATTCAGAAGGAGTAGTCAGATAGGTAAGAAGAAAACCAAGAAAGAGTAGTATCTTACAAACCCAGAAGCTAGAAGAAGAGTTTTGTCGACAGTGTTGACTGATACAGAGAACAAGAATAGGGATTATAAAGAGGCTGTTGCATTTGACAATTAAGACCTCATTGATAATTCAGGAGAGAACAGTTTCAGTTGAGTGATAAAGTCAGAAGCCAAATTGAAGAGGTTTTAGCAGAGAATAAGAAGCAAGTATGACGGTGCTTTATCCAGTCTTTTGGTGTTTTTCTCTTACACTACTATACTTATTGTATAGTTTCCTTTCTTCTATTTGTTTTATTCTGTATTCATCTTCCCATGTTGTTTCTGAATTCTGTAGATTCATCATTTCTTAGTTACATGGTATTCTGTTATAGTTCGGTCAATTTAAGTTGCTCACCATTTTACTGGTCAATGGACACCCACTTTATTTCCAGTTCTTTGCTAGTCTCCAAAAGTGTTGCTATGCCTTATTTTTGTATGTATATGGCCTTTCCTTCTGCTTTTGAGCTCCTCAGGATATACTCAATGGGAGGATTTCTGGATCAAAAGATATGAATGAACAGTATAGTCACTTTTCTTGAATAATTCAAAATTATTGAACCGGTTCTTAGCTACACCAATGATATATTACTATGTTTGTCTTGATACACTCTTCCAGCAATAATTATTTCTCTTTTGTAATTTTCACCAGTTTATTGGATGTGAGCTGAAATCTCAGAGTTGTTTTTATTTTCCTTTCATTGATTTGGAGCAGTTTTTCAAATGGTTGTTAATAGTCTATAATTCTTCCTTTGAATAATGTGTTCATCAGCTTTGTTTATTCATCTGTTGGGGAATGACCCTTGGTCTTGTATATCCTGGATATATCATTTTGTCAAAAACATTTGACATAAAGCTTTTTTTTCCAACTTCACATTTTATCCCTCATTCTAGCTTAATTTATTTTTTCCATGTAAAAGTTTTAAATTTTTGCTTTTATCAAAATTGAAGCATTATGTACTGGATAATATTCAAAACTTAAAGTTGGAAAGACCAGCATTCAAATCTCACATTTGAGAATATCTTACCTTACCCTGAACAAGCCACTTAAACCTCTGTATTTTTCAGATAACTTTCAGATTTATCTAAGTCACAAACCAGTTATTGGCCCTGGTGGAAGAAGTTTCTCCATTTGGACTTCCCAACACTGAGGCTTTAAAGCACAGATCTTTCTTTTAGGACCACCCCTCTGCCTTATTAGGTTAAGAATTCCTCCCTCTGGTTATTGTTGCAAAAAGCATGTCCTATTTTCCTCTCATTTTTCTGAACAATGTGATTTTTAAAAATACTTAAAGTCATGCATTTGGAATATATTGTGATATGTGTATAAAATGCTAATCTAAACCTAATTCTATGTAGTTGCTTTCTATTTTTCTAAGCAGCTCTTGTCAAATATGGAGCCTTCCCCTAGTAGCTTATGTTCCTGAATTTACTGAACACTGTCTGATTATTCTGGGTTGCTTCAGGTTCTTGGTCATCTGCTCTTTCCCACTAATATACTTTTCTATGCATTAAAGACCACAATACTTTCAATTGTAACTACTTCATAATATAGTTTGGGTTCTTGAATGCTGTTTCTACTTTCATTCATTATTTACCTTGAGATTCTTGACTGAGAAAAATGTGAATTCACAGTAGAGAAAAATAAGAGATTATCAGACACTGCTACACATACTTTGTTTTCTAGAAAACCTAAAAATCTAAAGGAAATGGACAGTTATCTACAAGAGATATAAAATGCGAAAATGAAGAAATCATGAAATACAGATCCTAAATAATCCAATATTAAAAAAAGAAAAAGTGAACAAACAATAAATGAACTACCAAAAAGGGGTGAGGGTGGAGGCCTGACCCTGCTCCAGACAGATTTACAAGTAAATTATATAAAATATTTAGATATAAGTTATTACCCTTAATATGAAAATTATTCTCAATTAACTGGGGAAAAAACACTTTACCAAATTTATTATGAGACAAATATAGTCCTAATACTCAAACGAGGGTGTGACAAATCAGACATCAAGAATTATAGATCAATCTCATTAATGGATATTGATGCAAAAAATGAAATAATATCCTAGCAAAGATATTACAGCAATATAAGATGTTTCAGAATGAATCTTTATGACTTAGTTGAATTTATGCCAGAAAAGAAAAAGTAGTGCAACATTAGGAAAAAAATTTACATAATCATCTAAATCAGTGGTATCGATCACGTGACTCACTTCCCAGTTGATAGGGAAGCAAATTAAAATGTAACTGGGAAATATTTAACAAAATAACAATATAATGAAACATAGGTTATGTTATGTTTCAAAACTAAGTCAATATGCAGCCTGAAGGGATTTTTGTGCATGTACTTGTGGCCCTCACTGATCTAACAACAGAAAATATAAGATTATAGTGCACAGAAAAAAACCTTTGAAAATGCCGCACTCATTTATGCTGAGAGAGAGCAGAGCGTTAAGCTAAGAAATAAATTAAACTAAAAAGTATCAGCATGGATTAACCTCAGAATAAAGGGTTTTTTAAAAGCATGTATATATAGACACACATGTGTGTATATGTGTATGTATGCATATATACACATATATACATACACATATACATACATATATATTTATATGAAGAACTAGCAGTATTTTCAATGGAGAAATGTTGAGATCTTCTCCCTTTGCCTCACTGTTATTTGTCTTCAGAAAATAAAAGCATAGTGCAGTAAGACGAGAAATAAAGGCATAGGCCTTAGCTAAGAGGAGATTCAAATTTTGCTTAGTTTAAGGAGACATGAAGAAGATATATTTAGAAAACTGAAGAAAATCAGCTAAAAGATCTAACTGAGATTATTTTTACCTTTAGTAGAAAAGGTAAGATATAAAATAAATCCACAAAAATCATTGGCATTTCAACAAAGTAATATAAAAACCGGAAGGAAATAACAAACATATTTCATTCAGAATAACTGTAAAATGCATAAAATATTTAGGAATTAACCTATCAACAATTACTTAAGAGAAATAAAGGAAGACAAATATTGGAGGAATGTTCATCTTAAGCCCAAAAATGAATGTGTATGGCATATGAAGGATGAAATGAATGAGGAAAACAAAGGTTTGATCTTTAGAGCATATTGATTTATTAAGCAATGCAAACCAATTGCCCAACAAATCAGGACCAGACCCATTCTCAGCTTAGGACTGGACCCCAAATACAGGGAGAGATTTTTATTCATTAAGAACAATCAGATAAGGCCAGTTAAAAGGAAAAAATATTGGCTAATCTGATTTCTAGTATCTGTAAATAATCAAGGGAACATGGAAGCAATAACTGATTGATCAGAACAGGGCCAATTTTCAGATAAGAGATATGGATTGTTTGAGATGTACAATTGTAAGAAAATTCCTTGCATCAATCTTTGGATCTGCCTGAGTATCTGATCAGCATAAACTCCTGGGTCCTTGGTTAAGGGTCTCTAAATAGCAGGGGGAGGAGGTCCAATTTCCCAGCCATGAAGGACTAGGTAAAAAAAAAAAATGCAATAAGATTTTCTCCCAATTCCTGCAATTGAATAAAGTTTTCTCTTAAGAAGTTGGACTAGACCCATAATTGAATAGAAACTAAGCTAGCTCCGGAACTGAGTCACAAGATAAGTCAAGGTGGTTCACTCAATTCCCAAAAATTACTAGCTGTCCTTGCTGGCTTACCCATTCCCTCATAAATCAAAAGAGAGAAAATTGTGGGGATTAGGACAGCAATTGTGGGAATTGAGTGAACCACATTGATCCATTTTGTGACTCAGTTCTAGAGCTAGCTGAATTTCCTTTCTATTCAATTATAGTCTAGTCCAATTTCCATCTTTGGAGAAAACTTTATTCAATTGTGGAAACAGGGAGAAAACTTTATTGCATTGCTTGAACCTAGTCTTGCATGGCTGGGAAACTGAACCACTTAGAACACCCTTAGACAGGAACCTAGGTAATACTGACCAGAAACTAAGTCAGATCCAAAAGCTGAGGCAAGGAGTTTTCTCCCAGTCTTAAATCTCAAGCAATTCATGTGTCATCTGAAAACTGGCTCCATTCCGCTGGATCAATTATTGTTTCCTGGTTCCTTTGATTGTTTACAAGACACTTTGGGGAGTGGTTCACCTCTTTTTCTGATTTCAGATTTCAGTATACCTCCCAACTTGGAAAGTCCCTAATCTTTCATCCAATTAGAGATCAGATTTCCTAATGTTATATTGTTTCCTTTTAATTAATTGTTTTTTGGGGTCCAGCCATAAGCTGAGGAAGGGTTCTGATCCCGATTTGTTGGGCAATTGGCATACATTGCCTAAACTACATTTGGGTTTTTTTTGGCAAAGATACTGGAGTGCTTTGCCATTTCCTTCTCCAGCTCATTATACTGACGGGGAAACCAAGGCAAGGTTAAGCTACAAGTGTCTGAGGCCAGATTTGATATAAAAACTATCTTCCCGACCCCAGGCCCAGCACTCTATCCACACTGTCATCTATTGGATCCTCGTTAGCCTCCTTCCCCACCCAAATGTGTGTGTATTTATCCATCCATCCATCCACTTATTTATACGTGCACGTTTCTCCCTGACAGTTTCATCCCCAATATCTAGCACAGCGCCTGGCACACAGCAGGCGCTTAATAAACGCTGATTAGCTAATACGGGAGTGGATGTCCAGGGGAGCGTCAAGTAACTCTGAAGTTCTGACCCTGGAGGCTGGAAGTGCGGGATGCCAACCACAGGGAACCAGGGAAGCTGAATGCCTGCCTGTGCACACGCAGCGGTGGGCAGCGCAGGTGGGCAGAGGCGCCTCCAGGGCAGCTCCAGCGGTGGGCATTGCAGGTGGGCAGAGGCGCCTCCAGGGCAGCTCCAGCGGTGGGCAGCGCAGGTGGGCAGAGGCGCCTCCAGGGCAGCTCCAGCGGTGGGCAGCGCAGGTGGGCAGAGGCGCCTCCAGGGCAGCTCCAGCGGTGGGCAGCGCAGGTGGGCAGAGGCGCCTCCAGGGCAGCTCCAGCGGTGGGCAGCGCAGGTGGGCAGAGGCGCCTCCAGGGCAGCTCCAGCGGTGGGCAGCGCAGGTGGGCAGAGGCGCCTCCAGGGCAGCTCCAGCGGTGGGCAGCGCAGGTGGGCAGAGGCGCCTCCAGGGCAGCTCCAGCGGTGGGCAGCGCAGGTGGGCAGAGGCGCCTCCAGGCAGCCCCACGTCTACACGCTCCTTCCACCCGGCTTTGCCCACGGCTCGGTCTCCAGCTCCTTCGGCTCCACGGAGAAGAGGTCCGACGAGCGAGAGCGGATCACTTCGGGGTGGAATCGTGATTGTGGCACCGAAGAGGCTGCCCGGAAGGGCAGACCCAGCCACCGAAGAGTCCTCCCGCGGTGCAGGAGCTCGGCCCTCCCGAGGAGCCCCCGCGCCCCCGGCTTGGGGCGGGCTGCGTGCGGCCCCACGTGGGCCTGCCCCTCCGCCGCCATCTTTGTGCGGGACGGCGCTTTGGCCCGGGCCGCGGGAGCAGCCGCGGGGCTTTCCCGATGGCGCGGCCGCCGCCCTCGCGGCTGCTGCTGTGGTGGCTGCTGCTGCTCCCAGCGGCCCAGAGCCGACAGCAGGACTCAGGTGAGCGTGCCCGCCTTTGGAGGCTGAGCCTGCCTCGGCGGACCCCCGCCGTGCCCGCCTCCCTCTCTGGGGCCGGGGCCGGGGCCGGGGCCGGGGCTGGGGCGGCGGCGCGGCCCGGAGTCACCCACGGTTAGAGCTGGGAGGCGCCGGCCGAGGGCGCCGGGTTTCTCTCTGTTCGAGTGGTCGGTGCTCCGCGGACGTGCAGGGACGTGGGCCGTCACCCAGCAAGCCGGCAGCAGGTCTGCCTGGTTCCCCGAACACTGTTCCCACTAGAGGGGGGATACGGGAGCCCCGGTGAAAGGAGGCTCTGGGGGGGCAGGGAAGGGGAACGAGCTCCGCGCTGCGCAGGGCCCCAACGCCGGCTCTGCCCGGGCTGAACTAGGCGTCCCAAGGCGTGCGGCTTGGCTGGTTGTTTTCCGTGCTAGGATTCTGAGAACAGAGGGCCAAGGGAAAGAAGTGTTCAGGGCCGGGGGGAGTCTGAAGGAACGCCCGCGTTTCCGTGATTCCGTGGGACAGCCCGAATGAGCGGCTGTGGGAGACCAGCAGGCTGGATGGCGTTCTGGCCGCTTGGAGACCTTTGGTACTAGTGAATTGCTGGAGGAAAATGATGCGTGAATCTTCTCTCCTACCTGCCCCATCCCAACTAAATAGTTTTAAGTTCATAAATTGAGAGCTGGAAAGGGTGTGAGAGGTCACCTGGTTCAAGGCTTTCACAGGGATTTGGAGCTGTGTTCCTGGATTCCAAATCCCCACCCTAGGTGTCTTGGCCGACCCTCACTTCTGTGTGCTTGCGGTAAGTGGGCGGTGGACCTAGTGCTGGACTTGGATTCTGATGGACCTGAGTTCAAATTCTGCCTCTCACTAGCTGTGCTACCCTAGACAAATCGCTTAAGCTCTGTTGTCTGTATGATGTAGATTGTAGTAGTGCCTGCCTCCTGGGGTTAATGCGAAAACTAAATGAGGTAGCTTGGAGAAAGCACTACAGAAAGTTTAGCTATTACTATTATTTTTCACTTGCTTTGACTTTCCTTCTGTAGGGCCAAAGTGGAAAGGCTTTATTGACCAAATTAACAAGTCTGTAGAGAACTATCAGCCATGTCCAAGGGAAAACTGCAGCTGCCACCTTGGGTGAGTTTTCTTTCATGCCGCTTATTGTATAGCCTGACAGATTTTGTTCCTTGCCCAGATATTGGCTGTGATGTTTAATGAATCAGTCATATGTATGTTAGCCTGATTAATCTCTTTGGAGATGTAGAACCCATAAACGGAGATTAGAATGGCTTTTTAAAAAGGCAGTTTTTAATACAGTGCTAGAGAAGTCTCAGAAATGAGTATCTTATTTTCAGTTGGTATTTATTGTTAGCATGGACCTTAGAAACCATCTGTTTCAGCTCTCTTATTTTTACAGATGTGGAAATCTAGCCCCAAGGGTGGGGAACCTGTGGCCTCAAGGCCACACATGACCCTGTAGGTTCTCAAGAGTGGCCCTTTGACTGAATCCAAACTTCCCAGAACAAATCCCCTTAATAAAAAGATTTGCTCTGTAAAACTTGAGGCCGCAAGTTCCCCATCCCTCATTTAAGTCCCAAAATGATATAGCTAGTAAGTGACAGAATCCAGGTCTTCTGACTCTAAATACAAATACTTTGAATCTAGACCTGAATACCCAGTAGTAGAGATAGGGAACTTCTCAGTATTTGGGTACTTAGCATCATCTTATCCAGTCTTAAGTATCTTTCAAAAGATTTAAAACAGACAAAAAGATTGTATTCTCATCACCTTTTCAGAGAGAGCTTAGGAAATAATTTTCTTCTGGTTAAGTTATTGTGACTATCTCATTCAGAATTCTGTCCCATAAAATTTGATGAGACCTCTGACTAGTAGATTACTCTATTTCTTAAATAGTTTTTCCAGTGAGTTTTTGTTTGTTTGTTTTTCTATAGATTATTCTCCAGCAAGACCCAATAATGGATTTTGGCAGGAGGTCAGGGTAGGTGGGAAGAAGAAGGGTAGAAGAAGAAAGTCAGGAAAAAAAAATGAAATACATGGCTCTAAATATACTCTTCAGATATAGAATGGATTCACTTTTTAAAAGTACAAAAATAAGATTTTTGAGTATCAAGGTCATCTTCAGGCACTAGATTGAATTGAATTGAATCTCCTGGGTTCCAATCTAATTTGCTAAAAGCCGGGTTATTTCTTCATAAGCATGGAAAACCTTCAACCCTCTGTGAGAAAGTAACTTTTTATTTCAGAACTATACTCTAAAGTTAGAGAATAAAGGGCCAGCTGTTTCTCAGTGGACAGAGGAATTATGATATAATCGAATTTGTTGTTGTTCAGTCATTTTCAGTCGTGTCTGACTCTTTGTGACCTCATTTTGAATTTTCTTGGCAGAGATACTAGAGTAGTTTGCCATTTCCTTCTCCAGCTCATTTTATAGATGAAGAAACTGAGGCAAATAGGGTTAAGTGACTTTCCTAGGGTCACACAGCTACTAAGTGTCTGAGGCTGGAGCTGAACTCAGGAAGATGAGTCTTCCTGATTTTAGACCCAGCACTCTATCCACTGCACCACCTAGGTGCCCTTGCAGAATGAAAAGACCCATTAGATGTTTGGGACATGTAGGTTAGAGTCTTGTTACCAATCAGTTATGTCACCTCGGACAAATCATTACCTTCTCTGGGCCTCAGTCATCTCTTCACTGAAATGAGAGCTGTGGATGATTCTATAGTCCCTTCTGACTTGAATATTCTAGGATTCTCTTGACATTTTATGATTATGTTTCTTTCTTTAAAAAAAAAAATCAGGCATTTAAATATGAAGGAGGTAGACCTGGAATCAGAAGACCTACATTCAAAATCTAGCCTTCCACATGTGACTGGGCAAGTTACTTCACTACCCTCTCTCTCAGGCTTCCTGTAGTAAAATAAGGACTTGCATTAAATGACTTCTAGGGTCCCTTCCAGCTCTCCATCTAAGATCACCATTACTGTACTAAGTGCTGAGAAAGAGGAGAAAAAGCAGTATTAGGCATCCTTCCTTACTTTCCTGGAGCTTGTAATGTAGTTTAATAGACAAAGGTGGAACACAGGAAACAGAAGATAATATTGTAGGATATATATATATAACTAAGTGTTGGATTGCATTTCAGTAGCTCACAGGAGAGGGATAACCTGTGACTGGGAGAGGCAGAGAAAGGTTTCATGGAGAAGGTGGGACTTGAGCTAAGTCTAGGAGGCTATAGGAAGGTCCTTCTAGAATGGGCGATGGGTATGGGTAGGGGGAGACCATAAATAGGTCTGCTTTTTATTTGTTTTTGACTTTAAAATGATATTTATCATCTAGCAGCTCCTAGTTGGGGAGGGGGGGGTTCTTCCCCTTTTGTGTTTCATGGACCCCTTGGGCAGTACTTCTCAGAATAATGTTAAGTGCAGAAAATACAAAGGAAAACAGTTTTATTGAATTGCAGTTGAATTCAAAAGTTCATGAAGCTGGAGTTAAGAACCTTTACCTTAGTAGAGGAAAAGTTATATACATCTAAAACACAGGCTTTGTGTCCTCTCTCCTTACTCATTGCACTCTCTGATCCTAACTCAAGTACTCAGATTCTTAAATGGTTTGTGATCTCCATGTTTCCCCTAACAACACTGATGGTAGCCTATCCATGCCTGCCCGTCCTATGCTATTCCTGTTCCTGTGTTCCCAAAAGTTTACCACTGACTCTATCCTAGGTGCCAGAGGTCCTTTCTCCAAATGTTAGAAGAAGACCAGTGGAATATTTGAGCTGTCCGCTTGCCTTCACTGCACTTACCACTTGACAGCAGTATTAAAAGCAGGAGAAAAAAAAAGTGTTGTCTGCCCCCTAGTTTACACTTGGTGATTTTCATTCCTTTTCAGAGTCATGGAGAAGGATTTGGCCCCCTTCCAAGGAGGCATCTCCAAAGAGGTGATGGCTAATGTGGTTAGCCGGAAACTGGGGACACACTATCAGATTATCAAGAATGAATTGTACAGAGAACATGATTGCATGTTTCCTGCAAGGTAAGAGATGTATAGAATATACATATAGAATATGTATTTTCTGTCTTCTGGCGTTGATACGCATTTTTTTATAGCTAAGCCCAGTTTCTGTGAATTGTCCTCCAATTTCACTTATTCTATAAATAATAACGGTAGCTTTTATGGTTACAAAGCATTTCGTTTCATTTATTACTTTGTAACATGCCTGGCACATAGTAGGTGCTCTATAAATGCTCATATGATAAATGAATAATCTGCTTTAATCCATGTGAAGGCTCTGTCACTGAGGTGGTATAAGTGATTCCTGCTTTTCATGTTAGGAAACAGGAACAGAGAATTAAATGACTTGTTCCAGGCCATTCCGATAACTAGTAAGAGGCAGAGCCAGAGCTAGAACCCAGAGTTTCAGACCACACAGACTGCTCCTCTGGCTGCTTTGCTTTCCCTTCCAATTTGTTCTCTACTCTTTCAATATGATTTCATGGATCCCGATGCACAGTGCAGCTCTTATCACTTAATAGGTCTTCAGGACTTTTTGCTGGTAGAAAAGTTCTAGTCTGGGAATGAGCCCCTCTGAGCTTAGGCTGGTCCTCAGATGACAAATGCCTAACCAGTCACTGGCCTATGCTCAAAGCCTTTCCAGCTTGGGAGGACCTGCCACAATTTATTTTCTCATGGCATATCCCTCAGGCACTCACTCTCATGTCCACAGTGTAAAGAGGTGTCAGAAAATTCTCTGCCTACAAGGAATTGTTCTCCTTCACATGTCAGTAACTTGGTTTCTGGACCCTTTGTTAGGTATGTGCTTTGAGTAAGGCACTGAAGATGCAAAGATGAAAAAATCTCTGCCTTCAAGGAGCTTACGCTCCTAATAGGATGACTGACAGGTACACCAGTAAGTGTGATACAAGATAGAATGTGATAAATGCAAAGGACAGATCAATCCAGAGTGATAATAGGAAAATCTAAGGAGGAAGAAACCACTTCAGCTGATTATGTCAGGGAAAGCTTCACAGAGGAGGTGGTACCTGAGTTGGGCCTGGAAGGAAGAGAGACTTTAGCATGGGAGGAGTCTGTGTAAATGGATAGTTGTAAGAAGACAGGTAATAGTTTACTTTCTGAAAAACAAATTCATGAAAGGGAGTTAAAATTGGAAAACCAAATTTCAGCATACTATGTAGTGCCTCAAATGCATGACTACAGATGTTGTATTTCCTCCTACAGACAGTAGGGAGCCCCCTTCAGTGGTTTTGAGCAGAATGTGGCCAGCCTCTGTTTTAGGAAACTTATTTTGGCTGTAGTGTGTAAAGGCTCAAGTAAGACTTAGAGGCAAGGAGACCAATTAGAAGGGTATTGTAATAGACCAGGTAAGAGGTGATAAGGGCGTGAACAAGGATGGTGGCAGTATGAGTGAAAATAAGAGAGGGAGAATGTGACAAATATATAGATAAAATATACAGGACTTAACAGCTGGTTGGATGTGAGGAAGAGGTGAGAATCAAAGATGATGCTAAAGGTATAAAGCCTGGTTGACTAAGAAGATAGTGATGCCATCCACAAGGTAGGGATATTGGGAGAAGTAGGTTCAATGGGCTCAGGTTTGAACTACACAAGGAGATATATGGGTCTTTGCCTAGCATTCTTAGGGGAAGCAGATGGCAAGTGTTGCCCTAGATCCACTCTTGGCAGTATTGTACCATGAAGATAGATTGTATCTATCCCCTTTCTTTCCTGAAGTCATCAACAAGCAATTAACTAGCTGCAAGTCTGCCTCTTCCCATCCATATAGAAAATAGGAAAACAGGATGTTGACTGGCCAGACATGGTAAGAATGCATCCAAGGGAACCAGCAAGAGAGGGCCAGGCTAAAGGAGTGTGTGCAGTACTGAAGAAGAGTAATTGAGGGTAATATGTGGTGATCCATAGGTATAACAAGCTACAGTGATTTTCAGTAGCACGTCTGAGTCAGCACACCAGCAAGTTGGAGGTCAAGGGGCAACTAAGCAGCAGGATAAGTCTTTAAGTATGCCAGGCCTCTATTAGGTGATTGTTAAGAATACCTCTATTGAATGGATAAATGTCAAGAAACATCCTGAGGTACAAACCAAAAAGCTGTCTCTTACGTAGGCATCTTTCCTTTTTCAAAAGGCCTTGAACAATTTCAGAAACTGCAGAAATTGGAGGGCGAAATAATCTTTCTTTAAGGACCCATTTTCTGTTTTGTAATGTTATGATTTGAACTACTCTACCCTTGGTACACATAAATAATTTGTCTCTTGATATTTTTGAGAATCTGAGGGCATGAAAAATGGTACAGAAATAAGATGTACTAAAAGGCTTATTTGGGGAAAATTGTCAAGGTATTTTAAGCAGTCATTGGTTAGGGGCAAGACAGAAAAGTTGAGAAAATGCACCTCCCTTCCTTCTTTGCAGAAGCAGAGGACTGTGGGTCTGGATCATTACATGTACTGTCAGACTCAACTGAAAAGTTTATTGTTTCTGCTGCATATTTTATACACACATTTATACACATTTTATGCACACACATATATTTGTGCGTGTGCGTGTGTGTGCGTGTGTGTGCGTGTGTGTGTGTGTGTGTGTGTGTGTGTGTGTGTGTATGTGTGTGTTTTGAGAATGGATCTCCCTATCTCACTCCAGCTGAAGGTGCAGCAGTCCTTCACAGGCCCAGCCTCACTTCTGATCATAGCGAAAACTTTGACCTTCTATTTCTGAACTTGATTGGTTCACCTCTACTTAAGCAGCCTAGTGCCTTTCCTTTTTTCCCCTGCCATACTCTCTGGACCATGCCATAATGATACTAGATTTGATTCCAGCATGCAGTCAACTTTAGCCCAACTGCTGCTCAGATCTACCAAGCTGAAGTGATCTACCAGCTTTACCATGCTTAGGAGTAGGGACTAAGGTGTTCACAGCCATACTTGGCTAGAGAGGGATATATTCAGAAATGGAGGTTACATAAAGGTTATATTAAAAAAAAAAAGATACAACATTTAAAAAAATTTTAGTGCAAAAATTAGAAGTTTTGTGAATAAATTCTCAGGAAGGAGGGGATTTTACTTCAGATACCAGAAACAAGTATAAGGACACGCAAATTATAGTTACTATGCAAATTTGCAAGTATACCTGTTGTTCACTACTTATTGAACATTTAAAATTTTCAAAGCCTCTGAACCATGCATGGTTTTATCAAGAGTCAAAGCATTTTGATCCATTTCAAGAAATTGTAGAACTGTTCAAAAGGGAGCCAAAGTTTTTGCTTCTTAGCAAAAAAAAAAAAAAAAGATTCTTTTTTTAAAATGGTATTCTATTTTCTTTCCCAGTTACACGTCAAGACAATTTTTAGCATTTGTTCTTATAAGATTTTGAGTTCCAAATTTTTCTTCCTCTCTCCCTCCCCTCCCCTCTTCTTAAAATGGTAGACAATTTGATATAGGTTATACATGTGCTATCATGGAGAATATATTTCCATGTGTGTGCATACATAATTGTGAAAGAAGAAACAGATCACAGGGGGAAAAAACATGAATAAAAGAATAAAGTGAAAAAAGTATGCTTCGATCTGCATTCAAAGTCCATCAGTTCTTTATCTGAATATGGATAGCATTTTCCTTCTTGAGTCTTTTGTACTTGCCTTGGATCTTTATATTGCTGAGAAGATCTAAGTCATTCACAGTTCATCATCACACAATATTGTTGATACTCTGTGCAATGTTTTCCTGCTTCTCTTCACTTTACTTTGTATAAGTCTTTCCAGGTTTTTTTGAAATCTGCCTGCTCATCAATTCTTATTGCACAATAGTATTCCATTACATTCATATAGCACAGCTTGTTCAGCCATTCCCCAATTCATGGGCATCCCCTCAATTTCTAATCTTGAATGCATTGGTTTTGTTTGTGCAAAAGCTTTTTAATGTAATCAAAATTATCCATTTTACATTTAATAATGCTCTATATCTCTTGTTTGATCATAAACCTGTAACTCATTTAACTTTAAGAATTTGGATGCTATACCATTTGATGTATATATGTTTACTATTGATATTACTTCATTTTCTATGGTATCTTTTAGCAAGATGTAGTTTGCTTCCTTATCTCTTTTAATTAGATCTGTTTTTTCTTTTGCTTTGTCTGAGATCAGGATTGCTACCCTCGCTTTTTTTTGTTTCAGCTGAAGCATAAGAGATTGAACTTCAGCCCCTTACCTAAAGGTAAGACATATACTCTGTATATGTCTCTGCTTCAAGTGTGTTTCATGTAAACAACATACTGTAGGATTCTGGTTTTTGATCCACTCTGCTATCCTCTTCTATTTTATAGGAGAGTTCATCCCGTTCACAGTTATGATTACTAGTTGTGTATTTCCCTCCATCCTCTTTTTCCTCCTGTTCGTCATCTCTCTCCATTCACCCTTTTCCATTCTCACCATACTACCTTCCCTGATCTGCTCTCCCTTCTGTGAGCTCTCTACCCCTCCCCCTTTATTTAATCTCTTCCCCTCCTACTTCCTTGGTGGGTAAGATAGATTTCTATATTCAGCTGATTGTGTGTATTATTCCCTCTTTGAGCCAATACTGATGAGAATAAGGTTCAAGCGATGCCCTTCTCCAACCCTCTCATATCCCCCTCTACTGTAATAGATTTTTCCTGTGTCTTCATGTGAAATAAATTACCTCATTCTCCCTCTCCTTTCCTTCTGCACCCAGTGTACTCTTTCTCATCCCTCATTTATTAAATTCACCTTATACCTGTACCCTCTGTCTATGTATATTCCTTCTAGCTGTACTATTAGTGGTATAATTTTTAAGTATTAGAAGTATCATCTTCCCATGTAGGGTTGTAAACAGTTCAGCTCCATTGAATCCCTTATGTTTTCTTTTCCCTTTTCCCCTTTTTAGGCTTCTCTTTGATCCTGATATTAGAGATCAATTTTTTTTTTTTAAATTCTGATCTTCTCCTTATGAAAGCTTGAAATCCTTCTATTTCACTGAATGACCATTTTTTTCCCTAGAAGTTTTATTCTTAATTTCATCAGGTAGGTGATTCTTGGTTGTCGTATTAGCTCCTTAGCCTTCTAGCATATCATGTTCCATGACTTCCAGTCCTTTAATGTTGCCTCTACTAAGTCCTGTGTGATCCTGATTGTAACTCCTTGATATTTGAATTGCTTCTTTCTGGCCACTTGCAATATTGTTTCCTTGATCTGATCTGTAATTTGGCCATAATGTTCCTTGGAGTTTTTATTTTGGGATCTCTTTCCTGAGGCAATTGGTGGAGCCCTTCAGTGCCTATTTTGCTCTGTGGCTTCAGGATATCAGGGCAGTTTTCCTTGATAATTCTTGAAAGATGCTGTCCAGATCCTCCTCTTGATTATAGCTTTCAGGTAGCCCTGTGATTCTGACCAGGTAAAAGGTTCTTTAGCAAGGTCCCAGCTCTTACACTAGAAAGTTTTTTATTTGAACTTAGTTTGTAGCTAAGGTAAAGAATAGGACCCTTTCCGCAATCTGGCGCCATCCAGTCTCCTTTTCCAGCCTTCCTCCTATCAGCATGCTCTCTGATTCAGCCAAATTGTATTACTTAGCATCCCCTAGACACATTTTGAGCTTTCGTGTTTCATGAAAACATGTGCCTTTGCTCACACTGTTCCTTAGGTCTGGCCTTCCTGCAGAGTTTATAATCTTGTAGAGGGATTCTCCAAATACACAGAAAATTCATAATGTATAGTATAGTGTTATGTACATGAAAGAGACACTAAACTAAGACTTTTTGAGACCTGAAGGGAAAAGATCATTATTGATTATGGACAGTAGGTGGAGTTTGACTTTAGACTCAGAGGAAAAACCCTAGATTGGGAGCCAGGAAAGCTGAATTCTGGTCCTGACTCTGTCCTTGGGTTGGTATGTGTGACCTTGGGAAAGTCTAGTGAGTCAGCAAGCACTTACTAATCATCTACCATGTGCAGGGTATCGTGCTAAGTCCTGGGAAAAGACAGTCTTTGCCCTTAAGGAGTTCACAATCCAATGGGGGAAACGACATGCAGACTACTATGTACGATAAAGAAGAGATAATCAATAGAGAGAAGGTACCAATAATAATTGTAGTAGTAGTGACTAGCATTTATATGGTGCTTTAAGATTTGCAAAGTACTTTACAGCTCAGTCCCCAGTTGATGGAAGGAAGGAAACAAGAATTTATTAAATGCCTTCTATATGCCGGGCAGTGTGCAAAGCACTTTACAAATATCACCTCATTTTATCCTCACAACTGCTCTGTAAAGTAGGTGCTATTATTATCCCTCATTTAGTAGATGAGGAACGTGAGTCAGACAGAGGTTAAGCCCAGGATCATACAGCTAGTGAATGTCTGAGGCCATATTTGATCTCAACTCTTCCTGACTTTAGGCTTAACTCTATCCACTGCAACACCGATCTGCCTCAGAGAGTTGTAGAAAGAAATAGTAGAAAGTATACAGCTGGGGCAGCTAGGTGGTGTAGTGGATAGAGCACTGGCCCTAGAGTCAAGAGGAGCTGAGTACAAATGTGGCCTTAGTCACAATTGCTTCACCACCCCCAAAAGAAAGTATCCAGCTGACTCTTCAATCTCTCTGACTCCCAAGCTGTACCCCTCACCCCCGCCCAATCTCATCCCTTGGCGAGGCCTCCAGACATTCCATTCATCATTCCCCACATCTTCTCCTCCAGGCCCGTATCCACCTCTGTGTATTACAGAAGTCTCATGCTTGGCCTTCCAACATCTAGTCTCTATTCCATCTGATCCCTTCTTCACACAGAAGCCAAATTAATATTCTTAATATTCAAGTGTGAACACATTATTCTCTTGGTCAAGAAACTTAGGATGATAAAATACAGCCTCCTTTGTTTGACATTGCATAACCTTCATGGTCTGGAAGGTAGAATTTGAGTTAAGCAAGATAAAAAGACTCCAAAGCTTTCCAGGCTGATTTTACATTGTTCTCTCTTACATACTCCATGCTTCAGCCAAACTATCCTACTTGCCATTGTCTCTACATGATATTTCTTCTCCTGCCTCAATGCCTTTCATGCTTGCAATGTCTCTCTTTTTATCTCCACCTCTTGGAACCCCTAGCTCTCTTTAAGGTAAAGCTCAGGTGAATCCTCCTTTAAGAGACCTTTCCCATTTCCCCTTGTCCTCCTCCATCATTGTGCATTTACTTTGTGCATATTCTATGTATACTTTTCTGTGAATGTGTATCCCTCTCTTTGAGAGCTGACTGCTTTTCTTTTGTATTTATATCCCCTGTGCCTAGCACAGGACTTAGCATGTAAGTAGACAGTAAGTGTTGTTGATTGATTATTATGGATATCCTTGAGTGCTAGGCTAAAGAATTTGAACTTCGGTTAAGTTCAAAACTAAAATGTTTTGAAAGAGATCATATCTGTGCAGAGGGAAGATTCTGGCATTGGGACAGTAATAATGCTGATAATTAGCATTTACATAGCATTTTAAGATTTACAAGGCACTTCACATAATTAGAGACAATATGAATAAACCTTTAGCATCAAATTTAAAAATTCCAAATAAAATATCTATGATTTTTTAGTAGGTGGTTTAACCTCTCAGAGATTGCCTTAAAGTGGATTTTTATCTTGTTACAATTTATCTAGGTCTCAAGTTTTAATCATGTACATTACAGAGACTTTCATGGTCTTTAAAAAAATAATGATCTAGGGCATGGTGGGAACTAAAGTATACATGCAGAATTTCAAAGATGAGCAGAGAGATTTTGCTTAGCGATGGGACAGGTGACTTTTCAAAGGAGTAATTAATACTCAAGGAACTAAATTTCACAGAGGCAAGAGAATGAAGACCCTTTGAAGGGTACCAAATGAAATGTTGTACATGGTTTTAACTCTGCTTCTACAGTGTAGCTTTTAGGAGTTGTTCATAAGCTTTATGTAACTTTCCTTTCATATACTGTGTTCTGGTATATTACTAGGATGCATGGTTGGGGATAGGGAGACAGACAGGGAATGAAGAGACACGTGCCAAATCTGTCTTCACTGCAGGTGTTTTATCTTCACAATTTTTATATATCCCTTACTTCCCAGCATATTGCTTTATAAATAATAAGTGCTTAATCGATAGTTGTTGAATACTGGTATAGCCACGTTTTGAACCTTAAGAATCTCTAAGGAAACTTAAACATGGTATGTTATGATAATGTTTGATTCATAAATTGATTTTAATATTGCCTTTGATTCAGGTTGTGTGTGATGGAAATTGAGAGTGGAGGTGGTCTGTAAAGGCTATTGAAGCTAGTGTGAAAGATAGAAGAACACCTTGAGAGTCTCATAATTATGAAGTTAAAATGGCTAGAAGGCAAACCTTTGGGAAAGATGGAACAGTAACAATGTAGGTTTCAAATCTAATCACAATGAGAATAATAATTCCCATCCCATTGCCCTATTAAGATTTACAAAGTACTTCCCTTATGGCACCCCTGTGCAGTACATAGCACAAGTAGTTTCTCCATTTTATAGAGGAGCAAATTGAGGTTCAGAGTGGTAAATGGACTTGCCCAGGGTCATATAACTAGTAAGGGTCAGAGTGGGATATAGAAAGTTTGATCTAGAAGGAACTGTAGAGATCAACAAATCTAGGCCCTTCATTTTAAAAATAAGGAAATTGAGTCCCAGGGAGGTCAAATGATTTGATGAAGATGATAGAGATGTTGAAGAATCAGGACTAGAGCCCATTCCTTCCTGCTGTACCCTACTACTTGTGCATCTGTGGATGGCACTTATTGAGGACTCCTTAAAACTGGAAGACTACAAGAAAACTATCTGGGGAGAAGTACCAAAGCTGGAAGGTTCAGTATTTGTCCAGGAAAACTTGTAACAAGGGAACCAATTGACAAATAACTATTCAGCAACCAGAGCAGCTTATCCCCAAATAGATGAGATGCATGATTGTATAAAATGAACATTAACCTTCCCAGCAGGTGAGTCATGTGATCATGCTTCTGCTCTACCTTGGTAAAAAGTGTTGCTGTAGTGAATTTGCAGTATTTATGCTTGGCAGGTGCAGCGGTGTAGAACACTTCATTTTGGAAATTATTGACCACCTTCCTGACATGGAGATGGTGATCAATGTGCGGGATTATCCTCAGGTTCCGAAGTGGATGGAACCCATTATTCCAGTCTTCTCCTTCAGTAAGGTAAGGAAAAGGAATTTACTGTGCAAGGAGAGCCATTTTATGAAAGCTTATGGGAACATGTACTTGGTGCTTATGTGCTTTATGTTACTCTTACTGTGATACAGCAAGAAGCACCATTACTAATTCTTCCATTTTTCCATCTGTCTGCAGTTTGCAGTGTTTACTTGCATTCTCTAGAACATGATGTGGAAAGAGAGTTTTACCATATGAATGTAGTTGTCACATTTATTGAGTCCCAATAAGTTTGGTACGTGGTAGGAAATGAATGGATTGTGTGTGCCATTATGGTAAAGAAGGAAGAATAATTTATTTTTTTTTTTTACCCATTTGCACGTGAGAAGTGGGAAAGTTAAAAGTATCAAATAAAAGAGGCTCATCAGAAATAAACTTAGAGAATGGGAGGATAGCTAGCTAGCTTCCTGAGAAGAGTAGCATCCCACCTTTTTGTTGTTATTTGGTCATTTCAGTCACGTGTGACTCTATTAGGAAACTAAGGCCAACAGGGTCAGGTGAGTTGCCCAGGGTCACACAGCTAATAAGTATCTGAGGCCAGATTTGAACTTACAAAGGGAAGTATTCCTGACTCCGTGCCTGGCACTTTATCCACTATACCAGCTAGCTGCCTTTTATTAAGCCTCCCATTCTATTTTACTATGATTTGGGTTCTGATTTGTTAATCAGTCAACAAGCATTTATTGAGCATTTAGGAGATAAGAGGGGATATAAAAGAAGTATGTATAATATAGTTCCTGGCCTGAAGGAATCTGAGTGTTGTTGGGGAGACAAAATCAATATGCATGAAGGAATTTAAAGCAAATGTTCAGAGAAAGAAGATACAAGGTATCATCTTGGAACCTGACAGCCCCTGAGGTCCCTTATATATTGAGAGTCTCTAAACTGAATACAGGTGAACTGTTTTCTTGAATTGAAAAACCCAGCAGTTTTATGCTCATTTTTTCCATTAGCAAGACAGTAGTAATTTTAAATTCATCCATTGCCAGCTTTGCCATTTTATTTCTAGACATTACAAGGCGGGGAACAAAATTTCTGGAACAAAGAAAAACTCGAAAAAATGAAGACCTTGTTGGGAAACTTGTGAAAATGACTGTAGTTGGGTTCTTGTCACTTCATCCCAAGATCGTTTTAGAGTGATTTTTATGTTTCTATTGAAGACTTCTGAGTACCATGATATCATGTATCCTGCATGGACATTTTGGGAAGGGGGACCTGCTGTTTGGCCAATTTATCCTACGGGTCTGGGGCGATGGGATCTTTTAAGAGAAGATCTTGCAAGGTAGGATTTTCAGAGAAGTATATTGTTTGTCTTGTATTTGTTTCCTTTGCAGAACCTACAGCTAAGAAAACAAAAATGAATAATTTAGAAAGAAGTCATAATCGGGGTCTCAAACCAAGGTGGTTTGTCTAAGGCAGTATTTATATGTAACATGACATAAAAAAACAGGTTTTCACCCTATTTTGACAGTATATCAAAATGCCAACTTAGTTTATGGGCATTTGTTGCACATTTTGCCGTATTTTGGAATAATATTGAAATTTACAGTATTTACATGTAACTACTTTTATTGCCTTGTATTTTTAATGTTAATACATTGTTTCAACACAGCGAACACTCCCCTTCTCTCTCCCTTGCCCCCAACCCTCAGCTCCTTCTGAAGTACATTCCATGAAAAGCTCTTCGGTTCTCAGTTGTTAACAGGGTGGTTGGTAGTAACATTGACTGTTGTTTTTGACCAGAATTTTGTTGCTTCTCTAGGCTGACTATTACAACCATTACATTGTTGCTGTCGTTGTGCATTTTGTTCTTTTGGCTCTGCTTTCTTTACGTTGTATCACTTCATACCGCCCTTCTCATGTTCTGAATTCCTCATACTTGTCCTTAAAGTGCAGTAATAGTTCATTACATTCTCATGCCATATTTTGTTCAGCTATTCTGAAATTGTTGCTTTTTTCTGAGAAAGGAGAAAAAGCCACTTTTAAGGTGAAAAACTATAGATATTTTGTGATGCAGAGAGTAGGTTAATGTTACTTTTTGGAAACTCAGTAAAGCAGGAATGATTCAGTTTATTCATCTGATGACCCTGTATTCAGTTCAATTCAAAAGAAATTGTTTAATCAGTTACTGTGTGCTGAACAGCAAAAGTGTATGCAGAGTATGAAAGGTACTAGGAGAGAGAGAAAATACTAAGCAAGACAAGGTCCCTGCCCTCCTGACATTTACATTTTAATGCCTCCTTCCTGTGAGTCTCCAAACATAGTCAGCTCTTTTCAGTTCCAAAAAAACAAATGAACAAACCTCAAAAATCCCTTCCCTTGCATTTTTTACCTCTTCTAGTTACTGTCCAATTTGTCTCCCCTTCTTTCCTAAGAAATCTCATGAAAAAGTTATCTCTACTCACTATATCCATTTGCTTATCACTTTTTCCCTCCGCTCTCTCTCTTGAAAACTGAATTCTATCTTTATGGTCTATTTCTATTGTCTGATTTGTGTGTGTTAAAACTACTCTTGAGGTCACCAGTGACCTCTTACTCATACCAAATCCAGTGATCCTTTTTATTCTTCATCTTCCTTAATTCATCTCAAGTATTTGACACTGTTGACCATCTCTTCCATAAGCATATGGTCTCTTCATGTCTTTTAAGACAAATGGTTATCTTAAAACTATTTGTTTTATAATTTTTATTATTTGTAATGTTACTAAAAAGTTGCATAGAGAATGAATGTTTTTGTCAAAGTATATTTTCTCATTTATCTGCTTTATAATTTTTAAAAATACATTTTATTTTGCTAAATATTTTCCAATTACATATAAAAATTTTAAATATTCATTTAAAGAAATTTTGAGTTTCGTTCTTTTCCTCCTTCCCATCCATCCTCCACCCATTGAAAAGGCAAACAATATGATATCAATTATACATGTGAAGTCATGTAAACCATATTTCCATGTTAGCATGTTACAAAAGAATACAAAAAGATCCAAGAAAAATAAAGTTAAAAAGGATGCTGCAATCTGTTCATCAGTTCCCTCTTTGGAGGTGGGTAGCATTTTTCATCATGAGTCCTTTGGACTTATCTTAGATTATTATCTTGATCAGGAGTAGCTAAGTCTTTCACAATTGGTCATTGTTACACTATTTCTGTTACTTTGTATAGTGTTCTCCTGGTTTTGCTCACTTCACTTTGCAACAGCTCATTTAACTCTTCCCAGTTTTTCTGAAGCCGTCCTGCTCATCATTTCTTATCTGTATTAGAATTTTAGAGATATATAATATCCAAAAGTTTTTATTCTGCAGTAAGGAGGGACAGAGAATTTCCAGACCAGGAAAGAGTGAGGCAAACCTATAAATGGAAACATGCAGGGTGTGTATGGGGGGGAGGACAAGTAGTTTAGTCTCATTATAGCATAGCATATGTTTAGAAGAGTAGTATGCGATAAAGCTGGAAAGATAGGATGGTATCAGATTATGGAGGGCTTTGAATGCTGGGGTAAGGGATTTTCAGCTTCCTCAGTGCCATTGAAGTGTTTTTGACAGAGGAGTGATATAGCTGTATTTGACTGGCATGTGTGTATTTTAGGTCTGCAGAGAAGTGGCCATGGGAAAAGAAAGTATCCAGAGGATACTTCAGAGGATCTAGGTGAGTATGCTCATTGGTGTCTAAGAGTCTCCCAAGTTACATCATGAAATAATGTGACTTCAAAGAAGAAATAAAGAATGCCCATAGGCATCATAAATCCAAGGTAAATTCAGACACTGTGAGAAATAAACATAAAAACATAAGAGTGTTAGAAGTGGCAGAAAACCTAGAGAATATCTAGTCCAGCCCTATCATTTACTGCAGAGGAAACTAAAGCTAAAAAAGGTGTCATTTTAGCCCTGACCACTTGGGAACTTTTATGAAAACGAATTTGAAGCAGATCACTATCAGCTTTCGCCTGCACAGTTTTCATATGCATGATATAGCCTTTCACATCTTTGGTTGGTTTTGAAGTATGGGAGGAAAAGGCCGTATCCTTATGTGACAGATGCTCTTGACACATAAATAAACACTTCTTATTTTATTACAGATATTCTTAAAATTTTACCCTAATAGAAAAACAGTCATCTCCATGAAATATCTTACTGACCTTCTGTTACATCATTCTGTCAGCCATTTTACATGCTGTTACCAAGCGAATAGGTGAGGTAGGAAGGACAATATCTTAAGGATAAACATCCTGATTTTTCAGTCTTCATACTACAGGCCATTGAATTTCATTTTAATTCTAATCAAAATCATAGAACATATTATTAATGGTTTATGAGCATTTAGCTTGAGAAGCTGTCATGCCTAACGCATTTTCTTTTTTGATGTGGTTATTACTAGCTATGGGAATGTCATAATTTATTGTTCTTCAAACTTTTTTGACAACACACCCCTGTGAGGACAAAATTTTTGAGAACTCTCATCTCAGCCCTGTCCCTCAACACAAAATAGCTAGGTGACACAGTAGACTACTGGATCTAGTCAGGAACACCTGCGTTCAATTTTGTCTCACATAATTTATTAGCTTTGTGACCCAGAACAAGTCACATACCCACTGCCTGCCTCAATTTCCTCACCAGTGCATGTGGGGTTTACAATCCAGGGACTTTTCCCATTGATACCTACAAAGATGCTGCTGTGGGTATCAGGGTAACAGTTAGGTTATAACTGCCCTTAGGAGCCAGCACAGACAAGAAGAGGGCAGGTTGAGAGCTTGCACAACATAGAGAGGAGATAGTTATGTAGATAAGAACAAAAAGTGGTGGTACTGGAGACAAGCCCCATAATTGTCAAATGTGAGGAGGGTGAAATGCCACAAAACTCATTTTGGAAACCATTGTCATAGATAGAGCACACTTGGATTTTACAAAGCATTTGACAAAGTTTTTCGTGCCATTTTTGTGTACAAGTTGAGATACATGAAGTAGACAGGTCTGGGGAACTTGCAGCCTCAAGGCCACGTTTCCTTCTAGGTCCTTGGGTGTGGCCTGTTGACTGAGCCCAAGTTTTACAGAACAAATCCTTTTATTCAGGATTTGTTAATTCAGTTAAAGGGCCACATTTGAAGACCTAGAGGGCCACATATGGCCCCAAGGCTGCAGGTCCTCTCCTTCCCCTACCTCCCAACTAGATAATAATAAGGTAGGTTTGAAGCTAGTTGAATGATCAGACTCAAAGAATAATCATTATTGGTGATAATGGGGATAATTCTTTCTAAGAGTGAATCCCTCTTTGGTCCTGTGTCATTCAACATTTTATCATCAAGGATTTGGATGAAGGCACAGAAGGCAAACATCAAATTTGCCATTGATACAAAGTCACAAAAGTTAATGAACATATGGAATAATAGTCTGGATCCAAAAAGAACTAGATGAACTAGAAGATAGGTTGAATGTTCAGTTGTTTTAGTCATGTCTGACTCTTTATGACCTCATTTTGAGTTTTCTTAGCAAAGATACTGGAGTGGTTTGCCATTTCCTTCTCTAACTCATTTTACATATGAGGAAACTGAGGCAAACAGGGTGAAGTGACTTGCCCAAGGTCATGCAGCTAGTAAGTGTCTGAGGCCTGATTTGAACTCCGATCTTGCTTACTCCAGACCTAGCACTCCATCCACTACACCATCTAGTTGCCTAGGCCAAGTATAAGAAGATGAAATATAATAGAAATAAATTCATAATTTTACACTTGTATTACAAAGTCAGTTTCTCAAGTACAGGAATAAGTAGAGAGAAGCTATGTCTAAGCAGCAATTCAAACAAAAGAGATCTGAGGGTCATATTTGAATTTGATGACTCATCAAGTCAACAAATGACCTGGCAACCAAAAAAGCTAACGTGCTTGTAGCCTAACTGAAGAGAGGCGCATTGTCAAAATTAGTGAGGCAAAATTCTCATTGCATCTTGCCCTGGACACACTGTAGGAAAGACACCGACAAAACTGGAGCACATCCAGAGGAGGGCAGTCAGGTTAGTTAGGGCGTTTTTGCTCTGTGAGCCCTGGTTGTAGGAACTAAGGCTATTTCATCTGGAGATGAGAAGTTTTGTAGTAGATTAGACTTGGTCGTTTTTGCCCCTGATGGCAGGACCAGGACCAGTGGGTGAGCATTGCAGAGAAGCAGACTTCAGCTCCATATGAGGACAAATTTATTTATATTTAGAGTCATCCAAAAGTGCATTGGGCCGCCTTGGAATATACAGGATTTTCTGTGACTGAAGATCATCAAGCTGAGCTTGGACAAACACTTGTTTGAGATGTCATACAGCTGATTGTCTTGTTCAGATATGAGTATTGTAGCCATTTCTTATCCTGAGATTCATTCATATGTAGCAAAAGTACTATACAGATTTTCACTTGGAAACCACTGAATGTCAGAGCTGAAGGAAACCTAAGAGATAATTTAGTACAATTTCATTAGACAGACTGAGGCTTGGAGATGAGATGTGTCTTGCCCAACTGGTAATTTGTCATTGAGTTAGTGGCAGAAGCTAGATTAAAACTAATTGTGAGAAATGAATGTTTAATTCTTTGTATACATCCCCAGTGTTCAGCACACTGCCTGACAGCAGCAGGGACTTAAAAAGCACTTATTGATTGATTGATTCTATCAAATAAGAATTTCATATGTGAATAGATGAAGCAACCATGTAGCTTTTTTGGGAGTTCATTGGTAATAACATCACTTTTCATCCTCATGTTCAAGACACAAGGAAGGAGGAAAAATAGGTTTGTTTACTACTTCCTTGATTTTAACAACTATTATAACAGGAGTAGTGAGCTTTTTTCCCTTTGGAAAACATCAGCCAAAGATCACAAATGAAAAGCCATTTAGATTTTGTTTTTAAGTTTTTTTCAAGAAATACAGTTAATTAAAATTAACTGTTTCCTCATGTAAAATGGGGAGAGTCATGCTTGCAATACTTCCCTTCCAGGATTGTTAGAAGCTCAAGATAATGAGTAATTATCATGTTAATAATATTGTTAACATGTATAACTCTTTAAGGATTGCAGGCATTTTACATACATTATTTGATCCTCACAATAACCCTATGAAATAGGTGTTATTATCCTCATTAATGTATATAAGCTGTTTTAAAATGCTATATAAATGTGATATTATTTTTTATTACTCTCTTAGTAGTCATTATAGAGAATTTCAAAGGATTTATATGATCTGTTTCTTTTATAGGACAAGTCCAGAGCGAGATCCTCTAATTCTTCTATCTCGGGAAAACCCAGGTCTTGTTGATGCAGAGTACACTAAGAATCAGGCCTGGAAATCTGAGAAAGTAATTATTATTTTTTTAAATTATTTTTTAATGTTTAACAATCACTGCCATACAATTGAGATTTTATCCCCCCCACACCTACCCCCCCACTACCCCCCTCCCTCCCCATGACTGCATACAATTCTGTATAGGTTCTACATATACTTTGAGAAAGTAATTATTGACAGACTCAGTGCAGTGGATGTCGTTCTTTGCATGGGATTCCAAACTAGATTTTCTTTGGGTGGTGGGGTGAAGATGGATACTATTTAATATATCAGTAACTGCAATATGGAGACCATTATTTTGGTTAACACTGCAAGTTAAGTCTGCATTATTCCTGGTAGCTTTTATTATGGAATGAAAGTGTATGTCCTATACATGCTTTCATTTGTCAAAATGACGTTGATACTGTCTGCCAGGAAAGCTTCTAATTCCTTGGAGAAACACTGGCTAGAATGTGACAGGTAAATGGAATCTTTGGAAACCTGGGAAAACTTGTATGAGTCAATGTACAGTAGGGTGAGCACAATCTGGAGATTACAATTACAATACCATTTTAAAGAAAAACAACAACTTTAAAAGACTTAGGAACTCTGATCAATGCAATGACCAACCAAGGTTCCAGAGTATCAGTGATAAAGTATACAGGTCACCAACAAGGAAGCATTATAGTTAAAGTTATTTTTCTTTTACATGTCACTCTCATTTGGAGGAATGAAAGGTCTAGAATCTCAAGGTAAATAATGAGAAAAAAATACAAATATAAGGGAACATAGTATTAACTAAAGTTCAAATTGTACGGTAAAGCTGTACTTACCAAAATTGTTTAGTACTAGTTATAAAACAGAAAAGTAAATCAGTGGTACAGATTTTATAAGCAAGAAACAGAACTGTTTGAAAACAACTCAATATTTGATAAGTTGGGGACATAAATCATAGAGAAAGGGACTCCCTTTTTGGACAAGAACCACTAGGAAATCTGGGTGGGGTAGGGCAGTTTGACAGAACTTAGCCTTGGATCAACACATTATATTGTCACACTAAACTTCCACTGGATATACAGCCTGAGTAATAGCTAATGTATAGAGCTCTTGAAGGTTTGCAAAGCATTTGAGATATATATATATATAATCTCATTTGATCCTCATAATAACCCTGTAAAGTAGGTGCTGACTTCAAGGTCAGCACTCTATCCAGTATGCCAAGCTTCTACTGCAATTTAAAGTGAATACAAAGGGTCACATCATTAAAAAATTAAAGAGAATGAGAAAGTACCTATCTTCCCCTAAAATTGTTAACCAAAATAGTTGAATGAAATTACAAAGCTTTTGCATGAATAAAACTAACAGAGAGAGTAAAAATAGAACATGAGAGTGGCAAAAAACATTCACATCAGATATTTCTGATAAAACTATGATGTACAATCAGCATAGATACAGAATTGACACAAACGTATAATACCACAAGGGCTATTCCCTAGTACTGTGAACTCGTTTTCAGAATAATTAGAAACTTTAAATGGACTTTTGAAAACACACCCTAAATCACTACTAATAAATAATACAAATTAAAACAACTTTGAGGTTACAGACCTCCCTTAGACTCAGTTTCCTCATCTGTAAAATGGAGTAGTTGGACTAAATGATTTCTGAGGTTCTTTCCAGCTTTAGATCTATTATCCTGTGGTGTCAGACCCTTCAGATTAGCAAAGATGGCAAAAATCAGGAACAATCAGTTCTGTGGGGAGGCAGATACACTAATACACTGTGGGGCTGGAAACTGGTTGAATCTTTATGGATATCAACTTGAAATTATGCTTGGAAAAAAAGTGACTAAAATATCTATACTCTTTAACCCTGAGATTTTGCAGTTGGGCATACATCCCAAACAGGCCAAAGACAGAAACAGAATTCCAATATGTGCCAAAATATTCATAGAAGTTCAATTTGTGAAAACAAAGAACCAGAAATAGAATAGGTATCTATTGATTGGGGAATGACTGAAGAAAAACTAAAATATATGAATGTAATAGAATATATCATACCATACCATACAATACTATAAAAAATTGTGAATATGAAAGATTAAGAAAAACATGGGAAGCTTTAAATGAATTGAAAAAAGAATAAAAATTGTGTTTGATGACTATAATAATGTAAATAAAAGAATCTCTAAAAGAAATATAGACTGGATAAATGAGGAACCAGTGATGATCCTGGAGAACAGATGAAGAAACACATGTTTCTCTTCATGGCAAAGAGGGAAGGAACTGTGAGGAGAGAATATTGTATATACCATCAGAGGCAATCCTTTTATCAAGTGGTTGCTACTTAATTGCTTTTCCTTGCTATATGAATTGGTTCAGTTTGGAGGAGCTAGGAGAGTTGGGGGTTTCTTTTTTCTTTCTCAGAAATAATTTTGATGTAGAACACCAATAAAATGTATTGAGTTCTAGAGGAGAGGTGGGAGAAAGAAGCAGAGAAAGAGGGAAAAGGAAGGGAGGAGAGAAAGAAATCAAGAGAATGAAAATGCTTGCTCGTATTAGAATTGTTTATGGAACCTGTTTGGTGAACTCTTTTTACTTTGAGGTTCTGAAATTTCAAGGTTCACAAACCAAGAGGTGATCAGACTTTTAGGAATAATCAGACTCCTAAAACTAATAAGTAAAACAGAATTACTCATTTGTGATGGAAGAAAATACCTGGCAAGATAATCAGTACCAGGCATCTGTGCAAGTCCCTTCCCTTCCTCTGGGTGAGTCAGTCCATTCCAGAGACCAAATGGTCTCTGGTAAGCAAAGGGAGTTAGATGTTGTTAAAGCAGTTTAATAGAAACAGCACTGGGGCCTAGCCCAGTGATTCTCTCGCTTTTTTGTGTCATTGACCCCTTTAGCAGTCTAGTGCAGCCTATGGGCCCCTTCTCAGAACCATATTTTTAAATGCATAAAATGCATAGAATTACAAAGGAAACAATTTACATTGAATTCCAGATATAATTTTTTTCCCCCAGTCTAAACCCCCTGAAATCCATTTGTGCACCCCAGGTTAAAAATACCTGATCTAGTTAGAAAAATTTGGTTTTGATTTCCCTCCCTGTCTCTTACTAGCATGGGTAAATAATCTCCCTGCAATTGTTTCTTCATTTGTAAAATGATGATATTACAGCCTACCTCATCTACATACTTGCCTTCCTACATCTCAAAATTGTCGTGAAGAAAGAGCTTTGTACACCTTAAAGCACTATATATGGGTACTATTTTTTTAAAAATTAAGAATAAGGGTTATTTTCATTAAATTTTGGTAACTAGGAAAGTAATGAATTAGCCTCAATTTCAGAGATATTTCATCTAAAGAAAGGGTAGTTATTCAGAATCAGGGTACTCTCTACCCCTGAACAGTCTTAGGCAAACAATTATTGGAAAATTTTTACTTTTAGACTTTTCTCTTGGGTGTGGGCAGAGCATCACCTTTACGACAGTGATTTTGAAATTAAGCAGATTACTGGTTACATATTATTTCCTTTAGTGGACTATTTCTGCTGCTGTATAATCTCATCCATCTTCTATTTATTTTTGATGTCCTTATAGTTTTCTGTGCTATAATTACACGGTTATCTTTGTGAGTCAAGAATTTGAAATAGTATAGATCACTTACTCGTGAACTGTCAATCCATAGCCTTTCAACAGAAATTATTTAAAAAAACGAATTACACTGAAATTTTTAAAAAATTTCTTTCTAATTTAAAGGATACCCTTGGAAAACCACCTGCCAAGGAAGTCCCACTTGTGGATCACTGCAAATACAAGTAAGGCTTCAGTTTGATTTATCTCTCTTTTCTCCCAGCATTGATTTATGCATTAATTCTTGATGAGTCAGCTCATCAACTCAAGGCAACTCAAGGCATGACTGGAATTTAAGAGCAAAATCATAATATTCAGTATAAGATTAGCAGAGTAGAAGTTGGTGGAGATCTTTATTAATAACTATTCTAAAACTCCTTTGGACCACAAATCAAGCAAACATTTGGTCAGATCATTTTAAAAATTGAGGCCTGATCACATAGGGAGCTAGAGAAAAACTTATATGTCTGTGACCAGCATTGAAAACTACCAAAAGGGAATAAGGGAGACTGCAGTAGAATTTAGAAATAGGAGAAGTAGGGAAGAGGAGAAGAAAAATAGGAAAGACATGATCAGTGGGAGAAAAGAAAAAATAGACAAATGAGAAAAAAGTTGCCATTTGTGGCCAGAAGTATTTAATACCAATTTTCTCTTTTTCAGATATCTGTTTAATTTTCGGGGTGTAGCTGCAAGTTTTCGATTCAAACACCTCTTCCTGTGCGGCTCACTGGTCTTCCACGTAGGTGAGGAATGGCAGGAATTCTTCTATGCACAGCTCAAGCCATGGGTTCACTACATCCCAGTCAATACAGACCTCTCCAATGTCAGGTATGGGGGTGCTGTTACATCAGCTTGCTGATAATGATTTTACCTTTTCCTTTTATTTCTGAAGGGTTTTTTTTAATTGAAGTTTTTATTTTGGCGGTTTTGGGTCACAGATATATGTATTATTTCACTTCACTACGCTAGTTGGACCCCAACTAGATCTGGTGTGGGGGGAGAAAGGCAAGAAAGAATGTTGAGTGATCTGTTCAGTTGTTCATCAGTCACTAGACACCTACTGTGTATCATAAGTGCACTGTAATAGATGCTAAAGAGGGTATAAAGATAAATAAGAAATAATCTCTATTCTCAAGGAACTTGCATCCAAGAGAGCACATTTTAGTCTAGTAGAGAAGATTCATTCAAGCACTGTGAAATAGGCCAATGCTGATTTCTTAAGAGAGTAAACATACACCAATCTGATATCTCTTAAATTGTCAAAGGGACTTTAAGATGTAGCTTGCGAACTGATACCTCAAAAGGCCCAAATTAAATTTCTAAAAACCTCTAAATCATTCTTTCATATGCATATAATACTTTTAGAATTCCTTGGGAAAAAAAGATAAGACTTTTCAGAAGTAAAATTTTGAAAAATTAAAAAGACTAGCTATTCCCTGTTATATATAAAAGAAGATTCCAAGTGGCCTGGGGCTAATCAGAATTTCAAATATTAGTGATAAATTATCATGATACCCACAGCCCAACTTGTAAGGTATAAGAGTTTACCTCAAAATCTATTGGTCCCTTCTGCTGTCCTTCCTCATTTCTCTTCTTATCTCTTCTTTCATTGTCTCAATCTTCTCATTTTAATCTCTCAGCTTTACCCCACTTTGCTTTTCCTTTTCTCTGCCTTAATTAAACTTAATTTATTAATTCATGATTAAATTAAATAATTGTTAAATTAATTTAATTAATAAAACTGCATTAGTTTTATTTCTTGTATTTACTGAGTACTGAGTTTTGAAATGTCCTAGTCTTGTAATTCAATATAGGTGAACTGAACATTTTATATTTCGGGGGGGGGGGGGCGGGGAACCATGGCTTCCCTAAATTAAGTGGCTTTTAACCTGTTCATGGCCTTTGATAAATGTTTCCTATGCCTGCTTTAAGGAGAGTACCTGATATCCCCCAAGTCTAGAGCTATTTGTGACCGTCAGTTATCTGCAATATCCCTGTCCTCTATTAGAGTGAGTAATTCTGGGTCCTACAGTGTTACATAGTTTTTTTCATTTTAGGGAACTCCTACAGTTTGTGAAAGAAAATGATGATCTAGCCCAAGAGATTGCTGAGAGGTAAATTTTGTCTTCAAATTTCTTGTATCTCCTACCCTCCTTCTGCTGCTTTTTTAACTTTGTTCTGTGTGTTATCTTCCCTGATTAGAATGTATTCTCGATGGCTGGGAGCATCTTTCTTTTTTCTTGTATTTGTATTCCCAGCACTTAGCACTGCTGGGATATATAGTAAGTGCTTAATAAGTGCTTCTTAACTTGTCTTGCTTACGCCTTCCCTATCATTTCCAATGTGCCCTGTATCAAGGGTGCTTAATTGTTTTGTGTGTCATGTACCCACCCCTTTGACAATCTGGTGAAGCCTATGAAATGAGGTTTGTTGCCTACATTCATAATCGAAGGAAGAGTTAAATTTCAGTTAAAGATTAGTGAAAATGAAGATACAGTTTTTTACACAGATTATTTTTTTACACACATGTTCACGAACCCCCTGAAATCTCTCCACAGACCAGGTTAAGAATCCCTGTCCTAGATAAAAATGTCTTAATATTGTGATGGGCATGTCATATAAGAATTCCCCTTCATTCAAGGGAGCTAGGCTGTGGTCCTGTAGAAGGAAGGAAGTAGAAGGAAGAATCTTTATGTTTCTTTAGAAATACAACAACTACTATTGAGTAATTCAGCGTAGGAATGAGAGTTGCAAGAAGTAATGTGTATCCTTGTTAAGCCCTTTCTTGGACAAAGGGAAGAATTTTTACTTTGTGTGTCTTAGAATGGAAATTAAGGCCATCATACAAAAATAATACAAACAGAACACACTGGTCCTGTCCTTAGCAACCTGTTATTTTCTAGCCTTGCATTGAATCTGCCAGGCCTTACTTCCTAGGCATCAGATTTTTAGAAAATATTTTTTAAAAATCTAATTACATGTGTCTAGATATATTAGTTTTCAGTTTCCTTTAATGATTGACTTGTCATTGCTATCACTTTTACCTACAGAGGGCGACAGTTTATCATCAACCACTTGCAGATGGATGACGTTTCCTGTTACTGGAAGATTTTGTTGACTGAATATTCCAAAGCCTTGTCCTACAAAGTGAAGAAAAAGAAAGACTATAGCAAAATTTCCCCCAAACTGTTGAAAACAGAACTTTAAGAACTAATATTATCCTTGTGGTAGAGCAACTTAATTTGGATATCTTCATGGCAAAATGCAGAGTATCTCATTCATTTGAATGAGAATATACTTGCTTGTGGTAACTTGTATGTTATAGACTATCTAATACTAACCATATAACTGGTTTTCCTTATCTTTCTACAGTAAGAGACTCTAGAAAGATCCAGACTCTCAGAGTCACACAATACTATAACACAGACTTGGAAGCTAGATTTGTAGTTAGAGGACCTGGCTTCTATTCCTGCCTCTTCTGGGCAAATTACTAAGCTTTCCAGGCCTTGGTTTCCTTTTTTATAACCTGAAAGGGTTGGACTAGATGTCCTAGAAGGTCTCTTCTAACTCTGGTCTGTGATCATATAAGCAGTATTTATAGGGACTAAAAATCAAGACTATGTGAGTTTTTATGTCTGTGTCGTTGGACACCCTATGTTGTACTGGACGACCTATGTGTCTGTACAACCTCTGCCTCATTTACTTATCTTGGTAAGAATCATGCTAGTTATTATATTTGTGATCACTGTGAAATGCAAACCTTTTGGGCACATTATCTGAAGAAAACAAGTTACCACTTAGAAATATAATAGGTTCTGTCTCTGGAATTCTACTGTTTCCCTGGTTTGATCCTACTAGCTAAGTTTAGCTGATGTATATAAAATATTTAGGGATCATTTACTGAAACGTCCATAGGAACAGAAAGATATGTCATGCAATTGTTTTTTTTTTACTTTTTTAAAAAACGTAAATTTTTCTATACTTGGAGAAGATTTTATATTTTTGTGTTGAATGGAACCAGTTCTTAATTATTGCAGTTGGACTTCTAATCCCATTCCTAGTTTTCTCACAGCTCATTTTATTGAGTTTATTCAATCCATTAACACACATTTCTTAAGTATTTACTATGTGCCAGCTACTGTGTTAAGTACTGGGGAGGAAAATAAAAGCAAAAACAATCCCTACTTTCTAGCAGTTTACAGCACATATATAAATAGTCCCATATGTACTTACAAGATACAGTAGATGGCAGGTAACCATAGATGCAAAGGCTATGGTAAGGTAAGAAAATGTTTGTTCCTTCAAAACAATTTCAAGAAGCTATCTACATTTGTACCTTTTTAAAAAAGGTAGCAGGAGCTACCTACACAAAATGAATCTCTCCTATTTACTGGAATTGACACTATCATGAGTGTAGGTGACACCAATAATCCACTTTAGTAAATGTCACCAACTGAGATTTATAGCACCTCCTACTCTAAATCAATTCTATATAGCAAAGAATTTATTTCAATGCAAGGTTGTGTTGGACTCTCATTTTTTTTTCTCCAAACTTTTAGATAATGAGATCTGTAAAGAATACCTCCACAATATAATTAAGTATGGTGGGAAAAAATTAGAGTTAAACCAGCAGAGTGTGGTGTCTTGGAACACATTATTCAGAACACTTTCCTCCACTCCCTTTAGGTAAAAAAAAAAAATAATATTCAGGGACCACACATGGTAAAACATGTTCTCTGAGGATGCTTCATACCACTATTTAGAACAGTAGGGTTTTTATTGCATAACGCTAGGTCTCTGAACCTTTTTTCCATAGGGATAGACTACTTAAGAAGTACTGTTATAAAGACTCACTATGGAATGCTTTATTTTCTCTTTTAATCTTATTTTTTCTTTTGTTTTTACATCTTTATTTCTATTTATGTGTCTCCCCACTTCCCTTATACATCGTTACCCTTTTCTCTTTGTTATCTTAACAAAAAAAAAACAATTCTGCCAAACCAATCAACACATCAGCTATGTTTCACAGTGTATGTAATGTCCACACCCCTATTTTCCTACCTCTGCAAAGATGAGAGGGGATTGTATCTTTTAAACTGTATTCTATAATACTATATAGGATGTTGTTAGTTATGACATGATCTGGTATGTGGACTCTGTCCAAGTGAGGTTGTAATGTTCTTGTAAATGCTTGAACAGATCTGATTTAATTATCATTGGGGCTTAAGTTTGATCAGTGTCTTACAATTTCAGATTTGCTCCTATTGCTGAGAAATACGATACTTCTATGTGGAAAAGACTAGGAATTAAGGTTTTGGTTGTCACTGGGGAAGAAAGTCTTTTAAATTTTTTTCTTTTTTAAAGCATTAATCTTAGTGTTTTAATATGTTTCAACCTTTGGATGATAAGCATTAGATACAATAGCTGATCACACTGTTTTTCTAAAAGAAAGGAGAGTTGGTAATGAGTTCCAGCATTTTAATACAGAACCTTTATTTTCCCCCCATTCACCTTTTACTTCTTTCCCTCTGACTCTCTTCCTTTTCCTCTTTGCTTCTTTTGATGTTAGCTGGTTTTGTAATAACAGTGAAGTAAAATTCAGTCACATGAAATCAGTGACTTTATTCCATTTGTCCAAGCTCTACTCTCTCTAGCACACTAATCTTTCTTGGAAAGTTTAATTCAGAAGTTTTCCAAAAGGCCAATAATGAATCATGCTTCCTACCACCTAATAAAGGGGTGATGTACTGATGGTGAAGATGTGTAGTGTATTTCTAGATATTGCAAATATGGGAATTTATTTTTATTAACTGTACACATTCATTAAAAGGGAATTTTTTTAATGTACGGGGAGGCTAAGATAGAGATTTCAGTTCTTTGGAAAAAATAAAATTTAATTAAAAAAAGTTCACTTTAGAATTTTGTTACCTTCTATGATAGCACAATTAGTGCACAAATGAAGCATACCTATTTAAATCTAAATGAAAAGGAAAATTTCAAAACATATAGAAGATGACTTCTAGTGTGCCCAATTCAGAAAGGAAAATCTGGGTTTTTGAGCTTTAATTGTAGTTTTACCTGACCACTGTGTATGTTGTAGCCAGCATTATGTATCTATATTTGGCATTATATTGAAGTGAAAAGTGAACAAAATTTCCCTACCTTTAAAACTGAATTGAGGCTTTGTACACTGTTGCCACCACATGTAGCCCTGCCAACTCATTCCTTCCCATTTTCCTCCCTTCTCTTTTGTGCCTGTTTGCTACCCATCAAGTTGTATACAATCAAGTTACCAATCAATCCAGGTACCGAGCACAGTGCCTGATAATAGTAAGTGTCTGATAAATGTTTTTCATACATTCACAGTCTTGGGTACGCTGTATAATAGCTAGTTGACTCCTAAGGGAAACATAATTTTAATGATCTAAATAAAAAGTTGGCAAACTTCAGCAAGGGAGTGTGGCTACTGCCTTTTTTTTTTACCGTTGAGTCAAGAATGGTTTTTATATTGTGAACTAAAGTTTCATTGTATTTAAAAATATAAGAACCATTCTTAGCTTGAGGAAGCCTGTTCTAAGTAGTAGATTGATCACTAACAAGTAGTTTCCAAGGCAGTCTGAGGCCAGAGGATAAAGCTAACTACATAATGATGAATTGGTGCAAAGCCCCTTGCAGTAGAACTGAGAACTGAGAGTAACAAAATCATGTTAGGAAATATGTGCCAGTAGTACAAGTTAAGCGAGTGATAGAAGATGCATTTTTATCTTGAACTCTTTGGATAGAAATCTGATATTAGAAATAAAATTTTAGTTAACAAATACTATGTACAGTGATCAACAAGATGGAGGAGTAGATATATTCTCCGACCCACCAACCCTTCAAACCTCTCTAAAACAGGAATTATGTACCAAAAATAAAGCAACTTCAGGTGTCTCCATGGTCTAAGACAGAGGTATACAACAGCAGCTAAAGGAGCCTGCAAAACTACCCAATACAGCCTGAAGCAAATAAAAATGTAATTGGGAAATGTTTAACAAAAATAAAAAACATTATAGATAGTATTAATTTGTGGTTTTCTAAGTCAATATGGAGGGGCTTACCTCTTCTATTTGAGTTTGATATCACTGGCTTAGGACACTGAATCTAAAAGAAGGTTAAAAAAGGAAAATAGCTAACAACAACTCCCATGAACAACTCAGCATTCCACCCTGCCACCTCCGACACTATTACTACCTGACCCAAAGACTTGACATGTCTGTTCCCTTCCTCTTATGTGTGCTATGGAGATCTCATGAAAACTGATCTGGATAATGCTCCAAGAATAGAAGCTTGCATGGGCCATGATAGATAGCACCTCAACAGCCAGCTTGGTGTATCAACAACCAGCACAGACATTCAGTGGTTTGTGCTGCAAAGGATCTCTGCAGGAAACCAGGAGCAGAGGGAAAGGGGCACCTCCTCATGGAACTTCAAAAACCCAAACTACAGAACTCAACCCAGTAGCACTAGCTTAGCAATGCTCTGAACTATCAGTGCTAAGCCAGAGAACTGAGGAGCAGAGGGAGCAGCACATCCCCTGGACAGAACAGTGTGAGGTGGGGTGGGGATTGGGAGAGGTACAGGCCTCCACTAACCCTAGGGAAAGAGCTCAACATCCAACTGAGGTCAGTTCTGTCCACCCAAGTGGAGGGTGGTGAAGGAATATTTCATATCCCTTGAATAAAGTAAGTTCACTCTGTCCTTTTGGTGACCTCTCAAGGAACATAACATGCGCGAGTTGGCCATGTATTAATGTTTTGGGAACTAGCCACCCCTGGAACACATAGATAATACTTGGAAGATTTGGCTAGTCTTCCTAGTATGTGATTAATTAACATATCTTGTGGCCCCCGTATGATATCTCCTTGATGGACAAAACCTGTATTCCCATGGCCATGTGCCTGACCAGCTTGGAACAGTGTGCGGAGCCGTTGGCAAAAAGCCTTCTTTGTCTAGGTCCCTATAAAGTGCCCCCACCTAGTGTAAGTCCTCGAAATCTCACCCATGGAGAGGACGCTCTGCCTGGGACCTCTTTGCTCCCAATTTGGACCCTGAACGCTGTATCCCGGGATTCCCCAGCTGATGAAATTCAGGTGTTGGTGCTCCCCGAACTGGTGATGTTTTTCTATTTCCTCATATCTATATTAATATTGCTATAATTATATTAGTATTAGGCTATATTAATTATTTATGCTATAGCTCTAAACTGTTCATACATTTGCCTTTTCTGTAAATCAATAAAATATCCAGCTTCTTCTTCTCAAATGCATCTTATTGTAGGTGCGAATCTGAACCATAAATTTCCTTAATCATACATAATGGGACGAATCCGAATCCCTTTTGAAATCACAATATAGGTGGAGACCTAGACTGATGAACCAGAAATTGTCCAATGTCTAAGAAGAAGCTGACACTCTGGGACCTAGCCCCCAAGGAAACAGCCATCAGAGGGGAAGAAGTCAAAAGGGAGCAACGGGAAAGTTAAGGTGAAATAAAAGATAAATTACCAAAGATCTCACCAAGAAGAAAACTCAGACTTTGAACTGAAGAAGATAAGCAAAGGGGAAAACAACAAAAGGAAATGTGGCCTCTAGTAAACAAGTTCAGACATCTGTGAATAAATTCTATAAAACAAAGGAAAATGATACAGCACTTGAGACAGAGAACCTGTGGAATGTAAAGAGAACACTGAATCACAACTTGCTGTTTCTGAGTGGTTCAAAGGAGAAATGAAAATTATGAGAGCAGAATTTAAGGTTTGTAGAGCAAAAATAATGGGCACAATGGAAAAACTGGAATCTGAAATGGCAAGTCTCATCAAAGAAACAAAACAATAATTGAGAATGCAAATACATAGAAGTGATGGACAATTTAGAAGAAGAAAAGCAAAAAAACAATAACACTAAAGGAAAATATGGTCACTATCTAGGGAAAATATATTGATCTCAAAAATAAGATGCACAGAGATAGCCTAAAGACCCACAGGTGTCCCAGAAGAAAACTGCCTTGTAAACTGCCAAGAGTGGGGAATTTGTAGCCATGAGGCTACATGTGGCTCTCTAGGTCCTCGAGTCCTTCATATTCTGTGATGGATTCAAAGGGCCGCACTTGAGGACCGAGAAGGCCACATGGCCTCAAGGCTGCAAGTTCCCCACTCTTGGCCCAGAACTTCTGAACAAAGAAAATGAAGATCTATGAAAGAAATCATAGATCATCTCCAGAAAAAAACAAAAAACAAAACCAAGGTTGCAAACTCGAAGACACTACTAGTTAAATTCAACAATTCAATTTAGAAATAAGTTCTGCATACAGTCAGGAGAAAGACCTTCAAAATATGAAAGAAAAGAAATTCAAGTAACACAAGACCATTCTGCAACAACCATAAAATATAAGAGGGAATGGAGAAATGTGTTCCAAAGAGCATTGGAGTTCAGGATGCAGTTCAGGGTGACCTACCCTGAAAATTTTCATAAATGAAAACAGATGGACATGCAATAATAAAGAGGCATTTGAATCATTCTTAGAAAACCAGAACTAAAGAGGTTATTTGCTTCTTGAACGTTCCAGACAACAGAAATGTAGCAGGGCTGAATAAATTCGGTAGTCAGTGATAGGTACAGCAACAGCAGGAGCAACATAGTGATGCAAGCAAGACCAGAAACTCTTCTTCCTGAACATAAACAAGGAGACACAGGTGAAGAAAGAAGTCAGGTGGAGGTAACAATAGAGAGGCAGGCCTGGGGTGTTATGGTCAGAATCAGACAACTGTCTACAGGTGAATCAATGTACACTGTGGGACTTCATTAAAAAATGGAAAGGGAGGGAGAGGATCAAGGATATAGAGGGGAAGGTGTGCTATGCCTGAGTCAAATAAAGGGCTAGCAATGAGGAGATGACTCTTGTGGTCTCTCAGGAAGAGAAGCCTACAGGGGAATGGGTGAGGAGAGGAAAGGATTGAAAAGATTGAAAAGACTCCTTGCTTTTGTGGTGGGAGGGGGTTCCACTGATGATGCTTCTATGGGTGAGGAAAGTAGTTCTGTGATAGGAGATAGGGATCTTGTGCTGGGTGTCATTTGGGGGGATTTGGTGCTTTAAAAGACCATCTGTCCTGCCTTGGGAAGGGGGGAAGAGGTAACTCATGGGGACAACTGGCACCTGGGGGAGCAGGACAGCACGGCCCCAGAGAGGAGATTTTTAGATAAATGGGAAAAAAACTCAGGTAATGGGGGAGAGTAAAGATCAGTGATGAACTACATAATCAGGGATGGGGAAGGAGCTAACATGGGGCCACATCCTCTCTGACACCTTCAAGAATTAGCACCGTCCTAGGAGTGAGACACAATGGAAAAGGGGAATCCACTGGACAAGCTCTAAAGGGTAGTGAAGAAATTGCCAAGAGAAAAGAGCTAAAAATGAATAGCTTTGAAGTTTAGATTACATGAAAAATACTGAGAATAGAGAGTAACCGGATAATTATAGGGACTGTGAACCTGAGAATAAGGGTCTAGTGCAGTCAAAGAGAATGAATAAAGAAGAGAAAGAAATTCTCTTTGCCAAGAAGTGCAAAAATGAAATTAATGAACAAGACTAGTTGAATATGAAAAGGGGGAATCTACTTGCCTAAGGAGAAAAAGAGGAGAACAATTAGAAACAAATCAAGAAGAAAAAAGAAACTAATAAAGCAAAACCCTAAAGGGAAAGGGTTACAAGAGAGAAGGGGATCAGGGGTGAAAAGCCAGCTAGTGGGAATAGGGCCATCTTAAAAAAATTAAGTTAAAATAACTGAAGAAACATAGTTCTGCTTCCCACAGAAGTGGGAAAAATGATAAAAACCCAATATGAAATACAAATAGTGACAAATATAAACCCAGCTGTCATAATATGAACTCTAATGAAATAAGAATGATTAAATAATCTAAATCCTCTACAATCTTACAAGAGACACATTTAAAAATCAAAAGTATATGCAAAATAAAACTGAGGGGATGGGAAAAAAATTTACTATGTACCAACTGAATCCAAAAAAGCAGGAGTTGCAATTATGCTATCTGACAGCGCAAAAATAAACATTCAAAAAATAAAAGAATAAAGAAGGAAACTATACTACGCTGAAAAAAACTGTGGACAACAAACCAATATCAGTAATATGCCTTAGCGCCCGAATTCACATAGGAGACATCATCTGAGCTACAAGAAGAGACAGACAGTAACACAATAGTCACAAGAAACTCCAATATCTCTTTCTCAGTTCTGGATTAAGTTTAATAGATAAGCAGAAGGAAAAATATGGAAATGAAACAAATTCCTGGAGTAGCTAGAGGAAAATTTGTGAAATTTTCTAAATGGGACAGCAAAAGAAAATACCACATGTCACTTTTACAAAAACTGACCATAAAGTAGGGCACAGAAATATTGCAAATAAATATTAAAAAGCAAAGGCAGTTAATCCTGTATAGAAGATAATGCAACAAAAATAGTAACTAGTTCAAGGACCACAAACAAAAGATAACAACCCAAATAGAAACTTAATAATGAAACACTAAATAATAAGTGAATCCAAGCACAAATCATAGGAACAAATAAAAACTATGCAAAAGAAAATGACAAAGACGAAACAATGTTACCAACTTTTAGATGCAGCTAATTCAGTCCTCCACGGGAAAATCATACTCTTACACAGAATCAAAGCAGAAAAGGAAAGGATTAATGAAGTGCGTGTGTATTTAACAAAAATGAAAAGCAAAGAAATCTAAGATAAATATAAAAGAGGAGATATTAAAATGAGAGGAGAAATAGATAAGCTGGAAAGAAATCAAAGAAAGAATTAAAAAAATCAAAAGAGGGTTCTTTGAAAAGACTAATAAAATTGATAAATCTTTAGTTCACCTGATTAAAAAAGAAGGGAAGGGAAAATCAAATCCAAAAACTGGCAAACGTGCAGGGTTACGGCCAGTCCCATGCTAATAAAACTGAGCACACAAGGAGAGGGCTCCTGGGGAGCCAAGGGCGCTGCCCCTCCCCCTCCACAAGCTCTGGGCACACAGTGGTCGCTTAATAAATGCTCTATCTGATCTAGGAAGAGGGAACGAGCTTTGCCCCCAGCTTCCTTCTCATCAGATCTGCACCGGCAGGGTAACCCCTTCCTCAGTTTCCTCATCCGTAAGATAAAGGGTGGCTGGCTCACACACAAATTCCCCAAGGGTAGGGCTGCGGCGGAACGCGCCAGAAAAAGCGCACCAGCCCTTTCGATCGCTAGGCAACGGCGTCGTGCGCAGCCGCACCTCTGCGCCTCCAGCGCACCCCGGGTCATGGGCGGGACTTCCTGTCTGCTGGTGGGAAGAGCTTCCGGGTAAGACCCGAGAAGCCGGTAAGGGAGGGATAGCTAGAGTCGGAAAGGATCTTGGAGGTCATCTGTCCGGTCCCCTCTCAAGTTTTGTGTCTTTTTTTTTTTTTTAAAGTGATGGAGAAAGAAGTTTAGAGGCGTTAAGTGAGTTGGCCAGGGCCGCACAGTTAGTAACTGTATGAGTCGGACCTGGAAGCTCGGGCATCCGGACAGCCCTAGTCCGGCGCTTCTCAGGTACCCTTGTCCCGAGGCTGGTGCCCCAGAGGTGGGGAGGGCTGGAAGGTAAGGGCCGGCTCTGGGACAGAGGCAAAGACAGACAGGGGTGCGTGCGTGCGCGTGCGTGCGCGTGTAAAAGACAACGTGTGTGTATAAAAGTCGTGTGTGTATCCAGCACAGGCCCATGTACGTGGGGAAGTCACAAACTAGGTTTTTTTTATTTCTAGCCCATGTTTCCTTGTTGGGGTTTTGGTCTTTTTCTCCCTTTCTTTTCTTTTTTCTTTCTTTCTGTTTATCTCCCTCCTTTCCTTCTCCCTCTTTCCCTTCTTTCTGTTTCACTGGCCCTCTTTTTCTTGTTCCTTTTTACCTTTTTTCTTCTTTCCTTCCTCTCGCCCCTTCTGCCCCTTATGCTTTCATTCTGTTTCTTTCATTCTTCCCTTTTTTGTTTTATTCTCTCAACCCATTTTTCTCTCTGTCTCCATTTCTTCCTCTCTTTCTCCTTGTTTCTCTCTTTCTTCTTCTTTCTCTCCTCTGTTTTCTTTCTTTCTCCCTTTCTTCTTTCTCCCTCTCCCCATCACTCCCTTCCTACCTTTTTATTTTTGCCCCTTCTTTTTCTTATGCCTACCGCCAAGATCTCCATGGCACTAACTTTTGTCACTTGGCTGTGTTTTCATAGTTGCAAGAACTGGGATGGAGAGACCGCAGAAGACCTGTTTGAGAAGAGTATGGGAGGCTCTGGTGCCTTTCCCAAGGGTCCTTGCTGAGGAAAGCACCATTGCAACGGACTCGAGCTGCTCTCCTGAGAAGACTCTACCTCCTCACATTAAGGGTCCGTTTTACCCAGAGTCAGGATGGGACCGCCTCAAGGAGCTTATTGTCAGAGAGTAAATATAACGATTAATTCTCAGTGGTTATTAATAATAATTGTTCATTGGAGACGTTGCAGAATAGGGTTTTAGCCTCAGTGCAGCCTAACATGGCCTTAAGTAGAACTCTGAGATTCTAGTCTGTTTCTCATTCCCACCTACCACTTACTGAACTTTTCTTGACTGGTTGCTTGTTTTTGTTTTTCATATTTGCCCCCTGTGATTTCATTATAAGATATACAGACCTTGCAGGTCAGTAATTGTTTGACAAGCCTGTCTAAGTTTTCAAGTGGTAACTTCCAGGAATACTTAATAGCTTTGTTAAGAATAAAAGACTTTGAATCACAATTCTTTCAATACATTTACCTAACATTGTATGGCCCAGGAAACTAGAAAAGTTTCACAGGCTCATACATTATAGGAACTAGAAGAGATCCTAGAGATAATCTAGTTCAACCCCCACATTATCAAATGATAAAAAAGAAACCCCCAAAAATTAATTCATCTGTTCAAATTCCCACACAGAGGTGATAAATAGTAAAGCAGGGATTTATTGTTCTTACCACTCATTTTTGTCAGAATTTTGGTTGATCATCTGTGACTTATAGAAACATGGGATTTTGAAGTTGGGAGAATTATGAAAAGCAATAATTCCTTTATTTTATCTAAAAGAGTGAGGAGGCCTAGGAAAATTATATGTCATGTTAATTAGTAGCCCAGCTAAACTTCAAACCCAATGTCTTAACTCTTAATAGTAGTAGTAATAGTTACAAGAACACTGAATTTGCAATCAAAAGATCTAAATTCATATCTTGACTCTTGGGATGAAGGATGAAGACTATCACTTTGTGAATAAGGAGTCCCAGAGGGTAGAGGTGTGCGGAGATTAGAGATAGTAGAGGAGACCTTCCAGCATAGGTTGGGTGACCACTTGGGAATGTTGTAGAGCACAAAGGGTGGGCCAGTTGGTGTCTGAGAATTTCCAGCTCAGATTCTACTAGTCTTTGATTGTCCATATGAATTGGGCATATCACTTCTTTTTTAAAAATTATTTAGTATTTTATTTTTTCCCCAATTACATGTAGAAACAGTTTTTAACATCATTTTTAAAATTTTGAGTTCCAGATTTTCTCTCTTCTTCTCTCCCTATCCCCCTCAATTGAGAAGGCAAGCAATTCTATATATTATACATGTGTAGTCATGCAAAACATATCCACATTCATATTCTTGTGAAAGAAAACAACACAAAACTTCCAGAAAAATAAAGTGACAAAGTACACTTCAATCTGTATTCAGACACCATCAGTTCTTTGTTTGGGGATGGATAGCATTTTTCATCATAGATTTGTTTTGGATCATTGTATTGCTGAGAATAGCTAAGTTATTCACAACTGATCATCTTACAATATTGCTGTTACTTTGTATACAGTATTTTTCACTTTGCATCAGCTCATGTCAGTCTTTCCAGGTATTTCTGAAAGCATCCTACTCACTATTTCTTATAGAACAATAGTATTCCATCACAATCACATAGCATAGTTTGTTCAGCCATTTCCCAACTGATGGGCATCCTTCTAATTCCCTGCCACCAGAAGAGAGCTACTCTAAATATTTCTGTACATATAGATCTTCTCTCCTGGCTCCCTTTTTTAATCTCTTTTTGGATGCAGACCTAATAGTGGCACTCTTCACGGTTTATAGGGTTTATAAGGGTATTCACGGTTTTATAGCCCTTCAGGGATAGTTCCAAATTCCTCTAAATAATGGTTGAATCAGTTCACAACTCGACCAACAGTACATTAATGTCTCATTTTTCTCACCTCCCCTCCAAAATTTGTCATTCTCCTTTTCTGTCCTATTAGCCAATCTAATAGATATGAGGTGATACATCAGAATTGTTTTAATTTGCATTCCTCCAGTCAGTAGAAATTTAGAGCTCCTTCCCATATGACTGTAAATAGCTTTGATTATTTCATCTAAAAGCTGTTATATCTCTTGATCATTTATCAGTTGGAGAATGACTTCTGTTTTAGCAAATTTAAAACAGTTCTTTTTTTATATTTGAGAAATGAGGCCTTTATCAGAGAAACTTGCTTCGAAATTTTTTTCATAGTTATGATTGCTAAATGTATTTTCCTCCATCCTATTCTGTCTATCCCCATTTATTGTTTTTTCTCTCCTTTGACTTTATCCCTCCTCAAAAGTGTTTTGCTTCTGACTACTGCCTCCCCCAATCTCTTCTCCCTTCTATCGCTGTCCCTCCCCTTTCTCTTATTCCCTTCACTTCCTGCTTTCCTGTAGGGTAAGATAGATTTCTATACCCAATTGAGTGTGTGTATGTTATTCCCTCTTTGAGCCAGTTCTGATGAGAGTAAGGTTCATTCACTCCCCCTCCCTCAGTATTCCTCATCTTCCCCCCCACTGTAAAAACTTGTTTTTTTGCCTCTTTTGCGTGAGTTGACTTACCCCATCCTGTCCCTCTCTTTCCTCTTCTCCCAGTGGATTCCTCTTTCTCATCCCTTAATTTTATTTTTTTGGATAATATCTATATTCAACTCACAGTTGTGCCCTCTGTCTATATATACACTCCTAACTGCACTAATAATGAGAAAGTATTTATAAGTTACAAATATCATCCCCATGTAGGAAAACAGTTTAACCTTGTTAAGTCCCTTATGATTTTTCTTTCCTGTTTACGTTTTTATTGCTTCTCTTGAGTCTTGTATTTGAAAATCAGATTTTTCTATTTAGCTCTGGTGTTTTCATCAAGAATGCTTGAAAGTTCTCTATTTCATTGAATATCCATTTTTTCACCTGAAGTATAATACTCAGTTTTGCAGAGTAGGTGATTCTTTGTTGTAATCCTAACTCCTTTGCCCTCTAAGATGTCATATTCCAAGCGCTCCAGTCCTTTAATGTAGAAGCTGCTAAATCCTGACTGTGGCTCTACAGTACTTGAATTTATTCTTTCTGACTGTTTGCAATATTCTCTTCTTGACCTGGGAGCTCTGAAATTTGGCTCCAATATTCCTGGAAGTTTTCATTTTGGGATTTCTTTCAGGCGATGATTAGTGGATTTTTTCAATTCTGTTTTACCCTCTGATTCTAGAAATATCAGAGCAGTTTTCCTTGATAATTTCTTGAAAGATAATGTCTAGGCTCTTTTTGTAATTGTAATTGTGGCTTTCAGGTAGTCCAATAATTTTTAAATTATCTTTCTTGGTTCTGTTTTCCAGGTCAGTTGGTTTTCCATTGAGATATTTCAGATTGTAACATTGTCTTCTATTTTTTCATTCTTTTGGTTTTGTTTTATTGTTTCTTGATTTCTCATTAAAGTCATTAGCTTTCATTTGCCAGGTTCCAATTTTTAAAAAATTTTATTTATTTAACTTTTAACATTCATTTCCACAAAATTTTGGGTTCCAGATTTTCTCCCCATTTCTCTCCTCCCCCCACCCCAAAATGCCGAGCATTCTAATTGCCACTATCACCAATCTGCCCTTTCTTCTAACATCCCTCCCTTCCCTTATCCCTATCTTCTCTTTTGTCCTGTAGGGCAAGATAACTTTCTATACCCCATACCTGTATTTCTTATTTCTTAGTAGGAAGAACAGTACTCGACAGTTGTTCCTAAAACTTTGAGTTCCAACTTCTCTTCATCCCCCTTTGGGAAGCAGGCATTTCAATATAGGCCATATCTGTGTAATTTTGCAAATGACTTCCATAATAGTCGTGCTGTGTAAGACTAACTATATTTGCCTCCATCCTATCCTGCCCCCCATTGCTTCTATTCTCTCTTTTGATCCTGTCCCTCCCCAAGTGTGTTGACTTCAAATTGCTCCCTCCTCCCATTGCCCTCCCTTCCATCATCCCCCCCCACCGTGCTTATCCCTTTCTCCCCCACTTTCCTGTATTGTAAGATAGGTTTTCATACCAAAATGAGTGTGCATTTTATTCCTTCCTTTAGTTGAATGTGATGAGAGTAAACTTCATGTTTTTCTTTCACCTCCCCTCTTTTTCCCTCCACTAAAAAGTCTTTTGCCTGCCTCTTTTATGAGAGATAATTTGCCCCATTCCATTTCTCCCTTTCTCCTCCCAATATATTTCTCTCTCACCACTTAATTTCATTTTTTAAAGATATGATCCCATCCTATTCCATTCACCCTATGCTCTGTGTGTGTGTGTGTGTGTGTGTGTGTGTGTAATCCCATCAACTACCCAGATACTGAAAAGTTTCAAGAGTTACAAATATTGTCTTTCCATGTAGGAATGTAAACAGTTCAACTTTAGTAAAGTCCCTTATGACTTCTCTTTGCTGTTTACCTTTTCATGCTTCTCTTCATTCTTGTATTTGAAAGTCAAATTTTCTTTTCAGCTCTGGTCTTTTCATCAAGAATGCTTGAAAGTCCCCAATTTCATTGAAAGACCATTTTTTCCCCTCAAGTATTATACTCAGTTTTGGTGGGTAGATGATTCTTGGTTTTAGTTCTAGTTCCTTTGACTTCTGGAATATCCTATTCCACGCCCTTCGATCCCTTAATGTAGAAGCTGCTAGATCTTGTGTTATCCTGATTGTATTTCCACAATACTTGAATTGTTTCTTTCTAGCTGCTTGCAATATTTTCTCCTTGACCAGGGAACTCTGGAATTTGGCCACAATGGTCCTAGGAGTTGCTCTTTTTGGATCTCTTTCAGGCAGTGATCGGTGGATTCCTTGAATACTTATTTTGCCCTCTGGTTCTAGAATCTCAGGGCAGTTTTCCTTGATAATTTCATGAAAGATGATGTCTAAGCTCTTTTTTTTGATCATGGCTTTCAGGTAGTCCCATAATTTTTAAATTGTCTCTCCTGGATCTATTTTCCAGGTCAGTTGTTTTTCCAATGAGATATTTCATATTATCTTACATTTTTTCATTCTTTTGGTTTTGTTTTGTGATTTTTTGGTTCCTTATAAAGTCATTAGCCTCCATCTGTTCCGTTCTAATTTTGAAAGAACTATTTTCTTCAGTGAGCTTTTGAACCTCCTTTTCCATTTGGGTAATTCTGCTTTTGAAAGCATTCTTCTCCTCATTGGCTTTTTGAACCTCTTTTGCCAATTGAGTTAGCCTATTTTTCAAGGTGTTATTTTCTTCAGCATCTTTTTGGGTCTCCTTTAGCAAGGTGTTAACCTGCTTTTCATGCTTTTCTTGCATGTATCTCATTTCTCTTCCCAGTTTTTCCTCCACCACTCTAACTTGATTTTCAAAATCCTTTTTGAGCTCTTCCATGGCCTGAGCCCATTGAATATTTATTTTGGATGTTTGGGGTACAGAAGCCTTGACTTTTATGTCTTTCCCTGATGGTAAGCATTGTTGTTCCTCATCTGAAAGGATGGGAGGAGATATCTGTTCACCAAGAAAGTAACCTTCTATAGTCTTATTTTTTTCCCCTTTTTTTGGGCATTTTCCCAACCAGTTACTTGATTTTTGGGTCCTTTGTCAGGAGTAGGGTATGCTCTGGGAATCTGTAAGGTCTCAGTTCCTCCAAGGAGGCACAATCAAGTGTGTACACTGGTCTGGAAGCCTGGAAGATATTTTTGTGCCCAGAATCTTAGCAGTTTCCTCTCCACAGCCACCTGGCCTCCAGTTCCGCCAAGCCAGCACTGGGGGGCTGGGATTCAGTCAAGCTGTGGGGGCAGGGCTGCCATTCATTATGAGACAAAGACCAGCTCCCTCAGGGCCTCTACACAGGGCTGAGGTAATAATTAGGTCCTCAGTGCCCCCAGGGGTTTTACGATCCAACAATGGATTCAGGCTGCTGTAGGAGCTGAGGTGGGAACTGCTGCTGCCTGTTCCATGTGGCCTCTGTGGCCTCAGCCTGAGGCTAGAGCTATGGGAAGGCCCTTCTCCCTTCCTGGCCAGCTGAAAAAACCCCGTCACTGACATTTGGTGCCTATGGGTTGGGAGATCTGTGGACTGCTGCTGCTGGGACTGGGGATTCCACAACTGGAGATTCCACCCCTGAGGGCTGTTTGCAAGCCATGCGCTGCATGGCCGAGGCTGGGCTCCACTCTGCATCTGGTGCAACCGACATTTCCCGTGGGCCTTTTAGGTCACCCTGGGCTGGAAATCTCCTCCACTCTGCTGTTCTCCATTTCTGCTGTTCCACAATTTGTTGAGAGTCTCTCTCTACAGGTATTTTTTGGGCTGTGTGGGGAGAGCCCGCATATGTGTGTCTTTCTACTCTGCCATCTCGGCTCCTCCCCCCTTACTTGATTTTTAAAATCCTTTTTGAGCTCTTCCAGGTCTGAGACCAATTCATATTTTACTTTGAAACTTTGATGCAAGAATTTTGACTTTGTTAACAGTCTTCTCCTGAGTATATTTTGGTCTTCCTTGTCACCATAGTAATTTTCTCTGGTCAGAATTTTTTTTTTGTTTGTTCATTTTCTAGCCTGTTTCTTGACTTTTAACTCTATGCTAAAGTGGGGTTCTGCTTCCTAAGTGAAGGGGACACTGTCCTAAACTTCAGGTTTTTTGTGCAGCTATTTTCAGAGGTAATTCTAGGGACCTGTAATTTTTGTTTTTTTCAAGTTGGTATGGTGTAGGGAGAGGTATGTTTACTACTTTCCTGTGCTGTGAACTGGTTTGTGAGTGACCACAAGCACTTTTCTCAACCCTGGAACTAAAACCAGCATCCCTGCTCCCCTGTGGCTGCAAGGTGTGCTGTTCTTGTGCCCCTCCTCCCCCTGGGACTACCATCCAGGACTCCAACCTGGATCCTAGTATGTGCAAAGCACCAGAGTTCAGACCCCATGGCCAGCAAAGAGACCCCTGTAATCTTCTGATCAGTTGTTCAGCCCCCTTACTGTCTGTAGGCTGAGAGCTCCAGAAGCAGTGGCTGCCGCTGCTAATTCAGTAACTTCCAAGGTCTGCTCCTGTTCTGCTGGGGCCTGGTCCACATCAGCGCTGAACTGTTCCACTCTCACCTAGGTGTGACAAAACTTGCTTGCTGACCTTCTAAGTTGTCTTTGGCTGAAAAATTATTTTACCTTATCCTTTTGTGAGTTCTGCCACTTCAGGAATTGTTTTATAGCGTTATTTTAAAGGTGTTTGGAGGGGTTTTGGGGAGAGCTCAGGCAAGTTGCCACCTTTTCTTTGCCATCTTGACTCTGCCTACTACGTATATCACTTCTTAAGTTTGTGTCTTAAGTTTCTTGTTTGTAGAATGAGATTGGACTAGATGACATCAAATATCTTTTCTACCTCTAAATCCTTAAAGTTTTGATGTGCTGAGGAATTAAAACTTCGTCATTATAAATACAAATACTATGTAGATTTACACTGAAACGTCATTAATTCAGATTTCAGAAATTTGTAATTACTTCTCTGGGTCTCAGTTTCCTCAACTTAAAAATGGAAGGAATTGGAGTAGATGACCTCGGATTACTCCCCCCACCCCCACCCCAGTTCAGAAATCTGCGATCCTTTGAACCTAGGCCTGACTGGAATGTGTATTTTCATTAATCCTCAGGAAAGGATCTTTTAAGCAAATAGAAAGATAATAGAAAGTGGAGACAGGGTGCTTAACCTGCTTAAGAGAGTAAATTTATACAAAGTAAGTATTTTAATTGTTTGTAATTACAGATGAAATAAGTTGATTTTGCTAATTACAAACAAACCTTTTATGAGTTCATCAGTCAGCCCCATCACTTTGCTTCAGTGTACTTTGTTTACTTATAATAAAATCTTCTTTGGAAAAAAAATCTAATTCAGATTTCTTTCCAATTCAGTTTGGTTTTCCCTTCCCAGATAGTCTGGATTACTGTCATTTTACTGTATATGTTTTCTATAGTATAGGTACTAGTTATACTATACTATAGTTAGACAAAAATATCCATATTTCTTTTTATACCTCTGGGTTTTAGTCATATATACAACATTCTGGAAGCTCATTTATATTGGGCAGTTTCTAGTTTAAAATTGAAATTCAAATTAAGGAATTAATGGATTCTGTAACAAATTTTTTTATAATTTTGTTCTGGAGACTGATACTTTAGTGATAATATCAAAGAGAATGGTCCTCAAGAGATGAATTCTAGACGTAAAAACAGCTATAATTACATTTAAGTACATTTTAGTAGGTTCTGTGAGAACCACAATTAATAAAAATATAAGTTGTTTGCATTTAGAGTGTTCTAGGGGAGTTAGTTATTTTGAAGAATTAAACCCAAGGAACTTTGTCTTTCATTATTGTTTCAGTAAACGCCTGCCAGTCCCAGAGGAAATTGATTATATTTACAAATCAGCAGCTTCAGGGGCAATCGTTGGTTGGATATATGGTGGAATACCTGCTTTTTATCATGCCAAACAACGTTATATTTCTCAGAGCCATGCAGAGATTTATTACAACCGATTTGATGCTGTGGTATGTATGTATGAGCGATGAATAATAGGATTTGATTGCTAACCAATTTTGAGAATTGTTTTACTGAATGGTTTCCTGCCGGGATGATGTGATTAGAAATGTCTAGTTCAGTTAAATATTGGACTGATGTGTGGAAGAGAAGTTGAGCTCACAGAGTTAGAAAAAGGGAAAATTCATATTTACTTGTTAAGTTAAGGAAGTACAGATGTATATAAGTGTAAGTGTTTGAGTGGAGTTGGTTCAAGTGAGGCTACTTTTTTTTCTCTTCAAACACCTCATTCATTCTGTCCTGTTTTTGCATATATTTACTGTATTGTCTGCCCATAATACTTTTCTAAATCTCTATCCATCTAAATCCTATGTATCTTTGAATCCCCAGAAGTCTTACTCCTCTATGAAACCCTCCCTGAGTGTTCCAGACCACATTAATCTCTTCTTTCTCTGACCTCTCATAAAACTTTAGGTTCTCATGCAAAATAACACTTAATACCTTGCTGTGTATATGTCATCTCCCCAACTAGAATTCTTTGAATGCAGGAAACGTCTTATATTTTTGTATTTCATACATAGATGCTCAGTAAATACTTGTGATTGGCATCAATATTTCCCAGTTTTCATTTTACTACTTGATGTTTGGTCATTTCCATAATTAGTCCATAAATAACAGGCCCATAATTATTTCACCTCATTTGTATTAGATGACAAGTATATTTAACAACTCTGTATGAGACATTGCTAATTAAAAAATGTACTTTCCCCCCATAATCTAGAATTAGTAGCAGAGAAAAACCCAGTTCACTTGGTTAAGGTAATGGACCTTAGGCTCTCTTTTTAGTGTGTGTGTGTATATATATCTCTATATATCTATATCTATAGATATGTAGGCATATCTATAGATATAGATATAGATATATAGATATTTCAATCACATTAAGAGTACCTCCTGGTCTGCGGCTCATTCTTCTACCATAGTGCTGAGTATAAGGAAGATACATCAGACAGCTAATCCAAGCCTTCCTTTCATTTCAGCAATCTGCCCATAGAGCTGCCATCCGAGGATTCATTCGGTATGGCTGGCGGTGGAGTTGGAGAACAGCTGTTTTTGTGACTCTGTTTAAGTAAGTTCTCTTTGAATATTGGTGAGAACATGTTATCTCAGAACACTTTGAGTAATGCAGTTTAAAAAAAAATTTATTGCTTTATATTTTAAGCAAACTGACATAGGGACCACATGATAGTATATGCCACTTTCCAAATCCATAGTTGCTGTCTTTCTCAAAGAGGAAAAAGGCATCCATCCCTGTTTCTCTGAGATGGAGATTATTTCTTGCATTTCATCAGGGTCTAATTGCTTATTGTTGTCATTGTGTATATCTTTTTAGTTTTGCTTTCTCCATTTTATAACAGTTTTCATATGTTTTTCTGAGTTCTTCAGTTGCATTTTTTATGACACAGTAATATTGCATCATATTCATATTCCACAGTTTGTCCAGCTATTCTTCAATTTCTAACACCCATTTTTTTTTAGTTATTTGCTATTACAAATAGTGCTACTATGAATATTTTGTTATAGGACCTTTCTTTCTGACATTTACCTCCTTGTGGTAGGTATCCAGTAATGGAGTCAGAAAGTATAGACAATTTAATTACTTTCTTCCTATGATTCCCTGTTTTCAGAATAATTGGACCAGTCCATAGCTTCATCAATGCTATATTAGTGGGGTAAATATGTTTTTGTGACTGTTTATTAAAAAAAATATTAAAAAAAGCTTGTTGCGCTTATTTCTTAGTAAAGTGTGTTTGACTCTCTACGTAAAGTGTATTGTCCTCATCACTAGATGTATGTGATTTAAAGATTATAAATAGAAAGGGGCAAACAACCTGCATGTATAATTTCTTCACTGTCAACCTCTAAGGTAGCTCCTTGGGGAGAGATTTGACAAGTAAGCTGAAGAGCAGAATCAGCTGTTTTGGTTGTATTTTTCAGAGTCCGTGTTATGGAGCTCAGGGTGTAAAGACCCTGAAGCAGGATAGAGACATGATAAAGGACCTGAAGCAGGGCTAATGAATGGAAATGATAGCCTTTTCCTTTTCTTAAAAATATTACCAAGAACTAATTGTATTGGGGAGTTTTATGACCATGATGTTGGGAGAGTGTTGTCAGTATGCTCAAAAGCATATCTTTTTTCTTGCTTTTTTTCGCTACTGCTCCAGCACAGTGAGCACTGGTCTGAATGTATACCGAAATAAAAATGCCATAAGCCATTTTGTTGTTGCAGGAGGTAAGACTTTTTTTTTTTATATTTCTCATTGTATGCAAATGGTTTAATGATTAGTGAAGGGCAGTGGAAGTTAGGCTTTCTGGATCAGTTCATCTCTTGACTTGGCACATTGTTTTTTAATTCTGCCTCAGAACTTGCATAATGTAAAAGGAGTTCGTGAAACTTGCTGCATATGAGATGTTTTGATGAAAAGAAGTAAATAATTCAATCTAAAATTACATGGCTTGCTAGAGTAGAATTCATTGAAATGAGATCATCTATTTTAGCATATAGTAGTAGCATTGTTAGACAACATGTAGCATTAAATCATTGCCTATTAGAATGATCTACCTATATTTCAGTGGTGGTGATAGTGCCTATACTATATAGTGCTTGGGATTAATGCAGATAACTTTTAAACTTGATGCTGTCTGTAGGAAGACAAATACTTAGGAAGAATTTGAATTATTTCTCTATATAGTGTTAAAATGAGCAAATTCTCTGGTTTGTCTAATAATGAGAGATATAGCTCTCATTTTCTGGAAGGTAATACATATCCCTGAAAGGTATTTGTAAGCAATTTCATTCATTCAGCAAACATTTACTAAGTATCTTCTGTGTTCCAGGCGCTGAGCTGAGGACTGGGTAGGAAACTAAATTGCAGAAGAAAAGAGCTTGCCCTCAAGGCACTTATGATTTAATATGGGAAATAACACACTTGTCCTTCTGGTTTTTTTTGTAAATGAACTAAGTACCATCAAATGGGGATAGAGAAAAGTGCTATAGGAATTTAGAGAAGGAGTGAGAGAATATCCAGTAGGTTTCTTGGAGGAGGTGAGGTATTTGAACTGGGCCTAGGAGAATGAGGAAGGTATTAACAAGATAAGAAGAGAAGAGCATTTCAAACAAAGAGCCCAGAAAGGAAAGTGAAGAGATCTGTAGGAAGCTTATGGTCTCATTAGGCAGACAGCATGCATTTGTAAAGTAATTAAATTGAATGAATGAATGAATAAGTGAATGAAAAAACATTTATAAACATTTATTAGATGTCATACACTGCTCAGTTCTAATGATACAAAGATTAAAAAAAAGTCTTTTTAGGAGACAATCCCTGCCCTCAAATAGGTTACAGTTTAGTTTCAGGAGGTAACATGTACATATGTAGAAATATACAAGATGGTTTTTGGAGGAGGGGAAAGCAGTAGTAGTATAGTAGCTGGGGGATATTAGGAAAGGCTTCATGTAGAAGGTAGCACTTGAGCTGAGCTTTGAAGCAGAAGCAGGGCTTCTAAATGGTGTAAGTAAGGAATTCATTCTGGGCATGGGGGGGATAGCTAGTGTAAAGATGGAGATGGGAGATGGAGTGATATTATGAGTTTCAGTAACAAAGCCGTTTTAGTGAGACTGTAGAGTGCAAAGTTCTTTGCCTACAAAAAAAAAAGGCACAAACACCATCCCTGGCCTCAAGGAATTTATGTTCTAATAGGGGAGACAACATGCAAAAAATTCTACATACAAGATATATACAATATAAATGGAAGGCAATCCCAGAGGGAAGGCACCAACAGTAGGACTATAGGAAAGGCCTCCTCCAGAAGGTGGGATTTGAAGGAAACCAGGAAAGCCAGGAGGGAGAGCGTTTGAGGTGTGAGGGACATTCAGTGAGAAGGCACAGTCTGGAGATGGGAGTGTCAGCTGTGAAGGACAAGAAGGGAGTAGAGTATAAGAAGACTTGAAAGAGAGGAAGGGGCCAGGTTGCAAAGGACTTTAGAAACAAAATAGAATTTTGTATTTGATCCTGGAGGTAATAATTGGGAGGCAGTGGAGTTTCTTAAAGATTGGTATGTGACATGATCACTTTGGCAGCTAAGTGGAGGATGGATTGGAGTGTGCAGAGACTTGGGGCAAGAAGACCTAGAAGAGGGCTATTGCAGTAGTCCACCAGGATGGAAGCTGTAGGAGTGGAAAGAGGGGTACATCTCCAGGAGGCATGTGAAAGGAGAAACAAGAAGATGTGGCAACAGATTGGATATGTGTAGTAAATGCAGGAGAAGAATTGAGGATGACATGGAGGCTGTGAGCCTGGTTACCTGGAAGGATGGTGTTGCCCTCAACAATAATAGGAAGTTTGGGAAAGGGAAGAAAGTTTGGGGAGAAATATAATGAATTTTCTTTTGGATATGTTGGACTTGAGATGCCTATGGAACCTTTAGTTCAAGATATCTAAAAGATAGTTGGTGATATGAGACAGACCTCAGGAGAAAGGTTAAGGCTGGATATACATATCTGGGAGTTATTTGCAGAGAGATGAGAATTGAATCCATGGGAGCTGATGAAATCACCAAGCAACATAGTATAGAGTGAAAAGAGAAGTGATCCCAGGACAGAGATTTGAGAGACACTGTAGGGAGTGTGACCTGGATGAAGATATAACAGAGGAGCCTGAGCCTGAGAGAGGAGCAATCATACCAGTAAGAGGGAAACTGGGAGAAAGCAGTAACATCGTAACCTAAAGAGGATAGAGTACCCAGAAGAGGGTGATCAGTTAGGATTTCTTCTTCTTTGATCATGGAAATGTTCATATTAACTAACTGTAGGTTATCAAGTTTAGCCAGTGTCTCCTACACTTCCTTCTGTTTCTTTTTGTGTATTTTTCAGATCTCTCTGTTTTTAACATTCTCTTTAAAAACAATTCTGAGTTCCAAGGTCTCTCCTTCCTGTGCTTTCCCCACTGATTGAGAAGGCAGGCAGTATGATATCAAAATGTGAAGTCATGCAAGATGTATTTCCATATTAGCCATGTTTCAAAAAATTAAAAGCAAGAAACATAAAAAGGTGAAAAAAGCTTAAATATGTACTCAGAGTTCATCAGTTCTCTCTCTGGAGTTGGATAGCATTTTCCATCATGAGTTCTTTGGAATTGCCTTGTATTGATCAGAGTAGTTAAGTCTTTCACAGTTAGTCATCATTACAGTATTGCTGTTACTTGCATAATGCTCTCCTGGTTCTGCTCACATCACTTTGCATCAGTTCATATAAGTCTTCCCAGATTTTTCTGAAGCCATCCCCTTCATTATTTCTTGTAGCACAATAGTATTTCATCAGAAGGGCTTGTTCAGTCCTTCCCCAGATGATAGGTTTTCTTTTAGTTTCCCCCCCTTTTTTTTTGCCACTACAAAAAAGAGCTCCTATAAATGTTTTTGTACAGTTTTTTACAATCCTTTTTCCTTTGATCTCTTTGGGACACAGACCTAGCAGTGGTATCCCTGAGTCAAAGGATATGCACAGTTTTATAATCCTTTGGGTGTAGTTCCAAATTGATCTCCAGAGTGGTCAGATGCTTTCTGTATATTTTAGAAAATACTTCAAAGACCCCCTTTATTTTATCTTCCCTTTTTTGGACACTACTATGACTCACTTCTCCGTGCTTCTCCACTAATCTTCCCAGAATCAAATCAAAACAAAGAACTCTTATGACAAATAAGCATCGTCATATAAAACTATCCATGTTAGTTGCCTTTGCCCTCTCTGTTTTCTAAAATGTCATTGCTACAACCTTAACATTTGAAATGTGAGCTTAGCATGTCTTTGTTTCTTGATAACCTCAGTGACTTTTTGATAAGCATTTTGCAAACATTAAAGAGGTATCCCAGTATGAGTTGTTGAGGGGCAGGTGGGCATAATGGAAACAGTGCTGGACTTGGATTCAAGATACCTTGGTTTTAAATCATCCCTCAGACAACTTTTAGTTGTATGGTCATGGGCAAGTCATTTATGATTTCAGAGCCTTAGTTTCCTTATCTATAAAATAGATAATGCACTATCACAGTTGTTATGAAGAAAGAACTTTATAAACCTTATGTTTCAGTTTATGTAGTGTAAGTTATTTACTTCTGAACAATTTTTTTCCAACATAGTTTTTGCCATCCTCCCCTATGGGTTGATTTAATTTGGAAAATCTCTTCAAGTTCTTTGTAGATTTTTGCTGCCTCTTTATTCTCTACCACAGATAATAGCAAATGAAGTCATCTTCACAGAGGTATTTGCAAATGCTTACATGTCCTGCAGTATGTAATGACCAGCAAAATTATGTTTCTTGTTGCTTTGGATATATGATAAAACATATTTTGTCAACATCTTTATTTACCTCACCAAAGAAAACTTGGCAGCCATCCTTCTATTTAGCTGTGTTTTCCTTTTGTGTTCTGATTTCATTTATAGTGAGAATCTCAAGATTGAATTGAATATTCTTCAGATGATACCCTGTGGCAGCAAGTCATAAAATGCCACAATCTCCAAAGAATATGTTTCAAGGGTCGCCCAAAAGTCAATGGAGGGCGTGAATGTCCTGCAGCATATTATTAATGAAGAATAGTGCCAAAGAAGCAGCATAAAGGATGTCTTCAGAGAGATGTATGACTGGAAAAGGAGGTAGACCAGTCCTGTATTGAGAGTGTAGGATAACTGAGAGCCTGCATACTCCTTTGGCATTCTGGGAATGTCAGGAGATCTAGAAGAATGCCCCTGGCACTTTGGGTAGTCACATAGAGAGAGTCTTCATGAGTACCTGGACAAAAGTCACATGGGAAAAGAAGCAAGCATTTATTAAGCCTCTCCTAAGGCATTAGCAAAGACAATAGTGAAAATCCCTGCCCTCAAGATATTTACATTCTGATGAGAGAGAAAACACGCAGATATGTAGGTATATGCAAAACACATACATGTAGAGTAGATACAGGGTAGGTAACTTGGGAAAGGAAGGCACCATCCACTGAGGGGTCCAGCCAGGAAAAGAGTCCTGCAGAAGATCTTCGAAGGAAACTAGAGGTAGAACTGAAGAAAGTGTGCATGCTAGGGAAGGGGGAACAGCCAGTACAAAAAGTGGGGAGATGGGATATGATGTTGTGGTGGAGCAACAGCAAGAAAGGGCTGTGTTTGCCTGGATTGTAGAGTACAAGGAGATGAGGCTAGACAGGTAGGAGGGGCGAAGTTGTGAAGAGCTTTAAATGGCAAACAGTATGTATTTGATCTTACAGGGCAATAGTAGAATTTATGAGTAGGGGTTGACATGCACTTTAGGAAAGTCACTTTGGTAGCTGAATGGAGGATGAATTGGAGTGGGGAGAGTCTTGAGGCACAGACCAATTAGGAGGCTGTTTTCATAGTTCAGAGGAGCGGTGATCAGAGCCTGAAGTGGGGTGATGGGTGGGTGATGGTTTGCATCTTTGGAGGCATTACCAACACTGATGAGATCACAGACTTTTCCATCTTCTTTTGGTAGTACCTAGCTCACTGATTTTTGATGCAGCAAGGATAGGAATTTGAATGCTGGACACAGTCAGGATGATCTGAGTTCAAGGACTTGCTGACCCTGGAGGTGGTATCTGGCCTTTGCCCTCTAATTCCAGAACTTCTCACTTTTCTAGCACTACTACTTTTCTAGTATGATTTTCTGAAATCTTCCAGAAAGGTTTCAGGGTCTTTGTTTCGTTTCTGTGAGTGGCCCATGATTTTTAGATTGTCTCACCAAGTTCCTTGTTTAGAGCCAGTTGCTTTGAATTTTCTTTCCAACTTCCTCTTTATGAGCTTGGTTTCCTTCCTTATATTGTTTATAAAAAATTCTCTTTTATCATGAACTTGATCATCAACAAATGTGAACATTTCAGTATATAAAGAAGGATAAAAAGAGTGTAGTATGTGAAACTGAACTTTTGAGATGCTTTTAAAAATTTTATTGTAAAAGCAACATAGCTTAATGGATAGCTAGCTTACTCTATAGCCTTAAAGACCTGGATTCAAATCTTGCCTCCATTCTATATTGGCTGTATGACAGTGGGGCAAGTAACTTAATTTCTCAGTGGCTTAGGCAGCTTGCTAAGACTATAAACTGCAGAGAAGATGTCAACCTGCATTAGCAGAGATAATTCTTCTGGGAGTACCCTGTACCAGTGAAATCACAAAACTCATCGTAGGCATGTCATATTAATTTTAACATGGTAGAAATCAAATTGCCCTGTTCATGATTTGTTTCTGAACTTTTTTTCTTTCTTGTATTTTTAAATGTTTTCTTGATGCTTCTTTTTTTAAATCTCTTTCATTGTTAATTTAATCTCTTTTTAATCTCTTTCGTTGTTCATTAAATTATCCTTCATTCTCCCAATACAGGCCCTTCCTTTTTACAGATATGTAGAGTCAAGCACAACAAATCATCACGATGATCATTTCTGAAAGTGTATGTCTCATTCTGTACCTCTGCCCCATCAGCTCTCTGTGAAGAGGCAAGTCCCTTCTTGTAGTTTCCTTTCATTTTTTAATTCAAATTCTTAACCACGCTGGGTACTTTGTGATAATTCCATTCTCACTTCTGGGGGTCAGTTGTTATTTCAGGATTATTTCCTTCTACAAACTTCTCTTCAATTCCTTTTGCCCATAGTATTTTTTCATAGTAGAAAGAGTGTCTTTCTGTTTTTTCATTCTATCCCAGTCAACTTTCTCTTGTGAGAAAGAGAACAGTTAAGCACAATTACACACATGGTGACCATGTCTAATAGTATGTACAACCATTAGCACATACTTTAGTACTGTTCTCCAAGGGCAGAAGGGACAGGCATATCTTTACCTTGTTCTCAGGTGTCACATTGAGAATGACAGTTGTACAATATTCAGCTTCATTTTAGGTTTCTTCTTGTTTACATTTATTGTCATTATATATTGTTTTCCTGGATCTGCTTGCCTCCTCCTGCATTACTTCATACATGTTTTCACATGTTTCTCTGAATTCTTCATAGTCATCATTTCTTTTTTGTAATATTCAGTTCTGTGACTACTCAAGTTTGTTGAGCCATTCCATAATTAATGGCTAGATTCCTTTTTCTAGAAATTTGGCAATGATGGGGATAGGGAGAGATAGGATACTGACAAGAGAGAGTGAATGAGGAAAAGTTTGTGTTTATTTTTTAATGATAGGAGAGACCTGAGTTTATCTGAAGGGAGAAGAAAATAGAGCAAGTGTTGAAGCTAAAAGAGAATGAAGATATTGATGGGTTGGACTAAGTATTCTCTAAGTTCCCTGGCAGTTTTCAGTATCTGTGTAATTCTGCAGTGGGAAGGTGGTTGGACCAAGACCATAGATGGGTAGGTTAGCGTTGGCAGAAAGAAGGACCACCTCATTCTGTGAGATCATGAAGGGAAAGAAAAGAAAGGGTCAAGACACTGAAGGGGTTTTTGGGTGGATTTTTGGAGGGGTTTTTTTTTGGTGTGGAGGAAAGATAAATGATGTCACCTAAGAGAAGAAATGAGGAGGAGTAGAGTTAGGAGAAGAGAATGCTTTGGAGTAATTGCTGGGAGAATTACATTAAAGAGTCATTAAGAGGTAAATAAAAGAAGTGTTATTCCACAAAGGCCTGATTAAAGTTAACCCAGAATCAGCTTATTTCCTTCAGAGCCTAAGCATAGTGACTTATACATAGGAGGCACCTAATAAATGCTTGAATGTTATAGATGTTATAAATAGTTAAGATGTTATAAATAGTAGTTAGGTTCCCAGACCAGTCCACAAAAGTCTTGTTCACCCATAATCTAGTTATGTTTGTAGTCAAAAAAAAAAATTGAAGACAATGCTAATAATTAAAGATAACAAACAAAATTGAATAAATATGTCTTAAAGCTTATCTAACATGTTGGTAGTAGTGGAAAAATTCTGGACTTAAAGTTAGACTTAAGAAGAAAAATCTGGACTGGGGACATAGGATCATAAATTTAGAACTTTGCAGGGACCTTACTGATTATTTACCTCAAATGCTTTTTTTTTATAGGTAAAGAAATAGGCAAAGAGATTGACTTGTCCAGGATCATGCAGCATTAATTGGCAGAGCTTATTTTTTAACTTAGATTCTGTTGATTCTGTTTGATTCAGATTTCTTTCATACCACAATGCTTCTCAAAGTGGCTGGGTTCTAGTTCCAGCTAGGTCTTGGCCCCAGGCCTGCCACTAACTAGCTCTGTAAAGTTGGTCAGATCACTTAACTTCTCTGGCCCTCATTGTCCTCATCTCTAAAGTGAGAGGGTTTGAGTAGATGTTCTCTAGTTCTAACGTCTTAGATGTTTTGGAATCAACAGTTTGGGCCAAAGAAAAGTAAGGATGCAATTAGAAATTTCTGGGTAGACTACAGGGAATGTCAGTGAAACTGTCAAGGATTTTGTTAGATGCTGGCACTTCTTCAGAATTTCTATCTCCTTTATTTTGATAGAGACATTCGTAAGCAAGCATCTTACACTTATCATTCAGAGTAGCTTCATTTGTAGGCAAGGGATGCAAAAATGAAATGAAAAGAGTGGGAAGGAGGGAGAAAGCATTTCCTCACCTGAGTTGTTTGGCTCAAAAAAATCAGAGAAAGAAAAAAGGAAACAAAAACAATATTATTAAAGGGTGTATAGGTATAGGATTACCCATGGTAGAGATGTGCTGTAAGTCAGAGATGGAGGGAAAAGGAAAAACAAAATCTTTGTGTTTTAATAACCTTTTGAGGTGGTAGGGCAGGTATTACTGTCTTCATTTTAGAGAAAAGGAAATTGAAACTCAGTAATGTTTATTGACTTGTCCATGTTCACATATAGATGGCGAAGTTGGGATTCAGTCAAGTGAAGATTTTTTTAAGATGGGAAAGCTTCTGCATCTTTGGAGACAGAAGAGGGAAAACCAATGGATAGCAAGAGGTTGAAGGTGCTGGAGAAGGAAGAGGAGCAAGGTCATGCAGGAAGTAGGAAGGGATGGTACTTGAATGTAAGAAAAAAGAAGAGCCCCTTTGAATAGGCAAGAAAACATGAAAAGATCAAAGTAGAGATTATAGAAAGACTGGAACTATAGCTTATGGTGGAGTATTGACCAAGAAGCCCAACAGAATTTCTGTGCCCATTTTAGCAGAAGAAAAACTGTTAGAAAGAAAAAAGTATGCATTAATTCCAATGTTTAATTCAAAATCTGCCTTCTTTTCTGTTTTCTAATAGCTGCTACAGGAAGTCTTTTCAGAATACACTTGGGTTTGAGTAGTCTGGTGGCTGGTGGTTTAACTGGAGCCATTCTGGGGTATGTTTTACATGGTTTGTGTCCAAATTAGCATAATTTTACTTAATGCCTCAGATTATGATAGATTCCCCAAGATAAAAATTTACACTTTAGAGTGTTAGAAGATTATGACTCTTAGAATGACAGGGTCCTTCTGTCACTTTTGAAATTATATATGCAGTGATATTCCGTACTAATTCAGGGTCTTTTTTCTACCTCCACTTTTTTTCTTGACAGGCTTCAGTACAAATGATTCCTAGTTAAATACCACTATTTGAAATGAATAGAAACAAAGTTTGAACTAAATGGTTTGTAGTTGAACATAGGAAAAGAAATTTAATTTTTTGTTTTATATTTGAAGTATAACTGCCTCATCAGGGAAATACATATTTAAATGTGTGACAAAAGCCATTTTTAATAAGACATTGCTTAATAATTGTCAAATGGGAGAGTTAACTTCTATTAAATTGAGGAAAAAAACACTTCCCTATTCAAGCAACCTTTGGTCAAATTTTCTTCTTCATGAATACAACTTGCCTGTATAACTACAGACATAAACAAATGCCACTCTGAATTGGAGCAGCATAGAGCTATTTGCATAAACACTGAAGACTGCTAAATAGAACTTTGAATGCAAGACCATTATCATAATCTGCTTTCATTGTGGTCAAATGGAAAGAGTGCTGGATTTGGAATCAGAGTAGGACTTGGGCTTAAATCTCAGTTCTTGCACTTATTGTCGGTGTGATCTTTGGCCAAGTCACTTAGTCTTTTCTGTGCCCTGATTTTCTCATCTTTAAAATGAGAGGATTGACTGAGATAACCTGTAAAGCCTCTTTCAGATCTAAATATATGATCCTTTCCAAGACTACTACTATTACTTAAAGGGATAGGTCTTGTGAAAACCAACAAATTAAAATTGCTATTAACTTCATACTCTGATTATGCACTGACATAATACAATTTTGAGGGACTGATACAAGGTATCTCAAAAATCTTAATGCAGTTTTAAGCTTTAGTCATTTAAAACTTTACTAAGACTTTTGGGACATCCTAGATTTTAAGAATACTTTGAAGACCCAAGTAATGCTTATCACATGCGTTAGTTATATCCTTGGGCATTTTTAGATTCATAAAATCATAGTGTTTAGAATTGTATAGGATCTTAGAGTCATGCCTTCTAGCCTCTGAAATGGCATCCTGAAAAAACCCTTTCTGTAACATCCTTGACAGGTAGTTATCCAACTCCTTTTGAATACTTTAGTTAACACAAGTTTGTTGATTGCTTACTGTGTACAAAAAAACCATTTCTAGGCACCAAGGATATAGGACAGGAAAATGAAGCACTACCCCTTCTCTTCAGAAGCTCTTGGTTTATTGGGGACAACCAGGGATCCTCACAGAACCAGTCAGTGCAAGGTAGTGTCTGTTGAAGTACTTAGTATGGCTCAGTATATAAGGAGGTGGTTCCACTCGTGGATCTTTAAGGGCTAGTCCAGTTCCACCTTTGATGAGTCCATTAACACCATCAACCTAAGGTTGTTATTGGGGTTTCCTCAAGAAATATATATTTTCATATTTCTGGTTTTTCTTCTTTGAGAGCGAATCATAGACCCTGCTTCTAGGTGTGATGGCTTATCCTTTTAATCTGTCAGGGAATCTCCCTGATTTTCTCTTTGTTATTGCCACTACATAGAGAGCTGTTTCATTAGTTTTCCTCTGTTTGATTGTGATCTCATCTGTCACAAGTACCATAGAAGCTTTATGTAGTGGAATTGTTGGCATTTCCACTGAGATAATTATTTAACTAATTGTAATGTAGGGCCGTGTTTAGTATTTTTTTTGTGTGTTACAAAATTGCATTTTTTCCCTCTACCCGCTCTCCCAAAACCCCAACCCAATCAATTCATGCAACATATGAAACAAAGTAATGACAAATCCTAAATAATTAAGCAAAACAACATTAAAAAGTGGCTGTTGAGTGATTGTCCATGTGCCCACTTAGTTTTCCTAAGCAGCCACTCTCTGTTTTCTTTACCTCAGTGCTCCTTTTGGAATCACACTCATGGCCATACAGAAGTTTCAAGGGGAGACTGTTTGGGACAGAAAACAGAAGGAGCGAAAAGAGCAGTATGAGTCCAAGCTGAGTGAGTGGTAAGTAAGGAAGGCTCAGCACCCGTTCTCAGGCTCCATGTTCTTGGCCTCATTGAGCTTCCTGCCAGTCAGTGCTAAATAGCCATTGTTATTGCATTCAGAGAAGCTTTTTAATTGTACTATACATTTAGTTAAAAAGTTTTAAAATTTAAATAACAAAAAATTAAAACACATTTATTATGCTTATTTCTGTTACGAAAAACAGTACAGTATGATGGATGTAGAGCTGGCCTTGAAGTCAGGAAGACTTCGGTTCAAGTCCCGCCTCTTGACATACGCTGATTGTATGTGTCTGGGCAAATTCCCTAACTTCTCAGGGCCCCAGCAAGATTCAGCAGCAGGGGAGGTACCAGCCTGCATGGTTAGAGGAAGTTCCCCACCAAGAGTTCCTTACCCTCATAAAATCACAGACCTGGTCAAAAATAAAAAAGTAAATGTACATAATGCAAATAGAAAGCAGATGGAAAGAATGATAGGGTTGTAATTTTTCTCCCTAATATGATGTGGTTCTTTATGTGTGTGAACCTTTGCTGTTAGGAGAAGTAAAAACATGCTTGATGTAGTTGACTGCATTTTTTTTTTTTTGGCTTTTCCTCTTTATATAAGAAGTAACTTGAAAGGAACTACAGAGGCAAGGGGTGAACTTTACTTAGATCTGGAGAGCTGATACCCATCCCCCTACATATCACATCTCTGTTGACACTATAGAGTTTACATTTCTCCGGATGGTGAGATTCTCCTTCATTGACATTTTGGGAAACTCAGAATTTAGAAGATTGTTATGAAGAGAAACATTTTTTGCCAGTTCTTTTAAAAGCCCAGTAAAAGAGTTTATTTTATTGAACCCTCTTGCAATAGAGATGAAAGCTCAGGAAAAGCCATAAGGCCTGAAGAATGCAGCTAGCTATTCTGTTTTATCTTATTGTGTGTCAGTAGGAATCTTGGAATGATAAAGAATTTAGAAGGTAGATATGGTTTCTACCAAACAGGGAACTGGAATTTTACTGTGTGGTCCTCCAGCCTTGCACCCATAATGAGAAGCTATTTCAAGAAGTGAATTTTGAGAAAGAGTTTGAAAAAGAAGAAAAACTGTACTGTGTAATCATAAGATAATTAGATCCTGTGTAGGGAATCATGGAAAATGAATTGGGTTTGCCTTAAAATCCTGATTCTAATACTTACTAGCTATGTAGTCTTAAGTAAACTCCTTAAACTTCTCTGAATTATAGTTTTCTTTTTGTAAAATGGGGATAATAATACTTTTACTACTTACTCCAAAGGACTATTATAAGGAAAATGCTTTGAAAAGCTTCAATTTATAAATGTAAGTTGATAATATCACAGACTTTCAAAGGCACAAAAAAGATAAATAGATATTCTCTGGCTTTTTTTGTTTTGTTTTATTTAAGATCATTAAAAATAATTTTTTGAGAAAGTGATTGAAAACCTTGGAATGCAGGATGGGCACATAACTAGTGGAGGAATTTGAAGAGGGTGGTAAGGTACCACAGCAGAAGTTCTTGAGCTAACTCTAAAGGTAAATTGTAGAAAGACCAGTTGGAATGAGAATAAAATGAAAAAAAAAATGCAGAATTATTGCTTGTTACTGAGCTCACTAAAGGTATGGAAAGTAATAGGAAAACCAGTCAGATGCTAAGAAAAACGGTATGAGGAACCCACAATGAATGAGTCTGAGTACAAGAACAGTTCAGGGCCTTTCTGTTGGTTAGTTTTTTAAACTATATTGAGGAAAATAAGATGAACCAAGAAGGGATAGCGATCACTTAGTTGGGGTGACAATTGTAGGTGATTGAGAGCAGAGCTACTCAATTCTTATTTCTGTTTTCTCTGCAAAAAATAGTAACCCTGGTACGAACAGAACAGAAATGATTTATAGGGAGTTGAAAACTGAGAAGTCATCGATCTGCTCTTAAGGGGTTCATATTAAGCTGTTTGGCAGAAGATGAGTATCTGAGCAGCAGTGCCCTAGGTATAGCAAATAGCAGTGCTTGCCCACTGGACAAATTTCAATCCACAGTTCATTATGTCATTATAAGAAGAGCCAGAAGCCAGGCACTTTTTTATTTTTTGCTGTGATGTAAAGAAATGGAGTTGTGCCTCTTCTGTCTCTTTTCTTTTGCTGCAGGAAGGCCAGACTACATGTTACTGATGCTGTCACTGAAGAATTCCAAAGTAACTTCAGAAAAAATCAATCAAAAAGAGATGCAGAGAGAATTGAAGAGCTGTTAAATCTTCCTAGAAACCCTTCTTCAACAATAGATAGTAAAGATGGGGAATAGTTTGATTCATGATATAGAAGAATGAGATTTTTTTTTTAAGGGAACTAGATGAACTCCTGGCTGTGTCCCTAAAGTTTTATCATGAGTGTCATCTTTGTATTGGACTACTGCATAAAGTAAACACTGACTCATGAAGTGTCTGTTAATGACTGGTGCTGGGCACACTCACCAGGAGCTGGGCTGCTGGAGATGGTATCTGGTTTCTTCCTTTAAATCTAAGAATGAGTTTATTTACTTGTCTTTTTTTTCCCAAAGGCAAGAGAATGTTCCCCCAAACACTTCCTTAGGTAATAGAGTTTTATTTCTTTGTTTATATAATACCATTCTTCTAAAAGGGAAGGGTGTGAAGAAGGCACTACTTCTTGTAGAAAGATCACCTCAAAACGAGTACAGCTCTGAGTGTCTTTTTAAATGAAAAAACAGATTTATTTAAATATATGGTTGACTAATGTGTTTTATATAACTAATTTAAGATATAAAGTTACATATGATATTTTAAAGATACAAATGTAAACTGCAAAAACAGTTTAACAAAAGCCACATCAGCAACATAAGATGCATTTAACAAATATTAAGCCTGTTATGCACAAAGCACTGTGCTAGGTACTAGGGATATGAAGATAAAAATGAAGTATTCTTGCACCCAAGGAGCTTACTGTGAAGAGACAACATATGCACAAGTGTATTGTGTACGATGAAAATTGAAGGGTGGAGAGGAATTAGGAGAGACCTCATAGGCTGCATTTGAGCTGAGCCTTAAAGGAAGAAAAGGAATCTAAGAGATGGAAATGAGAAGAGAGTGATGATTTGTGCCACTATATAAGAAATGACTCTTTTGGCTAGAATATAGTGTTCATGTAGGAGAGCAGTATGAAATAAGGCTGGAAAGCAGGTGAGTGCCAGATTTTGGAGGGTCTTAAATGAAAAAGCATTTAGTAAGTGCTTAATAAAGTGTTCCAAGAACTATGCTAAACTCTGGAGATACAAATACAAAAGTAGAATCCTGGACTCAAAAAGCTTACTTATTCTAATAGAAGGAGACAACACTTATAGGGGATTGGTGGCTAGTGAAAGATGTTTTTGTTTGGGAAGTATGATGAGTAGAACTGCAGGACAATCAATTGCCATACCTTTTCCAGAGGCATAGTGTTGATTTGAATAAAGTTCCCAGAGGAAAAGGTGGCAAGCAGGAATGTACCTGCACAGTAGCTTGTCAGAAAAATATCTAGGGGTGAGATCAAATATTAAGCACCTGCTGTGTACCTGGTACTGTCCCAAGGATATAGAGACAGAAATGAAAGCCTCTCAAACAGCTTACATTTTGTCGGAGGAAAGATCAAATATGAATATATATCAAAGAAATGTACGTAGAATAAATGCAAGATGAATATGATGTAATTGCATACAAGGTAGGGAAGGAAGACATAAATGAGGGAATCAGACAAGGCTACATTTGAAGGTGATGCTTTGAGTATGGGAGGGAGAAAAATGAATGTTGAAAACTTTCTTCACATGTAATTGGAAAAAATTATTCAGTGGGGAGAAGAGGAAAGAAGGAATTCTATGAAACAACAGTGAGCAAGGATTATAGGGAGATGAGAGATAAAAGAACTGACTTAGGGGGTCAGACAGGTGAAAGGAGAACCAGGAGAACCCAGAAAGAGAGAGACTTTTTTTTTTTTTATTGCAATCTGTATTTATTTATTATTGTTATTTGCATCCAATATTTCACAATTTTCATATTTTTAAAATTTTAAAACAAGGAGATAATATTTGTGTCACTCTTCCAATGCTGTCACTTATCTTTGAAAATGTCATTTTTTATTTCCCAATGAACAAGGTCAAATTTATATTCAATATTTCTTTCAGTCAATCCTTGAAGCCATGAAAAGTTCTTAAAGAAAACTAGAAATATTAATATGATTTTGAAGGAAAAAGGAGAAGTTAAGGGGAGGAAAGGAGAGGGCAGAAGAGGGGAAGAGAGGAGACAAGATAAAGGAAGAATATAGATAGCAACACACACCTATACTCACATACATACAAATGTAACATACCTATATACATAAATATATCTCTCATGTCTAATTTATAGCATTTTCATGAGACTCAAATTATATAGTGCATTTAAATCACTTGAAAATCATGTTATTATTAATTTAGACCCTTCCTAGTCCATATATTTCAGGAGGTATGTATAACGGCAGCTGTCAACTAAGCTTAGCAAATTGGGAACTCAGTTAAGTGTGAGAAGATTTTGGTCATGAAAATTTTTCTCTTTATTATAAAATGACAAAACTAGAGTTTGAGTCAGAAAATCATAAATTAAAAATCAGACAATTACTTAGTGGTCACCTAATCCAGACCAGTTATTTTAAATATAAAAAAAATCATGCAAAAAAGAATAGTTATTGGCACATTTAATCTAGTAGCTAAGCTGGGGTTCAAACTCTAATTGTACAACACCAAGGTCAGCACTATATCACCATTGGAAAATACAGTATGCCAGCTACCTTTTAAATGATACCATTTCTTGTGCAGTAAATTTTTTAAAATTTTTTTTAAAAATTTATTTAAGTTTTCAACATTCATTTCCATGAAATTTTGGGTACCAAATTTTCTCCCCATTTCTACCCTCCCCCCCAAAACGCTGAGCATTCTAATTACTCCTATCACCAATCTGCCCTCCCTTCAAACATCCCTTCCTTCCCTTATCCCCATCTTCTCTTGTCCTGTAGGGCAAGATAACTTTCTGTACCCCATTACCTGTATTTCTTATTTCCTAGTTGCAAGAACAATACTCAACAATTGTTCCTAAAACTTTGACTTCCAACTTCTCTTCCTCCCTCCCTCCCCACCCATTCACTTTGGGAAGGCAAGCAATTCAATATAGGCCATATCTGTGTAGTTTTGCAAATGATTTCCATAATAGTCGTGTTCTGTAAGACTAACTATATTTCCCTCCATCCTATCCTGTCCCCCATTTCTTCTGCTCTCTCTTTTGACCCTGTCCCTCCCCAAGAGTGTTGACTTCTAATTGCTCCCTACTCCCATTGCCCTCCCTTCCCTCATCCCCCCCATCGTGCTTATCCCTTTCTCCCCCCTCTCCTGTATTGTAAGATAAGTTTTCATACCAAAATGAGTGTGCATTTTATTCCTTCCTTTAGTCGAATGTGATGAGAGTAAGCTTCATGTTTTTTCTCTCACCTCCCTACTTTTCCCTCCACTGAAAAGTCATTTACTTGCCTCTTTTCTGAGAGATAATTTGCCCCATTCCAATTATCCCTTTCTCCTCCCAATATATTTCTCTCACCCCTTAATTTCATTTTTTAAAGATATGATCCCATCCTATTCAATTCACCCTGTGCTGTGTGTGTGTGTGTGTGTGTGTGTGTGTGTGATCCCACCAACTACCCAGATATTGAAAAAAGTTTTCAAGAGTTACAAATATTGTCTTTCCATGTAGGAATGTAAACAGTTCAACTTTAGTAAATCCCTTATGATTTCTCTTTGCTGTTTACCATTTCATACTTCTCTTGATTCTTGTGTTTGAAAGTCAGATTTTCTTTTCAGCTCTGGTCTTTTCATCAAGAATGCTTGAAAGTCCTCTATTTCATTAAAATACCATTTTTTCCCCTCAAGTATTATACTCAGTTTTGCTGGGTAGGTGATTCTTGGTTTTAGTCCTAGTTTCTTTGACTTCTGGAATATGATATTCCACACCCTTTGATCCCTCAATGTAGAAGCTGCTAGATCTTGTGTTATCCTGATTGTATTTCCACAATACTTGAATTGTTTCTTTCTAGCTGCTTGCAATGTTTTCTCCTTGACCTGGGAACTCTGGAATTTGGCCACAATGTTCCTAGGAGTTGCTCTTTTTGGATCTCTTTCAGGCAGTGATCGGTGGATTCCTTGAATACTTATTTTGCCCTCTGGTTCTAGAATCTCAGGGCAGTTTTCCTTGATAATTTCATGAAAGATGATGTCTAAGCTCTTTTTTTGATCATGGCTTTCAGGTAGTCCCATAATTTTTAAATTGTCTCTCCTGGATCTATTTTCCAGGTCAGTTGTTTTTCCAATGAGATATTTCATATTATCTTACATTTTTTCATTCTTTTGGTTTTGTTTTGTGATTTCTTGGTTTCTCATAAAGTCATTAGCCTCCATCTGTTTCATTCTAATTTTGAAAGAACTATTTTCTTCAGTGAGCTTTTGAACCTCCTTTTCCATTTGGCTAATTCTGCTTTTGAAAGCATTCTTCTCCTCATTGGCGTTTTGGACTTCTTTTGCCAGTTGAGTTAGCCTATTTTTCAAAGTGTTATTTTCTTCAGCATCTTTTTGGGTCTCCTTTAGCAAGGTGTTAACCTGCTTTTCATGCTTTTCTTGCATGTCTCTCATTTCTTTTCCCAGTTTTTCCTCCACCTCTCTTACTTTATTTTTCAAAATCCTTTTTGAGCTCTTCCATGGCCTGAGCCCATTGAATATTTATTTTGGATGTTTGGGATATAGAAGCCTTGACTTTTATGTCTTTCCCTGATGGTAAGCATTGTTGTTCCTCATCTGAAAGGATGGGAGGAGATACCTCTTCACCAAGAAAGTAACCTTCTGTAGTCTTATTTTTTTCCCCTTTTTTTGGGCATTTTCCCAACCAGTTACTTGATTTTTGGGTCCTTTGTCAGGAGTAGGGTATGCTCTGGGAATCTGTAAGATCTCAGTTCCTCCAAGGTGGCACAATCAAGCATGTACACAAGTCTGGAAGCAGGAAGAGATTTTTGTACCCAGAATCTTAGCAGTTTCCTCTCCACAGCCACCTGGCCTCCAGTGCCACCTGGCCTCCAGTTCCACCAAGCCAGCACTGGGGGGCTGGGATTCAGTGAAGCTGTGGGGGTAGGACCACCATTCAGTGGGAGACAAAGACCAGTTCCCTCACGGCCTCTATGTAGGGCTGAGGTAATAATTAGCTTCTCAGTGCCCCCAGGGGTTTTACAATCCAACAATGGATTCAGGCTGCTGTAGGAGCTGAGGTGGGAACTGCTGCTGCCTGTTCCATGTGGCCTCTGTGGCCGCAGCCTGAGGCCAGAGCTATGGGAAGGCCCTTCTCCCTTCCCGGCAGCTGAAAAACCCCATCACTGATTTTTGGTGCCTGTGGGTTGAGGGATTTGAGGACCCCCTCCTGTGACTGGAGATTCTGCCTCTGAGGTGGCCTCCTCCCAGAGTCATGCCATGCCGCATGGCCAAGGCTGGGCTGGGCTCCATGCTTTGCTCTGTCTGGTGCAACTGACATTTCCCGTAGGCCTATCAGGTCACCCTGCGCTAGAAATCTCCTCCACTCTGTTGTTCTCCACTTGTGCTGCTCCAAAATTTGTTGAGAGTCCCTCTCTACAGGTGTTTTATGGGCTGTGTGGGGGCAGCCTCCCTATGTATGTCTTTCTACTCTGCCATCTTTGAGACTTTTCTTAAAAGGAGCCCATGGTAGGCATTGTCAGATCAAGCAACAAAGTGGAGAAGGATGAGATAAGAAAACAAAATCATTCTGGAGAGGACAGTTTGAGTTGAATGATAAAGTTCACAGCCAGATCACACAGCGTTAGTGAGAGGAGATGTAGTAACAAGTATAGCCTACTTCTAGGAGTGTGACTGAAAAAGGGAGGACAAATAAAGGATGAAAGCTTGAAGGGGATGGCAGTGTCTGGTGAAGGATGAGGGAGAATTGGGCATATTTGAAATCAATAGGTAGAAATTTAGAGATTAACAAGAGAGGGAGGGGGATCATGGAGGAGGCAGTCTGCTGAAGAATGTGGGGGGGAATGGGATTAAAATTCCACATGGGGAAGATATGACCTTGGCAAGGAGGCCCACCTCATTGCCAGAATCTGGGAAAGGAGGAGAGACCGAGGGAAGATGTCAGTAGATTTTGAGATGAAGAGGAGAGAAAAGGGAGCTCAGGTGCTTCAGTTAACTCAAAAAAGTAAGAGATGGGAAGGAACATGGTCAGGTCTGTGGCCTGCTGGATCTACTAAAGTCTCAACACAACCAGGCTTATGGAATTTATATTTTATCCTATAGCCAGATGGGAGTCATTGAAAGTTTCTTAGTAGAGGAATGGCAAGGTCATAGCTATGCTGCAGGAAGATTATTTTGGCAACTGGATTAGAAAAGGGAGAGACTAGAATTAGGGAAACCAATTAGAAGTAGACCAGAAGGTGGTTAGAGTCTGAACTTGGCTGGTGGTGTGTGAGTGAAGAGAAGGATTTGGTGTCCAAGCAAGTCACTTCCCTTCCTTGAGCCTCGGTTTCCTCATGTAAAATGAGAAGATCAGATTTGGCCTCCAAGGTCTCTTCAGGTTCTCATTCTAGGATCCTAATGGACTGTATCTTTTCTGTCTGTGTCCCTAGCACTTAGCATAGCACTTTGCTCATAATAAACACTGAACAAATAAATGCTCATTCCTTCATACAGACAGGAGATATAGAGGCAAAACTAACAACTTGGTAACTGATCGGATTAGGGAAGTGTAACTGGACCTTAGAATCGAAGCAGAGGATCTAAGACAGAGTACATTCAGAATTTTAGTTTGTATTAAGTGAGAATTCCACCGTCATAAAAGCAAATAAATGAGGGAAGCTTAGAATCCTTTACTTTCTAGAACGTCATGATGACTCAAGCATGACTGTCTACATGAAGTCTTTTCTGATCCCTTCCTCCCTAAATTACTTTGTATTTATTCTGGATCTACCCAATAGTTACACATGTCTTTTATTAAATATAAGCTCCTTCTGGGCTTTGGTCTTTGTATCCCCAGGATTCCCTGATTACTTCTTAGAGAGGCTTATTCACTAAATGGCCTTACCTCACTCTAAGGGGGTACCTGAAAAGGCCAAGGTCTCCCATTGCATCCTGGGCCATCTCCAGTCATCCTGATGAATATCTGGTCACTGGATCCAGATGGCTCAGAAGGGAGAAGTAAGGCTGGTGACCTGCACAGCCCTCCTTCACTCAAAACAAAGTCAAGTGCAAGTCGTGTTATCATTTCTGCAATGTCATGGTCTTCTTTGAAAACAAAGGACAAACACAGCCTAGCATGTGGTAATTGCTTAGTAAATGCTTGTTGAATTGATTGATAGAGGAAGGATTGTTTGCACCATTTTACTTCCCATCAAAATGTTTGCTAGGTCTCGTTTTGGTTCTTTTTCACCATGCTTTCCTAGGAGGCCTTGTTTGGTGAATTCTGCCATTATTCATAAGTTGTTCACAATTGGCTGTTTGCTGGCAATCTAGTCATCATTTCTGTGTGCAACTAGCCATAGCCCTCCCACTAGGACTAAAATTTAACCCTTTTTTGAAGATAGTTTTATTAAATAGGAAAATATTCTTCCATCAGAAAAAAAGCTGAAGATGAGTACTCTGAAGGATAAATGACTTCATGTTTTTATTTTCCTAGATATTTCAGTATTTCATATAGTTACATAGATAACACATATTACATACAGCCTAAGAATTAAGAATTGCCTCCAGATGTGCACTTCTGTTACAATTTTAATCCTTTGACTTGCCTCACTTCCTCCAGAATGTGGATTTTAAACCCAGAAATCTGCTATTCCTTCCCAGTCCCCTCCCCACCCACCTCAATTTTCTGTTCTTTGAGCAAAGGTAAGAAAACAAAGCCACTTTAGAGTGAAAGTGGTCATCCAAACTCGTGGAGGTCAGGGGGACAGAGATACAGATTTGTAGTTAGGGGCATCATTAGGATAGTGGGCCTACAATAAAAAATAAAGTGCCAACCCTAGTTAGAGATGAGAATGGGAAATGGAAGGTATGGAGACTACTGCCACTGTGGAAATTGAGCTTCCTGATCACCAACCACATGGTGGCAGTAGAGTATCCAAATGGCATCAAGCCTTTAAAGGGTGAGACTTGGCCTTGGAGAGGGAGAGAAAGCAAGACACTTCCTTTGGTGAAACTGTGACTACACTTGGCATGGGAGTCAGATGCTTTAACAGCTTGGGATGAACATCCCACCTCATTGAAACAAACCTAATCCTCACAAATCAAGACTGGAGAGATTATTTCTCAGAATGTCTTAGACTATGACTTGGAAGATCCCTTCCATCATCATCATCATCATCATCATCATCATCATCATCATCATCATCATCATCCCACAACCCTAGACAGTGAGCTCTGACTAGCGTAATAAAATTGTACCTGTGTTGTATTTATCACACTTTAATGCCTAAAACCTATATCCCTACTCATTTTCTAATGGCTATTCACAGAATGTAGGTCAACTATAAATATTTTTCCTCATTTTATAAAGGGAAAACTTTAATCACATCTCAACTCAAGAAAAGGTTAAAGTCTTTTAATTTTTAAAGTTTAAAGCCTTTAATTTTGAGTTTTAAAACATATTTGCACTTCCTAGGGTTAATGATGTCACAATCAACACATTTTACAGGTGTATAGGACCTTCATGTTCACATTCTTAAGTGGATCATGAATCCTTGATTATTTCTGACAAATTGCCATTCAGTCTCTGGATATAGTCAGAGATGGAGAACTCACTATCTTAAAAATACGCTCATTCTGTTCTTGGAGAGCTCTAATTATCTATGTTTTAGCCCAATATAAGGAGGAAATTCCTGCCTCCCAGTAATATCCACCCATAGTTCATATTTTGATACTACAAATATATGAGAACAATCCTGCTCTAATGCTTTAAGGATCCGTAATGTCTCCTGAGTAGGTACTTTTTTTCACTGAAGCAGATGGCAATCCCTCTAAAATGTTATAGGTGATTTTTGAGAGTTTATATGAGAGAAAATTTTTATTGTTTGGTGGCTAACCTTCTGATGAGCTTGTCTTACCTTAGGCCAATCCTTGGACAATAGATTTATCTGTCATCTCTAGGATTGGTGGGAACTACCCTACCCCACTAACCACAACTGTGTTGTGCTGCCATAGTCACTGAGAATCCAAAGTTGTCTCCTTTCCATGATGAGTTAGCAGAATAGTTCATTGGTGGAGCTACAACTATCATATCCTCCCTAAAACTTTTTTCCTGAGCTTAATAATCCTAGTTTTTCAACTTGACCCTTATGTGACATGATTTCAATTTCCCTGACCATCCTAGTTGTACTTCTTTAGACATACTCCAGTTTGTCAATGTCCCTCCTAAAATATCCCATGGATTATAACATTCCAGATGTATTCTGGCAAGAAGAGACCAAGGGGATGAGTGATTACTTTCCTCATTTGAGACACATTACTTCTCTTAAAGCTACCTAAGACTATGGATCCATGCATGTCACTGTCAACTTATTTTGAGTCCATTAAAATCAGATCTTTTCACATGAACCCTAGCTCCTCCATCTTGTACTTGTATAGATGATTTTTTGAAGCAAAGAAGCGAGCTGTATATTTATGAAATGTCATCTTACTAAATTTGACGGTTATTCCAGCCTCTTGAGATGTCAACTCTATTTGGATACCAACTGCCATGTAATAGATAAGTTTTCTCTCCTGTCTTGATGTCTCCCATGAATCTTGTGAGCATATTAGCAATGCTTCTGTCAGCGTCAATGATTTAAAAATGTCAAGGTGCGCAAGTTAGAGCAGACAAGTTGCCTTGAACCTAAGTGGCCCACTCTGCAGCATAACTATTTATTTAGTTTTATTTTTTAAATAGGGGTAACTAGAAGGTACAGTGGATAGAGCCCTGGGACTGGAGTCAGGAAGCCCTGAGTACAAATCCAGTCTAGATACTTACTAGGTGCATAATTTTGGACAAATTACTTAACCTCTGTTTGCCTCAGTTTCCTCAACTGCAAAATGGGGATAATAGCACCTATGTCCCAAGGTTATTATGAAAGTGAATAACACAATAATAATAAAAATAACTAGCATTTATTAAGTGCCCACCATGTGTCAGGCACTGCATTTAAGCCCTTTACGATGTTATCTTACCTAATCAAATGAGATAATACCTGTAAAGCACTTAGCACAGTGCCTAGCATCTAGTGGGTACTTAATAATTGTTTCCTTCCTTTCTATTTCATTGCATCTCAGTACTGTTTTGTTGTTCACTGTAAATATATTTTAAAATTCAAATTTGAGAAAATTTGTCTACTACCCACCTGCAACTGGGAAATATTTCCCATTTACAAAGAGAAAGACTACTTCATTCTGTTAACTTACGTTGGAAAGACTGAGAAGTGTGTTTAAAATATATGCACATTAAAATTTAATAAAGGCCATTCCACATTTATTTTTTAAGAGGGTGGGATCTAGATAAAATAATGAATAGCTGCAAAATATTTTAGTTCATTAGTCTAAGCTATACTGAGAAATGACCACTTGGTAAGGAAGAGTTGTGGTTAAAACAGCTAGGACTTTGGGTCCAAGTTCTTACTTTACCAGTGAAATAGAAAACTGAAAATACTCTGACATTTCCATTTTATTTCACTGTCATTTTTTTTAAACAATAAAATAAGACACAGGCACAAAGTTCTTACCTTAACCCTTACATACCCATTCACCTGTCTACATATGCCTAAAGGGTGAGACCTTGAACAGCGAGTGGCTTGTTAGCAAGGACTACCACTGTTAGAATCAAGCTTTCATAAGTTTCATAAGAAAATGAAACTCGAATCTTAAAGTAACACAACACAAGTCACCAGAGAGCACCCTTTTTTGGTTCTAGAATTGAGAAAAACTGGAAAAAAAAATTTCTCTTTGTCCCTTCTCCCTTCTTTCAACATGACTTTTTTGGTCAGCAAAAAGTTTAAGGGGGAGACCTGAGAGGATCCCATGAAGTCTTCAGAATGTTTCCCATGAAGCTATTGCTATCTGACCTCTGACCACTTTCTTCCTTTTCTCAAAGATGTGTTATTAAACACACTACATATGTATAAAAAAGTCATATACATTAACAAATAATAATAATAATCCTAAATTTATTAATACCATAAATGAGAACTCTCATAAAAATGTTTCATAAACAAGTTAAAATATGGCATAAAGCCATTTATGGAAAACTGTCAGTCCAATATGAACTAGAGGTGTGTCAGAATACTTGGATCCTGGATCTGCCCTGATCCTCAGTGCTGAATTTGGCCCCTCCAGACATTTAATACACTAAGATCTTGAATATTTCAGAAGCTTGAGACTGTTCTGCCACTTTTTCCTAGGCCCTGGGGGGCAAGTTGTAATAGAAGAAAGGTAGGCAGCAAAGGAGAACAGTGAAAAAGGAACTGTCTCCATGATTTAAAAAAAAAAAACCCAAATATAAGACGCACAGTCTCATATACTGCATTTTTATCTCCTTAGCAGCAATATACACATCTCCCCAGGACTTAATTCAGTAACCAGATCAACTGAAATTCTCTTTGATGATAGATAAGATACTGTAGTGAAAGGAGCTCTGGGGCAGCAGCCAGAAACTCTTGGTTCTTAATGTGACCTTGAACTGATTTTCTTGGGCCCTCTAGTTTCCCTAGTTGCCCTCTTTATGAATTGAGACACACTGGAGAATGTCCCAGTTTCTTTCTAGTTCTTACAAATTCCAAAATAAATGTAGCTGGTTAAAGTGACCAGAAGTTCTTCTGCTTCCTCTGCCCTCTTCTATTTTCTTCCCTTTGAGAAGCCACTGAGAGGAGGTGGAGAGGCATCCAAGAATTAGAGAGTAAATAAATCCAGGGTAGCCATGAGGACGGTCCGGATGGACATCAAGACATTCTGAAGAAAAGCCAGGTGGGACCTGAGAAGACAAAGAAACATTAGAACTCAAAACCCTAAATTTAAGTTTTAAAAAATTTACCCTTTTTTAGACAGTTTCAGAAAAACCTGGGAAGACTTATATGAACTGATGCAAAGTAAAGTAAACAGAACCAGAATATTGTACATGATAACAGCAATATAGTGAATGACTCTGATTAATATAATGATTCACAACAATTTCAAAGGACTCATGATTTTTAAAAAATGCTGTCTACTTCTAGAGAGAGGCCTGATGAATTCTTCGTGCAGATTGAAGCATGTTTTTTCTTGCTTTTTTTTTTTTACATGGCTAATGTTTGGCATGACTACACACACACACACACACACATAAAATCATATCTATTATTTTTTCAATGAATGTTGGAGGAAGTAGAGAAAGAGAATATAGAATTGAAAATTCAAAAAAAATTTCCCCTTTTAAAAATGTCAGTACTTTTTCATATCACTGTCACTTCCCAATTACCCTCTTCTTCAATAGAACCATCCCTTATAACAAATAAATATGGCCAAATGAAGCAAATGAACACATTGACCATATTGGCAAATAAATGCCTCTTTCAACAGCTATTGTCCACTACCTCTCTGCTGAGATACAGGAAACATTAGTGCACCACTGGCCCTCTGAAGTTGCAATTGTCTACAACACTTATCTGAGTTCTGAAGCCTTTTAATGTTTATATATTACTGCGGTCATCATGTGAACAGGTTTTCTTCAATTTCATTCTGCATCAGTTCATACAATTCTTCTCAAGTATTTTTGAATTCTTATTTTTTGTTTCTAGGATCATAACATTCCATTACATTCACATACTACAATTTTTTCAGCTGTTGATGGGCATATCCTCTATAGTTAAGAAGCGTTATTCTATGGTTCTATATTCTATAGTTCTTCGCTACCACAATAAGTGCCATTATAAATATTTTTGTGCATGTGGATTCCTTCTCTTTGACTTCTTTGGAGTATATAGTTAGCAGTGGCATTACTCAGTTCAAGAGTATGTAGAATTTAGTGACTTTTTTTAAAGTAAAATTTCAAATTCAAAACCTAAATTTACAAAGAACAAATGAAAAGTTATAGAATTAGAGTGTGAGCCTGGAAGAAAGGAATTGCATTATTTATTTTGATGACTAAAGAATCTACTGAGGAAAACTAATTATAGCATCTTGGATCTTGTGTAACAGTTTACTTAAAACTTTTATTATTTAATCAATCAAATATATATTAAGCAAACACTTACTGCAATTAAGACACTGTGTTAGCCTCCATTTCTTTGCAGAGCTGGGAGATATTGCATATAATGTGAGACTTTTTCAATGTGTGGTATAGTTTTGCTGAATTACTTTCCCCCCTCTTTCTTACTAAGAATGGTTTTCTGGGAAGGTGGGGTTAGAGGGATACGTTGGGAAATAGATGAAGATAAAACATTCATAAAATGTTATTTTAAAAAGATACTGTGCTAAGTGCTATGGGGGATCAAAAGCGTGTAGGACATTAACTCTTGTTAATGTTAATTCAAGGAACTAATAGTCAAATTGGGAAAAATAAGGCATATACTGGTCAACACTAACAGTACAAAATAATAAATAAGTGTAGGCAAACCCTACTATAGGAGTTAAGAGGAAAAGCTCCCAGTTGAATGGATTATTAGTCTAGAAAGGCTTTATAGAGGGATCTGTAGCATCATTAGGAAGTTTCCAAATGCTACAGCTAGTTTTGTTGAACTGGGTTTTTTTTTTTGTTTTAACATGAGATGGTTTGGTGAATGGGTGTGATGTTAAAAATAAAATATGTAAATTAAAATTGTTTACATTTACATACAGTTTTAAAGTTTTCAAGGTGTTTTAAATGTATCATCTCATTTGATTCTCAGAAGTATTATTATCTTCATTTTTCAAATGAAAAAGTACAAGCTAAGAGAAATGTTGATAGTCATAAAGTTAGTAGGTGTTTTAGGCAGATGTTGCTTAATGCCAAGTCTAGTGTGCTTGACATCATGTTGCACTGCAGATGTTGTAATGATCAAACCCAACAAAATGCGTGGAAGTGTTTTGAAAATACAAAGCTGTTGTCATATTCTAAGCTACTATTAATGTTATATTTGAAGATGAGATGATCTACCGTATCATTAACCACACTGCTGCTCCCAAAGTCAGCAGCACTGAGCCACTTTCAGAGGTGGTGAGTCTTCTGAACATTCATTCTACTATTTTGATAACATAAGCTGTCCTCATTTTGAACTTATTAAGAATGCTGGAAAGGTAACTTTGCCATGTAAAGCTTCCTTTGCATAGGAAGAGGAAAAGGAGCCATATGTGCAAAAAATATTTATAGCAGTTCTCTTAGCTGAAGTGGCAAGGAATCAGAAACAAAGGGAGTGTCCATAAATCAGGGAATGATGAAACAAGTTATGACATGTGAATGTAATAGGATATCTCTGTAAGAAAAAATGAAAGGGATGGGTTCAGAGAAACCTAGGAAGACTTGTATGAATTAATACATCGAAGTGAACAGAACCAGGAGAGCAATTTATACAATAATAATGACAATAATTATGTTATAAAGACAGACAACCTTGAGAGACTTAAGAACTTTGATCAATGCATGTCCAATCACAATTCTGAGGGACTAATGATAAAGCAGATTACCTCACCTGCTAACAGACAGGTGATGTACCTCATTAAGATACAGAAGGAAATACACATTTTTGGCCAATATAGTAATTTATTTTGCTTGACTATGTATATTTGTTACAAGGACTTTCTTTTTCAGTTGGGGTATAAGAAAGAGAAAACAAATGTTGGTTAGAGAAAAATCAAATTTCAAAAAACAATAAAAATAAAAGGAGGGAACCTAGAACCCAGCTGGTCTGCAATCTCTGTTAAGCTATGTACCCTGAACTGAGGCTACAGATTTCCTCACCATAGTAGTACAACTGCTAACCCTACCTAAGCTCTCTCCAGGCTCTCTCCCTGGGCTGGTGCTGGCTCAATTATGCCATTGGTATCCTCTTCACCATATTGGGGTGATTTTTCAGAGGGGCCATGTGACTCCATCTCACTCCCAGAGTAGTAGGAGAGTGTCCTACCCTAATGTAGGACTTCCTCTTCTTGCCACTATAGTTCCTCACTCTGTGCTTCTCATATGCACAAATTAGTCACAATGACACCTTTGACTCTTGTATGTGAAATACTTACTAAAAGAGAAGGCAAAACCAGGCATAATCAGAATATTTGCTCAATAAAAAGCAAAAGCAGGAAAAATCAAATTATAAGAATCAACTCATAAACCTGAGTCATATTCTCCCACCAATGAACACAGTGTCCATGGGGAAGACGAGGCAGACACAGAAACCTAGAAGTGAGGCATATGAATGTGGAAACCCACATGCCTGGGGCAATTCACAATTCTGGTTTGCAGTCCTCAATATCAGTGATCTTTTTTAGGGAGTTCTCTATACTGTGAATCAACTTCCCATCCTGACTCTGATGTCCTGCAGGATGAATCCATGACTTTGCAATTCTTGGGTCACTGAAACTTAGTGAAGCAGCAGCATTACATTCTTTCATTGAAACAGCAGCCCTGTGCTAAGGGTCAGCTCCCTTGTCTGTGCACTGAAGCAGTCTTAAGCCAGTTCAATGACAAGAATTTGTCCTCTCAAGCTAGGGATCTGCAACACTCCTCAGATGAGCTGATCTCTTGGTTCTGAGGAGTTACTCCTTTTCAAACCACTGAGGGCAACAGAGAACAATTAATTCAATCCCCTACAGCTCTCTCAAGTTATAGATGGCGCTAAAGAACAATTCAGACGAGTCCAGCCTGCAGGATTTAGCTTTCTCCAATAATTCTCAGCTTCCACAGAGCTGTCCTCCAAAACAATTCCTAGCTCACACACAGGGCTTGTCTGTGATCTCAAACTCTAGATGGTGCTAAAGAGCATTGCATACAAGCTCAGCCAGATTCTTCACATAGCAAGAAGATTCTGCTTTCTCCAACCAGCTTTTTTCTGTTACAGTTCTCTTATCAACCACAAAAGCCTGTCTACTTCAGTCAGTTCTCTTGGCTGACTCATCCCAAAACTGATACACTTCTCTTTAGATTCTCCTCTATTCTTTCTTTCTTTCTTTCTTTCTTTCTTTCTTTCTTTCTTTCTTTCTTTCTTTCTTTCTTTCTTTCTCTCTCTCTCTCTCTCTCTCTCTCTCTCTCTCTCTCTTTTTCTCTCTCTTTCTCTCTTTCAAAGGTTGGGTGGCAGTTCTTACTCTGCTTTTGTATCTGTCATCACATTTTCTTTTCAGGTTTCAGTTTTTCTTCAGATTCCTGTTTCTCTTCTCCTCTCTGTCTTCTGATGTCTTGAATCAGGGACTCCTTGTGGATAGAGAAAGATCCACTTATCATCATGGTTGAGAAACCCAGTGTTCACAGTTCTATCAGGTACACTAGCAGATGATAGTCTCCCAAGTTGTTTTCCGATGTTTAGATTTTCAGCTATATCCTTTAAAACCGTGAAAATAGGCATTTACATGAACCGATGGACAACCATGTGCTGAAGTCAGCTTTACATCACTCATTGCTCCTGGCTCGGAACTTCTTTGAAAGTAGGTCTTCTTAGCATATTTTTCTAAGGGACTTTTTCCTCTCAGGTCTTTGGAACTGTTTCAATCTGCTTTTCTCACACAACTGTCCTTTTTTTCTGCCTCTTTCAGCAAGTAAGCTGCCCACATATTGCTGGGATAGTGTTTCACATATTTATTTTGATTATACTTATATATGCGTATCTTGTCTTCCCCATAAAAGTAAGTTCCTCGAGACTATGGATTCTTTCATTTTTCTTTCTTTGTTTCCTTAATATCTAGCATGGTTCTTGGCTCAGATTATGTGTTTGACTGTAGTTTATGTGACAGTCTACTTAGAGAATCCTAGAAAATCAATGGAAAGAATAATCAAAATAAGTAATATCTTCAGTTAGTGGCAAGAGCATTGACCCTGGAGTCAGAGGAATGGCAGAGAAACTGTGTCCAATATTTATTTCCTATGTGACCTTGGGCAAGTCATTTAACCTCCTTAGGTCTTAGTCTCCTCATCTGTAAAATGAAGGGATTGGACTGGATGACTTCTCAGGTTTCTCCCAGCTCCAGATTTAAAATTCTATGAAAGCAACAGAATATAAAACAACCTCACAAAAATCAGTAGTTTTCCTATATATTACCAATAAAACTTAGTAAGAAGAAATGAAAAAGGAATTGCATTTAAATAATTACAAAATGCATCAAGTATCTGGGAGTCAACCTACAAAGACTCCCACCCTTGAATACAATCTCAAAGCACTCTTTATAAAAATAGGAGATCATAAATAATCAGAAAGATATTTATTGTCCATGGATGAACCACACCAATATAATAAAAATGATGTTACCTAAATTAATTTATAGGTTTAGTGTCATATTAACTGAACTACCAAAAAATTACGTAATAGAAGTAAATGAGATAGTAAGTCATTGAAGGAACAAAATGTCATTCATTCATTTTTTTTTTTTTTGGAGACAGTTGGGGTTAAATGACATGCCCAGGGTCACACAGATAATAAGTGTCTGAAGCTGGATTTGAACTCAAATCCTCCTGATTTCAGGGCCAGTGCTTTTTTCACTGTGCCACCTAGCTGTCCTCGTTATTTCAGTAGATATCATGGGAAAAAAAGTAGGAAGGAAGGGGAACAGGATCACTAGATCTTAAACTATTCTATAAAGCGTCATCGAAATGAGTCAATATTGGTTAAAAATAGAAAAGTTAATAATGCAATTGGGTAAGCAAAATCCAGAAGTAATGGAACATAGTCGGGTGTTATTATGTAAGTTTGAAGATGACATTACTTATATAATATTAACTGTTTGGCAAAATCACTGAGAACACTGAAAAGCAATTTGATAGTAATTAGTTTTAGTTTTAGACCAAAATCTTATACTATATATCACAATAAACTTCATCTTTTAAAAGAATTGTAAGGGAATGAAAAGAAATAGTTTATATAACAATGGCTAAAGTGAGAATTTGCACCTAACCAGATATATAGGTAATCATAGAAGATAAAATGGGCATGTTTTTATTATATCAGATTGAAAAGTGCTTGTATGAGCAAAATCAATGCAGCTAGACTTATAAGAGAAGCACTGAATACGAGAAAATTTTGTGGTAAATATTTCAGATAAAAGTATCCCTGATATCCAACGGATATGGGGAATAGATATAAGAATAAGAACCTAAATGTGAACAGCCAATTTTCAAAAGAAGAAATACCAGAAGAAGACAGAATTCTCCAAATCATTAATAATAAGAGAGATCTACGTTAAAACCACTCTGAAATATCAGATTATCAAAGAAGATCAAAGGTGAAAATTATAAGCATCAGAGGACCTGTAGGAAGATAGGAAAGCTAATGTACTATTGATAGAACTGTAAAGTGGTCCAATCATTCTTGGAAACAATTTGGAGTTGTACCAAAAAGTCACTAAATTATACCTATGATTTTACTCAGAAATATAATCCAAGGAGGTGAAAAACAGAAGGGAAAGTCTCATATGTATAACTACTGTAGAGAGAGTGAGACTTTTTTGCTGACCAAACATAGAACACCCAGATGGTTAGGCTTTCCTCTTGATAAATATGAATACGAAAGACAGGAATGTAGGTTATATGAGTGGAGAATACAGTTATCATTTCCTAGCTCAAACTCATTTTCAGCTAAACCAGGGAGAATCTTGGGAATATGAAAGACTGTTTAACCATAAGTAAGGTTGTTTATCCATAACTGAAAGCTTTGATCTCTTGTTCAGACACAGGACTTGAAAAGGGCAGGTTTAATCTTATCTTGGGAGCCCTCAGCCTGACTTTTGCTATCTGGGTTTATGTGTTTGTCCTTCGTTGCTGAAGAAGACCATACCATCACAGAAATGATGACATGACTTGCACTTGACTTGGTTTTGAGTGAGGGAGGGCTGTACAGGTCACCAGCCTTACTTCTCCTCCAGAGCCATCTGAATCCAGTGACCAGATATTCACCAGGATGACTGGAGATGACCCAGGTTGAGGCAATTGGGGTTAAGTAACTTGCCCAAGGTCACACAGGTTAGTGAGTGTCAATTTTCTGAGGTCAAATTTGAACTCAGGTCCTCCTGACTCCTGCACTGGTGCTCTATCCACTGCACCACCTAGCTGCCCCACATCTGGGTTTAATGATTTTGACTAAAAGCCTTCCTACCTTTATTAGGATAGGTTCTAGTCAATATATCCTTCTAGCATATCCAATTTACTGAAGCCCTCAGCAAAGTAGAAATCCCATGCTCAATGAGGAGCATGTCCAAAGGAGATGTCATCATTCCTGAAAGGGAGCAGGCCATGTAGAACAATATGTTCAGGAGAAACAAAAGTCCACTGAAAGCAGCATGATAAGATAACCAGATCATATCTTTCAATATTGGAAGTATGAGTTTCTCCCACACAAGTAGTTACCTGGTGTAGACTCATCATTTTCCCTCATATACTCTCGTACTTCATCGCTATGCACACTCACTTTCCCCACTAATGGTCTGTATATTTGTGAGAGAGTATGCTCTATTTTTATGAGTGGAATGCTCCATTGAAAATATTCTTACTATGATATTTAATTTACTATTTAAAAAAACAATTATGTCCTCTGGGTTACTATAGATAATGTACTCCCACTGCTGAGGATACATTAGCTATCATTTTTAGTGGCTAGAGACCCACAGAGAACCTTGAACCTGGGATAGTTATTCTGAGTGCCCCAAATGTGAGAGTGAGGTGCTACAGGTACTATACAAAAATATTGATAGCAGCCATTTAAATGACAGGCAGTATGTTTTAGTGGCTGGGGAGTAGGTCTCAGAGTTAGGAAGACCTGGTTCAAGTCCTGCTTGTGGCTCCCCCTAAAGGCTATGCAACTCTGGGAAAATCCTTTTCAGTTCTCAGTATTTTAAACCACTCTGAGACTATGAATTGTAGAGAAAATGCTGACCTCCATTGATAAAGTGAGTTTCTTCATTTATGAGTTCCCTATATCTATGAAATCACAAGTCCAGTCTCTAGCTCTATTTTTTAATAGCAAAGTGATTATCAATTGAAAGATGATTTAATAAATTAATTATTAACTTAAATTGTAGATAACAATGTTATGGTTAGATAGTTTGCATTAAGTAATAATGTAACAGAACATTGTTTTCTATAAGAAATGACAAATATGAAGAATTCAAAGAAAGTGGGGAAGAGGGAAGAAAGGAGAATTTGGAGGACAATTTATAAAAGGATTGCAATAATGTAAACTACATTAAAAAACCCCAACATCTCATGACTAATCAATGCGGTGTCCAGTCATGGCTTCAGAGGACCTTGTGGTGAAGCATGACTTCTGCCTTTTGTCAGAAAGGGTAGGCCACAGTTGCAGAATGAGGCATACATTGTCAGACATGAACAATGTGGTGATTTGTTTCATTTGACTATATTTACTTGTTATGAGGGGGTTCTACTGGTGGAGAAGGAAAAATCATGGAAAAATGACATTGGTTTTAAAAAAAAGAAGAGTTAATAAAACATTTAAAATAAGAAGAAAAGGAATAATTGAAGTTAATTTAAGTTTGTCAAGGAAGGCTTTTTGAAGGCAAGTTTGGAATAAGGTTTAATAGGAGGGAAGGGACACAGACTGCCAAAGAGGAAGGAGAAAGGTTTTTCAGGAGGGATCAATTTTAGATGAAAAAGCACGGAGTGGAAATGAGGAAGTTTTATTCCTTGGAGGTGGTGGGAAATAGTAAGAGACTAAAGTGAGATGATTAAAGCCAAGGTGTGCCCAATGATAAAGGGACTTCAACCAAGGGATGTTGAAATGTTAGCGCGAAAGCAAATGGAAAGCAATGAATGATCTTGGGTCTCTTGTCCCAGATGACTCCAGGTGATGGGGTAGTGGCATAGGGGAGGTTGTTAGGTTACCTTCACACACTGGCTACCTTGCCAGATGTTGCAGCCGGCTTAACACGGGCTAGTGTTAGTGCCTGAATCATTTGCCTCTTCCTCTGTGACTGCCACAGTAGGTCCTTGGGGGATGGAGCAGAGGCCAACCTCTTGTTGTTTACAGACTAAAAGAAAAATTGCACACATATTTCAGTTATATTTTGGCCATGTACTTTTTTAGCCTTCACTAGAATATAGATTTGGAACTGGAAGAGAATTTCAAGTTTATCTAATGACAAGATTCTAACCTAATCCTCCCATTTTACAGATAAGAATGTTGAGGTGAAATGACATGCCCAAAGTCACATAAGTAGCAAATGGAAGAGCTGAGATTTTACTCCAAGGTGTACTCACTAAATCCAGTCATCTTTCCACACCATGTTGCCTTCCTTCAGAATTAGAGCTGGGAAAGGCTTATGGAGCCACCTAGTCTCTCCTTATTTGACTCATAAGGTGAATTCTTCCCAGTAGATATTCTCCCTTGAACCTTTCTCATAGAACCACAGAATGTCAGAGCTGCAAGACATTTTGGAGATGACCTCATTTAACCTTCTTATTTTACCGACTTGGAGAATAAGCTTCTGTTAGGAGAAAGGACTTGCCCAAAGTTCCACAGATGCAAGAACACAAGTCTTCTGATTTTGTCTAATGAAATTTCTAAAAGATCTTCACAGTCTCCTCTTTGGGATCTTGGCTATTGATTATTTGCTTTTATGGTCAGAAAATAACAAATAACTCCGTCTTCAAATTTCCTTTGCTTGTTGTCACTTCATTACTACCCCTAAAAGTCTTCATGATAATCTCAGATAACCAGTCTTTCAACTTTGGCCAAGAAATGCATCTATTTCCTACTTGGAGGACTTGAAAGGATAAGGGGTGCAAAGAGTCCAGTATGAGTCTATGGTCTGGATCAGTTCTCTAAATGTAAACTGGAGCAGAGTGTAAAGGGTTTAGCAGAAGGAATGAAGGACAAATGCCTTCCTTTCCAACCCCACCTTCTAGTGTTGCTAAGAAAAGCTCCATTGTATTCTGCTTGGCCTTGGGCACAATGGGAGCTTAATTTATTCACATCAGTCCAAAAATCAAACCCTGGAGAGTTCTCACTATGGGTAAGATGGGGTAGAGAAAAAGAGAGATGAGAGATGAGTGATTTTAATTTACAAAAGAGCTGAAGGAGTCCCAAAGCTATGGACTGGCTCCCCAAAGTGCCAAAAATATTCCCCATGGGGGAGAGGCCTCCTGCTAGCTTCAATTAAACAGAGAACAGTAAGTGGCAGCGGCAGCACATCAGAGAAGTAGCACCATAAGAAGTCCAGGGAGAAACAGAAGACTGCAGTTCATGAAATGGTAGTGCAGCAAGAAGTGCAGGAGATGACAGAAGAAGTTCTTCAAGGAAGGGATCAATGGCAGCTTCCAAGGCAGATAAGAGATGTCCAGGCTTTAAGTCTTCCCTTTTCCACTAGACACATGACTTTATGGATGAGTATGCCTCAGAATACATACACACACATACACACACATATATACATATCTCTCTCACACACACACATACATATGTGTGTGTGGGAAAGGAGGAGAAGAAGAGATAGTTTCCTTGTTATTTCCTTGTTACTCTCATCAAACAAATGCCTTTACTTTGAATGACTATGTCTCCTGGGTTAGTCTAACAAAAGGGAAACATTGTGGGGTGGCAGGCTTGTGAGTCATGTTTGGATGTATGTGTACCCAAAGACTACCTTGAATCTTGATCTACATTTCAGGGAGTCATAATGAAAGGCCTGGGTTACACAAAAATTACATTTTGATTTACAAAAAATAATATCATAAATTTCCCTCCTTTATTTCACCATCACTAATCCTTTATTTAGAGATTCATTTCCAAGGAATAAAAATAATAACAATTCTTATTAGTCTTATATTTTCCTCAACCTCTATAATGGAGGTGGAGGGTCTGGGACTGTGATTTCATCAATGTAGGAAACTCACTTTTTTATAGCCAGAGATTAAATGATTTTCCTGGGGTCACATAGACCTCTATCCACTAACACACCATGCTACCTTTCCCTTAATTTATATTAAATAAGAGATCCATTTTCCTAAACTCTATACTCTAATATTTGCCCCTCCCTAATCTGGGACTGGAATTTTAGTTGGTATCAGAAATGTTTTCTATAAGACCCGCAGTTTCCAAGGTCTCAGATGGGATTCAAGTGAGCATAAGAGCTTTTTAGTCACCAAAAGGAGAGAGCTAAGTCTCCACAGTAGAAAGCAAGCTAACGGTTTCATGAATCAGATGGTACTTACACCGGCAGTGGTGTCGTTTCAGACAGAGTATCAAGGCTGTGCAGAAAAAGAAGATGCTTATCGCAATACAGACAATGATGAGTGGTTGGAGAGTCTCCTCAGGGGGTGAGTCTATTTCTGTGGGGCAGGGAAAAAAGAGTAAGTGTGAGCCACAAAGCTATGGCAGCTATTTTGATCCCTCACAGCTGATAGAAAAGGAAATTCTCTATTTCTTTGCGTAAAGTACTATACAATGTTCAACAATTGCAGTTTCCATTACAAAAATATTTTTAATCAAGCACCATCTTGATCTGAATAAAAAGGGACTTCAAATCCAATAACAACAGAACCATTAACTGTAATAATTACTGTGCAGTTATTTCAGTCATGTCTGATTCTTTGCCACCTCTTTTGGGGTTTTCTTGGCAAAGACACTCCAGAGGTTTGCCATTTCCTTCTCCAACTCATTTTACAGATAAGGAAACTGAGGCAAAAAGGGTTAAGTAACTTGCACAGGGTCACACAACTAGTAAGTGGCTGAGGTTGGTTTGAACTCAGGAACATGAATCTTCCTGACTCCACATCTGGTGCTGTATTCACTGCACCACCTAGCTGTCCAACTGTAATAATAATAATATCAACATTTAGCACTTTAAGGTTTACAAAGTGCTTTTTGTACATTATCTTATTTGAGCCTCACAACAACCTTTTGAGTTGAGTGCCATTTTTATCTGAATTTTATAGATGAGGAAATTGAGGCTGAAAAAAGTTCTCTCTTTTACACAAGGCTGCACAGCTACTCAGTATCTGAATTAGGATTTGAACTCAGGACTTTCTTATTCCATGTCTAGCACTCTCCACCAAGCCTAACTTAATGAGCTTCAATCAACAACCAAGCTAAATGCCTATAATGTGCCAGGCGCTTGCTACAATCCTGAACGCACAAAGACAAAATGAATTAGTCCCTGATGTCAAGGAACTTACATTCTACTGGGGTGAAGGGGAACAATGGATGCACAAGTGCATACAAAATAAACACAATGTAATTTCAGGAAGCAGGAAGAGTAAATAGGGAAAATTAGGACCACCCTGTACCCCTGAATTAATTTCTTTGAAAGAAAAAAATATATTGGTATACCCTGAAAATAACACCTTTAAAGCCATGTTTGATGCATGCCCAGTCTGGGAATAAATATGAGGCTGATAATCAACCAATTAAAAAAAACTTGTGGGCAGTGAATATCTAGATGGTGAATGCCAAAAATGAAAATCAGTATCATAAAGATATTTTATTTTGAAAAAAGGCATATTACCTTCCCACCTCACATTTTGAAATTACTCTTTCTGTTTACTATTAACTAGTTACAATCAACTTTCATTTCACCTGATCTGTCTTTTGCCTCATCTCTCTCTCTCTCTCTCTCTCTCTTCTCTTCTCTCTCCCTTCCTTCTGTCTTCTCTTTCTTATTCTTTCTTTCCTCCACTTTCTCTCAATTTCTCTGTCTATATGTGTATATATAAATCCACACATATACATGTTTTATATGTATGCATTTATATTCTGTGTCTAAGGACACACACATACAGGTGTGCACACACATGCACACTCAATTTCCTCAGTAGAACAGACATTACTTGAGTTCATGCTCATAGAAACTCAGTAAGATACACTACACAGTCTACATATGCATGTAAGATAGAAGTGAAGAGTAAGGCAACGAATCACAAACCACAGCTAGGCATAATGACAGGACTATGACAGAAGGGAGTCAAGACAATTCCAAAGGACTTATGATGAAAAATGCTATCCGCCTCCAGAAAAATGAACTGATGGAGTCTGAATGCAGAACAAAGCATACTTCTTTTTACTTTTCCTTCCTTCCTTCCTTCCTTCCTTCCTTCCTTCCTTCCTTCCTTCCTTCCTTCCTTCCTTCCTTCCTTTTTGGTCTGTGTTCTCTTTTGCAACATGGCAAATATAGAACAATGTTCTGTGTGACTACATATGTATAATCTATATTGAAGTGCTTGCCTTCTTGGGGAGGGGAGGGAAGGATAAGAGGGAGGTAATTTGGAACTCTAAGATCATTTTAGAAAACCAAATGTTAAAATTGTTTTTGCTTGTAATTGAGAAAAAAATAAAAACATTCTTTAAAAAAAGAAAAAGAAGGAAGTCAAGAGGACCAGAGTTCAGCTGCAGGTACAATCTTATTAAACTATTCAGGCTGGACATTCCTCATTCATGCAGACCTCAGGAGGAACAAGTAACAGGTATAGATAGTTCAGGACAATAATATGCCCTCAATATTACAGGGCATAGGATGCTATTGGAAGCCGTAGCCTATGTCCTTTCTTAGCTCCTTGGCTGACTAGGTAACAACAGCTAAGAGAGGGGTAGAATAGGTGACTGTTGTTAAGTCAATTTCTGAGCCTCCTTGACCTCCTTTGGGGTTTTCTTGGCAAAGACACTAGGGTGGTTTGCCATTTCCTTCTCCAACTCATTTTGCAGATGAGAAAACTGAGGCAAACAAGCCAAATGACTTGTCCAGGGTCACACAGCTAGTAAATGTCTCAAACCGAATTTCAATTCAGGTCCTCCTGACTCCAGGGCTGGCACTCTATTCACTGAAACACCTAGCTGTCCCTGGGTTGAATAGGAGATGAAAGGAAAACATCTGATTTGCACTTGTCTCTGGAATAGCTTGCAAACAACTGTTGAACACTTATCAGCTAACTGACTTTGTTGTTGTTCCACTGGTCCTTATTTCAATCAATTAATCAAGAAAAATTAATTAAACACCTACGTACCAGGCATTGTTAGGTGTTGGAGATAAAAAGATGAAAGTGAAAACGGTCCCTGATCTCCAGTTTATGTTCTATCAGGGGAGACATCATGTACATAAATAGTCATATACAAAAGAGATATAAGGTGATTTTGGGGGGAAATCCCCAGCAGTTAAGGGGATGGGGAAAGGCCTTTTGCAGAAGGTGACACTTGAGCTAAGCCTTAAAGCAAACTGGGTATTCTGAGACATGGAAGTGAGGAGGAAATGCATTCAAGGTATGGGGGATAGTCAGTTCAAAGTTATGGAGATGGGAGAGAGAGAGAGAGCCATGTGTAAGGAGCAGCACTAGGGAATGGGTGGAGAAGAATGCCATACTATGAGGCTGAAAAGGTAGGTTGGGAAAGTCTTTAAATGCCAACCGGGGAGTTTGTAATTTGATCCTACATGTCAATGGATCATAAATTTAAAGTTAAAAGGAACCTCAGTAGCTAGTAGACAAGCCCCTGATTTTACAGATGAGGAAACTGTAGGCTCTGGGTGATTTACTCAAGATCATGTAGGAAGTGAGTAACAGTAGGGAAGCCATGGAGTTTATTGAGGACAGCAAGTGACATGGCCAGATTTGTGCTTTAGAAAAATCAGCTTGGGAGCTATGTGGATGGATTGGAGAGAGATGGGGAAAATGTGAGGTAGGAAGACTAATCAGAAAGCAATCGACATCATCCAGGTTAAGAGGCAATGAGGGCCTGAACTAAAGTGTTGGCTATGAGAGAGGGGGATTGATATGAGAGACATTGTGGAGGAGGAAACTGTAAGATTTGATAACTGACTGAATATGCAAAGTGAGGATGACAATGAGGTGGTGAACCTGGGTGACTAGAAGGATGGTGGTACCCTCAACTGGAATGAGAGAGTTTTGGGGACACTGGAGACAGGCGGACTCATGTTCATGAGTTCAAATCTAGCCTCAGACATTTACTAGCTGTGTGATCCTGGGCAAGTCATTTAACCCTGTTTGCCTCAGTTTCCTCATCTGCAAAATGAGCTTGAGAAGGTAACCACTCCAGTATCTCTGCCAAGAAATCTCAAATAGGGTCATGAAGAGCCTGACATGACTGAAACAGCTCAACAAAAAAAAGTTTAGGGGTAAAGATAAAGAGTTTGGTTTTGGCTATGTTGAATTTGGGATATCTTTGGAACATCTAGTTCAAAATGTCTAGTAGATGGTGGTGCAGTTGGCAATTAATTGGAAAACTAGAGCTAAGTATATAAATCTGGGAGTCATAGAAATGATAACTGAACGTATGTGAGGTTGGTGATGAGGTCATCAAGAGAAAGGATGTAGACAGAGAAGAGTGTCAAGATAGAGACTTAGGATATGCCTACAGTTAAGGGGCATGTTGTGGATTATGATCCAGCAAAGGAGAGTGAGGAGTGGTCAGATCAGTAGGAGGAGAACCAAGAGTGTCACAGAAATCAAGAAACAGAGAGTATGCCAGAGGAGCTGGTGGTCAGCAATGTCAAATGCCACGGAAAATTTAAGAAGGATAAGGATTAAAATAGATCTTGAAGTTTGTCAGTGAAGACGTCACTGGTGACTTTGGAAAGAGTAATTTTAGTTGAATGATGTGTTAGATTACAGAGGGTTTAAAAGAGATTGAGAAAAGAATAAATTAATTGTATAGATAGTTTTTCAATGAATTTATCTGAGTGAGGAGAGCTATAGGATGATATGCAGAAACATTATTGTTAACTGAAAAGATCCAAGCTCTAGAGCTGGGGTGACCTTAGAGGTTCATCGAGTCTAGCTCTATCTTTTCGAAGATAAGGAAACAGATGGCTTGCCATCTTAAGTGACTTGCCCAAAGTCATACACATGCTAAATGGGAGAGAGGGGATTTGAATTTAGGTCATGTTACTCAAAATTTAGCATAGTTTCTGCTGCATCATGAAGCTACACCCCTGACATAAATGGATTCATCCTAGATGAGGCCATAGTAAGTTATTTGTAAGAGAATTAGCTTATGTCCAAATTGGGCAAAATTTCAGCAGAAGTAATTAGTAATTGCTCCAGATCTTACAATCGCTAGTTATGCCTCTCTATCCCTAACATTGTTAGAGGTGTGTGTGTGTGTGTGTGTGTGTGTGTCTGTGTGTGTGTGTCTGTGTGTGTGTTTATCCTTCATTGCCAAAGAAGACCATGCCATCAGAGAAATAATGACATGACTTGCCCTTGACTTTGTTTTGAGTGAGGAAGGTCACCATAGCAGGTCACCAGCCTCACTTCTCCTCCAGAGCCATCTGAATCCAGTGACCAGATATTCATCAGGATGACTGGAGATGACCCAAGATGAGGCAGTTGGGGTTAAGTGACTTGCTCAAGGTCACACAGCTATTGAGTGTCAAGTGTCTGAGGTGAGATTTGAACTCAGATCCTCCCGACTCCTGCATTGGTGCTCTATCCACTGCACCACCTTGCTGTCCCTGATTTACAGATAAAGATTTCAAATAGGTAAAGTAACTTGCCCAAGGTTGCACAGAGCAGTGGATTAAAAATGCCATTCCCAATTAGAGATAGTCAAATGATGTGAGAAGGAACCAAGAAATGATTCCTCACCTAGACAGAGACAAACATAGTTGTTGGGGTTTTTTTTTCAGTTCTCTTAAAATCATTATAGATCCATCAGGGGTCTGAGATTCCTTGACCAATTTGTGCAGATGGTCCAGAATCTATCATTGTCCATTGTGTAGGTCTCCACTAGATAGTGGTAGACTGCTGAGTTATCAAGTGAGATGATTAACTTCTGGGTTGAATTTTTGACTTCCATCTTAACTTAAAGAATGTCATCATCTTTGCTCTTTCAAGTAGCTATTGGTATTGTTTTGGTTCACAGAAAAATCTCAGGAAGGAATGAAATTTGCACCATGGACTTTGGGTTTCAAGCAGGGGTTCTCAAGCCTACGGAACCTTTTTTGGAATAATGGTTTAAAATAAAACATAGGATTACAAAAGAAATCTATTATATGTAAAGAGCTATGTATAAACAAGATATACACAAGATGGATGAAAGATAAGGCCCAGAGAGTAAGGAGTCAGGAGTTAGGAGTCAGGAATCTAGTCTTAACTTTGACACTGACTCACTATGATGTCTAATTCCTTGAAAGTAGGGATTGTCTGTTCTCTTTGTATAGTTACCTCTTCCACATCTCGGATGGTAGGGGCATGGCATCCCTCCATCTGAATAATCCACTTAAAAATTTTTTGTCTCCCCCTTTGTATCAGAGAAGAAGTCTGAATATTTTCTTTTTCTTTTATGGGGCGTTTAATGTAAAATTTGGGTGAAGTATTTGGTCATAGACTCTATGTTATCTGCTGGCTTTTGCATGTCATCTGCAACTTCCACAAAACTCCCCCAAAATTTCCATTTAATTTCTTATGCCAAACCTTGATATAGTAAGACTGTGATGGTAAAAATACCAATGTGGAAGAGATAACTGTATTTTCAGCACTTAGGACAGTGTCTGCAGCATGCTAAGCACTTAATAAATGTTTGTTGGCTGGAATCAATTCATTTGCAACTTGAGGGGGCTGGATTTGATGATCTCTAAAGTAACTTGTAGCTATGAAATTCCATGGTGCTATGTTTCCATGACAGAAGTTATATAGTGGAGTGGAAAATAGCAATAGTATAGACAGCTAGCATTTATATAGCACTTTAAGGCTTGTAAAAGGCTTTACAAATGTTCTCTCACTTGAATCTCACAACAACTCTAGGAACTAGGTGCTAGGTGTTACTATCATTCTCATTTTACAGATGAGGAAACTGAGGTTAAGTGACTTGTCTAGGGTCATACAATTAGTTTCTAAGGCTAGATTTGATCTCAGGTCTTTCTGACTCCAGATCCAGTGATTAATTATTATACCACCTATCTACCTCATTAAGCTTAGAATTACTAGAACAAGATTTGAGACCTATCTCTGTCCAAATACCTTGTATCTATGGGCAAATCACTTGGACTTTCTGAACCTCAGATTTCTTATCTAAAAAATGGGGATAATGACACTTGTATAATTTGCTTCAGTGAGGTGGTTAGTAAGGAAATGCTTTCTAAAACTCTAAAACAGTCACAATGGGTGACTCTTTCTACCTATTACAGTGATGCTGCTACTATCCAGAACATTTCCTGAGCTCTTCTCATAAATCAACTGTGCAAAAAAAAAAAATCTAAGATATCACTTTTAGGTACATCCAGGAAGTTTTTAGACTCAAAACAAGAGAATCCAGCCTCATTACCTGCACCCACCTTGATCTCTTGTCTGGGCTGTCAATGACTTTTTGACTAGTTGGGAAAAAATCAAATGTACCCTTCAAGGGCATAAGTTTGGACCATTCAAAAGGTGCATGTTCCAAAAACAACGTGCAGCAGACAATTCTCCAAAAGAAATTTTTAAAAAACTTTGGAATACATATGTAGCTTCCCAAGTTGACAACTTCAGTTGGACACATTAAGTTCACAAATTTTTTAAAAAAAACAAAACAACCAAAGCTACCTCCAGAGCCATACCAGTTTTTCCTTTTTTCAGCATTTGTCAAATTCAGAATTTTAAAAATTTAATTTTTTTTTCCAATATAGAGAAGCATACTCCTTACTTCATTGGATTGTTGTGGGAAAGAATCCTCTAAGTACAAAACCACTATGAAAAATAAGTCAATGCTATTAATAATGTTGTATTAGTCAAATAGAGCTTTATAATTTTTTCAAAGAAATTTGTATGACATTATCACATTTGATCATCACAAAAACCTTGGGGGGGGTCATTAGAATAGGCTTTGCTCCTTTTTTACAGATGAGGAAACCAAGATGATAAGGGGTGGTGGGAACTGTTCCAAGTCATATAGAAGTAGACCAAAGCACACAATTCTTGACTTCAGTATTGTTGAATATTATCTTTGTGTGCCACCCTCTACTATAAGAGGTACTTAAATAAATCCCTATTGAACTAAAGATTAAAAAAGAAGGTAGAACTTAACCCTATGGTAGGAAAAAATGTGTTCATCAATTGGGGACTGACTAAGCAAATTGTGGTATAGCCAAATGTAATAGAATATTACAGTGCCATAAGAAATGTTGAATGGAAAGAACTCAGGGAAGTATAGGAAGACTTATATGACATAATGGTGGCTGAAGTAAGCACAACCAGGAAAAGAGTATTCACAATAACAACAATGTAAACAGAATGAAAATAAACCTAAGGTAACCACTATGTAATTAAAATGATCAAGCTTGACCCTGTAGAAGAGTTGGGAAAAGATAGCTTCCTCTCCCAGTAATAGAGGTGTGGAATGTTGAATATACTGCCAGAGTTAGCTGATGTGTTGATTGGTTTTTCTGAACTGCTTTTCTCCCTCCTCTTTCTTTTTAAATATTTGTAACAAGTGATGGCTCATTGGGTGGGTGGGTGGGAGATATATTAGGAAATACGTTCTCTACCTTTCCAGTCTTCTTATACCTTATTCTCTTCCACCTAGTCTATGCTACAGTGACATAGGCTCACTTGCTCTTCCTCTAATGTAACACTCCATCTTTCAAGTGAACATTTTCACTAACTGTCTTCCATTCCTGGACATCTTTCCCTTCTCATCTCTACCTTCTGGTATCACTGGCTTCTTTCAAATCTCAATTAAAGTCTCACAGTTAAGAAGCCTTATCAGTCCTCCTTAATCTTAGTGCCTTCTCTCTGAGATTGTCTCCAGTTCATCCTGTATATATCTTCATTGTACATTTGTTTGTTTGTTGTCTCCCCCATTAGACCCAGGAACTCCTTGAGGGCAAGGATTGTCTTTGCTTTTCATTTAGCTCAGAGCCTGGCACATAGTAAGCACTTAATAAAAGCTTGTTGACCTTACTTGATTTGAAATAAATGTGATATAAAAATCAAAGATGTAAATTTTTAAAAAGTTAATTTTTTTAAAAGGGAGTAAAAGGAAAAAATATGATTAATTAAGGATTTTAACTTGTCATGTTTAAGTTAACCAAGTTTTCTGAAATGGTACTTACGTAAGGTACGATTTGTTGACACGTGAAAATCACCATACTTGATTAAGCAGGTTATAGAGAAATTGTTGGTTTGATTGACATGCAGTTCACTGTCAATATTATATAGCCTAGTGATTGAATCTTGGTACGTGGTGGTGTTGAAGGGAATTAGTTCTTTCCCGTTTCTCAACCAGAAGAGCTTAGGACTTGGATAACCTTTGCTAGATGCACAAGTTATCCTCCAACCAGGAAAAGACCATTCTTCTTTATACACAAGGATAATAGGATCTGAGAAGTCAGCTGTAGAAAAAACAAGGAGGTAAGTATGTTCAGAAGGTAGAAACATGTGCGTAGATGCTATATAGTGGAATTTGAAATTATTAGTCTTGCAACTGGAAGAATTATAAATCTGAGACAGAGATGTCCAAGACTGTTTTGCTAATCAGCTATATCTCAAGGAATAGTTTTTCTGCTTGTACTTGACCTGGTTATCCCAATTCTCATCTGTTTGTAGTAGGGAAACAGAAAGAGGACATACAGGCCAGCCATCTGTGCATTTCTCACCAGGTTACAGTCTGAACCATTCCATTATGTCTCAGAAGTCTCTTCATCTTAGAAGATCATTTCTTTTTGGTAATGTATATAATAAACTTTCTGTTATATGGTATGGTCCAGGAATATATTTCTAGTTAAACAAATATTCTAGTGAATAAAATGTTAAATTTTTATAAGATATGTGGATTATCAGCTTTAAATAATTAAAATACATATATGTATATACATGTATGTGTGTGCACACATCCCTGTATATACACATGGGAGGGATAGCATGGTTTAATAGATAGGTTTAATGAGCCTAGTGCTCAGAGTCAAGAAAACCTATATTCATGTTCTACCTCTAACACAGATGGGTCATACAAACTACAACTGGTTGTTTAAGCTTTCAATGTCCCAAGCAACTCCTTAAAAATTATTGATATCTTTTGTTTTCATGTAGTCTGCATTTCTCAGAGTATCCCTACCTCCTCTCCCTCCAAGAGAGCCATCCTTTCCAGCAAAGAATAAAAATAAGGTGAAAAAGCAGTTCAATAAACTAATATATTGAAAATTTTTGAAATTAAATGCAGCATTTGACACCCTCTGTCACCCATCTCTGTAAAGAAGAAAAGAGATCTAGACAGTTTTCTAAGGTAGAACATTTGCTGCAATTTCCCTGTATCAATAAACTCACAAGTGCAGATCCCTTCAAACAAATATACCTTCCTAGAGAATATAATCAATATAACAACACTCTGTGCATAAGCACTTGCTGAATGGAATGATCATTTCATGTATACTGTTGCTTATGATTTTCAAAGTTCTTTTCCATGAGTTATCTCATTCAGTAAAATAGAATTATCATTAAACCTACAGTGCATATACTTTTAATATCCTTTGATGATGCAATAAAGACCTTTAGGATTTTAGAGTGTTTGGGGTCATCATTTATTATTTTACTGCTCATATGGAGAAAGGTCATCTAATAGAGATTTGTAGTTGGCTGAATGAGCAATAAATCTGAATTTACTATGTGATTAATATTTCCTATACTTCAAAGTTCTAGGAGTGTGGGTACCCCCTCCACTAGTGCAGATCTCAGCCCTTCAGCAACTTAGTAAATTGTTTTGAAGAGTTGCTATGCCTAAAAATTCACTTCATTGCAGCCTAGACTGAAGATGAGCCTCTGAACTTAGCTCTGCCAGTCCTCAGACAAAGGCTCACAAACTGTCATTGGTCCACTTTCAAGTACTTTTCAGCTTGATACAATCTGATGTACACAGCAGAAGTTAGCATCATTTTCATGCTTTGATGAGGCACCAGAGCAGGACTTTAATGAAATCATATAGAAGATAAATCTGGCTAGAGGTTTTGCTTTATTTATACTGAATAAAGTTACTAGTTCTACTTTAACCCTGAGAAAATGGAGTCTGTTCTCCTTTATTGAATCTTCTGTTAGGATTATGGGAACTGCCAAAGTGATCTTTAAGTATAGGTCTATGTCACTCCTTGACTCCAGTAGCTTCCTGTTGTCGCCAGGATAAAATATAAACTCCGTGGTTTGGATTTTAAAGCCTTTCACAACCTTCACAAACCAAAGGAAAGTTTGGAAGCACTAACCTTCCTTTCTGGACTCATTATCTTTTTACTCCCCTTCCTACCCACCAAGGTCTACCACCTTTCTGTTCCTATCAGCTTCCATTTCCTTGTGCTTGCAGGACTATGCCCCTCACCTGGAATTGTGCCCAATAAAATGTAGGCTTCTTGAGGAAAGAAACTGTTTTATTTTTTTTCTTTTAAATTTATTTATTTTCCGTTTTCAGCATTCATTTCCACAAAATTTTGAATTTCCAATTTTCTTCCCATCTTCCCCTTACCCCCACCCCAGGAGAGTGTATATTCGGATTACCTTTTCCTCCAATCTGCCCTCCCTTCTATCACTCCCCCCCACCCCTCCCCTTCCTGCAGGGCAAAATAGATTTCTATATCCCATTGAAAAGGAACTGTTTTAATTTTATCTTTGTATCCCTAGGATCTAGCATAACACATGACACAGAATAAATGCTTAACAAATAATTATAATTAATAGGTTAATTAATGTAAGTAACTCACTAGCTGTGAGCTTGGGCAAGGGGAAAGGAAAAAGTATTTATATAGCAACTACCATGTGTCAGGCACTTTACAAGTATTATCTCATTTGATCCTTACAACAACGCAGGAAGAGAAGCTATTATTATCCTCATTTTACATTTGAGGAGACTAAGGCAGACAGAGGTTAAGTGACTTTCCTAGGGTCACACATTAAGTATCTGAGGTTGGATTTGAACTCAGATTTTCCTGAGTCTAGACCCAGGTTCTATGCACCCCAAGGGCAAGTCATTCAATTTTTCTCTCCTTAGCTGTAAAAAAAACAACCCCCAAACCCAGAGATTAAAATACTTGTGCTGTGTACCGTATACGGTGAAGATCAAATGAAATAATGGTTAGATAGTACTTTGTCAACCTTAAATCAGTTATTATTTAGTGACAGTAGGAGTTAGTCTTTTAGCACTTACCTCTAATCGATAATTTAACATCAAGCTTGTGGACACGTTTGTACTGTCCTCCTACCAATTCCTGCACTATACACTCATAGGTGCCCTCATCAGACACTTGTAGAGACAGGATTGTGATAGAGAGGTTATTGGACACGTCAATTGCAGTCGTCCTGTTCACATATGAGGGGTCTATGAGCTCTTCGACCGTTCTCCCACGCACATAAGCCTGTACCACTCTCTCAGCATTTTGCCAGTAGACTCGATAGTTTGTCATTTCCTTTCTAGGAATGTCATAGTTACATGAAAAGGTAGCAGCTTCATTCAGTCTTGCTACCTGGGTCTCTCCTAAAGGAAACAAGCACAGACATAGGTTGTATGACTGAACATGAGCTGGGACTTCAGGTCATCTAGAACAAAGAGATGGAATTTTTGTGATTTAGGGTCAGCAGTCCTCTTGGGTTTAAAGATATGAGAATCATATAGCCAAGAATTTTTGAATAGTTCCAATATTTTCAAGTGATCAAATGGGATAATATTTGCTGAGAACTTTGCAAATCTTAAAGCACTCTATAAATGCTAGTTGTTTCTTTTAAAGTATGCTTTTATTTATTTTAAAAAATGATTGATTTCCCCTCCCTTTCCCTCTCCCCTTGTTACTCTTTCCTGATGATCCTACAGATTACTACAAATGAAAGCTTGGAAATCCAAGGTAGTGGTGATGGATGACTCATGGAGTTTTTCTCCAGCCAGCTGTGGAACAATGTGGGTGTTTTCTCTAAAAGGTCATTGAAATGTATCATTCATGAGTTGCTTGGGGTTCCTGCTAGGGGGCCGGGGCATCCTCCTATAAAATTCAAGAGCTGTACAAGAGCCTGACAAAAAGGAGGAACTGAAACTGGTCTGGGCAATAGAAGTTGAGAGCTTGGAAACTCCCACTGAGGTTCCGCCTAGAATGATCAGGTCCCGTGAAGAAAGAAGGAAAGAAATGGGGGCAGGGGGGAGAGAGACAGAAAAAGACAGACAGAGAAATAGAGACAGAGAGACCAAGAGAGAGACAGAGACAGAGACAGAGAGAGACAGAGAGGAGAAAGAGGAAGGAAGGAAGAAGAGAAAAAGAATGAACAAAAAAAAAGGAGAAAAAGGAATGGAGAAAGAAAGAGAGAAGGGAGGAGAAAAACAGGAAACAAATGAAACAAAATAAAGATGAAAAAGAGGAAGGAAAGGGAGACAGACAGAGAAAAAGAGAGGAGAGAGAGAAAGAGTCCAGAAACCAAGAAAATAGACTTAAACTGAGTCATCTAGTTACAGCGTATTTGTGCTTCAATCAGCCCAAATCCCACCCATTTGTGGGTAAAGCCCCAAAGTCCTAGAATGACAGGTAGGAATCTCTCTTCCTTTGAGTTGATGCTCAAGCATCGTCTTCTTCTGCCTGAACTCTTTCTTGATCCCTCCAACCAGATAGGTAAGAAATTGTTTACCTCAGTTTCCTCATCTGTAAAATGAGCTAGGAAAGGCAAACTACTCCAGTCAGCATCTTTGCCAAGAAAATCTCAAATGGGGTCTCAGAGTCAGACACGACTAAACAACAGACATTTTTCTCAGTTTCTCTGGGGCACAGATATACTTCTCTCACCTACCATCTGGTTAACTGACCCTTACATGTTCTATGGTCCCGGCTTAGTGATTGTGGCTGTTATTAGATACAGACAAATAATGCCCATTCAATTGGAAAATCCAGGAGGGCATGGATTTTCCCTAAAAATCTTTAAGACAGAAATACAACTTTAATCAACTGAGTGTCTTAGCTACTGACTCATCCAATTGAGATAGGCCAGTAGAGAGATACTTGTCTAATGATATCAAAACCTTCCTAGAAATGGGTTGCAAAGATTCATTTTGACTGATGAAGTTTAGGGTTTGACAACTCTCAGAGATATTTGCATTTTAATAGGGGAGCAGAAGCTATAGCTAAAGGCTTATCTTTTCTGAGAATCTTCTCATGAAAAACCTAATATCAGAACTAGCTTCCTGGGGCTTCACCCTAGGACACCAGCATACAGCATACAGATGGACACATTGCCTCCCTGAGCGGACATGCATTGACCTGCTGTCTCTCTCCAACAAAGTACAACCCCCCAGGGGCCTCTTTCCCTTCTTCCCCAGTGTCTCATTGCCTTGGCATCTGAAAAGTCTCTTCCTTTTCCCTCAAGCCTTTTGGTGGCAAAGGCCAGCCTCTCCAGGGAAATGGACATCTTATCTCCCTGTATCACTGCACCCATAGCTAGACTGTCCTCTGCACCCACTTTCCAAACCTTTCTTCTGCCTCTGGTCCCCACCCAATCACTGTATTTGCCCAATGTGAAATAATTTCAAATTAGGACTTTGCCTAAAAGTATTTTCCTCTCTCTTGTATTGACTACAGTGTCCATACTAATAATTGTCATTTATTTAGCATCATACAGTGTGTCATGTGCTTTACATAGAATATCTTGTGTCCTGTCTATACCCAAATCTGGTAGGTGTAGATCTGATCCCTTCATTTCTTTAATTAAATTTTCTTTTTTTTTTATTGTGAACTTAGCGATCATCAACAAAGGTAAACTACTCAGTGAATGATACTAAGCATTCTCTGATTATGAGCCCCCAGAGAAGGGCATCCATACTTAAGGAGCTTAACATATTTCCTACCTCTGACCCCCATCCCCAGATAAATATTCTCAACCAGAAAAGACCTGAAGAGTGCAGTGATCTTATTTTCTGAAAGAACAGTTGAAGTCCACAAGCTGGCAAAGAATATTCTTACAAAGGCTTAGTAAAAGTTCACTTTCTTTTATTAAGATTGGGACTACCTCAGAAAAGCCCCAGCTGAAGTTGCTGAACTGAGGCCTATTGCTGAAGGTGCTTTTCTAGCGATCTCATTCTTTACCAGCCGCTTGTGCCTTTCCCAGTTCTGTACAGACAAAGGTATTCTGGGCAAAAGGGAAAAAGAGGCAGTGCTGGAAGAGTCAGCCCAGCTTCTGAGGTTTGTTTAGAAGGAGGGCTTGTGTATTTTCCTGGTCAAATGCTGGGTCAGCCAGTTATAGGTAAGAAATGAGCTCACTTGTCTGTCCCCTCCCTGCTAAGGAAATGAGTAATCTCCTGGGCGTTTGCCTGCCAGATGAAAAGGCTGGGGTGTATCTGTGGCCCCTGATTCAGGAGAAGGCAAAAGACTGGGGGAGGGGGTAAGAAGAAGGGAATCATCCGGAAACAGGTTAAAACATAGCCCTATACCCATCTGAAGGGAGACCAAAATCTTTCTTTGGCTGACTATTAGGATTTCTGTAATCTCTGATGTACTTATTCTAAGGAATACCATAGATCTGCATCATAAGGAGCCTCTAGTCCATTTCTCCCTCACTTTACAGAGGAGTAAACTGAGGCCTAGAGACAACAATTGATTTGTCCAGGGCCACAGAGGTAAAGTTGAAATTCAATTTAGTTTCTGTCCCTTCAATTAATTTAATTTAACTTGACTATTTGTAAATATTTTTTTTAAAGATCCTTTTATGGACAAAAGCATTGTGTATGGGTGGAGGGCTGTCATGGAGAAGGAAGCTTTGGAGGTTTGAGGAGATTATGTCCCATTTATCAGTATATTACAGTAGAAAAAGAACTTGATTTGGAGTCAGAGGACCTTGGATAGGAACTCTCTTTTTTTTTTTTTTTTTGAGGCAACCAGAGTTAAGTAACTAGCCCAGGGGCATACAGATGATAAGTATCTGAGACTGAACTTGAACTCATGTCCTCCTGACTCCAGGGCCAGTTGTTCTCTCCATTGGGCTACTTAGCAACTCCAATGTGGAAACTAAATCTTGCCACCTGCTTCCTATGTGACCGAGAATAAATCACTTTACTCCTCTTTGCCTTAGTTTCCTCATGTGTAAAAGAGAGGGGTTGGATTAGATAACCTCAAAAGTCCCCTTAATTTTGAAGACTATGACCCTCAAAGTAGACCGTCTGCCAAGGAAGTGGAGCTCAGTGGTCCTGCACCCACCCAACATGCCCATTCTCACCTCTGTTCTCAGTGCAATTCCTCTGGCCTAGGATACTCTCTTTCCTTCCTTCCTCTTCTTGAAACCCTATTCATCTTTCAAGGTTCAGCTCAAGCCTCATCTGTTATGTGGAGAATTCTCTAGCTAGTTCAAGCCCGATTTGATCTCTCTAAGTTCTGTGAAGCCCCGGTGCCCACCCAGTCAAAACCACCCAGTGAGTGTTTCATTCTCTGTGTGTTTCTTCTCTGTTTTGTTTTGACATTCTCTGCTTATTCCTGAATGAGCACTGTGAAAAACACATAGTGAATATACACTTATAGTATCCATCAGTTCAATAGGATTATAGATGCATTATCTATATTTATTATTTATATATTATAGATATCAAAATATAATATTATATGTTAGAGACAGACTGGGTGGAGGAGATTGTAGAGGCCATAATAGGTGAGGAAATTTGGGTCCAGAGCTATCAAATCTTTTATTCAAGATCACATTGGTGGTGTCAGAGGTAGAATTTGAACTCAGGTCCTCTGGCCTCAAATCCAGCACACTTTCTATTCTACCATGCTACCTCTATAATATCCATTGATCAGTTAATTCATTAAGCAATAAAATCCCAAAGTAACTGTGAATTGAAAACTCCCTCTTCCACCTCAGTCTTCAGCTGAAGGATAATTTTATCCTTTTGTCCCTAGGGCTTAGTTTCCTGGTCCAATTGCTAAGTCCACAATTTCACTTCTTTTTGCTGATGGCAGGGGGAGAGGTTTCAGGTTTTTAAAATATATTTAAATTCATTTCATGCTTTCAGAATTCTCCCCAAAGATTAAATTCATTCTGCCTGAGAGAAAACCCAAATTTCCCCTTTGCCTCTGTTTCCTTTTCTACCCAACACCATCTTTTCTGAGCTAAAAGTTAAGGGGAGTTATTGACCCATTCACTCTCACACTGATCTTTGCAGGAAATGTATTGGGCCCCTGAAAGCCCTTCTATTCTTTAATTTAAGCTGATCAGTCATTTTCATCATCACAGAAGGCTGATCTTAACTGACTGAAGAATGAATAGGAAAGCTAAACTGATTTACCTGATAAAGAGAAAATCAGAGACGGAAGGACCCAGGAGACAATCTAATGCATCCCATCTCATTTTATAGGAGAGGAAACTGAGACCCATAAAGGGTATAGGACTTGCTGCAGGTCACATAGCTCTTTAGTTTAAGAACAAAGACTAGGGGAAAAGAAGCCACAGTTAAAGACTTGCAAGTCATCCATCTCTCCTAAGGACTTTCTTCTCAGGAAAACCTAAAGTCAGAGAAGTAACTACCCTGGGGTAATGGGTTTAGTCTTAAGACACCAGCAAAGAGAGGAGCATACTTTCTCTCTGTGTCTTATCTTGCTACCTCACTTGAACACTCCCCAGGGGTCGTTGCAGCCAATTCTTGCACCACCACAACATCCCACTCCCCCGCCCCGCCCCAAAACACACACAGTATCTCATTTCCTGACTCATGAAAGAAGTCTTTCTTTCCCCTCAAGCCTTTTGGAGGCAAGGACCTGACTTTCCAGACTACTGCTTTTCTCCTGTAACTTTTTGAAAATGGTTACATCCATGTCAATCCTTCCTTTTCCTCTCCTGCCATGAAATTTCTCAAGGACAACATAGATATAACTCTTCTTGTTGATGAGGATGCACACTGTGAGCTATCTGTATCTACTTCCTTCCTTCCTTACCCACCTACCAATTTACCTATCTACAGGGTGTCTCAAAAGTCTTAGTGTTTTAGCTTTAAACCACACTAAGAATTTTGGGATACCCCATATATCTATAGAAGTCTCTGTGTAGATATAGATATATATGGGTTAGATCACCTTTGAGGTTCTTTATAACTCAGATTTATAATCTTCTTAGCCCTATGATCCTTTGATCCCTAAGAAAAGTATGGCAGATACAGAAATCCTGAAAGTATATACACACATAGACACACACATGTGTGTGCATATATGTATATGTACACACATATATACACATGTATATATATTTATATGACCCTTAGGATTTCTATAGGAATAGAGCATGTATGTATACATATGTGAATGTATACATACTTGCATATACATGTACATACATTTGTTGTTTTTAGTCATTTTCATTCATGTCTACTTTTTGTGACCTGATCTGGGGTTTTCTTGACAAAAATACTAGAGTATTTTATAGATGAAGAAACTGAGGCAAACAGGGTTAAGTGATTTGCTCGGGCTCACACAGCTGGGAAATGTCCGAGGCCACATTTGAACTCAGAAAGATGAACCTTCCTGATTCTAGGCCCAGCCCTCTAATGACTTTGCCACCTAACTGCCCACACTTACTGCACATTATGTATATCCACATAGACACACAAATGCACACAGATATGCAGGTGCCTATCTGTGTGCATGATAGAAGAGTTCCTTGCTGTTCCACAAACACTCTGCAGGTTTTCTTTGGCTGTTTCCCATGCCTGAGATGCTCTCCCTCCTCATTTCTACCTCCTCTCTTCCCAAGTTTCCTTTAAGCCCTATCTTCTACAGGAAAACTTTACCAACTCTACTTAACTCAAGTGACTTTTCCTCTCTTAATTATTTCTTACTTATGTTGTATATAACCTGTTTGTACACATTTGTTTACTTGTTGTCTCCCCCTTATATTATAAACTCCCTGGGATCTGGAATTGTCTTTTGCCTTTTTTCTGTATCCCTAGCACTAAGTACCAAGCACATATTAGGAGCTTCCTAATGTTTATTGATTCATTACCGATGCACAGCAGAACCTGCTCAGTACACACATACACACACACACACACACACACACACACGCCTTGAGTTCTAGAGTTTCCATATAGGACAGTTATGTGTATTTATAATATACATGTTTCTATATAGGATGGTTATGTGTATCTATAATATGCACATGCAAAACTGCACTAAGATGGAGTATCTTATTCATGGAAAAGCAAGGGAAAGCCTTCTTAGTACAAAATTGAATTAAGACTTTTGGGACACCTCCATACAAATGTACCCTATAAAAACATAGAACTACCCTGGATGGAAATTCCCTTAATCAAAGTAGATCAGCAGCTCCTTTCTAGCTTGAAGTGCTAGAGAGTTTGCCTGGGGCACTTTGAGCTTAAGTGCTTTGCTCCTAGTCATATGTACAAATACTGAGAAACAGCTAAACAAACAAAAAATATGTTCCATTCAATAAAGGCAAAAAAGTCTTGGACTTAGATCCAGCCAGAATTATGCAATCTCCCTCATCTTCCACTTCCTACTCTTCCATTTTGCCTGTTCATCTGCACAATATTTAGTTACCTAAAGTATGCACTCCTTCCTCTCTTCGCACCCCCACCCACTGTCATTATTTCCAGCCTACAGCAGAAGCGATATAGACAGTTGTTGCATCAGGTTGCCTGCTATAGGAGTAACAGATATATCAGATGCTGGACTTCAACGTTAATTTTCCAAATTGGCAAGACTCATTCAAGTGAGAGGAAAGCAAGGATGTGCTGGTAAATGTTTTAACAACTGGATGGGGGTCGGGGGAAAAGAATGCATAGATGACATTTTTCAGTTTAATTTGCATTGTTAACATTTTCCCTATTACTTTCTTAAATCTAGACAATCAACAAAGTAATAATCCAAGCCCAAATTAATAGCGTTCTGCTGATTTTTGAGGAGTAAGTGCTCATACTGTATATTTAACAATTGTCTGAGTCAGCTCTGGCACACCCCTGGAGCCATGTGCCCTCCAGCTCCAATCCATTGGTGTGGGGACTTACTGGTGGTATGTGATAAAGAAGATGGAGAGAGAAGGGGCTTTGAGTCTGGGGAGAGAGGAAAAGATTACAGAACATGAACAAGGAGAGAAAAGAAAAAGAAGCGAGAAAGAACAGGAAGAAATGAAGAGGGCAACTACAGGAAACAAGAATGTCTGGTCATGTAAACTCAAATGATCAGGAAGCTAGGGCTCTAATCTCTAGCCGTAAAGTGGCCAGACATCTGTTTTTGATGGGATGATCCCACTATGGATACAGATAGATACAGAGAACCAGAGGTGAAGGATGAGAAATCTGGGAGTGGCAAGGGAAGAAGTCTGTGTCATGAAGATCTTAATTAATCTCAAAGATTCGTTGGAAAAGAGTAGTCAGCCCTAGGCTTGGAACTTGAACCTGGAAGACCTTTGACACTTTGCTCTTGTGTGACTGTAGATACACACACAAACACATACACACACAATTTACCCAAACCTCAGCTTCCTCCTCTGTAAAATGGAGCTGGTAATCATGTAAGTGGTATTAACCCACCAGGCTATTGTGAAGCAAGTGTTTTCAAAAGAAGTACTATAGAACTTGGTCTCAGTCTCTTTTATGGTCCTTGTAGCTCCTAGCACAATGCCCGATATAGATTAGTTGCCTAATGCATGTTTATTGACTGGTGATGAAGCACATAGCTGTACAGTAAAGGAAGTTGGAATTCTAACATACCTGGCAATGGTCAAGTCAACAGAGGATCATAGATTAGAGATAGAAGGCACCTTAGAAGTCATCTAGTATAAACACATACACACATTTTACAGATGAAAAACTGAGGCTTAGAGGAGTGAAATAACTTGCTTAGGGTTGCGACTAGTTATTGACAGAGTTAGGATTTAAACCCAGGTCCCATAATTCCAAACTAATGCTCTTTTCCACTGTATCTATAGTGGGACCATCTTACCAAAGACAGATGTCTGGCCACTTTATGGCTAGAGAGTAGATTCCTAGCTTTCTGATCATTTCAGTTTACATAACCAGATATTCTCATTTCCTGTTATTGGAAGGAAACTATTCCCTATAATCTGATTCCTATTCCCTGAAGAAACTTATTTTTTAAAAACAAATTATTTATGCCTAAAAAACCCAAAAATTTGTCACAGTCATTTCTCAGTGTAGTGCCCATCTCCAGCAAAACTGGCTGACAAAGTCTGTGTCCATCATCTACTACAAAAAGGGAAATGTGCTTCATTCTCTTGTTTTCTGGGACTGAGATAGTTTGTTTTGCTGTTTTGTTTTTTTTTTTTTTAGTATTGCTGAAGCAGTTTCTTCTTAACCTTGCCCAGAAGAAAGATTTAACTAACAGGGCTTCCCCTACAGGTATAGAGCAATCAAAGCTAGTCAAAGAGAGCCTCTTGCAGAATACACCAAACATACGTCACAATGCACAGATTAATTTCATGTCATAGAGAAGCCATCATACAAGACCACCATTCTGAATCCCTATAACTGATGTGGTTATGGGGAAAGCAGAGGAAACTCCATCACTGTGTCCCTCACCTCATTGGGAATAGTGAGTGTGTCAAATACCTGAAAGTGGATTACCTGAGCTGAAGTAGACAAAAGTCAGAAAGCAACAGAGCAACTTGAAGGATGAGAACCTGGGTTGGGCCATCCCCAGTTCTGGTCCAGGATGGCTTATCTCCAAATACCTGAAACCCAAGAAGAGAAAAGAAAAATAAAATGTCAAAGACAAAGCCAAGATGTGCAGTATTTAGGGCTCTCCCCCCACGGGTAGAAGAAACAGGAAGAAGCCCATAATGATTACCATTCATCAGAGCTCTGGAGGGTTTTCCTGAGGTTTTAAAATAACCTTTCAAAGTGCAAGGCCCCTGAAGCACTTATTTTTTTTTTAACTTTTAAAAAATCTTTTAAAAAAAGTCTCTAGAAGGAAAGGTCCATCCATTTACTGTTTCAAAACCAACCAAAGGATGCTCCTTTAAAAAGAAATTCAATTTTATTTCAACCATGCTTTGTCAGATTATACACACACCACAAAAATCTATGCTGTTTAGTAATAAAAGAAATCCACCTTTTTTTACTTTGTGAATTTCATTTCTAGTATTTCATGTATCTCCAGTGAAAGGAGTTTACTTGTGCCTGGATAGAGAACACAAGTGAAAGTAATTACAAAAATTGTCACATTTACAATATGTTCTATGATCAGCTTCTCATTATTGTAATTTGGGAATCATTTCATTTCTCAACAAAACTGTTCTACTATTTTTGTCCAAAATTGCCAAAAAATGCAAAGGAAAGATGATAAGGAAAGGGAACAAGCACTGATATAGTGCCTATTACGTGGCAGATACTGTGCTTTATAAATATTATCTTAAAGTAAAATACAAAGATCAAAGTAGTCTCTATAATATAAAAGTCTTTTGGTTGGGACAGGGTGAAAAATCAGAGCAATCAATAAATCAAGAGATATTAATTAAGTCCCAACTGTGTACTAAGCACTGTGCTGGGGCTGGGGATATAACTCCAAAGAATGAAACGAAAAGAAGAATTTGCCTAAATTTGAAAAGAATCTTGTTTCTTAATTTAACAAAGTTTTCTTGAAAAATATGCAACTGGATTTAGATTCCCCTTCTACACCTTCATCAATGATAATTAGTAAAAATATTAAGGAAATAAATTTTGCATGACAACATAAATAATTGGTATCATATGTATTTGCCTTCTCAATGGGTGGGGGAGAGGCTGTAGGGAGGGAGAGAACTGGAAACTTAAAACTAAAAAAAATGAATGAATAAATCACAAATTTAAGGGGGGGGGGAGTAACAATATTAAGTGCCTAAAGGAGTGCAGTAGGCTATATCAGTGGAAAGAACCTATAGGCATATAATAAAAATGACTTCTCGTTGTCCTGGGTCAACATAACTGGAGACAATGAGACTTATTCTTAGATAAATTTACTTACAGGAATGATTTAGGAGCCACACAAAATCTTGCTTATATATTTTAATTATTATCTCAATCTATGTGAGTTTGGACAAGATTCTCAGCACCTAAATTCTTTCATCTATAAAATTAGAGGCTTAGAAGCATTAACTTCTAGAGTTCATTCTGCCTCTGAATGAACCTGTGACCAAATGATTTCCAAGGGCCTTTCTATCTCCAAAGCATATGTTAAAAAGACTATTGTCAAAATGCATTTTAACCCAGCTCATTCAGAAGACTTGGGAATTTTCAAAAGCATCTTTGAAGAAGGAAGGTTTAACATTATTATTTTTTTTAAATTCTAAAAATCATACTCCAAGGCTGAAGGCAAATCTAAATGAAGACTTCTACAGGACTCTTGGAAGAAGTACAGAACCTCCCAAGGGGACTACTTTGAAAGAGGCAAAACTCATTCAAATCTACAAGTTCCAGTCTGCTGGTTTAAAAAAACCAAAAAACTCACATCGCATTGACCCTAGTAGCCCGTAGTACTTTAAAAATCATCCACATTGAGATGAGCAAAATTGTACTTACCAAAGACAAGTTCCTTCCTTTTCTTCTCTAGAAAAAGTTACAAGGAGAGCTGACCCTCTTATTCCACAGGCTTCCAGCTTTGAAATGGAAAATCAGTCTGGTTAACTATCTTTTTCTCAGAGTGATGTCACTAAGATGTCACTTCCCCACTACTTCCCTAAAATGATTTGAGGATCTGATCCTTCTTTGACCCAGAAGTATTAAGAGTCAAACCCAGGGTTGGCTTGAGATGAAGTCACAGATGGAAGAGACGCCCACACTGTGATTTCAGGAAGGCCCTAAAAGAAAGAAAAAAAAAAAACCTTGACACCAGGGCTGTCCCTAGGGATGAGTGAGCCCAGAGTGAACAACATCGGGATTGGCCACCTCTGCCCCCTCTCTACCTTTTTCTACAAGTGAAATCAGCTTAAATGGACACCAAGAGGGGGAGCCTTGAAGCAAGGGGAAAAGTCAGAATAGAGATAGAGACATTCTGAGGGGTGATTGTGTAAAAGTGGGAAGGGCAGTCCCATCTGCATTGCTGTGTAAAGTTGGGTGCTTTACAAGCTGATTACATGTGTGTGTGTGATCCTCAAGTCAATACCAACTGGTAGGAACAAGCTCCTGCAGCTGCAAGACACCTTGAGGGACAGGTGGGAGACAATGTGTGTCAGCAGAATCAAATCACCAGCACCACCTTGAGCATAACCTCCCCTCCTCCTCTGATGGAGGTAACATAGGACCCAGAACCCAAGACTTTGGGATAGCAGTACACTCTGAACTACTAGCCAAAGACATGCAGCCAGTGTAAACGGAACAGCCACTGTGGAGAAGAGGTCTTCTTCTTTATCACCACTAATATCAACTGCTGACCAGCTGCCACCCCAAGGCCACAGAAGCCCAAGAGTCTTGTGAAATGTGCTTCCCTCTTCCTGCATCCCAAGACTGACAGCAACTCAAATGGAGATGCAACCCGGAACCACTTCTGCTACTGGGGTAGCCCCTACCTCCTCAGTAACCACAGCTACCAAAGACCTGAAAAAGCAGTTCTCATCACCAAAGTCCTTGGCACTGTCAAGTGCTACAGCGTCAGAAACAGATGGGATTTTATCAGTAGAAATGACATTAAACAAGACACATTATCATCTATGCTGCTGTTCTACGCTAAGGACAAATGGACATTTCCATCTGATTTGTAGCTGAAACTTTTTATATGTGTTTTCTCCCCCCTTAGCATGGGAGCTATCTGACAGCAGAAACTGTTATACTTTTCTATTTGTAGCCCTGGTGCTACATGCTAAGCTCTTAATTAAATAGATGCTTTTAATAAATAAAAGCTTAAATAAATTATTTTTTCTCTTCTTTCCTAACCCTCTTCCTCCTTCCCTCCTTTACTTCCTTCCTTCTATCACTTTGGGTGATAGCTTTCAGATCCTTGACTACCTGGGTCACCTTCCTCTATATAGACCATTTTATCATATTATCAGTCAGTGTTCCTCTTAAATGATAATGTCCAGGACTTGATGACATACTCCAGACATCGTCTCATTAGCATAATACGTTATGACTATGAAGTACAGTAGAATAAGTATTAGGTTTGGAATCAGAGAACCTGAGTTCAGACTGAGACTGTGAAATTTACTGTGTGAGTTTGTACAAGTCACTTATTTATCTGAACCTTGGTTTCCTTATCTGCAAAATGAGGAGGTTGGGCTGAGTGATTTCGATCCCATGACTATTTCTCCTCATGGCTTATACAGTATACATATATTAATACAACCTAAAATTATACAAGGTTTTTTTTTAGTTCCAACTCATTATTAAATATTGGAGTTTATGAAATCACAGCTGGAAAGAGAAGTCGTGCGTGTGTGTGTGTGTGTGTGTGTGTGTGTATGTGTGTGTGTGTGTGTGTGTGTGTACATCTTTCTCTCTCTCTCTGTCTCTGTTTCTTTCTAATATATCCATAGCAGCACTTCTACTCCAACAAAGAAGCAGGAAAAAATATGGAATCCTATAGAGTGAGGAATGATAAAGCACATTGTGGTTTATGAATATCATGAATGTGAGGAATTCAGAGTAACGTAGAAAGACTTTATGAATTTAATGCAGAGTGAAGTAAGCAGCACTAGGAGACCAGCTGATGTAACGACTAAAAAAGATAAAGAGAACCCTAAAAGAAGAGTGATCTTGGAGAGACTGCAGTGACTTGTCTTCTTCAGGCAGAACGATGGAACATACTTCCTTCTTCTTGGAAGAGAGGCCTGACCAAGTTCTAAGGGTTCCACAGCACCTGCTTCAGCTGTCTTCATGACTCTTGGAACAAATTGCTCTCATCTGCCAGGGGAAATCTTCACAAGCTTGGGGTAGATCCCCTTTCCCCCCAATTCAATGACTGGTTGTGGTCCTTTGGTTGCCTTCAACCGGGGTTAGTCCATCTGCATGGTTTGCCGGGGTGTGGGAACTGAACATGGTACAGCTCCTGAGAGCCACAGGTGAGAGCTGAATGACAGGTGGACAACAAAGGTGGATGAGAAGTCCTGCAAAGGCCTAGCAAGCCCTCACACCAGAGGCACTAGTGCTCCTAGAATACCTGTATTCCCAGTACAAAGCAAGTGCTTAATGAATGTTCATTGATTTGATTTAACTTGGAAGTGCATTGAATCTAGTATTAGGACCCCAGAATTTAAATCCAGGTTCTACCTGTACAAGTTAGCTTTGGATTCCTTTGTTATAAAATGAAGATAATAGTAGTAGTACTGCCAATCTGAGAAGCAGATTAGATAATCTTTGTAAAGTACTTTATCAATGGCCACTGTTACTATTATTGTTGATTTGATTGGCACCTATGATTTAATCAGTGTGTGGGAAGTCCCATTATGGAAACTCCCTCTCCTGTTGCTAATTGGCAACTATTTGTGACCGATAGTCTTAGAGAGTTACTTGGGGACATTTTGAGGTCAAGTGACAGACCCATGGTCACATAGCTGGTATGTGTCAAAGACAAGACTTGAACTCGGGTCTTCCTGACTCTAAAGTTAAACTTCTATCTACTATTTTGCATAGTCTTTCATTATTGTTATTATCATTGTTACAAATTTGCCTAAATGAACTAATATCCAATCCATATTCCTCTATCCTGACTTACCTACCTGTCCAGGTAATTTTAAATGTTGACTGTCATCTATGGTGGTAACTCAATTTCTACATTTATGATCCCCTCATCCTTGCATTTATTTCATGTATAGTTACATGTGTCCTTGTTGCCTTCCCCTTAGAAGGTAAGCTCCTAGAGAAGAAGACATTACTCCATTTACTCATAGGCAGCTATGAGGAATTCAGAGGCCCCAGCACGTGGGAGATACTTGATAATTATTTGTTGACTGATCAATCCTAGAAACTAGGTATACTATCTTTATGATGACCGTCAACTTTTTGATTACCTTAGAACTGTTCATTGGTTTTGGATGAGTTTTAGTAAGATAAGATGGTATTTTTTTGCAGATTGGATGAGGACTATGGTGATTCTGTAATAGAGATGTTTACAGAAAAAAAGGGAATTTGATCACTTGTCCTGCTGGCACAGTCTTTGAGAAGCCAGAGTGACCAGAGTGCCACATGAAGTAGGTCTTTTATAGCTGGTCATAAGCATCATCAATAGCGAAATACTTATTGAACATCTAGCACTGAGCTAGGCCCTAAGGCTACAGACAATATGCTGTGTATACTATTACTGTGCTAGAGAGGCTTATAGTCTAGACAATTCATGTATAAGCATATATTTATTTGTACAAATACACACTATATGCATATAGAGAGTACACACATACATGTCATAGACATATATGTATATCTATAGAACTCCACATGTAAGTCTATAGTATGTGTATAACTACACATATACACCATTTGTGTATATACATGTATATAACACACACACCTATACAGATTTTTGTTGTTGTACAGTCTTTTCAGTTGTGTTTGACTCTTTGTGACCCCATTTGGGGTTTTCTTGGGAGAGAGATATGGGAGTGGTTTCCCATTTTCTTCTCCAGCTCATTTTACAGGTGAGGAAACTGAGGCAAACAGGATCAAGTGATTTGCCCGGGGTTACTCAGGTAGTAGGTGTCTGAGGCCAAAGTTCAACCCATGTAAATGAGTGTTTCTGACGCCAGGCCCAGAACTCCGTTCACTGCACCACCTAGTTGCCTCCTGTTTATCTACGTCTATATCTATCTATCTGTTTGTCTGTCTGTCTGTCTGTCTATCTATCTATCTATCTATCTATCTATCTATCTATCTATCTATCTGTCTGTCTGGTCACATCATGGAAGGATTTATTTCACAAAAAATAAGGCTGGAGAGGTTGATTGGAGCCATATCATGGAAGACCTTGAATACGAGACTAAATAGTTGAGATTTTACTTGGTAGGCAATGGGGAGCCTTAAAATTTTTTGAGAGGGGATTGACAAATACAGAATTGTGCTTCAGTAAGATAAATCTGGCTGTCCCCCAAAGTCAGAAAAATGTGCATGCTCTTTGATCCAGTAATACCAATGCTAGGCATATACCCCAACAGAGATGAAAGGAAGAGGAATAGGGTCAAGTTATATAAAAATATTCATAGCATCACCTTTTGTTGTAATGAAGAACTAAGGTGTTCATTAATTGGGGAGCACTGTTGAAGAAATTATGATGTATAAGCATAGTAGAATATTATTGTGTCATAAATGACGAAAAGGATTCAGAGATATCTGAGATTATTCATGCAAAGTGTGAAATGAGAAGCAAGAGGACAATTTATACAATGACTATAACATTGTACAGAGAAGTAACTTTGGAAGATCTGAGAACTCTGCCTGATCGATGTGACGATGACCCACCACTCCAGAGAACTGATAATAAGAAAACATACTATCCCTTTCCTGAGAGAGAAGTGATATATCGTCAGGCAGAGACATGAGCTTGAAAGCTCAGGAAAGAGGAAAGAATCAAAGATAGAGGAGTGGAAGTTATATTTGTAGAATGATAGTTGATGTTACAGGAACGAATTTCTGTGCTCTGACCTTTGAAGAGAGGAAAGAGCTAATTTTCTTCTCCTAACTGAAAAATGTGTTTAATTCCCCTCATCTCTACCAGCTCTGGATATTGGGAGTTCCTGGGAGTTCCCATCTCTGAACACACTGGATTTCTAGGAAAAAGGCTACAGCTGTTTGGCCAGGCCAAAACCATGATGCCGTAACCTCAATCTCTGCATAGTGATTGGCTTGTTGTTGCCATAGTAACAAAGCCAAATAGCATGTTGACCAAAAAAATAGAGGAGATTTAATTTCCCCCCCCTTTCAGTGTTTCATTCCATTAGCAGCTACCGAAAGCACACTCAGAGTAGCATGCACGACTCTGTGCCATGGGACTACAAAGAGGCACCAGGGATTTTCCTGACTTTTCCAGGACAATCAATCAATAAACATTTATGAAGTGTTTGCTGGGACACCTAGGTGGTGCAGTGGATAGAGCACTTGGTCTGGAGTCAGGAAGACTCATTTTCCTAAGCTCAAGTCTGGTCTCAGACAGTAGTTCTGTGACTCTGGGCAAGTGTCACAATCTTGTTTGCCTCAATTTTTCTCATCTGTAAAATTAGCTGGAGAAGGAAATGGCAAACTACTGCAGTATCTTTACCAAGAAAACCCTAAATGGAGTCATGAAGAGTCAGACACAACTGAAAAATGACTGAACTAGAAAGTGTTTATCTATTATGTGCCAGACACTATGCTAAGCATTCACCAGTCAACAAATTCTCTTAACTTTGCTAGATGAACAGGGTGTATGGTTAGATTGAGGGGATCCTAATCTTTCTCTGGATCCATATAACTGACAAGAAGATTTCCCCTTCTTTCCTTCTGGAAGCCCCGGAACCAGCAGCTGGGTATATTTGCTTAAAATCATTCTTCTCTATCCTGGAAATTTCGATGCCTGGATCCCCACAATTTGAGATAAACCAATGGTAAATTTGAGAGGTATTATTTCTTCTTCTTAAACCACTAGTAAGTACTTTCTGATTCTCTGAAATAAAAATCACAGGAGCTTCAACTGAATAGAGAAGTAAAAATTTTGAGCAAAATCTTTGTCCTCTAATCAAGCTAAGACTTCTTAGTAAGCACACCCACACATACTATGCTCATCCCTTCCCCCATGCCTTCTTTATGCTACTTCTCTGATCTAGAATGCTCCTTATTCTCCTCTCAGATTCATAAGGCAAACACAGATAACTAGAATTCACAATATCAAAAATGTTTGTTTTGTTTGACTTACGCATATTGACGAGGGTTTTTACTTTTTCTTTGGTGTTCAGTGAATAGGATCAGGTATTGTGTGCAAGTTGGTCAAGGGGTGCTTTTATGTAAAGAAGACACAGTGGACTTAAGCTAAATATTGACATGAAACAAAAAGTCTTCTTGCATCATTTTTGTTTTATATCTTACTACAAGATGGATCCATTTAGCATACTAATCAGTTCTAGCCCCCAAGCTATTCCACTGAGTCCCAGAAAGGCAAACAGGGAGATAGACAAAGCAACAAAGACCATGAGATGGACTTGATAGTAAGGCAAGGTTGAGGTCCAGTAGGAGTTTTTTAAATTCCTCCTCTAGTTATAAGAAGCAATACCAGGTGTGGGAAGCTAAAAGCCATAGTTAAGAGCAGGTAAGTGAATGCATCTAGTTAGGAAAAAAAAAAAAAGCAAAGAGGCCATAGCGGAATACAAATTCTGATACCCTCTTTTATTTTGCTTGTGTATTAATTGATGTTTTATTGATGCTCCCCCACCCCCCCATTACTTTCCAGTAACTGTCTCCCCATGACCATAGAACCTGCCCTTAACCAGTCACAGAGTATCTTATGACTGAGAGTGCATGCAACATTCTACATCTGTGGCTACTTCTTTTCCATGGGGAAAATGACAAGTGTATTTCATTCTCATTACTCTCAATGAAGATTGGTCATTGTATTTAATCAGTCTTGTGATATCTTTTAGCATAATTATCATTTTCATTTATACATTTCATTTATATTTTTGTGCATAAATATATATATGAGATGTATGTGTCCCCAGTTCTGTTTTCTTCACTATAGATCAGTTCATGTCTTTCCATGTTTTTTGATTTCCTCATATTTTTTGTTTCTTATAGTATAATAATGTTCTATTACGTTAATGTGCCACAATTTGTTTAGCCATTTTCCTGTCAACACCCACTTCCCCTTTCCCCTAAGAAATGGGCTGTTGTGAATATTTGTTATACATGGAACCTTTACTTTTAGGCGATACTGTGTTGCCTTCAAAGTTTCTGTTGTTAATGGATATTTATGCTTCAGGTCAGACTAAACCATATTCATCTGCGGTGCCTTAATTTCAAAGTTTCCTAATTGGTTTCCCTTGTGGCCAACACCATCTTTCTAGTTGCCCAAGGTGCTCAATTATATTATTAGTCAGGACTCTTCTTCTCTCTCACCCTCACCCCTTTACCCCACATATTTAATTAGTTGCCAAGTCTTAACAATTTTATTTTACATCCACTCCCTTCTCACTATTCACATGACTACTAAATCAGTTTATGCTCTCACTCTCTTTCTCTTGGGCTATCACAATAGTCCCCTACTTGATCTCACCACTTTGTTTCTTCCCTGCCCATTTTCCCAAAAAGCTATCAAATTAATATGCTCAAGATAGGTCTGATAATATCTCTATCCTTCTCAAAAACCTCCTTAATTCCCCTAGGACAAAATACAGACTCCTCAGGTTGGCATTTAAAGCTCTCCACCATTTAGCCACAGACTATCTCCTCAGGCTCTTTTTTTTTTTTTTGGTGTTATTCTTTTTCTAGCCCATTACATTTCAGTCTAGCCTCACACATTTTTGTGCTTCAGTCACTTCAGTCATGTCTGACTCCTGGTGACCCCATTTGGAATTTTCTTGCCAGAGATACTGGAATGGTTTGCCATTTCCTTCTGTAGCTCAGGGTCACACAGCTATTAAGTGTCTGAGACAGGGTTTGAACCCAGGAAGTTGAGCCTTCTTTACTCTATGCCCAGCACTCTCTCCATTGCATCATCTAGCTGCCCCTTCTGTTTAAAATGGCTAGTACTACTAATTAGATGGCATGTATGTAGTTTCGTGTGTAATAGAAAGAGGTCTAGATATATAGTCAAATGACCTACATTCAGACTTGGGCTCTGTCACTTGCTATGTAATTCTGAACAAGTCAATTCTCTTTGTCATCGTCTGCAAAATGATGGAATTAATAGAGGATCTCTCAGGTCCCTTCCAGCTCTAAATCCATGATGCTGCGATAATTTCAGACACATGCACTTATAATCTCATTTAACTTGAACCTCACAACAATCCTGGAGCGTCTCTAGTATCATTCCCATTTTGTACACAAAGAGACTGAGTCCTTGACAGGTTAAATGACTTGCATTAGATCATATAATTGGAAAATGATGTAACTAGGATTTGGACACAGGTCTTTTGATCCTAGAACAGTGGATAGCTCACTGGGCCTGAGTCAGGAAGATGTGAATCCAAATCTAGCTTCGGACATTTGGTAACTGTATGTGATCTTGGACAAGTCACTTAACTTCCATCTGCCTCAGTTTCCTCAATTGTATAACAAGGATCATAATAGTGCCAATCCCTAGCATTATTGTGAGAATAAAATGAGATAATATCTGTAAAGTGTTTAGCTCAGTGTAGACTGACTCATAGTCAGTATTTAATAATAATCTCTTCCTCTTTCCTTCCCCCACTTCTTTCTCTTTGCCATTGTCCCTCTTTAAAAGTCATGGGTAATTTTTTTTTTAAATAACCACCATCTCTGATACTGTCTTTGAGAAGAAATAACTTGACTGTAAACTGTAGGGGTACCCTTGTACGGTTGCCAAAACATTTGTGAAAATATCATGGAGAAGTTCAAGGGTAAATGTGTCCTGTGCCACATGCCATTTATACTACATTTCCACAGCCTGACCACTGCCTATGTAAAATAATACACTTGATATGCCGAGAAAAGATCTCCAATAGTCATACACATTTGCAGAAAATTTTATTTTCTATTTGAAAAATGTTTAATAGACTTTGTTGTTGTTGTTCAGTCATATTCAACTCATGACCCCATTTGGGGTGTTCTTAGTAAAGATCCTCCAGTGGAAGATGAGGAAAACGAGATAAACAGAGTTAGTGACTTGGCCAGGATCACACAGCTAGTCAGTGTCTGAGACTAGATTAGAACTCAGGAAGATGTATTCCTGACTCCAGGTCTGGCACTCTGTCTACTGTGGCACCTAACTGCCCTAGCTGGGTCTTCCTATTTCACCAAGGCTGGAAGTACAGGGGTTCCTCATGTCAGGATTTCATTACTGATTAATTAGTAGCTTTAACTTGCTCTGTTTTCTGTCTTGGACCCATTTGTCCATCCTCAGGCAACTTGGTGGTCTCTTGCTTACATTGGTGCACAACTTAATATAGACAGCCAATTGGCGTTGCCCTACTAAGCACAAAACTCCTGAACTCGAGAAATATGCACAGTCTCCGACTCTCCAGTAGCAGGGATTTACAGGCATGTGCCACCTTGCCTAACTGCAGAATACTTTGTAAAGCACTTCCCTTCTAAAGTTAAACTATGAGGCAAGTGGGGTGAGGATATAGAGACTGAGAGAGCTTCAGTGACTTCTCCAAGAGCAAATAGCAGAGTTGGGTCGCAAAACCTCAGGTCATCTGGCTCCACCTAGTTCAATTCACATTCCACATCCCCTTGTCAATCCAAAAATATAGCATTATGACGGTATTTACCAAAATTATTTGGCTATATAGCATTTTAGGGTTTTCAGGGGTGCGGAACCTGCAACCTCAAGGCCACATGTGGCCTTCTAGGTCCTTAGATACGGCCTTTTGACTGAGTCCAAGTTTACAGAACAAATCCTTTCATTAAGGGGATTTGTTCTGAGAAGTTTGGATTCGGTTAAAGGCCTTAGAGGGTTCCTCACCCCAATTAGCTGAATTCATAAATTCTAGGCCACTGGGCATGGAAAACAAGCAAGATAAAAGAGAGTCAAGGAATTTTGGAGTAAATCAATCCATTTTCATATTCTGAAATTTTTTAATGTAAGCTAGATATAATTACTTATACATTAATATTTTAATTTAGTACATATAATTTAGTATTTTAAAAGGAAAAATATTGCTAACTTTGAATTTTTCACTTTGAACTGATATTCTTAATAAATGACACTTGATGGTTTGATAGAATAGAGGTTGGGAAATAATGTGTTAAGGGAATAAAAGCAGTCATGATGGTAACCCAGTGTCCCTGAGCTGTTCCCATCTCAAAAAGGAGGAGGTTAGAAAATCATTTCTGGTTTCTAAAGCTAGCAATGCTTTTTGCTATAAGTTTAACTATTAGATATTCCATTAAATAATGCAAAAATTCCCTAAAGGCAAATATAAAGGTGTGGAACACATACTTTCAGTTGGTGGAATCAGAAGTCAGTCCATGAATAAACATCAAGTGAGCATTATTTGCCAGGCACTGTGGTGGGGTATTTTGGGGGTACAAAGAAAGGCAAAAGACAGTCCCCGCTCTCAATAAATTTTACAACCTAATGGGAAGGACAACACATACAAAGCAGCTGGAAAAGGCAGGGAATGCTAAAGGGGTGCTATTGAGTAGGAAATGGAGATGGATCACCTGGGTACCCTCCTTCAGTGTAGAATCTAAGCTTAAGGAGCTCTTGCATAGACAAATAAAGTTAGGTGGATACCGGTATCCTATGTTTATAGATTCATAGAGTCCTCACTGAAAGGAACCTTGGGGACCATCAAATTCAGCTTCCTCATTATATAGAGGAAGAAACTATTCTGTTGGGAGGGTGGGCCTCAGCACTTGTTAGCCTACTGCTTGATGTATAGAGTAAGCACTTAATAAATCCTTTTTCAATCAATTGTCCAACTGAGCTATCAGAGAGATTTGTGAGTAAACAAATCTGCAGGGATTTGGTAGATGTGGCAATGGGAAATTCACAAGTTGAGTAATTTAACAGCAAGGGATGATAGCAGCTCTGAAAAAGAGTGAGTAGCTAAGTAGCACAATGGATATAGAGCACTGGGCCTGGAATTCAGAAAACTTCAGTTCAAATCCAGCCTCCGACATATACTAGCTGTGCTATCCTGGGCAAGTCACTTAACCCTGTTTGCCTCAGTTTCCTCATCTGTAAGATGAGCTGGAGAAGAAAACGGTAAACCACTCTAGTATCCTTGCCAAGGAAATCCCAAACAGGGTCATGAAGAGTTGGATATGACTGAAACGACTCACCAACAACAACAACAACAAAGAGTTTTTTATCATCCATAGGACTGGCTCTGGTGATTATTACAGACAAGCTTGTTGTTCTGGGGGAAACAGTGATTATGGAACTAACTGTGTATATGAATTGGCCTAAGAAAACAACTTAGTTTCTGTTCCTATGATAATTCTGTATTCTGTCCCTGTTTTGTTTTGGTTTTTTACCCTCACATATGAGCTTTGTGGGGCTTTACAAAGTAGAAATCACTCAGAGGGGATTGGTTTTGCCTCACTGAGTTCCAAGAGAAGGGATATCTCAGAGGAACCTCCATTTGTCTGGATGTCCATGTTGTTGAGGGAATGATTTGAAAAAAATCAAAAAACTTCCTGCCACTTATGTAGCACTTTAAGGTATTCAAAGAGTTTTACATGCTAACTTATTGATCCTCACAATAATCTTGTAAAAGAGATGTTGTCCCCATTTTACAGATGAGGAAAAGAGAGATTAACTGAATTGCCCAGGGTTACGCAGCTAATAAAAGTCTGAAGCAGGATTTAAATACAGGTCTCCCTGATTGTAAGTCCCATATACCATCCATTGAATGGCCTAATTGCCACAAATGTGACTTAGATCAGAGGTTACTCTAAAGATTGTCCACAAAGATAACAAAATCTAGGTTTTCCACACCAATGCTTACCGGAAATCTTGTTCTGAAGTTTTAATTTACCCTTGGTCAGAAAACTGTAGGGAGCTAGGTGGCCCAGTGGATAGAGTGCTGGGCCTGAGGTCAGGAAGACTCATCTTCTTGAGCTCGAATCTGGCCTCAGATGCTTAACAGCTGGGTTACCCTGGAAAGGTCACTTAACTGTCTGCCTCAATTTCCTCATCTATAAAATGAGCTGGAGAAGGAAATGGCAAACCACTCCAGTATTTTTGTCAAGAAATCCCCAAATGGGGTCACAAAAAGTAGACCACAACTGAAAATAGCTTAACAACAACAAAAAGAAAAACATAAAGGGAACAGAAGTTGATAAATAGTGAAAATGTAGTTCTCACACAAACACACCTTGTTTCAGAGTGTCTCTAGTGTCTTTACTTTTCTGAAGAACATTGTCAGGTGAAAGCTATGACTGAGAGACTGAAACAAAGAGCAGGGGATATGTGTGTGGTAACAATAAATAAGAAATATTTGTATATCATATTATATATAAATATTAAATATCATATGAATATATTTATAAACATGTGTATTTATTTGTAAATACACATATTTATAAATATTATCTATAAATAAATATAAATAATAAAATTTAGGGTGTTGATTGCAGAAGTCTATGAGGATTAGAGTGTTTTCACCAAGGCTAGGCTTAGGCAAATAATCAGGAGTCCTAGAGCTGGAAGGATATTTTAGTCTAACTTCCCACCCTGTGAATAAATCCCTCTGTAAGATCCCTGACAACTAGATATGTAAGTAAATAAGAATATCATACAGTTCATCTATGGAAAGTGTTCTAATAATTCAAAGAGGAAAAAAACTTGAATAGAGGACATTCAGTCCCCCTGATCCATATAATCCTAATCAATAGTAAAGCTAGTAATCCCTTCTCCAGAATTAGCAGACACAACACTAACTTTCAGTGGCTAGTCTATGAATGGTGCTGCGTAATTTGATGGGGAAATGGGATACAATTTGGAAACCATATAAAATGTGTGGCCTAAGGAGAAGGAAATATATGAATGAATGTGCTGAGACATGGATCTGAGTTAGGGATCAATTGATCATAAGATACGAGAGCCAAGAGGGCAAAATTGGGAGGTCTAAAAAGTTTGCCTCTGCTACCATTCTGTGTACCTTTCAGAACTCTTATCTCCTTTTTTTTACCCAGCTCCCCTCTTTCCTTATTTAAACACAGTCCTGTGATCCATTGCCTTAGGAATTTTCTGAGGCCACCAGAGACTAGAGGGCAGCTAGGTGGCAGAGTGGATAGAGTACCGTGCCTGGAATCAGGAAGACCTGAGTTCAGATCCAGCCTCAGACACTTACTAGCTGTGTCACCCTGGGCAAGTCATTTAATCTTGATTGCCTCAGTTTCCTCATCTGTAAAATGAGCTGGAGGAAAAAATGGCAAATCACTTCGGTATCTTTGCCAAGAAATTCACATGTGGGGTAATGAAGAGTTGGACACAACTGAAATGACTCAACAACCATTTTCAGGGATATTACAGAGGGATTTACTCAAGGGGTAGGAGATTAGACTGGGTTTTTGCCTGACTTGTTGCGTGACCCTGTGCGAGGACCCTGTCCATCTCTCTGGGCCTCTATTTCCTTATCTGTAAAATGAAGTGGTTAGATTAGAGAAGTGGGGTCAAACTCAAATAGAAATATTGGGCCACCAAATTGTAAATAAGGTTATCTGTGGGCTTCATATTGACTTAGAAAACCACAAATTAATATTATCTATGTTTTATTGTATTTTTATTTATTTTGTTAAATGTTTTCCATTGACATTTTAATCTGATTCAAACCAAGACCTTCTGTTGTGGGCTACATGGGCCTGTTATCAACATTTGACACTTCTGGACTAGAGTCTAATCTTCTCCTGCCCCTCTCCCTCACCTCCCTAACATTCTGTTTGTTTGTTGTTGTTTTTTAACCATTCTAGGATACTCAGCCTCAACTCCTACCTCATGTGGACATCCTCTCTACAAAATACGTATGGGCAACTGCTTCTATATTGTAATCTGAGGGACCCGAAGAAAGTCCTTCTGCTCAGAAATGTCTCCCTCACTGCTACAGTACCTAACATTCCGCTTTGGGGTCCGGAAGATTTCTCAGTCTCTAAACTCTTATGGGCATGCAAATGCTCTCAGGCTATGTTACTTTTTTGTGTCATTAACCGGCATGTTAACACCTCAGCAGTTTGGGGATTGGGTGAGAGAAAATTCCCCAAGCAATGAGTCAGAATTTTACTACCTGAGAAAGGAAAGCTTAGTGAAAAAGGAGAGGAAGGGTAGGTGTGATGGCAGCAGAGACAAATCTCTGGAGTTTGTAATCTTGCCTGCTGGATTCTTCTGTCTTAAGATGGTTAGATCTCCAATTTCAGATCCGTGTCTTAGTCCACTCACTGCAATCACATGTTTATTTCTTTTCAGGCCACGCACATTCCCAATAAATTGTACAGAACCATACATAGAACAGCTATTGAAAGTTATTGTTGTGGAGACAGAGTCAAGAGGTAGAGTGAGAGTTGGCATTTTTGCCCAGTTTGCTCAACATACTTCTTCCACAACAACCTAGAAAATCTCCCAGACCAAATTCTGATTGTGAAAACCAAGAAAAAGTGACAATGCATAATTTTTCCAGCCCAGTACAGCTTAGGAAGATAGAGAGAGAGGTCTGTGGACACTGAGGAGGGGGCTGGCCAGGAGTGTAGCTGTGGACCTAGTGATGGGGGGCATTCTAGTGCCCAGGGATGGTAAGGAGACTGAGACTGAATCCAAGATTGGAAGCAGAGAAGCAGAAACAGATCCTGAGGCCCCTTGAATCAGAACTGGGAAGAGGAACAGGTACTAGCAGGCAATTCAGTTGCGCATTACTCATTTCCAGGTCACAGTTTCAGGGCAGAGAGTAATGGTTGTGAGTGAGAGAGACACTAGCTACGTATGGAGCAAAGACCAAGTTTCAAAAACTTAGCTTATGACTGAGGCCAAGAGCAGAGGGAAAGTCAGCTCTAACTTCTAGCCACACAAGCCTGCAGTGAAATTACCAGGGGAGTCAAGCAATTCAGTCACACTGATCCTACAGTCACACTGATCACTGATCTCAGTGAGTGAGGCAGCAGTCTATTGAAACTCAACCACACACAATCCAATAGATCCAAACCTGGATCAAGAACTCATAGGGGTTATACTAGGATATGAATAAGCAGTTTTCAAAGGAAGAAATCAAAGCTATCTCTAGTCATACAAAAGAAAATGCTCTAACTCATCAAAAGTTAGAGAAATGTAAATTAAAACAACTCTGAGGTACCACCTCATACTTACCAAAGGAGCGAAGATGACAGAATAGGAAAATGATAAATGCTAGAGGGAATGTAGAAAAACAGATACAGTAATGCACTGTTAGTAAAGCTGTGAACACTAGTTTGACCATTCTGGAAAGCAGTTAGGAACATTGCCCAAATGGCTATTTAATTGTGCATACCCTTTGACCTAGCAATACTCCTACTAAGTCTATACCCAAGTGTGCTCATCCTTCGTTGCTGAAGAAGACCATGCCATCAGAGAAATAATGACATGACTTGCACCTGACTTTGTTCTGAGTGAGGGCTGTGCAGGTCACCAGCCTCACTTCTCCTCCAGAGCCATCTGAATCCAGTGACCAGATATTCACCAGGATGACTGGAGATGACCCAGGATGAGGCAATTGGGCTTAAGTGACTTGCACAAGGTCACACAGCTAGTGAATGTCAAGTGTCTGAGGTGAGATTTGAACTCAGGTCCTCCTGACTCCTGCACTGGTGCTCTATCCACTGCACCACCTAACTACCTATACCCCAAATATATCAAAGAAAGAGGAAAAGAAACCTTTTGCACAAAAAATATTCATAATAAGTTGTTTTTTGTTTTTTTAATAGTGGCAAAGAATAGGAAACAGAGTATACCCATCAACTGGGGAATGAATGACTGAAGAAATTATAGTATATGAATGTGTTGAATTACTATTGTGCTATTAGAAATGATGAGCAAGATAGTTTCAGAAAGTCCTGGGAAGACTTATATGAGCTGATGTAAAATGAAGTGACCATAAGGAGGAAAACAATCTGCACAGTAACGGTAATGTTGTAAAGATAATTAATATACGAAGATGGCAGCTCTGAGCAACACAATGGACCACCACAATTTCAAAGGACTTATGGTGAAATATGCTATCCACTTCGAGATAGAGACCTGATGGACTCAAAGTGCAGATTGTAGCTTTTTTTTTTTACTTTACTTTTCTTTGTTTTTTGAAAATGACTAACATAGGAATTTGTTTTGTATGACTACATATTTGTAATAGGTTTTGTCTTTCATGTTTTCACAGTGGGTAGGGGAGATAATTTGGAACTGAAAGAAAAAAGCTGTGCTTTAAAAAAAAAGATATTACTGTTCAATTCTAAAAGATTTAAGAACTCTGATCAATCAATGATCATCCATCATCCCAGAGGGCAGAAGATAAAGAACATTACCAACTCCTGAGAGAGATATGATAGATTCAGTAGGTTGAGACATGCCAGAGAGATGGACTAGGTTTGAATGAAATATACATTTTTGGTCAACATGGGAATTTGTTTTGCTTGACTATATATACTTGTTACAAGATGTGTTTTTTTTTTCCCCAGTGAGAGCAGAAGTGGGAGATGAGGGGAAGAGAAAATAAAAGCTTTGTAAATGGAAAAAATTTTAGAAATAAAGTTGTTTTTCTCAGTTTCTGGAAAATAAGAAGAGAAGTGGGAAAAATTTGTGTGCCAAACAGTTCTGATAAAAGTTTAATATCCAAATTTATGCAAAGAAGACTAATTTTTTATTTAATAGAGCACTATTAAGGCTTGTAAAACACTGTGACACACATTTTCTCATCTGATTCACACAATATCACTGTGAGATGGAACTGTTGTAAGGTGTAAGTTGTAAGTATTGGCCTCATAAAATAACTTGAGGAAACAGAGGTAGAGAAAGATTAAATGATTTTCCTAGGGCCACACAGAAAACATGTGAATCAGAATATGGATCCCAGGTCTTCCAGACTCTAGGTCCAAAACTATAGCATTCTATTTCCCTCCTACTCTCATAGGTCATAGAATATGAATGATTTTCAAAAAAAAGAAATGCAAACTATAAGCAGCAATATGAAAAAATCCCAATGGTTAATAATAAGAGAAATACAAATTTAAAAAACTCTGAGATATTCTCTTATACCTATCAAATTAACACAGATGATAGAAGATACAAAGAATCAATACTGGAGGGGTTATGGGAAGTCAGATACACTATTACAATGTAGATAGAGCTATGAATTGGTCCAACCATTTGGAAAAACAATTTAGGGTTATGTCAGAAAGGTGAATAATCTGTTTACAGTCATGCATCTGAAAAAGATTAATGAAATAAGTATACCAAATATTCACAACAGCTTTTGTAGTAGAAAAAAAGAAAACAATGAGTGTACATTGACTGGGAAATGGTTACGATTGTGGTGTATTCATTACTGATGCCTTATAAGAAATGATGAATATGAATAATTAAGAGAATTGTGGAAAGACCTATATGAAAGTAAAATCAAGAAATCAAAATACACAGGCAGGTAGGTGGTGCAGTGGATGGAGCTCTGGACATGAAATCAGGAGGACCTGAGTTCCAACCTTAGACACAGCTGCGTGACCCTGGGTAAGTGATTGAACCTCTATTTTCTTCAGTTTCCTCAACTGTAAAATGGGGGTAATAATAGTACCCACCTCCCAGGTTGTTGTGAGGATAAAATGAGATAACATTTGTAAAATACTTAGTACAAAGCCTGGCACCCAGTAGGCACTTAATAAATGCTTGTTTCCCTTCCCCCATTATAAACACAAAAATGTAAATGAAAACTCTGTTAAAAGACACCAGAAATCAGAATATGTAAGTGCCATGACCAATCCTGGTATAGAGTAATAAGAATACAATATTCCTACCGTTTTCCCCATAGAAAAGAGTTAGACTATAGGTGTAGAATGTTGCAAGCATGGTCAGTCATAAATTACTCTGTGACTTGGTTTTGCTTGCTTTTTGTTCTTTGTCATAAGGGCAGGTTTTACTGGGAAGTGACTGTACTGAAAAAGCATCAATAAAATATAAACAAATACAAGCAAAATAAAGGAAGATATCAGAATTTGTCTTCATCTGCTGCCCTCTGGCCCCTTTTCTTTTTTTTTGTTTTTTTAAATTAAATTATTTTATTTGTTTTCAGTGTTTGACAATCACTTCCATATATCTTAGATTTCTTTCCCCTCCCTCATTGCCCCCTCCCTCCCCACTTCCTCCCTGAGACAGCGTACAATCTTATATAGGTTCTACTCGTACTTTCCTATTAAATACATGTTGCATAGAAGAATTAAAATGAATGGGAGAAACCATAAAATAAGATAAAACGAAACACAATACAAAAGAAAATAGTGTTTCTATCTGCAATCCAATTCTATAGTTCTTTCTCTGGATGTGGAAGGTGTTTTTGCCTCGAGTCCATTAGAAATTATTTAAGCCCATGCATTTCAATGAAGTACTAAGTCTACCAGAAAAATTCCTCGCACCCTGTGGTTGTTGGTGTGTATGAAGTTCTCCTGCTTGTGCTCCTTTCACTCAGCATCAGTTCATTTAAGTCTTCACAGGCTTCTCTGAAGTCTTCCTGTTCATCGTTTCTCATAGCACAATAGTATTCTGTTACATTCATATACCATAACTTGTTCAGCCATTCCCCAATTGATGGGCATCCCCTTGATTTTCAGTTTTTGACCACAACAAAGAGAGCTGCTATAAATATTTATGAACATGTGGAACCCTTTCCCATTCTGGTCCCTTTTCTAACGAGATTAATTTACTTACCTGCTCTAAATTACAGCCTCTGAAGTGCGCATAGTATTATAAGGTATTAAAATTACAAGACCCATTTTATTGGTTCTTATAATTACAGGAGGTGTTTAAAAAGCTCTTATCTGGACCCAAACCTTGCCTTAGTACCAAGACTATGTCATAGTCTTTCATGGATTATCTATCTGTCTGTCTTTCTGGACAAGAAACCTATTTTCACTCTGACCTCTAGTAATGACTTACTTCTTACACACCTGCTTGTTACTGATGACCTGCTCTATCTGTACACTCCTTATTTCTGGTGTTCTCAGATCTTGCCTGCTCCGCTCCCTCACCCCTGTTTACTTTTAGCCTTGACTTCTGGGTATCTGGATTCCTTGTGATTATTGCTTATACAATTAATCCTTCCACATCATGACTTTCCCACTGAAGTTTCCCTATATCGTGGGTAAGCATAAGAAGTTAAATAAGAATTTTGGGAGTTTTGAAGAAGCCACAGATAACACAAAAAGGTAAGCAGATGACAAAGAAAAAGTTTAGAAATTCAGAAATTCATAAAATATATGTAACATATTATATAATATCAACATATTTTATCTTTTAATATTGTAAACATCCCACGAAAAAAAGAAGAAAAAATTCAGACTTCTTCTCTGGTACAAAACAAAGAACAAAAATTTTTACCCTGATATTCCAGATAGCAGGGGGAGAGGTGCCCCTAACCCCCTATGTCAGGCCTGTATAACATATGACCTACTCACCACTTTTGGCCCATGTGCTACTTGCGGCCAACTGAAGGATTTTGGGCAGCCTGTGAAAAATATAGTGGGTGTAAAACAGGCTTGCACAACATAGCATTCACAGGCTGCTCTGGCAGGTGGGCTATGTGTTGTGTAGGCTTGCCTTATGTGTAAGGGATAACAATATTACCTAGTGATTCCCAGAAGTCCTTGTCTTAGTTCTCTCTGACCTAGGTCTGGTGTGGTACCTTTTCATCAGATTCCATGTTTTCCTCTACTGTGACACATTCCTTCACACATAGCCAACTTTCCATCACCTTGTTTATGACTGAGTGATAGGCTTCCTATGACTAAATCACAAAAACAAAGGGGAAATAAGATAGGTAATCTTTTTTGAGTTTGACTCCTCATTTCCCATAAAATATTCTGATCAATAAATTAAGTAACTAAAGCTAGATGAGTAGGCATCTGCTTTATAGGTAGTGACCAGTGGTTTGAGTGCTAACATTGATTAGTGTCCTCAGTAGATCTGTCTTGCAAGTTTATTTAATATCTCAAGAACATGCTCATTATATTTATAAGTGATGCTAAACTGTGCTTAGATCACAAAAGACAGAAAAAATTCAAATCACCTAAATGGGAAATGGCTTTGTAAGAACAAGATAAAAGTAAGTGGAAATAAGTGAAAGATGAGATGTTCATTAAAACAAAAAAACCCAACAACCAAATAACACAGATAGAGTTTGGGAAGAGGTTGGTTTCTTTTAGGTGTAGAAGAAAAGAGACCTGAGTATCCTAGCTGAGCATTTATTCATTCATTAATTTAATGGATTTGAATTGAGCACTTACGTTGTGCAAGTATCAAAGGGGAGTATCAAAAAAGATTAATACATAGTTTGTCCCTTGAGGAGTTAATAATCTGAAGAGGAGATCTGATTCAATTTAATTCAAGAATTTATTAAGTACCTAGTCTGTGCACAGCATTAGACTAGAAATTAAGAATATAAAGACAAAAATGAATCACTTCATACCTTCAAGGAGTTTACATTTGACTGGATAGAAGTAACTTTCACGCAAATTAGCAAATACAAAGTGTAGACAAATTAAATACAGAGTAATTCACACTAACAACTGGGGAAAGCCATCAGGTGGTATAGTGGATACAGTGATGATTTTGTAATCAGAAGACCAGAATTCCAGTTCAGCCTTTAAAACTTACTAGCTGTGTGACACTGGGCAAGTCACCTAACTGTTGATTGCCTCGGTTTCCTCACTGTAAAATGGGGATGATAATAATAATACCTGTAACTCACAGAGTTGTTTTGAGGATCAAATGCAGTAATGTTTGTAAAGTACCTGGCACATAGCAGGTGCTTAATGATTGTTTCCTTCCTTCCTCCTATTGGAGGTAGCACCATCATCTGAGCTATACATTAAAGGGAGCTAGCATTCTAGGAGATGGAGGTAAAAAGGGAGATGATTCCAGGTATAGGGGCACAGGGGCAAGACTCATACACAGAGATCCACGATACAAGGTAGAATGTAAGAACTTGGGAAAGATAGGAAGGTGGCCCAATAGAGTGAGCTTTGAACTTGGAGTGATGGGACCTTGGATTCTAGCTTTGCTACTTAATACCTGTGTGTACTTGACCAAGTCACTTGACCTCTGTGGGATTCAGTCTCTTCTTTGGCACAATGAGGGATATGGACTAGATGAACTATGAGGTCGCTTCAAGCTCTAGGTCAGGGGTTTCTTTACCATTCTTTGTATCATGGACCTCTTTGGCAAGTCTGATGAAGCCTATGAACCGCCTTCTCAGAACAATGTTCTTTTAAAAAAGTTTTTATTCATTATAAACTTTCAACATTCACTTTCACAAAATTTTGCATTTCAAATTTTCCCTCCATCTCCTTCCTCCCCCCAACCCAGGACCACTTGTATTCTGATAACTCTTTCCTCCAATCTTCCGTCCCTTCTATCACCCCTCCACCTTATCCCCTTCCCTTCTATTTTCCTGTAGGGTAAGATAGGTTTCTATACCCTATTGTCTTTTTATCTTATTTCTTAGGTGCAAGTAAAAAACTATTTTTAACCTTCATTTTTAAAACTCTGAGTTCCACATTCTCTCTCTTCCTCCCTCCCCATCCACTCTCACTGAGAAGGCAAGCAAACCAATACAGGTTAGCGAAACACTTCCATGACGGACATGTTGTAAAAGACTATTTCCCTCTATCCTGTCCTTCCCTCCATTTATTCTATTCTCACCTTTGACCTGTCCCTTTACAAAAGTGTTTGCTTCTGATTACCCCTTCCCCCAACCTGTCATCCCTTCTATTATTCCCCCCTCTTATCACCTTGCCCCCTGCTTTCCTGTAGAGTAAGATAAACTTCCATACCCAATTGAGTGTGTATGTTATTCCCTCCTGAATCCAAATCTGATGAAAGTAAGGCTCACAGAGTAAGGTTTTTAAATGGATAAAATAAAAATATATAGAATTACCAAGCAAACCAATTGTATTGAAATATGGTTATCAAAACGTTTTTTGGTGTTTTTTTTAAATTCACAGACCTCCTGAATTCTAGTCACATAGGTCTGATGCTCCTATATCCATGACCCTACAACTGGAGCACTTCTGCGTAATAGGAGCTCAGAGAAGGTTTCCTGAAGAATATAGCATGTCGGACTTGGAAGAGAGCAATGGAAATGAGAAGTCACAAAGTGAGTATGAATCAAAAGAATCATCTACTTGGAAAACATGATGTGACTGTGGGTGGTGTCCATGAGAAAGTGGTGTGTAGTAAACAAGAAATGACCTTTCTGAATTAGTAATATTCATGTTAAACCAGTGAACTGGATTTTAAAAAGATGTGGAAAAACTGAAGAGGACTCTGGAAAAGCAACAAACATTGCCATAGGAAAGGTGATAGGAATCAGAACCGGATATTCTGGAGAAAAGAAGACCAAGGAATGAGTGGATTAGCCTCTTCAAGGACAGGAAGCACTTTTATGAGGAAGATGTGCTGAGGTTGTTGTTTAGTTCTGCGGATGACCATATAAGAGGAAATGGTCTTAAATTAGCTCAGAAGAGATTCCGGTTGTAATGGCTTTACTGAAGGAAGGTTTTCTTCTGATAGAACATTGGAATAAGCCCTCATGAGAAGTGGGGTGGCCTTGATCCCTGGGGATCTTTAAAAGAATACGATACAGGTCTTCTATCCCCACTGACTAAGGCTGCCTTGGGTCCCTGGGTTGGAGCAGATGAATTCTGGAGATCCCTTTCACGTTGGGTATGGTGTGATTCAGGGTTTATCACAAGCAACTCACCTAACCTTTCTTGTTCTCTGTTTTCCTTGTCTGTAAAATGGGGGTGTGTCCAAGTCACACAGCTAATAACTTGTTATTATGCTTTAAACAGATTTTAACAATAAGTTACTTCCACCTCTACCATCCAATTCATTGCCAGAACTGAAATTCCATTTTTAAATTCTATCTTTTGTCTTCTCTGGTTAAAGGGCTAAGTAACCCAAAAACTGGGCAGTAGAAGAAATAATGGCTAAAATACAAATTAGACAATTAGGCTTCAAATAACTTAGAGGACATCATCCTCATCATAATCACTACTAAAATTTATATAGCACTTACTATGTGCCAGGCATTGTGCTAAATGCTTTACAACTATCTCATTTGATCCTCCCAACAACCCTGGGAGGTAGGTACTATTATTCCCATTTTACAGATGAGGAAACTGAGGCAGGCAGAGGTTAAGTGACTTTTCCAAGTCACATAGCTAGTAAGTGTCTGAGGTAAGATTTGAACTCAGACTTTCCTGACTCTAAGTCCAGAACTCTAGCCATTCTGCACCTCATACATTCCCAAAGTTCTCAATATTAAATTAAAACTACATTTATTATTTTTTTCTGGAGTTTTGTGAGTATCCTTGCTAGAGACATGGGATTACAGATTTAGGGCTGGAAGGTACCCTAGAGAATGTCTAATCCAACTGGCTGATTTTACAGATGAGGAACTGAGGCCCAGACTGGCTTAGTGACTTACCCAAAGTCACAGAGGTAGGAAGTAACAGAAGGAGGATGGGAGTCTGATTCATTGTACTATGCTGAATCTATAGGATAGACTGGAACTCGGGAGCTCACCAGTTGGGATCCAGGGATTGTTACCTACTCATTGATTTATCTCACATATGGAAAACATATTTGTAAACATTAAAATACAATATCATATATGAGCTATTATGACTGTTTGCCCACCCTGTACCTATTTTCCTGTCTGTAAAATGAGGATATCTGCTCACTCTCTCTTCCCTATCTCCCCTTAAGACTGTTGCAAAATGAAAGATTATTTGCTTCTTACTGAAAATCATTAAGAATTGCTTCTCCAGATTCAATTCCCTTCATAAAATAAAAGTGAAATTGCTCTAAGGTTGAGTGTATTGAGAAGGGAATGGGGATTTCCCAGGGCCCCCATTTTTATCTGATGGAGAGAATGTACATATGATGCCTCTGTTTGAAAATGGAAGATATATACTATTGGTTCATCCACCAGGCCTGGTGGGCAGTCCCATGGATCTTTTCCCTCTCCTGAAGAAGGTCCTGCTGACACACATACTTTTAAAAAGCAGATACACTTATTTTAGTAAAGAACCACACCATTAAAAAACAGAACTTAAATGAGTGGAAGGTAAAAAGGACAGTTTCAATTTGAGTCTTTTTCTGGAGTCTGAGCTAAAAATTCTCAAGAGACAGAGCAGTGGGATGACTTCCATAGGGACCTCAGAGAGGCCGATGATGTCTCCCACAGCTGCAGTTCTGAAAGTGCTGGACTTCCCAGGGGCCTGGATTGTGGGTTCCACGCCTTCCTTCCAAAGACGAGGTTTAGAAATGAATCTGCGACTCCTTCGGTCTCATTAGTTATATGGCTAACACTATTCTTTCAGAGGCAGAAGGAAGAGAGGGTTGGAATGGTTAGACCAACTAGATTTTTCCCCTTTAAACTCCTTTTCTCTGCTCTCACCATTTTTGCTCCCCCAGGATTCTTTAAGGAGAGGCTGGATAAGATTGATGGGTACTAATCTGTACAAAGCCAAGGGGGCTCTTTCTTGCCCTTTGGTTAAAGAACAGGGACTTGAAAGACAAGGGCCTGTGGTAGTGGTCCCCCCTCTTCTTTCATTTCCCCAAAAGTCTTGAGTTTGCCTGTGGGGTGTGTGTGTGTGTGTGTGTGTGTGTGTGTGTGTGTGTGTGTGTGTGTGTGAGATGGCGGGAGGGGAGTGGGTGGTGTAACAGTGAAGTCCCTGGGGGAATGAGGGGAATGCTGAGGGTAAAATCCTGATGCCAAGCCAAGAAAGGGCCATTCCTATTGGCTTCCCTTCCCTCCCCATGGGAATCCCAGAAGATATTGAAGATTGAGGCTTGGTGGAGACAAATCACTTGGAGAGCTACCAGGTAAGGTTTTTGAGATATTGTGGCATATCCTAATATAATGATTACGGGACCAGTTACTATAGATCTGGTTAAGAGGCCAAAGAAGGGGACAAAACCTAGAATGGATTTTCCCCAGACTCTCAGTGCATTAGAAATGAAGACAAGTTCCCCAACTTTTTTGGTTTTTTTTTACTGCCATTTCATAGAATTGGAAGGGCCTTAGAGGTAATTTAGTTCAACCCCCACATTTCATAGCTAAGAAAACTGAGTCCCACATTGGTAAGTGTCTTGCCCTAGATGATACAGGTGATAAGAATGAGATGTGGGATTTGAACTCAGGTTCTCAGGCTCTAATTCCAACACTTTATTACACCATGCTGCTTTCCTTCTATCTCTTCAACCGTCTTCCCCTTCCTTGATATGTAATGATTTGCTTGGTTCTCTGCCTCTGTATCCTGCTAACCCTCAAAAATGAGAATATTGACTCTCTATCATAAATCCAGTCCCTTCTTGGCCCCCAAGATTGTATCTCTTATCACATGGAATTTAGGAACCCTAGGTCAGTTGTTTAGGAGCTCAGCATTCAATGAACCTTCTTGGTTTTCTTCTGACCTTGTACTTCAGGCGTAATAATGAAAATCTTACCTTGTCTCTTGTGATCCGGTCCCTTGTTTATTTCTTAATTCTGTTAACTGAAACTTGATTTGACCCACCTGTGATTGAGTCCCTTCCTTAGCTGTCTGATTTCTTTGCTTTCTTTGCTTTTCCGGGACTGGAGTCCCACCCCTGAACTCCTTATGGCTGGGTTCAGCTTCTTTAAGCAACTGCATCTCATCCTCCTCACACCTACACTTATTCTTGTAGGAGCACAGAGTCTCTATGATGACAAATATTCCCCCTCCACCAAGTTACGTTTTTAAAAATGAAACCTCCTGTACTGATCACTTCAGTACAAGGATGACCAGACATTTCATTTTCCTAGACTATGCTGTCATTCCACACTTTTAACTGGCATTCTCTAAAATCATGCTTAAAAAAATCTACTTTTTCCCCATTGCACAAGTTTCGTAATGCTATGTATGTGGGCAAGTAGAATGAAAGGGAAAAGGGAGACAGTTAAGGCTTTGTCTATTCATAGTGCTCAGGGATCAAACAGATGGGGGTCCCAAAATATAATCAGTTACAAAGGGGAGGACGTAACCAAGCATGTGCTTAGGCAGAACAAGAGGGAAGGAGGGATGTGATAGAAACCATGCTTTCATAAGATGACTCTGGCATTTATGTGTACCATAGATCAGAGCAGAAAGAGCCCAGAGTAAGATAAGCCAGTTCTTATGGTAATCCAAGCCAGGATTCAGCCTCATTGGGAACAGAGAGATGTGAGGGAAAAGCAAATCTTTAAAACTATACTATACTTTCACATAGTAGGGAGGAAGCTGGCCTGGGAGTCTAGAAGGCCTGGTCAAGTCTGCTCTATATGACCCTGCGCAAGACCCCTAATATGTCAATACCCCAGGGAGCTCTATAAGACTATAAATTACAAAGAAGGTGTCAATCTCCATTGGTAGAGATGAGTCCTCACCAGCAGTTTTTACCAATAAAACCGATAAAATTGCAGGTCCGGTAAAAAACAGCAATAATAAAAAAAACCTCCCAAACCGTAAACTTCTAGAACAGGTGTTCCTTCTAACATTGAAGTCACAAGTTCAGACCCTCTTCCTCTGCCCTCTGCCCCTCCCCAAATCCAAACCTTCCAAATAGAAGTCATGTCTGAATCAGATGAATTTGGAACAAACTGCAGCTCTTTACATTAATACACTAAATTTCTAAAACCAGATTATTCTCCAAAAGTAGATACACAGGTAGAAATATTCTTATTTATGCTATTAATTTGTGCACAAATCATTTCTTCACAAAACCCACAAAGGTCAACTTTATAATTAACACAAATTTCAAATTATGACGAGTTTTAATTAATTTGATTTTGCCGTGCAATTATGGGAATCACATTATAATAGAGAGACAGCCAGATTTAGAGTCTGTAAAACTTGGGTTCCAGTCTTGACCCTGATGCTGCCCAGCTCTTTGGCCGTGGGCAAGAAAGAGCCTCTCTGAACCTTGGGAAACTCTAAGATTTCCAAGTCACAGAGGAGTTGCCATTGGCATTGGTAAAAGGCATTATTACCACACAGACAAAATCATTAATGTGTTAGACTGATGGCTCCAGTTAATTTCTAAGTTAAGGCCTTTAATATTTTTTAATTTCTATACATTGTCTCCTTTTTTGGCCTGATCTGTGTTTAGTGGTATGGAGAACTCCCAGTGTGCAAATGCCCTCCACAAATGCAAAATGGCAGCTCCTTTGTCACTCATACTGTTAGGGTTGCCTGGAGCACAGGGAGGTTAAATGATTTGGTCATGTTACACAGCTAGTCTGTATCAGTGACACTATTTAAACTCAGCTTTTCCTTGGGCTGCTTATATATCTACTAGATCCTGTACCTTCTCAAAATTGTCCTTGGAGAACTTTTAATAACTACTGTTTCTGAGACCATTGATATGGGAAAATTTTCTAGCCAGGTCTCAGTCTATAATCAATTGTTATGAAATAATTGTGGGCATGCTTATTTGTTTTAGATTACTTACCAGAGTAGCTATTATAGGGCAGAACAAGATCTCTGTCCCAGGGCACTGAAACTCAGAGTCACCCGATACAGCACTTTTAGTCCTCCAGCTCGATAAGCTTAGGACACTGTTAGTGAGAATAATTAGTTAAAATAGAAAACTACCAGATGTGGGATATCTTGAGGTCTCTGCTAATTAATGAATTGTTGGGTTTTCCCTCCCTCACCAGCTGATTTTGTCTTAAAATGATCATTTTGATGAAATTTTTATTAGCATATATTATGATTTAGCACATTTTTTGCTGCTTACCCTGGGTACACTTCCTGGAGCTTTTCCTGGGACACCAAATTTTCTAGCTACAGTTCTGCATTTTGACCTTGCAATTTTGTCTTCCTGTCAGACTAGTTAAAATCTACCAGACATTAATATGTGTTTTTTTAAAAGAGGAAACATACTTATCAAGCTAGTGCTATGGCTTGCATTTTAAATAGATGCCTGCCCAATATGGGGTTTGTTATTCAACATGAAGATGCTAATTTAAGAAAAGTTTTAATAATTCACTTCAGCCAGCATTTAATCTAGTTGCTTATGTGTTTGGTATCGGTGTTTAGTAGTAGAAAATCGATTATATATAGTGAAGTATATATGAAAAGTTCATTCATTAAAACTAAGACATCATTGTGTTTCTATCAGTTTAATGATTCAGATATTATGTCAAGAAAACTTGATATACACCTGTTGTATGACCCTATGAAAGTAACTTCCAGGGCTCTAGGTGACTTTAAGTTACAGAGAAGTTGCCAACCTGTATCAACAAAGAGAATTTTCTCATCAGAGAGGTCCCTATCTCTAAAAGTCAAATCAGATTCTTCTGAACAGCATTGCCCATTTTGTGGGGTAGAGGATGAAAGGAGGGGAATGCAAGCTAATGTAATTTTACAAAGAAAAAATCTCAAGTGGTTGTTTTATTTCAAGAAAGCAAAGATATTCAAACATTTTATTTCAGCTCTCTGGTTCTGAAGATCCTTCCAGACACTATTCCCAAGAGGGTGGCATCAGGATGTGTCTGAGGGAAGGGTTGATGGGGTTTCCCTATACATCTGATTTCCCCTAAAGTTGGTTACCACCACCTTCATGCCTTCGGTTATTGTCTTCTTTCTGCCTGGAATGTCTTACTCATCTATCTTAGACAGAAATCCCATCTCTCTTTTAAGGGTTAATATCATTTTCAGATGATGTAAAACTTAGGGAGTTAGTTAATCTATTGGGTGTCAAAGTCAGATTCCAAAATGATCTTTGAAGGCTAGAACAACATTGTTGAGTTGTTTCAATTGTGTCTGACTCTTGGTGACTCCATTTGGGATTTTCTTGGCAAAGACGCTGGACTGGTTTGCCATTTCCTTCTCCAGCTCATTTTACAGATGAGGAAACTCAGGTAAACAGGATGAAGTGACTTGTCAAGGATCATACAGCTGGTAAATATGTGAGACCATATTTGAATTGGATTTTCTGACTCCAGGGCCAGTGCTCTCTGCATTGCACCACCAACTGCCCCTGGGCTAGAACGATGGGTGATATCTAATAAGGTGAAATGCATTAGGAATAAATTCAAAGTCCTACATTTGGGTTAAAAAAAGAAACACCTTCACAACACAGGTGGGTAGATGCATGATCTAGACAATAGTTCTGGGGAAAGGACCATGGGGATTGAAAATGAAAGCTTGATATGAGTCAATAGTGTATTATGGAAGCCTAAAGAGCTATTGTAATCCTAGGCCACATTAAGGGAAGCACAATGTCTAGTCCCTTGTACTTTGCCCTGGTTAGATACATCTAGAATATAGGGTTAGCTTCTGGGTCTCTCATTTTATACAGAACAATGACAAGACCATACCATATGGAGATCAGTTGAAGAAATTGGGGATATCTCGTTTGGAAATAGTCATCTATTTTCAGTATTTTTCTTCATACGGAAGAGAAATTAGATTTTTTTCTACTTGCTTCCAGAGGGCAGAATAAGGAATAATAGGGTAGACATTGTCAAGGCAGATGTGAAAAAAAACTCCCTCACAATTAGAGTGGTCCCAAAGTGGAATGGTCTGCCTTGGAAGGATCCCCTTCAAATGGGGAGGGGATGCTGTGAAAGGGATTCTTATTCAGGTTAAGGTTTAGAGTTGACTAGATGATCTCTGAGTTCCCTTCTAACTCTGAAATTCTATACTTGTAGGAAGTGGGGAGGAGGAGTGAAATACGGAGATAGAGTTCAGATGCATAAGCTGCAGAATTTCCCAGCATGTCTGAGTTGATTACATGTGTACCTCAAGTTAAGAAAATCAACTTTAAGAAAATCTAAATTGAAATGAAACATGAGAGCAATTTTTAACGTTGTGAAAGGCGTCTACACAAAGGACTTCATCAATGAAAGAACCCATTCATTTGTAAAAAAAAAAAAAAAGTTTCCCTACTCTACCTCTTCTTTGTTTTTAATACCTCAATTTTTTTTAGTGCTTTGCTGTTTGCTAAGAGCTTTTCTAATAATAACTCTGAGGGACAGAGAGTGAAAGTACTATTATGCCCATTTTACACATGAGGAACCTCAAGACGAGAAGTTCTGGACCATAAATATCAACCTAATTCTTCTTTTTATAATTTTTATTTATTTTACTTTTAATTTACGGACTTTTTTGGAATTTTATTACATGCAATTTTATTTATTTTATTCTTACTGTATGTAGTAAAACAAGGATTTCTATAACATAGTATAATAAAAGAGATAATTGCACATGAAACTGTAAATCCATCATTCCTTTAAAATATATAATAAAGTTATCATGTAAATTTCTTTTTCCTTTTTTTCTTCTCTCCCTCCCCCACCCTAGAGATAGCTACCATGAGATACAAATATATATATGTATGTCCTTTGTAGTTAATTTGGGTATTTATAATAGTCAAAATGGTTTATTTCCTCAAATTTGTTCTTAAAACAATATTACTGTTACTGGATACAACATTTTCCTAGTTCTGTCCATTTCCCTCTTCATTATTTTGTGCAAGTCTATCCGTGTTTTTTTCTAAGATTGTAGAGTTCATCATTTCCAGAGTTGTTTTTACATTACAAAGTGCCAATGAGCACGATACCACCAGTCTTCTGTATGCTTCATGTTGTTTTTCCCATAGTGCTGGAGGATTTATGCTTATCTGATCACATTTTTTCACCAAAAGTATATTTAGACAGTTAGATTGATAATTTATTTAGGTACTTACTATGTCCCAGGCACTGTGACTGAGCACACACACACACACACACACACACACACACACACAAAGGCAAGTAAGATATTCCCTGACCTCAAGGTTCTTATATTCTACATAAAGCCCAGAAGAATGGAGGAAAGGAGGGAGGGAGAGTGAGCTCAGATGGCCTGGATGTATGGTGGAGGCATGAATCCTGGGAAGTAAGGCCAAGACTGGCTTCTCAGGTTCTGGTAAAGAAGTGAGATTTTAGGGTTCTAGGTAGAGGTGATGGCCCCAGCGAAAGCAGAATGATATGGAGGAAGCTTGGAAGTGGGCAAGAAAAGGCTAAAGTTAGCCTATCAGAGCAGGGGGCTGTTCTGGGGGAGGAGCTCAAGGTTTCCATGGGGAGGGGTGGAGATGATGGACTCAGCAGAACCAGCATTTACAAAATGGCAGGCTGGATTTAGAGATGTATTCTGTGATCATGGAGCAGAGTGGAGTTCTGGACTGAAGCTTAGACCTAGAGGACAGCCTCTAAGGTCTTTTCCTACTTAAAGTTCTGTGATTCTAGGCTAATTCTGAAATTTGCTTACCTACTCTAGTCATACTTTGATCAGCTGAACTAACAATTTAAATGCTTCTTTATGGTGATCATCAGATCATTACTTCCTTGAGAAGGGCAGCAAGGTGGTGCAGTGGATAGAGCACCAGTGCAGGGGTCAGGAGGACCTGAGTTCAAATCTCAACTCAGACACTTGACACTCACTAGCTGTGTGACCTTGGGCAAGTCACTTAACCCCAATTACCTCATCCTGGGTCATCTCCAGTCACCCTGATGAATATCTGGTCACTGGATTCAGATGGCTCTGGAGGAGAAGTGAGGCTGGTGACCTGCACAGCCCTCCCTCACTCAGAACAAAGTCAGGTGCAAGTCATGTTATCATTTCTCTGATGGCATGGTCTTCTTTGGCAACGAAGGATAAACACACACTTCCTTGAAAGGACAAGTCAGTCAGTCAGTTAAAACACACTTAATTAGATGTTTGCTTTGAGCCAGGCACTATGCTAAATGCTGGACAGAAACAAAAACAAAGCATTTCTATGCTATTGTTAAGAACAACTAGGAATGAAGATAAAATATTTTTGGAATTATACTAAAAATCAATTGAAAAGTATAACTCAGTGACAGATAATTTTTTAAAAATGTTTTGTTTTTTCCCAATTGGATGAAAAGATAATTTTTAACATTCATTTAAAAAATTTTTTTGAGTTCAAATTTTCCTTCCTTCTTCCCTCGCCTCCCCCCTTCCCAAGATGGTAAGCAATTTGATATAGGTTATCTATGTGCAATCATGTAAAAGGTATTTCCATATTATGAAAGAAGAAACAGACCAAAAGAAAAAAAAAGCCACAAAAAAAGGAAAATAGTATCCTTCGATCTGCTTTCAAACTCCGTCAGTTCTTTCTCTGGATGTGGGCAGCATTTTTTTTCATTGGGAGTCCTTTGAAATTGGACAGAAAACTTTTAATGAGTATGACTGTTGAATAGGCATACTTGCATTTAGTTTGAAATCAGGTAAATCCACAGAACATCAGACAGTATCCTAAGTTTGAAGTATAATAATGCCACGGGTAGACATTATTAAGGGACAGTGTGACATAGTGGGTAAAAAGCCTACCTTAGGGGCAGCTAGGTGCCATAGTAGAGAGAGCACAGACCCTGGAGTTGGGAGGAACTGGCTTCAAATCCAGCTTCTGATGTGTACTAGCTGTGTGACCCTGTCCAAGTCTCTTACCTGTAACTGCCTTAAAAAAATTCCATCTTGGAGTCAGGGCAACCTAGGTTCCAATCCTGCCTCTTACATGTATTGGTTGTGTAATTGGGGCAAGTCACTTAACCTTTCAATGCCCCCCAGGCTGCTCTATAAGACTATAAATTTCAGATCTACCTTGGTACAGGGAGTTTCCACCTGAAAACTCAGCACACTGTTGAAATTACAGGCCTAAAATATAACAACTTTAAAAAAACCCAAATTATCCAGCATGATCAAGGAGTAGACTCTGGACAAGAGATGTTTAACTGATGGCTAACCCTTTAATCACCCAAGGCCTTGGAAGCTTTCTGATTTTATTGATATTTGTACGAGATCTACTAATAGCACAAAAACCTTTTTATTTCTTAGGAAGAAGTTTAATGAAATAGTTTTGTTAAGTTGTTTCAGTCATGTCTAACTCTTCATAACCCCATTTGGGGTTTTCCTGGCAAAGGTATTCCAGCGATTTGTCAGCTCATTTTACACATGAAGAAACTGGGAAAAGCAGGATTAAGTGACTTACCCAGGGTTACACAGCTAGTAAGTGTCTGAGGCTGGATCTGAACTCAGATCTTCCTGACTCCAGGCCCAGAGTTCTATTCGCTGCACCACTTAACTGCCCCCAATGAGACAGAATGGCAAAACAAACAAACCCCTCAAAACCCCAAATTATCACCTTGTGTCCAGTGTTCTGAAAATGAGCTTTTCTGAGTTTAATTAGACTTGTCCTTGGAGTACAAACGTTTAAATTAGTGATGTCAGACTCAGATAGATATATTATACATATGACTCTCTGCCATAGCATACTGACTTAGAAAACCGCATATTAACATTATCTGTGATCTATTGAATTTTTGCTTATTTTGTCAAATATTTCTCAATTAATTTTTTATCTAGTTTGGGCCTGGTGTTGCAGTGTGTTTGATGTGAGAAATTGCCAGGTCTGTACTTAAAGACTTGGTATGATTTGTCAGAGTTTGTGACTTAGCTTTTGAAAAACCAGGGTCATCTTAAAAACTTGAACTATTTTTATTTTCAATTTTTAAAAAAGATGAAAATATTATTTAGATATATAGATATAAATAGACTATGTGTGAGACAGATTATACCCCAAAGTCAGAGATATCTATGACAGGGGAATGTGGAATAGAAGGTGGAGGACAATGTCATCTTGCCTTTTTCATTTAACTTTTCTTCGTCCCAACTTCATCTACATGCCGATATTAGAGGATCTTGAGAGTGAAGTGTGTGTTTTATATAGTACCAATCTCCCCATAGTTCCTGTAGGTTGGATTTTTTTTTGGCAGAGTCCTTGAAATCAATTTTTTGAGTGGCACAGGATTCCCATCAAAGATTGAACAGTAATTACAAGAAATTTTCTAATTCTATGTCATTTGACTAACATCACGGATCAGTAACAGAAACACATAATTAAAAACTAAATCTTAGCCAGGGATGCTCTGGTCAGTTTTTGTTGGCTGCTTAGCTGTATGTGGTAGCTCATGTGGTTTTATACTAAAGGAGATCAAGTTGTCTTTGTCAGGGAGAAGCTTTCTAATCTTTGTATCTTAGAAGATAGGAACATTGAGAACTAGCAAAGTGTGAAAGAGTTGAAGCCCTAGAGGTGGTAGGAGATAGAAGCCTGGAGATCAGAGATGCCCAGCAGAGAGAATGCAATGAATGCCCAGTAAAGATAACAGTAAAGGTTGGATACATTTACTCAACAGAGAAAGCACACTTAGTGGAAAGCAGAGACGTGATATCCTATTGATGGTAGTATGATGACAGCACCAGAAAACACTGACCATCTTGTAGTATCAGAAGTGGGTGTTGTTCCAGTCGCATATGTGCCTTGGTCAGTTATTTCCCTCCATGTTTGTTTGTTCCTGAGTCATACATGTTCTCTGTCCATGTGCCTTTCTCCACTGTGGCATGGTAACATGAAGGAGAGTATGTCCCATGGGGTGATCTTTTTCTGTCACTTTATTTGCTATGTGATTTGGTTAATTATATTTTGTTTTTAACTATTGTACTACTGATAAAAGTAAACACATAAGGGCTTGTAAACTGTGGTTTTGAATGGGTACTAACTCACAGAGTGCCTTGATCTGGAAGGAGTTTTTCCAAGTGCTAGTGTGTGAAGTGGAACCTTCAGGTCCTATATATATATATTATATTTCCTCATCTTAATATTTCGAGTCTATAAAATTTCTCTCGTTGACTCAGATTATAATTATAACTATGGCTGCCTCTATTTGTGTACCAATTATCATTGTTATCAAAGGGTCTATTTTTTGTTTCCATGACTGCCTCTAATCTCTGCCACCCCTTTTACTCTCTGTCTAGGCAATGAAGTGGTGTAGGTCATAGAGAGTCAGACTTAAGAGTTAGGAAGATCAGAGTTCAAAACCTGCATCAGACAACTTACTCACTGTGTGACCCTAGGCAGGTCATTTAAACGCTCTGTGCCTCAGTTTCCTCATCTGCTGAATGGGGAAGATAATAATAATACTTACCTCCCAGGGCTGTTGTGAGGATCAAATGTCTTTGTAAACATTTTGCCAATTTTTAAACTCATATAAATGCTAGGCATTACTATTACTGCCTGAAACCTTCATTATCAACTTAGAAGACTTTTATTGCTCTCATTCCTTTTCTTTCCTCTCCATGTATTTTCCCCTCCTTTCTTGTTCCTGGTGTCTTCTCTCCTTTCTCTGTCACTTCTTCCATATTTCTTGGTTTTGCCACTAGCTTTTAGAGCAAACGGAAGCTAACAATAGCATTTTTTTTCTTCTGGTCAGCAAACTGAGTAATTACATCACCTCTCCCGTAATCTTTTGCATCTTGGGCTTTTCTCCACTTTCCCCCCCACTACTCCTCTCTGTGGTCATGTAGTGGTTTGTAGGGTTATTTCCAGGTTCTAGATATTCAAGGATCTGAGCATCTTCTTTTGGTTCACAACTTCTACTAATTTCCCTTGTTTTCTTGATTCTCCATCTCCCACAAAGGAGGTCAACATTTCCCTTTCGTCTATTGCTTCCTGATATTTTCACAATCCATTAGTTTTTTCTCTCTCATATCAATCAATAAACATTTATTAAGCACCTACTATGTGCCAAGCACTGGGAATACACAAAGAGGCAAAAGACTGTCCTTGCCCTCAAGGAGCTTACAATCTGATGATTGAGAGGCACTATTTACTATTCCTTGAATATCACCATTATTATTAACTGCAAACATATGTATGTATGTACATACATATGTGTGTATGTATATACTCTGCAGTGATTTGGATTTTCTGTGATCCAGGAGGACAACAAGCTGGAGTCCTCATATCCAGGAAACTCCAAAGGAGTTACAAGATCTGAGCAGAACATTGCTCAATGGTGTACTTAGTGGGAGGCATGTGGATCAAGGCTTGGTATTGAAACTCATCATCATTAGCTAGCTAAATGAGGAATTTACTACAGTCAGTTAGTCAATCGATTAGCATTTCTTAAGTGCCTATTATGTTGCAGGCCCTGTGCCTCCCCTCTGTCTTTTTTTGATCTGTTTCACTTGTGGTATTTTGCCTAGTGACTTTCTATGAAGTCCTTTTCCAATTCTTCATTGAAGGTTGAGGTAATCTTGGGTTTTCAAAGGCTATACCAATGAAGCACATTCCACAACACCAGAAAGTTTTCAAGCCCCGTCCTAGCATCAGACTGTATGTGCTCTATGGATTGGCCTAGCTTAGTACAGAGAGGCCCATTACTACTAGGCTGGCCATTTTGTGATGGATTCTTTGACTATGACCACCCATAAAAGAAAGAGTGGTAGAAAAGTGGGCATAGGGAGCTAAGATTCACAGTCTTTAGATTATCTATAAATACCATCTTAGCTGTTGGTACTCTAAAAGGAAAAGACTTGTCCAAGACCAATGAGTGGATATACTGCTAGAGAAAGAGAATTATATTGATTACTCTGTGTTCCTTCAAAGTATAATTCAGTTGCCACCTCCTATGCTGTCTTTTCTGAAACTTCCAGTTATCAGCATTTTTTGCCTTTTTAAACCAATTTTATTTTAAAAGAACATGTCTTTCCTTTCCTCCTCCACCTCCATTTAAAAGGAAGAGAAAAAAAAAGCCTTGGTAAGAAATGTGTGATAAAGCAGGATATTAGCTACATTAGCCATGTCCAAAAGTGTACATCTTATTCTGCATCTTGAATCCATCTCTCAGGTGATCTGCAGCATGACTCACCTTCAGTCCTCTACAGCCATGGTTAGCATTGATCAGAGGTCCTAAATCTTTCAGAGTTGTTTGTCTTTACACCTTGTTGTTATTGTATAAATTGTTCTCCTGATTCTGCTCATTTTAGTTTAATTTGGTTCACATAATTCTTTTTTTATATTAATTTTATTTGTTTTCAGTGTTCTACAATCACTACCATATAACTTAGATTATTTTTTCCCCTCACTCCCTGAGATGACATACAATTTTATATAGCTCTATACACACATTTTCACTATATTCATGTTGTGTAGAAGAATTAAAATGAATAGGAGAAATCATATAACAAGCCAAAACATAATACAAAAGAGAATGATCTGCTACATTCTGTGATGGAATTACAAAGTTCTTTCTCTGGATATGGAAGGCATTTTGCCTTAAAAGACCATTGGGAATTGTTTTAAGTCCTTGCATTGCAATGAAATTTCAAGTCTACCAGAAAAACTCTTGCACACTATGGTCATTGCTGTGCACAAAGTTCTCCTGGTTCTGCTCCTTTCAGTAAGCATCAGATCATATAAGTCTTTCCAGGCCTCTCTGAAGTCTTCCCGTTCATTATTTCTTATAGCACAATAGTATTCCATTTCATTCATATACCATAATTTATTCAGCCATTCCCCAATTGATGAGCATCCCTTTGACTTCCAGTTTTTGGCCACCACAAAGAGGGCTGCTATAAATATTTTTGTACATGTGGGACCCTTTTCCATTTTTATGATCTCTTGGGGATACAGTCCTAGAAGTGATATTGCTGGGTCAAAGGGTATGCACATTTTTATAGCCCTTTGGGCATAGTTCCAAATTGCTCTCCAGAATGGTTGGATCAGCTCACAGCTCCACCAACAATGAATTAGTGTTCTAACTCTCCCACATCCTCTCCAACATTTATCATCTCACTGTTCTGTCATGTTAGCCAACCTGATAGGTATGATGTGGTATCTCAGAGTTGTTTTGATTTGAATCTCTCTAATCAATAGTGATTTAGAGCATTTTTTCATATGATTAGAGACATCTTTAATTTCTTCCTCTGAAGACTGCCTGTTCATATCCTTTGACCATTTATCAATTGGGGAGTGACTTGTATTCTTGCACATTTGATTTATTTCTCTCTAAATTTTAGAAATGAGGTCTTTATCACAGACACTAGTTGCAAAAATTCTTTCCCAATTTTCTGCTTCCCTCCTAATCTTGGTTGCATTGATTTGGTTGTGCAAAACCTTTTCAGTTTAATGTAATCAAAATTATCCATTTTGCATTTCATAATGCTTTCTATCTCTTCTTTAGTCAAAAATTCTTCCCTTCTTCATAGATCTGATAAATTCACTATTCCTTCCTCCACTAATTTGTTTATAGTATCAATCTTTATACCTAGATCATGTACCCATTTGGACTTTATTTTTGTGTATGGTGTCATTGGTCTATGCCTAGTTTCTGCCACACTTTTATCCAGTTTTCCCAGCAATTTTTGTCAAACATTGAGTTCTCATCCCAGAAGCTGAGGTCCTTGGGTTTATCAAACAATAGAGTGCTATATTCATTGACTACTGTGTCTTGAGTACCTAGCCTATTCCACTTGTATACCCTTCTGTTTTTCAGCTTGTACCAAGTGGTTTTGATAATTGCTGCTTTATAATATAATTTGAGATCTGGTGGAGCTAGGTCACCTTTGCTAACATTTTTTTTCATTAGTTCCCTTGTTATTCTGGACCTTCTGTTCTTCCAGATGAATTTCGATATTATTTTTTCCAGCTCTAGAAAATAATTATCAGATAGTTTGATTGGTGTGGAGTTAAAAAGGTAAATTAATTTAGGTAGAATTGTAATTTCTATTATATTGACTTGGTCTACCCACGAGCAACTGATGTTTTTCCACTTAATTAGATCTGACTTTATTTGTGCAAAAGGTGTCTTATAATTGTGTTTATATAGTCCCTGGATTTGTTTTGGCAGGTAGACTCCCAAATATTTTATAGTGTCTACCCTAGCTTTACATGGGATTTCTCTTTCTATCTCTTGCTGCTGGGCTTTGTTAGTAATATATAGAAATGCAGAAGATTTGTGTGGGTTTATTTTGTAACCCGCAACTTTGCCAAAGTTGTTTATTATTTCAAGTAGTTTTTTACTTGAAACTCTGGGATTCTCTTAAGTATATCATCATATCATCTGCAAAGAGTGATAACTTAGTGTCTCCTTTGCCTATTCTAATTCCTTCAATTTCTTTATCTTCTCTAATTGCTACAGCTAATATTTCTAGTACCATATTGAATAATAGTGGTGATAATGGACATCCTTGTTTCACCCCTGATCTTATTAGAAATGCATCTGGCTTGTTTCCATTGCATATAATGCTTCCAGAGGGTTTTAGATAGATACTGCTTATTATTTTATGGAAAGTTTCCTTTATTCCTGTGCTCTCCAGTGTTTTTAATAGGAATGGGTGTTGTATTTTGTCAAAAGCTTTTTCTGCATCTATTGAGATAATCATGTGGTTTCTGTTAGGTTTGTTGTTGATGTGATCAATGATGCTAATAATTTTCCTAATATTGAACCAACCCTGCATTCCTGGTATGAATCCTACCTGATCGTAATGTATTATTCTCCTTATAAGTTGCTGTATTCTTTTTGCTAAAATCTTATTTAAAATTTTATCATCTGTATTCATTAGAGAAACTGGTCTATAATTTTCTTTCTCTGTTTTGTCTCTCCTTGGATTAGGTATCAAAACCATATTTGTATCATAAAAAGAATTTGGGAGGACTCCTTCCCCAATTTTCCCAAATAGTCTATATAGTATTGGAATTAACTATTCATTAAATGTTTGATAGAATTCACTTGTAAATCCATCTGGCCCTGAAGATGTTTTCCTAGGGAGTTCATTGATGGTACACATAATTCTTTTCAGATTTATCTTTTTTGGAAACTATCCCTTTCGTCAGTTTTTATAGAATAGCAACACTTCATTTCATTCATATATTACACTTTGTTCCACCATTCGCTAGCTGATGGTACTTTCTTTAGTTTCTAGATCTCTGCCAACACAAAAAGAACCACTAAACATATTTGAGCAGCTAAGTGATGTGATGAATTGAGTGCTGGACCTGAAGTCTGGAAAACCTAAGTTCAAATCTGTCCTCAGACGCTAGCTATATGAGTCTGGGCAAGTTACTTAAACTCTGCTTGCTTTGGTTTCCTGATCTATAAAATAGGAACATAATAACAGCACCTACCTCCCAGGGTTGTTGTGAGGATCAAATGAGATAATAATTATAAAACTCTTAGCACAGTACTTGGCACATAGTGAGCTATATAAATGTTATCCATCTATCTATCTATCACCTATCTATTTCTATCTCTATATCTATATAAATGTTATCTATCACCTATTTATCTCTATATCTCTACCTATGTAAATGTTATCTTTCTCTCTCTCTATCTGTATATCTATCTATCTCTATATAAATGTTAGCCATTGTATTATCACTATTATTCCTTCCTTTAGAGCATAAGCCTACTAGAAGTATCAGTGGATCACATTATATCCAAAGTTTAGTGACTTTTAGCGAAGAGTTCCAGATTACTTTCCAAAATGGCTATCAAAATTCACAGCTCCACCAACAGCCTATTGATGAGACTTTTTTCTCCACAGCCCCTTCAGCATTTATTTTCATTTTTTGTCATCTTTACCAATCTGATGGGGTGTGAGGTGAAACTCATACATGATGGGTGTGAAACGAAACTCTAATAGATACTTTAATTTTTGTAATTATTAGTGTTTTGGAGTCTTTTTTTCATGTGGATTTTGGTAGCTCGGATTTCTTCCTTTCAGAATTGTTTTTCAAATCCTTTGATCATTGATTAATCTGGAACATTCTTAACTTCTTGAAATGACTTTGCATTGCTTTGTATTTACTTTTCATTTATTTGATTTGCATACATGTTGTATCTCCCAGGTAAAATGTAAGTTTTTTAAAGGCAAAGACTATTTTCTTTTTGTCTTTCTGTTCCTAGAACCTTGTACAGTGCCTTTAATGTTTGTTGAATTGAACCCTAAATTTCCCACTTTAAATGTGCAACAAGGGACTGGGTTTGGGCTCTCATTGTCTAATCCCAGTCCCCATTACAAATGAAATCAGAAGGAGTGAGAGATAATCAATAAACTATTAAGCATTCTCCAAAGAGGTCCATGCAATATTAAGAGGAGTCAGAAGCCTTGAGTGTGAGCCTCAGCTTTTAAACTTCCTAACTGTGTAACCACATAAAAGGCATTTCAACTCTGAGTCTAAGTTTTCTCATCAATAAGGACTTTCTTTTTTAGTTTTGTTTTTAAAAACATATTTTTACTGATTTTAAAATTTTTATGTTTTGTTATTTTAATTTTTTCCCACTTAATAGCATCTTATTTTTTCCAATTACATATAAAGATAACTTTCAACATTCACTTTTATAATATTTTGAGTTTCAAAATTTTCTTCCTTCCTCCTCTCCCTCCTCCCCAAGATAATAAGCAATCTGATATAGGTTATACAGGGTACAATCATATTAATCATATTTCCACATTAGTCATGTTGTGAAAGACAAATTAGAACACCAGGGAAAAACCATGAGAAAGAAAAACAACAAAAAAGTGAAAATAGTATGCTTTGATCTGCATTCAGACTCCATAGTTCTTTCTCCAGATGTGGATAACATTTTCTATTCTGAGTCTTTTGGAACTGTCTTGGATCATTGTATTTCTGAGAAGAGCTAAGTCTATCATTATTGATCATTGCCTATTGTTGTTACTATGTATAATATTTTCCTGGTTCTCTTCACTTCACTCAGCATCAGTTCATGTAAGTCTTTCCAGGTTTCTAAAATCTGCCTGTTCATTATGTCTTATAGCACAATAGTATTCCATTACACTCATACGCCATAACTTGTGCAGCCATTCTTCAACTGATGGGCATCCCTCAATTTCCCAATCTTGGCCACAACAAAAAGAGCTACTATAAATATTTATGTACATGTGGGTTATTTTCTCTTTTTAATAATCTCTTTGGGATACAGACCTAGTATTGGTATTACTAGATCAAAGAGTATGCACAGTTTTATAGCCCTTTGAGCATAGTTCCTAATTGCTCTCCAGAATGGTTGGATCAGTTCACAACTCCACCCATAATGCATTAATGTTCCAATTTTCCCACAAGTTCTCCAACATTTATCATTTTCCTTTTCCATCATATTAGTCAATCTGACAGGTGGGGGGGGGTACCTCAGAGTTGTTTTGATTTGCATTTCTCTAATCAAAAGTGATTTAAAGCATTTTTATGTGACTAAATAATTTTAATTTCTTCATCTGAAACCTGCCTGTTCATATCCTTTGACCATTTATCAACTGAGAGATGACTGGTATTCTTACAAATTTGAATGAATTCTCTAAAGATTTGAGAAATGAGGCTTTGATCAGAAACACTGACTGTAAAAATTGTTTTCTAGCTTTCTGCTTTCCTTCTTATCTTTGTTGCATTGGTTTTGTTTGTGCAAAAACTTTTCAATCTAATGTAATCAAAATGATTCGTTTTGCATTTCGTAAGGTTCCCTAGCTCTTGTTTGGTCATAAATTCTTCTCTTCTCCACAGATCTGACAGGTAAACTATTGCTTGCTCTCCTAATTTGCTTATGGTATCACCTTTTATGCATAAATCATGTATCCATTTTGACCTTATCTTGAACTTAAATATATTTGTTGTAATGTCTTAGGTTTCCTCACTCTCCTTTGCCAATTTTTGACCAAGAGGATCATAGATTTAAAAGTGAAACAGGCCTTAGAGGTCATTGTACAAGCTTTTCATTTTGTAGGTATGAAAACTTAATAATAGGGAAATTAAGTGATTTGCCCAAGGTCACCTAGGTAATGCTGAGATCTGAATTCAGATTCTTTGATTCCAGGTAACAGATTCTTTCCATTGTACCACATTGCTCTTTAAGTCAGTAGTGTGCTCTCCAGAAAAAAATTAATGAATGCATAATACACTTTTTGTACTCTTGGAGACATATTAGGAGCACAGAAAATCCAAATAGCTGCAAAATATGTTACAACTTAATTTAATAAGCACTGTCAACATTTTCTCCATTACTTTCTTAAATCTAGACAATAAAGAAAACAATGAATCAAGCCCTGATTTAACACTATTTGCTGATTTCCAACATGTAAATGTTCACACTGAAAATTTAATAATAGGTTCTCAAAAGGTGGTGGAGCTGGTGCCAGCACACTCCTTGGCTGTATCCTTTACCAGGTTGGGGAGATATTAGGGAGGTTCATGGAGTAATTAAAATCTGTTTAATTATGAGAAAGAGCAGAATTGTGAGTCAAGAAGACTGCATTCTAGTCCTAACTTAGCCAAGAGATGACTATATGATCTTGGACAAATCATTCACTTCATCTCTTTGGGCCTCAGGCTCCTACGATGTGCAAAGGATTGGGTTAAATTACCTCTAAGTTCCCTTCTGGGTAACTAGATGGCACAGTGGATAGGGCCTGGAGTCGGAAAAGCTCATCTTACTGAGTTCAAATCCAGTCTTATACATTTACTAGCTGTGAGACCCTGGACAAGTCACTTAACCCTGTTTGCCTCAGTTTTCTCATCTATAAAATGAGATGGAAAAGGAAATGGCAAACTATTCCAATATCCATGCCAAGAAAACCCCAAATGGGGTCATGAAGAGTCAAAAGTGACTGAACAAAAGTTTCCTTCCAATTTCAACACTGTGATTTTTAAAACCAATTATTATCTAATTGGGCATAGATGGCATAAATGGAAAGGCTACTGGATTGCATTACGTGGGGATGGGGAGGAGGGATGACAAGTGTGTTTTGGTATATAGGTTCTATGTGTATGACACATATTGAAAAATGACTGAAAACCAGGCTTCCTATAAATTCTGGAAAAGTTCGTGCAGAGTTCTGACTATATTTGGGAAAGCTTACCAAACAATAGCTTTTCAAAATCTGGGAAATTCAGAAATTTCAGTTAGGCTAGGCAAAAGACTTGATCTGCAACTAAATCTTGAAAGTCACCAGAGGAGTAGGTGGGGAAAATCACTTTCAGTGGTTGCTTTGATGTCCCCTGACACCTGAAAGTTGGCATGGTGAACTTGCCCCAGATCTCCATTCTTAATCACAATGGTTTTGCCAAGATCAATATAAAAGTTACTTAGTAGTATCTCAGTGGGTCTGAACAGGGTGTGGCCCAAGAATGGACTGAATGGGATCCATGAGGATAATGATTTCGTGTTTTAAATGCCATCAAGAAAGTAAACCGAGGTTACGATAGTATGGAATCAGAGAGCTAGAAAAGCACTATCCCTGGCCAATTAAAAAAAAAAATCTTTACTTTTTGATCTGTTTTATTTGTGGTGTTGGAGATATACTAGGAGCTAGTGCCAGCACATGTCTTGGCTGTATCCCTGTATTTCTGAATAGTGAAGAAAATCAGAAGACCTAAGTTTGAGTGTTAGCTTTGGTACTTCCTAGCTAAATGACTATGAATAATTCACTTCACCTCTAGGATCCCTCATTTCTTCAACTTTTTCTTCCACCTTTCTTCCAATCTCAAACCAAACTTCCTCTAGGTTCTGTCCCCTCATTACTGGAAAATACTCATAGCAATCCAATTTGACCTCAAGCATGCAATCTGGTCTCTCAAAGGTCAGTTTTATGATATTTCAAGAAATCTATACAATCTTCGAAAGGATTGAAAAAAAATCCTAGGATTTCTGTTTTGTGTTTTTTTACCCACATACACTTTACTCAAAATGGGTATAACAATCCTTCATTATAGGCTCCACAGGATTATTGTGGGGAAAGTGCTTTAAGGTTTAGAAATGTGAGTTTCAAATTGACAAATAGGGCCAAAGATAAATAATCTTTGTTGCAGGAGGTAAGGAAAGATTAGCATGCTGCTGATGGACCTGTGGATCTCTCCCTCTCTGTATGTATGACTGTCTCTGTCTCTCTCTCCTCCTTTTTGCCTGTGTCCATCTGTATGTCAATTTATCACATATCTGTACATCTATCATCTATATACCTATCTTTCTCTATCTCTATGTATCTAACTACACTGATTCCTGACCATTGTCCTATATATTCCACTCCACTCATATACCCCAAGGAGGTCAAAGAAAGAATGAAGTATTCTATATAATCTGAAATATTATAGCAACACTTTTTATTTTTTTTTATAACAAAGAATTGGAAACAAAGTAGGTACCTGCCACTGGGGAATGGCTAAACAAATTGAGCTACATGAATGTAATAGAATATTACTGTCCTGGAAGAAATGATGAATATGAATATTCCAGAGACTCTTGGGAAGACATATAAACTGATATTGCATTAAATTAGCAGGAAGTGAGGAAAAACAATATATCCAGTGACTACAGCAACTTAAACCAAAAGAGCAAAAAACCCAAGCAAACTAAATGCCATGTCATTGTAATGATTGGGCTTGAGTCCAGAGAAGAGCTGAGAGAACACACCCCATTTCCTTGGGAGTGGCAGGGAGATTATGGATGTAGAAGGCTGTATACCCTGTCAAACCTCATCGCTGTGCTGGATGGTTTTCCTGAACTGTTTTTCTCCCCTCCTTCTTTTTAGTCTTTATTATTCGGTATGACTACCGAACAGGGAGGAATTGCATTTAGAAATTAAGGAAATATAAAAACAAAATATGTTAATAAAAAGAAAATTTAAAAAGAAAACACAAAATGAAAAGAAAACAGCACCCCGCTTTGTTACAAAGAATGGCTCCTGAGTAGGGAAAGGGGAAGGAGGTATTGTGAAATGAATTAAGAACAAAAACCATCCGTTAGAAGAAAACAGACTTTTTTTTTCCTTTTAGAAAAAGCTGCATTACACTTGGATATATCAAAGGCTCCATACGATCTTTCCGAGAGCCAAGCCTCCTGACATGTCATCGTAAGCCCCTCAGGAGCTCCTCCTTCTCATGTCGGCTCTGCCCGACTTTTGGGACACGTCTCCCTGCCTTTCCTGGGCCTCGGTTTTCTCGTTCGTGAAACGAGATCCCGCTTTTAACATTCCCTGGTCCTCGGCCCTTTCTTGCGAGGAGCAAGGGGAAGGATAAAGGGTTTCCGGCGGTTCTGTTTTGAGAAGATTCAGAAGGCGGCAAGTTCTCCGGGGCTCTGCCCTCCCGCCCAGCCGCAGCTCCGGACCCGCCCGCCTTCTGTCAGGGCGCGGCCATCCCGGGAATGAACCTTCTTCCGTGCCAACGTCTCGCCTGGGCAGAGTCCGCTTGCCCCTGCAGATTCCTTGAACCTCACCACCATTGGCTGGCTAGTCACTCTAGGCTGAGCCCGATTCAAGGCCAAGGCTCGAGAGCTTTCTTTTTCTGAACCCCACGCCCAGCTTGCGACGGGAAGGTATTGGGGAGAGGGGAGGTTGTCTCCCCGGCACAGAAACGGGTCACGAACGCTCATGGATTTCCCCAGGGATCCCTATCGCTAACTAGCTAGAGTTGGGTGGGTGGTGGGTCCCCGATCACAAGACTGGGTGGTTTCTGTTTCTTTGTGTTTGGAGAAGGACCCTGGGTATGGTTTGTTCCGAAACTGTAGCGCCGGGCTAGGATTTCCGGACATCTTGCTGTCCAAAGCCCTTGATGAAGCGAGTGAGTGGCACTCAGCCTTGCAGTTGATTTCTCCACTCCAAAAGCCCAGGACTGTAAGGAAACCACTGTCTGGGCCTTATTCTAGAGCATCTGACTCCGTAGATGTGAAAGTGAAGAGATCCTCTCTCAGCTGTCATATTTCAAAACCATGCTGTACCCCTGAGGAGTCTCATCATAGGCTCTGGTTTAGAAAGGCAGCAAGAAATTGCTGCACTGAACTCAGTAGACATTTGCATTCAAATCCTAATTCTGAGGGTAGTTAGTAGATCCCGAGCAAGTTACTTGATATCTTTGAAACTGATTTTTTATCTGTAAAATGTAGAAAACAGTTAGCTCCCTTATTTACTTAGGAAGGGAAAAAGTACTGAGTCTGAGGATTTGAGTTCAAATGCTGGCTCACCACTTATTTCTTATAATGACTGGGCAAGTTATTTAAGCTTTCTGGGCCTCAGTGGCCTCATCTGTAAAATGAGTGGATTGGGTGGTGTGACAAAGTTCATCTTAAATATTTGATGATGCTATTAGTAAAATGACCAATGATTGTGAAAGAAGAACCTTACTGGGAAAGGTGGGGTAATGGCTCTGAAAATTCCCAAAGGAAAGCCCTGAAAAAGTAGAAACCCACACAGTCACTGGAGGGATTCACCAAGAAAAGCAAGACTATTTAAAGTAGAAAGACCACCTGTTCTACAGTCGGAAGATTCTAGATTAGGAGCTAGAAGGAATTTTAGGGGTCATCTAATCCAATGAGAACCAGAGAGGTTGTGACTTGTTCAAGGTCACATGTCGTGGTGAGTGGGAGAACCAGGATTTGAGTTTAGGTCCAAATCCAATCAGTCAACAAGCTTTAATTAAGTGCTTATTGTGTGTCAGACTCTGTGCTAAGTAACAGAGGTACAAAGGAGCAAAAAATGGCACCTGCCCTCAAGGAGTTTAGAATCTAATGGGGGAGAAAACAAATATACTCAAAGCAAGAGATATACAATTAAATATAAAATGATTAGCAGAGTGAAGGCACTAGAATTAAAAGAGGTTGGGGAAGCCTGCTTATAAAAGATGGAATTTTAGTTGGGTTTAAAGGAAGCCAGGAAGGTCTCTAAGTAGAGCAAAGGAGGGAGAGCATTCAAGAGGGGTGTGTGTGTGTGTGTGTGTATCTGGAAATCATATACATTAGAAATGAAAGCTGAACCCACAGGAGTTGATGAGATCACTGAGTTAGTATGTAGAGAAAAAAGAAGTGGAACCAGGAAAGAGCCTTGGGAGGTTGCTGTTGTTCAGTTGTATCAGTCATGTCTGACTGTTTGTGACCCCTTTTGGGGTTTTCTTGGCAAGAATCTTGCAGTGGTTTACTATTTATATCTCCAGCTCATTTTACAGATGAGGCAACTGAGGCAAACAGGTTTAAGTGACTTCCCCATGGTCACAGTGTCTGAGTCCAGATTTGGACTCAGAAAGATGAGTCTTCATAACTCGAGGTCTGGCACTGTATCCATTGTGTCCCTGTCTGTCCCAGAGAAAGACAGAAGAGGACAGGATGAAAAGGTAGAGATGTAAGGGAGGTGCTGTTGGCAAAGAGAAAGGTTGCCTTTTCATCAGACGCTGGGATGAAGTGAACTCTCAGAAAATGGCTTCAGCTGTTTTGTTCAAATGTGAGGAACGGTCCTTAGCTCAGAGGGTGCGGGGAATGTGCAGTATCAGAGGCCTGAGGAGTGAAGAGAGGGTTTGGAACAATCACTATGGTTTCAGTTATTTATATGTACATGTATATTTGTAATAGCTATTTAAAAAGCTCTACTAATATAGTCTTAAATAAAAAAGCATTCTGTGCCTACTGTGCGCAGAATACTGCGCTGGAGACTAATGAAAATATAAGGTGTGGATAAGAAACAGGTCCTTCCCTCAAGGAACTTACAGATGAAACAATACTGGTAGTTGTAACATACAATATTATGTATAAAACCTAAGTGCTTTAGGGAGATGCAAGGCAAAATGCTCTGTGAGATCTGAAAAGTACAGTAATTCTGAGTGCACACTATTTATAGGTACAGTTACTTATAGGATATCCCAAAGGTCTAAGTGGACCAAACTGAAAGGAGAATCTTATTTGACTTCATGAGGTCTCTCACAGAATTAAACTGGGCACTCAGAGATGGTTTTTTTCCTTTGTGTGTCATACAGATTTTCCCACAGAAGGCCTTTTTGAGATCCACCATGTCCACAGGACTACTAGAGAGATATGTAGCTGCCATGGTACTGAGTGCAGTAGGTGACTCCCTGGGATATTTCAACAGCAAATGGGAGTTCCTATTGGATGGTGAGAAGATCCATAAGCAGCTTGCTGAGCTTGGAGGATTGGATGCTATCAATATTGAAGGCTGGAGAGTCAGTGATGACACAGTGATGCACTTGGCAACAGCAGAAGCCCTCATAGATGCTGGTAAAGAAGAAAATTTGACTCGGGTGTATTCCCTTATAGCAAGACATTATAAAGCATGCATGGATGACATGGCTGGCCGAGCTCCAGGTAATTATCATCTTAGGGATGGGGCAATCAGGTGTGATTAGGTGGAAGAGAAATGTTGGCTGAATTAGATTGAGATATGGAGTATTCTTCTGGTCCTTCAACTATTACTAGTCCATTTTGTAAAATAGCTATAACTCTAATGTGATAAAATAGAAGAACCATGGTTTAGAGTCAGGGGGTCTGATTTCAAATCCTACCCCTGCTCCTTGCTACCCAGGTGACCTTAGGTAAATCACTTAACCTCTCTGGGCCTTAATTTCCTCATCTGTAAAACAAAGGATTGGACTAGATGGCTTCTAATGGCCCTTTCAATCCTAAATCTATCATCCTGGGACCTTCAGGGAAATTGATGCAGGCTAGTTTTCCTTGTGGTACTTAAATGACATGCTTCCCAGCTCATCTACTCTACTGCTCTTGCCAAGGAGATCCACTCTCCTTTCATTTTTCCAACATTCCATATCTTGCACCAACTGTCTACCGGATATATCCTCTTTCATGTCCCAGAGTAAACTCTAATTCAGCACAATACCACCCTGTTGAACCACTCATCATCTTTACTCCTGTAAATCTCATCTCCCTCCTCCCTAACCTCTCCATTTCTGTGGATGACTACACATTCTTATCATCCAGACTTGTAACTTAGCATCAATTCATGGTTTCTTTTGATTCTTCTCTCTCCCTTCCCATATACTTCCATTCAGTCACCAACTTCCTTTAATGTTACTGCCTCAATAACTTAAGACTTCACATAAAGGTGGCTTGTTGGGTTAGAGTCAATGTGATATATAGTTCAAAAGAGTGCTGCTCTTCAGAGTCAGGAAGACCCGACTCCTGAGTAAAATTCCACTTCAGATATTTAGTAGCTGTGTGACCCTGGGCAAATTATTTCATCACATTGTGTCTCAGTTTCTTCCTCTGTAAAATGATGGCATAGAGTTGATTGGACCTGATGTCCCATTTAATTCTGAATTTAAGATTGATCCCTTCCTTCCTATTCCCACTGTATGCATAGTTCAAGTCCTCATTTCTTCTTTTATCAATTTTTATAATAGTTTCCTAATTCATCTTTTTGCTTCCAGCCTCTTCCCTCTCTGATGCGGCCTACAAACCATTACCCAAATCTCCTTCCACTCTGAGCCCATCCATCCTTTTTACAGAATCTTTCAGCCACTCTCTACTGCTCCCCAAACAAGCTCAGGCTCTCCATCCTTGCCCTCCATCATCTGACCTGGATTTAGTTCTCCAGTTTTATCTCATCAGACTCTCTTCTTACAACTGTTGCCTCTCTTTGTCTTTCATTCTCTGTATGTTACTTGCCACTGAACCTTTATTCACACCATTCCTTATGCCTGAACTGGACTCCCCCCTTATCTCCACCTTATCCTTATCCCTTATCCTTTATCTCACCCTTATCTCCATTTGCTGAAGACCCTCCTTTCCTTCACCCCAGGGGCCACCCCTTCTACAAAACCTTCCCTCCATTTCCACGGGTGAAAAGGAGCTTTCTGCTTACCATTTCTCATGGCGCATTGCCTAAACCTCTTCATCTTTTTATACTATCTCGCAGCTAGGTGGTACACTGGGCTTGAAATCAGTTAGACTCATCTTCATGAGTTTAAATACTGCCTCAGACACTTACTAGCTGTGGGACCATTAGCAAGTTACTTAACTCTGTTTGCCACAGTTTCCTCATCTGTAAAATGAGCTAGAGAAGGAAAAAATGCAAAACCTTCCAGTATCTTTGCCAAGAAAACCCCAAATGGGGTCAGAAAGAGTCAGACCAAACTAAAACAACTGAACAACAGCTTCCTAACTCTAGACCCAGCATTTTATCTACTGCAGCACCAGCTGCCATCAAGTTCAAACTCTGCACTTTATAGTTAGGAAGGCTGAATCATATGAAGGTAAATGGTTTCCCCAGAGTCATGCAGCAAGTAAGTGTCATAGGTGAGATTTGAACTCAAGTCCAGTGTTCCATCCATGCTAACCCATGCTGCCTCCCTGGGACAAGAGTTCAGTTTTTCTGATGCCAGCTGCTCTTCTTTCTAGATTTAGGCATCTTTCTGTGATACCTAGGAGCTTCGGTTGTTAAAACTCTTGTTGGGAAATTGATTCATTTGCTGACTAATGATGTTGCATGATAAATTGAGTTGGATGATTTTAAACTTTTTTGTGTGCTTTGCCTTTTCCTTGAAAGTACTTCATGAGCATCAGTCTTCCTCTTTCCTCTTCTTTGAAGGCTATTTTTGCCCCAAATCTTATAGGGGATACAATGTAAAAGAGAAAAACACTATTCTTTTTTTTTTTTTTGAAGCAGTCAGGGTTGAGTGACTTGCCTAGGGTCATACAGTTCGTAAGTGTCTAAGACTGGATTTGATCTCAGGTTCTCCTGACTCCAGTGTTCTAGCTACTATGCCACCTCATGGGCCCTAGATTGGATCTATTCTTGAAGAGTGATACTGACACATGGGGATGGTAGTTATGGAGGGAGGATAGATACCAATGGCAAAGAACAGAGGTATTCAGCCCCAAATGTCAGTAGTTACACAGGTGGCAGACAGCTGATGGCTCAGATGTGCTAAAGAATACTCACTCTGATCCAAGGTCCAGAGCCACACAGGGCTCAAAAAAGAGCCCCCAAATAGAGACCTTTTAGACAAAGGGCTGGTGTGACAGTAATAGAAGGCTTCCCCATCACCCATTGAAAAAATGAGGTAGGGAGGACCACTGAAATAAGGATATTCTCTGAATCGTCTAGTAAGGAATAAGAAATGAGAAGTAGGAACCCCCAAAACTTAATTTTAACTGTGCAGAGGGAGCTGGTGGTAGAGTGCTGGACCTGGAATCAGGAAAACCTGAGTTCAAATTCAGCCTCAGCTCTTACTAGCTATGTGACCCTGGGCAAGTCACTTTACTACTCTCTGCCTCAGTTTCCTCAACTGTAAAATGGAGATGATAATAAAATCTACCTCCAAGGGTAGTGACAATCTGAGGTAATATTTGGAAAGTACTTAGCACAGTGCTTGGCATATAATAGACTCTCTAGAAATGGTTATTCCCTTTCTTCCCCTCTCACCCCCATAAAAGAAGCTGGATTGGGGTGTGTCATGGTATGTTCCCAGGTTAATGAAGCCTTACTATAGATGCATCCTCAGGATTGGAGTCAAACTAGTCAAGCTGGGTTTCACCAGTCCACAGCTGGCACTGATACATTCCCAACCCTAATCCTTTATAGGTGGTGCCAGTGTGTCCAATGCTTTGAAGCTGGAGCCAGATGAACTCAATGGATGGAGGATTCCATTCAACAAGCATGAAGGGGGCTGTGGTGCTGCCATGCGTGCCATGTGTATTGGACTAAGGTTCCCACACCCTGAACAACAGGACAATCTAATTCAAGTGAGCATAGAGAGTGGCCGCATGACCCATCACCATCCCACTGGCTACCTTGGGGCTGTTGCCTCTGCTCTCTTTACCTCTTATGCGGTGAATGGCAGGCCACCTCAGGAATGGGGAAGAGGATTGATGGAGGTGCTACCAGAAGCCAAAAAGTATATTGTCCAGGCTGGCTATTTTGTGGAAGAGAATCTCAAATCCTGGTGAGTCAATATGCATGTGTGTGCTATTTCTCAGTTTAATGAACATCATGGTCATATGGTAGGATTAACAACTTGTTCTCCACCAGTGGCATAGAGGAAAGCCCTCAGTAGGTGCCTTTACCTTTTCTCTAGCCTCCTCCCCTCTCTGCCTACTCACTTGGATTTTCAGGTTTACTTCCAGTTAACAGTTACTGAAAAGTTGGCTCTAGAGGGAGACATCTTGGTTTGAACCCCACCCCAAATGTTCATGCCTTCAAACTCGGTAGCCTATGATAATCAAGGTGGTTCAAGTGAACATCCAAATGATCAGTCTAAGACATCCGTCCCCCATGTTATTTGTTGAGTTAACATCATGCTTTCCAGTTTCCATTTGCTAATGAGAGGCATCCACACATGCTGGTGATTTTCATGACGTATTTGTTCGTGCAAATGCAAAGATATAAAATTTGTCTACCCTTGATTTATGGCACTGATGCATTGCAACACTTGGCGATGATCCCTGGGAGCTGGCTTTTTTACATCACTCATTTTGCTATGTAGGAAGCCAGTGGAAAGGCAGCCATATAACTTCCCTTTTCCTCAGCATTCTAGAGGTCACTCCACACTGCTGTTCTTAGAATAAGAAAGGCATGGGAAGGTTTCTCCTGAAGACGTTGGTTGTGGTTATGTGAGAATTGAGTGTTCCCCTTTAAAAGGTGAAACTTTGCATAATGTCCCTCCTGTCCCAACACCTCCCATGAAGATCTGAATTTCTGTTCCCATCCTGCTATTCAGAGTAATCTACTTTGTTTCAATTTCATTTGTATTTATATCTCCATATATTGCTCCCCAGTTCTCCCAAATCCTTGAGGTCAAGGAATGTTTCATTTTTATCTGTGTCTACAGGACATAATAACACAGCACTTGGCATCCAGTAAACACTCAATAAATACTTGTTGAGTTGAACTCCTTTGGTTGAGGGAGAACTGATTTTGAGTAGATACATATCTATATTCATAGTTATAGCTATACATATATATTCCTTCCTTCCTTCCTTTGTTTCTCTTTCTCCTTACCCATTTCACTCTCACACTTATAGGTTGGACCACAATAGGTCCCTGCCCAAGCTCCACTTAATGGCTGTATTTTGGGCCCTCCTCCCTCAGAGTGAATGTCAATGGTAACTATTTCTCTTTTGGCCAGCAAAAAGGTCTTCCCCTCCCAGTTTGATTTTTTTTCTTTTTTGTAATTTAAGAGGCCATCCCTTGACTGACTTCTTAAAGAGGCCTGTTCAATGAATGGGTGTTACCTCACTCAAAGTGAGAACCTGAAAAGACTTTAGCTTAAAAGGGCCAGGGTTTCCCACCGCATCCTGGACCGTCTTCAGTTGTGCTGATGAATATCTGCCCCTTGGACCCAGATGGCTCTAGAGGAGAAAGTAAGGTTAAGCCCTCCCTCACTCAAATCCAAGTCAGCTGCAAGTCATGTCATCATCATTTTTCCTGATGTCATTCATGGTCTTCTTTGAGAATGAAGGACAAACACAACAATAATAGTCATATCTCATAGATCTAGAACAGAAAGGCACTTATAAGGTGTTCTAGACCAACCCCCTCATTTTGCCTATTTGGGAAACTGAAATCCAAAGATGTTAAGTGGCTTGTCAAGATCACACGGATAGAAGTGTCAAAGATGGAATTTAAACCCAGGTTCTCTGACTACAGAGCCAATATTCTTTCTGTTATGCTTTATATCTATCTATCTATCTATCTATCTATCTATCTATCTATCTATCTATCTATCTGTCTGTCTGTCTGTCTGTCTGTCTGTCTGTCTGTCTGTCTGTCTGTCTGTCTGTCTGTCTGTCTGTTTACCCACCTACCTACCTATCATGTTTACCTATCTATCCACCTCTATCATTTGTATGTCTGTCATCTATTTGTCTATCCATCTCTGTCTATCATCTGTCATTTATCTAACCATCTCTATCATTTGTTATCTTTCTATCCATCCCTGTCTGTATATTTGTGCTTCTATCATCTGTTACCTGTCTATCTAACCATCTCTATCTTTCTATCATCTGTCTTTCCATCTCTATCTATCTATCTTATTTACCTATCATCTATCTATCTATCTATCTATCTATCTATCTATCTATCTACCTATCTAATAGAAATAATACTTTTTTGGGAGCCAGGATTCTTGGGTTTGAAACACAATTCTGACACTGTGACCATGGACAATTCATTGATCCTCTCCAAGTCTCATTTTCTGCATCTGTAAAATGAGATAAAGGCTACCTGCACTATGTGTCTACCTCACAGGATTGTTGTAAGGAAAGTGCTTTCCAAATCCTAATTAAGCCTCAATAGAAATGTCAGTAATTTTTATTTTTATTCCTGTAGGTTGCTTGCTATCAGTCTACAAATTTCCTTAGTAAGGCATCTGCTTTGGCTTTCTCCTGTGGGTTGTTGACTTTGGGATTCAGAGTTTACTGCAGATTTTTTCCCTTCATTTTTTTTGGCTACAGGAACTACTTCAAAGATCAATGGGAAAAGTACTTGAAACTTCGAGGGATTTCAAATGGTGGACCCCCTACTTTCCCAAAGCACTTTGGTGTGAAAGAGAGAGATCAGTTCTACAAGTCAGTGAGTTATTCTGGCTGGGGAGGCAGTAGCGGACACGATGCCCCCATGATTGCCTATGATGCCATTCTGGCTGCAGGAGACTCTTGGAAGGAACTTGCCCACCGGGCTTTTTTCCATGGTGGGGACAGTGACTCCACAGCTGCCATAGCTGGCTGCTGGTGGGGGCTCATGCATGGATTTAAAGGGGTTAGCCCCTCCAACTACAAAAAATTGGAATACAAAGACAGATTGGAGAAAGCAGCCAGGGCATTGTATGCTCTCCAGGCACAGGAAAGCTCTGCAGTTACCCTTTAGGGAGAAACATGGTTCTTTCCTAATTGGTTATACCTCCTTGTTGAGGGGGAGAATAATTACAATCCCCCTTCTGTCTAATCTGGCATTTAACACAGTGCCTTTCACATAGAAGGCACTTAATAAACGCTTATTGATTCCTGACTGACTGACTGTCTCACTTTTTCCAAAGCCAAGAGATTTAACTAAGTAGTCAAGGGATTTTAAAGCATTCAGTTACATTAGCTTTGGAAGATTGCTTCCTGCCAAGTGATCCCACTCCCTGGACCATATGCAATTCTATACCAGGCTCCATACAGGCATTACTCTCTTGGGCTAAAAGAGTGACATAGCCAGAACTCTGAAAGAAACCTGATCTAGTGTTTCAAGAGGGAAGGTGGAGGCAGTAGGGTCTTTCTTTCCTTCACCTTGTTTGCAAGCCTCATTTTTTATCAACTGCATGCTTCAAATGAAAGAGTCAGAGAAGTAGGGGAGGGGAAGGGAAAAGCAGGGGGAGGAGCTGAGCTAAAATATGAACACAGAATCAGGATTTGGAATTGCAAGGGACCTCAGACATCTATTCACTTAGGGATATATTGAGCTTGAGAAGCAAGGGACAGGCCAGGTGAGGCCATGGTTTTGTTTTAATGGCCTGTGAGGCCATCAACAATATTAATGCCAGGTGCAGGACAGCGGAACCTGTGTCCTTGTGTTGAATGTCAAAACTGTCGTTTGGTTTCAGACCACCATTAAAAATGTTTGCAGTGGCAGGAGACATCAAAGTTTCTTTGTTTTAAGTGGCTTTGTCTGCTTCCTGACAGCAGGGTGCATGTTCCAGCTTTCCAGCACCAAGACAAGAATCAGAACTATCTTTTAAAAGAAAGGGCACCAGATCAGAGAGTCCACTCACATTTGATTCAAGCCTGTGTAAATGTGATCCGTGTCTACACTGTTTTATTACTCAAGGGAATACACTTTCAATGGGAGGCTGGGGGAAACAAAAAACAAAGAAAAATGAAACCCTCGGGACTGGTCCTGGGATGTCATGCTGATTAGACTTCTGACCCACAAGTGCAAGTAAGGGGGAGAATGGCAAGAAGAGGAGGTATAACACTGCTGCATTGCTTCAGTAGCCACATTTGCATATGTGTGGCAGGCACTGGGGCAGATACAAAATGATGGTAAAACAGATTTCCCTGCCCTTGTGAAGTTTAAAATCTAGCAGCATGTGAACTGACAGAGGAATTTCTTCAACTGTGCTTGTTCAAGCTCATTATATACTGCTCCACATATTTTGAAGCAAAAGATGTGTGGAACCGTGATTGTGGTTGTCTGCAGTTGCTGAGAGCATTCCAGAGAGTGGAGAATAAAATGACGTTTTCTGGGCATTCATTCATAACAAAACATTTTGTCCTGTAGCATTTTCATAGACTCCGCCTACACATATCCTTTTTGTTCCCATGAGATCCACTCGACCGTACCCATTTCCCTTTACTTGTCCTCTGTCTCACTAATATAGATGAACTGGAACATCTGTGGCCTTCAAGTTTCTGTAAAGAAGTCTTAGGGTCCCATGGAACAAAAGGCCAGGAGATCCATATTTGTGTTTCCAGCTCCCTTCAGTGTGTCTTGATTTCTTTGAAATTCATGAGTATGTGGGTTGTCATCACTAGGTACAAACCCCCACATGTCCTAGAGGCTCTTCTATAGTTCTGATTTCAAATCTGACCTTGAAGAACTGGAGCTGAGAATGTTTAAACCACTCTGATCTGTTTCCAGGCCCGTGATTTTGATTGGGCTCAGTCTTGGAGAGCCTGGCCTTTAATGAGAGAAGGCTCCCTTTTCTCACATACTCACATTGGTTCATTGAACCACCTGCTCATGTACCACCAGAATTCATTTTTATGTAAGGCTCACATCTAGGGCTTTCTCAAAGAGGGAGAGTAAGAAAAGAACACCATGTGCAGGTTGAATAAAATATAAGAGTAATTTATTCCTCCACACACTGAACAGAACAGGATTGATTTGATAACTTAACTTATAAGTACTGGTACAATCTGCTGGGAGGATGACCCTGAAAGCTCATTAGAAGATAATGTAGTAAAAACCGCTGTGAATTAGACATTTTACATTTCTTCCTGGCATTGCACTGTTCATACCATTCCTGGTTCATGTCTGATAAATTGGTGAGGCTTGGACTGATCCCCTTGTGGGTAGTTGTCTTTTCTGATTCAGATTTCTCTACCACCACCCTACTCTCACTGCTACTGCAATCAACCTCTCCTCTAATTGGATGCAGGACCCCTGGTCCTCTCAGACTCAAGAGGTCACCTCCAAGCTTCAACAAAATGTCTACCTTGAGAATGATGCTTGGTTACCCATTCCAGAAAACACAAAGCAGAAAAGATTGGTAGGGGTCCAGAGGCAAGTTGAGTACATTTCTCCCCTTCCCGGCTCCCATCCTCTGCATGAGAGAGAGACAAAGCAAAGTGCTTCCTCCTTGTTACACAGGAGAGTTGTAGCCAAAAGGATGAACTGGAGGCTGTCTATTCTTTTAATTGATAGAGTCAGTCATTTAGGCAACTAAAATTTATTAAGCACTTAATTGTGCCCAACATTTCACTAAGTGCAAGAGATACAGAAAAAGGTGAGCGATGGTTCCTGCCACAATCTAATGCAGCCCCTGCCATCCCCCACCCCTGCTGTCATGAGAGATAGTGACAATTAACAGATCACTCAGTATTCACTGCATCATAATAAAATACAAAGTCCTTTCAGTGCCCAGACACCACATGGGTAGAATCAAGTCCCAAAGCACCCATGTGATCACCAGAACCAGCAACTGCAATTGGAGCATGTTCAATGGGGGATGGGGGAGAAAGTACCTCATTACTCAAATTTTTTTTCTTGTTCCTATTAATGATCAGCATCCCAGAATTTCAGTAGTTTGGCATATAATTGCTAAATGAATCAGGTCAGTGCTCATTGCAATAAAAAAGATGCATGAATCACAAAAGAGCCATCCAAGCCACTGAAGCACTATGAACAATTGTGAAAGGGGAGAGCACTAGGCTGTCCCATCATATAACTCTATAGTTAGTGTATGCTGTGGGTGTACACATGACATTTGCAGTGTAGTGGGGGTGATGGCTGTCCCCAGTGTTTCTCATCATATAATTTATGTTTTATAAATAGAATTACAAATTAAGGGGAGCCTTCATCAGGTCACATGTCTCAAATATTGGTTTAGATCACATGGCCATTTTGTCAATAGGGCAGAAGGATGGGGACTTGAGGTTTGTGATTTCCTACCTGTGATTTCATTTTGGTTTCCACTTTGCAAGGGGTGGGGCAACCCATGTACATCTACTTTTACTCCTCTCCAGACAGATGAGGATGCAGTGACTAATGTTCAGTTGTTGCCACTGTTCCAGTAACCAATATCCTAGAAGTCATCCTCTTGGACACTTGGTATCAGATCATGTCACTTAGCATCTGGTTACAGAGAGTTGTGTGTGTATTCATCCTTTGTTGCTGAAGAAGACCATGCCATCAGAGAAATGATGACATGACTTGCACTTGACTTTGTTTTGAGCGAGGGAGGGCTGTGCAGGTCACCATCCTCACTTCTCCTCCAGAGCCATCTGAATCCAGTGACCTGATATTCCTCAAGATGACTGGAGATGACCCAGGATGAGGCAATTGGGGTTAAGTGACTTGCCCAAGGTCACACAGCTTGGGAGTGTCAAGTTAGAAAAACAGGAAAAGACTGAATGCTAGAGGTTAAAGACTCTCTACTATCCATAGCATGATTTGTAGATTGGTACAAAGCATTTACTCACACATTATTTTAATTTGATGTATCCCCTATCCACCCCAAATGTTCCCATGGATTGTTTGTACCCGACCTGTGACACAGCATTCAAGTTCCTATTGGTCTCATTAGCCATAGTCAGACATGCTGTCTCTTGACTCTAGCATAGTGATGTCATTTTGGTCCTCTTCAAGAATGAAGGACAACAATCAGCCAACCCCCTATGAAGTAGGCAAATTGAGATTGTCTCCATTTCACAGATGTGAAATTGAGGTTCAGAGAAGTTGAATTACTTGCTCTAAGTCACAGAACTGGTTGGTATGTCTCTACTTCTCATCTCTACTTCTCATTTTACCCCTACCCTACCTTCTACCTCACCTTTTTCAAATTTCAGTACAAACTCCAAGTTTCTGGTCTTTTTCCATATGCAAGGATGCCTAAATCACATTTATGGTCTAGCCCAGTGCCTAGCCAGGTCCTGATAGGCTAAAGCCACCAGGGTTGGTGACTTTCAACAGTCTCTGTCCTTTACTTGCCCTTCAGATTTGTCCTAGGTTCATTGCTCTGGGTTTCCCTGCCTTCTCAATAGAGGATCTTGGCATCCAGTGATGAACAGATGCGTGAAGAACACTTTTATTTTTGACTCTAGGGTAAGGGGTCCTCGGGGAGGACATAAATATTGTTACCCAGGCTTCTACACCTGACTCAGAAATAGAACAGGCAGTATTTTTCCTACATAGAAAGGGGAATGTTAAACAGTAGATAATTACAGTCATTTGAAAGTCTAGTTTCCAAGCCTCTTTGGAATATTTTGTATAAAATTGCTCATTAGCTATTTGATATTTCACTTCCACCAAAGACAACCCAGTCAACCTCAAGTGGGTTCTTTCCTTTCCATTGAATTGAGTCTTTTTATGGTGTTCTCTATCCTTGCCAGCTGCTCCACCCAGGTCTCTGTTGCTGCCAATACTGCTGTGTTGTCCCAGTAGCTGATACCTCACTAACAGGGTGCTCAGAAAGGAGGGAAGATACTAGTTGCCTTTGCTGATCACACAAGGTCCAAAGGAAACAAGATACAATGAGAAGCCTACCCATCTGAGACAGACTTCCACAGGAGGCCTTATGCTCACAGGTCAGGACTGGTAGGGGATGGAACTCAGTGAGTCATTCTTACATCTGGAGCTCAGCAGTAAAGAGGGACCTCACAAGTGAGGATTGTCCTTTTTTCCCCATAACCATGGAGTTCTGACCCAGCAACCAATTAAAAGAGTCACCATGGCAATAAGAATCAGTCAGAGGATATCTGTGGCTACTTTAAAGTGGGGGAAGGGGAGAACCTCAACCTACCCCATCACACACCTTTACTGGGGTGCTACACTGGAAATATGTCTAGGGGTTTGGAATTACAGTTAAAATAGGCTGGGGAAAGAGCTTATTTAGAGAAAACTATGAAGTAGTCAAAGCTTGTTCTCACCTCTCCTTTCAGCATCCTTTTTCTATCATGGGAACCTTTTTTTTTTTTTCCACTCCAATTCAGTGGTGCCTTCATGCAGTCATCCCTGTAAGCCAGGATCTTCTCTCTCCTCAATCCCCAACTCTGCTTCTTCTTTTCCTCCCTAGACCTCACAAATTCTTCCTCCTAATTAAAATTTGCTTCTTGTGTCACCTAGGTTCTGACAAACAACTTTGCACAAGGTGGGTATAAAGAGAGACTTGCTTACCCCTTCCCTCCCTTACCTTTTTAGATCAATGCTTCAACCCAGGGATTCTTATCCTGGAATTCATGAACTTGTATGTACTCATACATATAATAGTTTCAATAATTGGTTTTCTTTCTAATCCTATGTATTTCATTTTATGTATTTGAAAACATTATGGTGAGAAGTATTCTCTAGGCATCACCATACTGCCAAAGGAGTCCATGACTGCTTAAAAAGTTAAGATCCCTTGCTTAATAGAAACAATGAGCCTCTTGGTAGAATTTTAGGTGGGAAAGAGGAGAGGGAAATTTCTAAACAGGAGAAGTAACAAGGAACAGGAGAAAGAACACTGTATTTCAAGTCAAACTATGTGGGCTCAAAGCCCAGCACCACTCTGTGTTTTGGAGCAAGGCATTTAACCTCCCTGGCCTATGGTTTTCTTATTGGTAAGATTGGGATGACAACGTCTGCCCTGTTTAACTCTTAGGGCTGAAGAAAGGATTAAAGGAGATAACAGATGTGGAAGAAAAGTGCTTTATATGTTGTCAATGAGTTAGAGTTTTTCCAAGGGCCTCAAATGCCATCAGTATAAACCTGGTTTGAGGGACTGGGAGCCTTGGGACCTCAGGCAATGAGCAGCTTGTACTGTCTATGATGTATACTTCTTTTCACTGCCTATTGAAGATTCTAGGCGCTGTTCTCTCCTTTCCTTCCCCTTCCTTTAATATCAATGTTTAACAAAATGTGGCCCAGGGCAATCCCCAAGCAGCCTGTTCCTAGGCTGGTTCCTGCCACTGTCTTAGGTAACTTTCAACTGCCACCATCTGGGAGAGCAAAGGGGATTTCTTCTCTAAAGATACCAAGTCGGGAATTAACAACTTTCCCACTTTCCATTCTTCTACAGAGCTCCTCCCCATACCAAGTTCCACCCAAATAGAGCTCATTCGAAACCAGCTTTTTAAAAATCTACTCAGTGGGTTTGAGGGAGGGAGGAAATCACAAGGTATAAACACAGGATCATAGAATGTGAGATATGGCAGGCACTTCAGAGATTTTCTACTCCTACCTGCTCATTTTATTCGAGACCCATAGAGATGAAATGACTAGCTCAAGGTCACACAATCATGTAGAGGTAAGAAAAGAATTAGACCCAGTTTTCTTGGCTCTCAGTATAAACATCCTTTCTATTACACCAAGGTCTCTCTTAATGGGTTAGTTTCAGGTACAGGTCCTTATAAATCAATTTGTTTATCATCCTCCAGATCCAATACCACATAGTTGACCATCTGCAAAATATAGACTCATGGAATTTTAGAGTTGGACAAGACCTTGGAGGTCATCCCAAACAAATCTGCACCCAAAGCAGGAAGCTTCTCTGTAACATTCCTGACAAATGATCACCCAGTCTTGGCTTGTAACAGTTCTAATAGTTGTTCTTAAAAAAAATTCTTCCTTATATTCACACAAGGTCTCCTTCACTGTAATTTCCACCACTGTCCCCAGTTTTTGCCTGTGGACATAATTAGATGGACAGATGGATAGACAGATGACAGACAGACAGACAGATGATAGGTAAATAGAATATTTATTAAAACAGTTACTACACATCAATCTCTGTGCTAAGAACTGGGGATACAAATACAAGCAAATGTGATAGACTCTATCCTCAAAGAACTTTAATGAGGAAAAACCTCACATCAAAGGAAGCTAAAAAGTGGGAGATGCTACCAGAATCGGGGCAAAGTTGGGGGAGGTTGGAGAAGAGAAGCAGAAGTCAGGAACGTGAGCTGACATGGAAATGAGGTGAAGTTTAGCAAGGAACCTTCTTTAAATAGGTGTCCAGGAGAAGGAATCACCCATCAGGAGAGAACAGGGGCTCAGGGCAAAGGTTTCTCCAGTGTGGGAAGGTTGCTGGTGAGGAACAGGAGAAAAAAATCTTTGAAAGCAGTTATCCTATTTTCCTTAAACCTTCTCTTCTCTGAACTGACCATCTCCAGTTTCTTTAATAGTTTCTGACCTCCCCACCCTTCACTATATTGGGTGTCCTCCTCTGGGTAAGCTGTAGTTTGTCAACAATCTAAGAGGATCTTGTGTCCAGAACAAAATACAATCATTCACATGTAGCACAGGAAACATTGTAATATACTGGACGGAATACTGACAAGCAATGTGGTGCAATGGAAAGAGCCCTGGATCTGGAGTCAGAGGGACGAGGTTCAAGTCCTCACACAATAGTGTTTACTTCTGATTATCCCTTTCCCCTATTTGCTGTCCTTTCTATTATCTTCCCTCTCCTATCCCCTTCCCCCTTGCCTTCTTGCAGGGTAAAATAGATTTCCATATCCAATTGAGTATGTGTTATTCCCTCCTTAAGCTAAATCCCATGAGAGTAAGGCTCAATTATTTCCTTTCATCTCCCCCCTCTTCCCCTACATTGTAAAAGATCTTTCTTCCCTCTTTCATGTGAGGTGATTTGCTACATTCTACCTCTCCCTTTCTCTTACTCCTAGTACATTCAATTCAACAGTAAATTTTATTTTTTAATGTATTCTCCCTTCATATTCAGCTCACCCCGTGCCCTCTGCCTATGTGTGTATATATATATAATATATATAATATGTATATAATGTGTATAATTATATATACACACATATATGTATATATATACACACACATATATACACATACACCCATGTACATATACATGCCTACATATATAATATACACATACATACTTACCCATACATACCTGCATATATATATATATATATATATATATATACACATATACACACACACATACACACACACACACACACACACATATATATATATATATATATATATATATATATATATATATATATATATATATATATATATATATACACACATATATACACACATATATATTCCCTCTAACTACCCTAATACTGATAAAGGTCTCATGAGTTACAAATAACATTTTTCCATGTAAGAATGGAAGCAGTTCAACTTTAATGAGTTCCTTAAGACTTCCCTTTCCCGTTTACCTTTTCATGTTTCTCTTGATTCTTGTATTTGAAAGTCAAATTTTCTGTATAGCTCTGGTCTTTTCAACAAGAATGCTTGGAAATCCTCTATTTCATTGAAATTCCATTTTTCCCCTGAAGTATTATGCTCAGTTTTGCTGGGTAGGTGATTCTTGGTTTTAATCCTAGCTCCTTTGACTTCTGGAATATCATATTCCAAGCTCTTTGATCCCTTAGTGTAGAAGGTGCTAAATCCTGTGTTATCCTGATTGTATTTCCACAATATCTGAATTGTTTCTTTCTGGCTGCTTGTAATATTTTCTCCTTGACCTGGGAACTCTGGAATTTGGCTACAATATTCCTAGGAGTTTTCTGTTTGGGATCTCTTTCAGGAGGTGATCAGTGAATTATTTCTATTTTACCCTCTAGTTCTAGAATATCAGGGCAGTTTTCCTTGATAATATCTTGGAAGATGATGTCTAGGCTCTTTTTTTGATTATGGTTTTCAGGTAGACCAATAATTTTTAAATTACCTCTCCTGGATCTATTTTCGAGGTCAGTTATGTTTCTAATGAGATAGTTCACATTGTTTTCTTTTTTTTTCATTCTTTTGGTTTTGTTATGTAATTTCTTGGTTTCTCATAAAGTCATTAGCTTCCATTTGCTCCATTCTAATTTTTAAAGAACTATTTCCTTCAGTGAGCTTTTGAACCTCCTTTTCCATTTGGCCAATTCTGCTTTTTTAAAAAAATTTATTTATTTAACTTTTAACATTCATTTTCACAAAATTTTGGGTTCGAAATCTTCTCCTCATTTGTCTCCTACCCCTACCCCAAAACACCAAGCATTCTAATTGCCCCTGTCACCAATCTGTCCTCTCTTCTATCATCCCTCTCCTTTGTCCCCATCTTCTCTTTTGTCCTGTAGGGCCAGATAACTTTCTATACCCCATTACCTGTATTTCTTATTTCCTAGTAGCAAGAACAGTACTCGACAGTTGTTCCTAAAACTTTGAGTTCCAACTTCTCTTCATCCCTCCCTCCTCACCCATTCCCTTTGGAAGGCAAGCAATTCAATATAGGCCATATCTGTGTAGTTTTGCAAATGACTTCCATAATAGTCGTGTTGTGTAAGACTAACTATATTTCCCTCCATCCTATCCTGCCCCCCATTGCTTCTATTCTCTCCTTTGGTCCTGTCCCTCCCCAAGAGTGTTGACTTCAAATTGCTCCCTGCTCCCATTGCCCTCCCTTCCATCCTCCCCCCCAACCTTGCTTATCCCCTTTTCCCCCACTTTCCTGTATTGTGAGATAGGTTTTCATACCAAAATGAGTGTGCATTTTATTCCTTCCTTTAGTGGAATGTAATGAGAGTAAACTTCATGTTTTTCTCTCACCTCTCCTCTTTTTCCCTCCACTAAAAAGTCTTTTGCTTGCCTCTTTTCTGAGAGATAATTTGTCCCATTTCATTCTCCCTTTCTCCTCCCAATATATTTCTCTCTCATCGCTTAATTTCATTTTTTTAAGATATGATCCCATCCTATTCAATTCACTCTGTGCTTTCTCTGTGTGTGTGTGTGTATGTGTATGTGTGTGTGTGTGTGTGTGTGTGTGTGTGTGTGTATGTAATCCCATCAACTACCCAGATACTGAAAAGTTTCAAGAGTTACAAATATTGTCTTTCCATGTAGGAATGTAAACAGTTCAACTTTAGTAAGTCCCTTATGACTTGTCTTTGCTGTTTACCTTTTCATGCTTCTCTTCATTCTTGTGTTTAAGGTCAAATTTTCTTTTCAGCTCTGGTCTTTTCATCAAGAATGCTTGAAAGTCCTCTATTTCATTGAAAGACCATTTTTTCCCCTGAAGTATTATACTCAGTTTTGCTGGGTAAATGATTCTTGGTTTTAGTCCTAGTTCCTTTGACTTCTGGAATATCATGTTCCATGCCCTTTGATCCCTTAATGTAGAAGCTGCTAGATCTTGTGTTATCCTCATTGTATTTCCACAATACTTGAATTGTTTCTTTCTAGCTGCTTGCAATATTTTCTCCTTGACCAGGGAACTCTGGAATTTGGCCACAATGTTCCTAGGAGTTTCTCTTTTTGGAACTCTTTCAGGAGGTGATCTGTGGATTCCTTGAATACTTATTTTGCCCTCTGGTTCTAGAATCTCAGGGCAGTTTTCCTTGATAATTTCATGAAAGATGATGTCTAGGCTCTTTTTTTGATCATGGCTTTCAGGTAGGTCCATAATTTTTAAATTGTCTCTCCTGGATCTATTTTCTAGGTCAGTTGTTTTTCCAATGAGATATTTCACATTATCTTCCATTTTTTGATTCTTTTGGTTTGGTTTTGTGATTTCTTGGTTTCTCATAAAGTCATTATCCTCCATCTGTTCCATTCTAATTTTGAAAGAACTATTTTCTTCAGTGGGCTTTTGAATCTCCTTTTCCATTTGGCTAATTCTGCTTTTGAAAGCATTCTTCTCCTCATTGGCTTCTTGAACCTCTTTTGCCAATTGAGTTAGCCTATTTTTCAAGGTGTTATTTTCTTCAGCATTTTTTTGGGTCTCCTTTAGCAAGATGTTGACCTGCTTTTCATGCTTTTCTTGCATCTCTCTCATTTCTCTTCCCAGTTTTTCCTCCACCTCTCTAACTTGATTTTTAAAATCCTTTTTGAGCTCTTCCATGGCCTGAGACCATTGAATATTTATTTTGGATGTTTGAGATACAGAAGCCTTGACTTCTATGTCTTTCCCTGATGGTAAGCATTGTTCTTCCTTATCAGAAAGGATGGGAGGAGATATCTGTTCACCAAGAAAGTAACCTTCTATGGTCTTACTTTTATTTCCCCTTTTCTGGGCATTTTCCCAGCCAGTTACTTGACTTCTGAGTTTCCTCTCCACACCCACCTTGCCTCCCGTCTGCCCAGCTAGTGCTTAGGGGCTGAGATTCAAACGCTGCTTCCCAGCCTCAAGGCTTTCGGCAGGGGAGGGGCTGCTATTCAGTGTGAGATTAAATTCAGGTGCTCAGGTGGGGGCAGGGCTGCCACAATGGGCTTAGTTCCCTCAGGGCGTTTATGCAGAGACCTTCAACAATGTAGCAGAGCTCCTGCCTGCTTTGGGAGCCCTTGTCTGCTGCTGCCTCTGCTGCTACCTCCCGAGGGGGCCTGAGTTATGGAGACACCCTGCTCCCCTCTCGGCAAGCTGAAAAGACCCTCTCACTGACCTTTGGCATCTGTAGGTGGAGGGATCTGCGCTGCTGCTGGAGATTCTGTCCCTGAAGCCTGCTTGGATCTGCTCCTCTCAGTGCCACGCAGCCAAGGCAGGGCTGGGCTCTGCTCCAGGTCTGGTGCGTGACGGGCCTTTTGTGTCAGTTTTTCAGGTCTCTCTGGAACAGAAATCTCCTCCACTCCATTGTTATGTGGCTTCTGCTGCTCCAGAATTTGTTGGGAGTTCTTCTTTACAGGTATTTTATGGGCTGTGGGTTAGGAGCTAGCATATGTGTATCTTTCTACTCCGCCATCTTGTCTCCTCCCCCTAGTTCTGCTTTTTAAGGCATTCTTCTCCTCATTGACTTTTTGATCCTTTTTTGCCATTTGGGTTAGTCTATTTTTAAAAGTGTTATTTTCTTCAACATTTTTTGTCTCCTTTATCAAGCTGTTGACTTGCTTTTCATGATTTTCTTGCATCACTCTCATTTCTTTTCCCAGTTTTTCCTCCACTTCTCTTACTTGATTTTCAAAATTCTTTTTCAGCTCTTCCATGGCCTGAGACCATTTTGCATATATTTTTGGAGGTTTGGGATGTAGAAGCCTTGACTTTTATGTCTTCCTCTGATGGTGTGCTTTGTTCTTCCTCATCCAAAAGATGGATACCTTTTCATCAAGAAAGTAACCTTCTATAGTCTTATTTTTTCCCCTTTTTTGGGCATTTTCCTAGCCAGTTACCTGACTTTTGAGTCTTTTGTCAACTGGAGGGTATACTCTAGAGACCTATAAGTTCTCAGTTCCTCCAAGGTGGCACAATCAAGGGAGAGAGGAGTTTACTTCTCTCCTGGCCTGTGTTCTGGTCTGTGGGCAACCACAAGCACTCTTTTCTGCCCTGGAACTGAGAGTAGGATTCTCTCTCCACAGCCACCACCAGCTCCACCATGCAAGTGCCAGTGTTCCTCCTCACCCTACGACCTCCAGTCGGGGCTGAGATCCAGATCAGCCACTGGATTCCCCCAGGGTCTTTAGGCTAAGGGCTCCCAAAGTGGAAGCTGCTGACACTCTGAGGCCAAGTTTGGGGCCAGAATGCCCTCCCCTCTCACCCAGATGAAAGAGATTTCTTACTGACCTTTGAAGCTGTCTTTGGCATTGGTGGGTTGAGAAATCTGGGAATTGCAGCTGTTACTCTTGATTCCATGCCCTGAAGCCTGCTCCAGACCTGGCTGTGCTGTGTGGCCAAGGCTGGGCTGAGCTCCACTCTGAGCCTGGTGTGATAGACCTTTCCTGTTGACTTTCTATGCTGTCTTGGGCTGGAAATCTCTTTCACTCTGTCATTTTGTGGCTTCTGCTGCTCTAGAATTTGTTTAGAGTCATTTTTTATAGGTATTTTATGGACTATGGGCGGAGAGCTAGAGTAGGTCTGTCCTTGTACTCCACCATCTTGGCTCTGCCTCCCAGGACTTTTTTCAAACTGTTATCATGTTAGTTCTTGACTTATGCAGTTGAATTTTGAGCTGAAACAAAGTGTTCTTCATTTATGTTCCTAACTGTGTCTTTCTAACAACTGAAATTTAACTAGACTAAGTTTAAAGTGACTCTATGGTTACAAATTATAGCCCTAGGGTGCAGCTTGGTGGCAGAATGACTAGAGCACCAGCCCTGGAGTCAGGAGGACCTGAGTTCAAATCCATCCTCAGATACTTGACACTTACTAGATGTGTGACCTTGGGCAAATCATTTAGCCCCAATTGCCTTCCCTTCTCCCCTTCAAAAAAAAATATAGCCCTAGCCCAGTTATTTGTTAGTCACAGGGGGACTAGCCAAGAGGATGTGGATGGCTCAACCACCCAGAAAACAGGTCAAATATGTGTGTCTTATTGATGGTGAAATGTCTTAGTCTAGAAGCTTTGACCACAACCAGTCCACAGCATCCTGCATATGACTAGCCATATATATATATAGCATATGACTTCAATGCCACTCTCTCTGCCATCATCCCGCTCTTATTGCAGGCTCACTATGGGAGAAAGAATGAATACTGAGGGGCTAGAGCAACTGCATTGAGCCCACCACTCCATCACTACCTCCATAGTCATGCTGTATACAATAAGGTAATCATGATATTAAGACTCATTCAAGACAGGTGAATTGCCCTTTGGCCAAAGAGGCATTAGCACCATTCAGTACCACCAATATACAATTTTGTACAACAGCCTGATTTAATAAATCTGTTATTCATCTCCTTTCTGTGATAAGGGAGACAGTGGTTGCAATAGAGAGTCCAGGAAACACCTGGATCCTTATCCAGTTCTGCTCCTAACTAGCTCTATGACCTTAGGCAAGATCATACAGCTTTCCCTTGCTGAACCTCAGTTCCTCCTCTATAAAATGATGGGGTTGGACTAGACCAGGAGTCTTTAACCTTTTTTGTGTCATGGACATCTTTGGCAGTCTGGTGAATAATAATCCACACTTCTCAGCATGTTTTTAAATGCATAACATAAAATATATGGGATTACAAAGGATACCTACTATATTGAAATACAGTTCTCAAAATGATAATTTTTTAAAATAAAACATTCATGTTCACAAAACCCAAGTTAAGGACTCTGGGATCAGTTGATTGCATGAGAAGGGGGATGGAAAGGTCTTAAAAACAAGATGTACTACATTCCAAGTTGAAAGGCATCTTTGTTGTCACTCTATTGATACAGACACATTGTAATGGGAAGTGGGAGAGGTACAGGAAACAGTTTCCTGAAAATAGTTGATTCAGAGAGGAAGGAGAATATGTCTAAATATCCTCTTGTTTAAAACAAAACAAAACAAAACAGAAAGCATCCAGCACATTTATTTCCAATGGGGAGAAAACAAAAACTTTGGCCATTGAACAAACATGGACTGAGTTGATTGCTACATTTTTCTTTTTTTGGGGTCATAAGGCCAGTTAATGATTAGGGTAGCAAAAGCAAATATTCGTGCCTGTCAGGGTTTGGCTTATTTGGCTCTTCCACTAAGCAGGAGTTCACTTCATCTCCATGCCCAAGGAGACCTGCTGCACAATGGCCAGCAGTCTCAAAAGATGCCTCTGTTTCTTGGGGATAATGATCTTACTCTCTTCTAAGGGTTCAGGTAAGGCGTTTTGGTTTGTTGTTGGTTTTTTAAAAATCTTATTATTCTTGATATCTGTTGTTAATACGTCAGATTCATTTCCAAACATATCTTATCCTTCTCCCCACCCCACTGAGCTCTATCCCTTTTAACAAAGATTAAAAAGGAAAGAAGAAACAATAGTTTAACGAAAGCGGCTACATGTGAGGTAATATTCTACGTACATGGCCCCTCATCTTCCCAGAGAAGGAAGGCTGGGTAATATTTTAACAAAAATGAAAAGGATCAGATACCTCTTGGTAAGTTTTGTCAAGCAATGACTTTGGCTCTTAATATTATATTAATGTGGTATTAACTCTGGGATGTCCCTGAAAAGTCTTTTCCCCCTAGTCAGCCTGATTTTTTTTTTAAGTCTGAAAATCACGTGAGTGACAGTAAAGATGGCACTTTCTCATTCTAGAAACACTAACTTCCCCCAGAGGGTCTGACTCATTTTTAAAATATTACTCAGATTCACAGACTAACATTGGAAGGGACTAAGGAGGACATCTGGACTAAACTCTTGGCTTCACACGAAATTTTATTCAATCTGCTTGGGATGACAGGATCCTAGATCTAGAGCTGGAAGGGACTACAGATCCTGTTTAGTCTGATCCCCTTATTTTACAGATGAAGGAACTGAGGCCCAGAGAAGTTAAGTGATTTGTCTTAAGATCACAAATGTAATAAATAGCATGGCCCTAGTTTTAACCCAGTTCCTCCGACTCCAGATCCAGAACTCTTTTCATCGTACCACACTGGCTACCATTGTACCACACTGCTCTCTCTTAGAGTCATCCCTTCCTTTCCATTCATTCTGTCACTCTCCAGATCCCATCCATGATCACCTCTGGTCTCTATATCAGGCTCTGAACACTCTGTCTATATCTGTCTCTCTTTCTCTCTTCTTCCTCTCTCTCTGCCTCTCTTCCCTTTCTCTGTCTCTCTCCCCCATCTCTGTCTTTCTCCTTTGTTTCTGTCTCTTTCTTCTCTCTGACTCCTCTGTTTCTATGTCTCTCCTCACTCTCTTTCTCCCTCCCGATCACACAGAGTTGTTAGAACAATTTCCCACAAACATCGCTTGCATCAATCTTCCACCTTTAAAAAAACTGCCACGTTGCTACCTTCATCTAGTCAACTGAAATTCCTCAGCCTGGTGTTTAAGTTCCTTCCCTGCCCCCAAGTTGCCGGAACACAAACTTCCTGCCCTGTGGAGAAAGTCCATTCAGATCCTCTGCTCTAACTGTGTTAACGTACTCTTTCATTTTTTCCACTTATTTGTTCTCACTTCCATACTTTTGAATGTGCTTCTACTTATTCCTGGAATCTCTGCTTGCCTCTCTTTGCCAGTCTATGTTACCTATGTCTTTTTCTTCCAGGAAGCCTTCCATGATTGACCCCAGCTCATCATTTATTCAGTTATTTAGGATCTTATCAACACTAAAGTATTCATTATGCATTTGAGTATTAATTTGAATTTCATGGCTTGTCACTCTGTAAATGTTTTATTTTGTTCTTGCATGAGAGGTCCTTTGCAGGACCTGGGTTCGGATCTAAGTTCTGCCACATACTACCTGTGGGAACCTCAAGGAGGTCTCCAGCTCTCTGGACCTCAGTTCTTTCATCTATAAAATGAGAGAGTTAGACCAATGAGAGGATAATTATACTGTGTGTCATCATAGAATTAGCCCTGGAGTCAGGCGTCAGGAGGACCTGAGTTCAAATCTGGCCTCAAGCCGTATGACCCTGGACAAGTCACTTAACTCAGATTGTCTCTAAAAAAATCTTCTCTCCGCCCTTTACTGTGTGACTTTGGGCAAGTCATTTATTCTCCCCAGGTCTCAGTTTCCTCATTTGTAAGATGAGGGGTTTGGAAGAGATAACTTTCTCTCCGTACTCATACATATAAAACTTTAACTATAACTGTGTATATAAATGTAACCATATATAGTTACATAGAACTGTATGCAATTATATACACATATATATTCAGTTAGAAAGCAATACATACATACATGTTGTTCTATATTCATTGTCTCATTTGAGTTTCACAACAAACCTGTCAGGAAGGTAGCATAGATATTTCTATTTTCATTTTATAAATAGGCAGACTGACACTCAGAGTTAAGTGACTTACCCAAGGTCACAGAGACTGTAAGCAGCAAAGGGAGGGGAGAGGGTACCAGGACTACGATTTGCAGCTGTTGTAATAGCCTCCTACTTCGTCTCTGTGGATCAAGTCTCTCACCACTCTGCAGCCTCTGCCATAGCTACCAAAGTGATTTTCCTAAAGCCCAGATCTGACCATGTCACTCCTTTACTCAGTAAGTTCAATGGTTCTTCTGTTACCTCTAGGATAAAATATTACCTTCTCTGTTGATATTACAACCTGGTCTCCACGTAACCTTTCCAGTTTTATCATGCCTCAGCCCCCTTTTTGTACCCTCCAGTTCTGCCAATTTGCCCTTCTTCCTGTTTTTCACACAGAGCACGCTATTTCTTTTTTTTTTTAATTTTGCTATTTTTTTTTCTCTCTTTTTTTTAATTTTGTAATGTTTAACAATCACTGACATACAATTGCGATTTTATCCCTCCCCACCTACTCCCCACTACCCCCCTCCCTCCCCACGACTGCATACAATTCTGTATAGATTCTACATATACTTTCCTATTGAGTATATTTTCACTATAGTCATGCTATGTAGTCAGACTAAGATAAATGAAAGAAATCATATAACAAATCAGAACATGATACACAAACACATACACATACACAAACATGATCTGCTACAATATGTGAGTGACTTCCATATTTCTCTCTCTGAGTGTGGCAGGCATTTTGCCTTGAGATCCTCCATTGGGATTTTTTTGGTAAGAAGTTCTTGTGTTATTACAAAAATCTAAGTCTACCAGAAAAAACTCTCACACACTGTGGTTGTTGCTGTGCATAAAGTTCTCCTGGTTCTGCTCCTTTCACTCAGCATCAGGTCATATAAGTCCTTCCAGGCCTCTCTGAAGTCTTCTTGTTCATCATTTCTTATGGCACAATAGTACTCCATTACATTCATATACCATAATTTATTCAGCCATTCCCCAATTGTTGGACATCCCCTTGACTTCCAGTTTTTGGCAACTACATAGAGTGCTGCTATAAATATTTTTGTACATGTGGGACCCTTTCCCATTTTTATGATCTCTTGGGGATATAGTCCTAGTAGTGATATTGCTGGGTCAAAGGGTATGCACATTTTTGTAGCCCTTTGGGCATAGTTCCAAATTGCTCTCCAGAATGGTTGGATGCGCTCGCAGCTCCACCAACAATGAATTAGAGAACATGCTATTTCTTATCTTTATCTTTCCGCTGACTGTAAATTATTCCAAGAATGCTCGCTCTCTCCTCACCCCACTGCTTAAAATTCCTTGTTTCTCTCAAAGCTCATCTCAAGTGCCACCTTCTGTATGAATGAAGCCTTTTTGCATTCCCTCAGATCCATTTAGTACCCTAGACCCCCTTAAATTACCTGGAGTTTATTTTGTAGATACACTTGTATACGTGATTGTTGTGTATCCTCCTAGGGTAAAGACTGTTTGATTTTGGGTTTTGTATGTCCATCAGTAGACACCATAAATGCTTGTCAATCATTAAACCACCTTCTTATTCTTAATAGCAAATAAACAAGCCTTCATTCTTGTGGCTCTCCAACCTTTCTATGCCAGACTCCAAGAAAGTATTGGCTACCCTTGTTACCTCTTCTTTCTCACCACCCACTCACTTCTCATCTCTTCTCAACCCCTAATACTCTACGGAAACCAATTTGTCAAAAGTTACCAGTGATCTTTTCTCTCTGAAAACTGAAGTTCATTTCTCAATTCTCACCCTTGTTGACCCCTGCAGTTTTTGCTTGATGACCATTTTATTCTCCTGGATATCAGGGCTTGATTTATCGTGTGTGCCAGGGGCTATCAGCAATTTTGTCTCTATAAGAATCTATTGGATCCATCAGGGATATGCTGGTAAATGTTTAACAATTGACTCTCCAAAAAAAAGTATGTTCAACATGCTTTAAATATTTAATCTCTCCAATAACAATTTCTTCATTACTTTTTAAGTCTAGAAATCAACAATATTTGTAGCATTTACCAATTTCCAAAGCATAAATGCTCACACTGAAAATTTAACAATCAGCTAAAAAGCTGGTTCAGCTAGCTCCATCACACCTTTGTACTTAATGATTCTTGGTCCTTGTGCCCCTAAACAAACTGCTGTTGGAGATGAGAAGTTAGGAACACTTTCAATGACTTTTTTTTAAAAAAATATGAGTGATTGACGTATTTTGTCTTTATATCGCAGTCATTTCTGGAGAACACAACTCTTTTTCCCACCTCCAACATACAGAGTCCTCCCTTGGGACAAAGAAAAAATCTGAGCACAGACATTAAATACCCTGATATGGGTATGGGTATGGGTATGATATGACAATGTCGATCATATTTTGTCCCAGCAGGAGGGAGGGGCACTTCATTTTCGGTTCTCTGAAAGCTTCACTGGTTTTACTTTCTTTAAAAAAAAGCAGGTGTTAATGATTTATTTAGTATTCGGGTTAGCATGACGACAGAAATTGCTTTGCTGTACGTGTAGAAGTGTTTTCACTGTAGAGAAATACATAACAACTGGTGTGTGTGTGCATGTGTGAGCATGCATGTATGTTCATGCATGTATATGTGAGTGCATGTGTGTGTCTGTGTGTTGTGCAAAATCAGGTCCTATAGGAAGGATATACGTGGAAGTATGCTATAGACTTCTTAAAGAGAGGAGCAGATGTTCTCAGAAAAGAATTACCTCGTGGTGTTTTGCATTAAGAAACTAAGAATTCATGTAATTAAAAAATATTGGACAAAAAGTCTTTGGGACAAAAGAACAATTACAGCCCATACAAGACAGTATGACATATGTGTGTGTTGGGGAGGGGGAGGGAGTCGAATCTACTTTACACCAACTACTTAATGGTTGCACAAAACAAATTATTACGCAGCTTTCAGTATGCAAATAATAAACAGGAGTTAAAAAGCACAAGGAACCACCTAACCATTTTTCATTTCTAACTTTTGAAGTAGACCAAGGTATGTTTCTAGCTTTTACATATCTGATTTATAGTTAGCTCTTTGTCACTAATCAGATGAGGAATTTGGCCTACTTGAAAAGCCTATCATATGTGGCCTCTTATCCATCATCATGCCCTTTAGATAGTTGTTACTGTTCAGTCATTTTCAATCTTATCCAACTCTTCATGACCCTATTTGGGGTTTTCTTGGCAGAGATACTGGAGTGGTTTGCCATTTGCTTCTCCAGTTCATTTTACAGATGAGGAAACTGAGGCAAATAAGAGTGTGTTGCCCTGGGTCACAGAGCTAGTAGATAACTGAGGCTAGATTGAACTCAGGAAGATGAGGTCTAATCAACTCCAGGCCAGGTGCTTTACCCACTATACCACCTAGCTGCCCTTTGTTTAACTGTATATGTTTGTGTAGCAGCAAGCTCCCCGACATATGCAGGATGGCCTGCTAGCACAGGTTCTTAGATCTACTTTTCTAAAAGGAAAGAAATTTTCACGGGGTCAATAATCTTCTTTAATCGTATATTCCAACAGAGAAAATACAAGCAGAAAAATAAAGACCAACAGGCAGGTCTTCTGTCTGACCATAAGCAACACATACATCACAGATCAACAGACAGATCCAACTGTCTGACCATTGCATACATACATAGTTACCAGAGAGAGAAGCACCACATCTGGGTTTGCAAAGACTGGGGGATCCTTAATTGCTACCCAGAGTCTCATCTGGCACATGAACCCTCTTCCAAAGAATAAGCCCCAAAGTAAAACCTCACCTTTCTTAGAGTTGGCGGGCTTCACAACTCATGTGACCCAATGCCTCATTAGAAATTCACAAAAGGTGTGAGCCTTCCTCCAAAACAAGCCTCTCCTAATCAAGTTTCTCTTACTAGGCTCTACCTGAGGCCTATTAATGGGCAGGGGAGATATGTAAATCTCATTAACTTTACAATTTGTAATAAGTTTTGTTCTTGCTTTTTCAATGTGGAGGAAAGAGGAGGTAAGAGGGATAGAATTCAGAACTGAAAATAAAATAAATTTTTAAAAAGACATTCCTCAGCTGATAGGCACCTACTTTGTTTCCAGTTTTTTGTTACTACAAGCTGTGAACATCCTGATGCATGTGAGATTTTTGTTTCTGCATGAAATCTTTCCTGATCCTTGTAGCTAGCTGAGTGCCCTAGATCCCGTAATAATCTTATATTCATTTTGCATATTTTTTTTATCCATATATGTATATGTAGGAATGGGAAGGACATTGGATTTGTATTCAATGCATATGGGTTTGAATCTTGGTTGAATTCCTTACTCTTTATGTGACCATGGTCAAGCTTCTTAACTCTTAACTTCTCTAGGCGTAGGCTTATCATCTATAAAATAAAGGGATTGAACTAGATGTCCCCCCAAATAATCATATGTTGTCCCTTCTATTGAATGTAAGCTCCTCTGGAGCAGGGAGTATTTAACTTGTCCCCTGTATTTATCATGGTGTCTGGCAGATAATTTTGTTGCTGTTCAATCGTGTCATGTACAACTCTTCATGATCCCATTTGGGGTTTTCTTGGCAAAGATACTGGAGTGGTTTGCCATTTCCTTCTCCAGGTCATTTTACAAATGAAGAAACTGAGGAAAACACAGTTAATTGACTTGCCCAGGGTCAAACAACTAGTGTCTGAGGCCTGATTTAATTCAGGAAGCAGATGTGGAACTCTATCTACTTAAGCCAGCTAGCTGGCACGTAATAGGTACTTAGTAAATATTTGTTAATTGGCTTGTGGTTAGCATATATCACATATATTTTAATGAGGCATTGGGGTACAATGAAATAAATGTTGGATTAGGAACAGAGTATGTCAGTTTAAACTCCAGTTCTGTTAAAGAACTGTGTGATCTTGAGGAAATCACTTAATCTCTGGGCCTTAGCTTTTTCATCTGTAAAATAAGAGGTTTGGACTAGCTAACTTTTAAGGTCGCTTCCAGTTCTAAGATCCTGTGGTCTATATTGATGACCCTTCATACTAATAATAGATAATAATAATTATAATACTAGAAATACAAATTAGAACAATTCTAAAGTTCCACCTCATACCCATCAGGTTGCTAAAATGACTTTTAAAAAAGGAAAATGGCAGCTGATAGAAGGGATATGGGAGGAAGAGGACACTGATACACTGATGGTGGAGCCATGAATTAATCCAATCATTCTGAAAAGCAATTTGGAACTATCCTTTACAAATCATTAAATCATGACCTTTGACACAGTAATAAGACAACTAAGCCAATAACCCAAAGAGATGAAAGAAAGAAGTGGACCCATATGTAAAAAAGTGTTCATAGCAGCATTTTTTTTGCAGTAGAAAAGAAGTGGCAACAAAGTGTGCTCTTGTCACCTAAGGAGATGGCTGAATGAATTATATGAATTATAGGAATATATATTATGAATTATATGATATATAATATATAATTGTATTCTATCATATAATATGAATTATATGACATATAATATATATATGAAGTATATGAATTAATGAAATTTTATTGTGCTGTAAGAAATGGCAAAAGGAAAGGATTCAGAGAAACATAAGATAACTTGTATAAACTGATGCAAAGTGAAGCAAGCAGAACCAAAGGAATAATTTATTCAATGACCACATCTTTGTCAAGTAGAATAAGTTTGAAAGACTTAATAACTCTGATCAATGAAATGATTGACTATGATTCCTGTTGATTGATGATGAGACATGCTTCCCAGCAGAGCAGAATGAGATGCACATGGTGGATTATTTTGTTTGACTATACTCCTTTGTTATAAGGGAAGACTTTTTTGAGGGCAGAAGGGAGAAGTGATAGTGATGCCTCCCCCCCCAAAAAAGGAAAAGTTAAGAAAAAAATGGCAAAAAAGTTTTTTAAAAAATAAGGCACAGAGAGAATGGAAGGAAGTTCAGAGGGAGACACAGATACATAGGATACCTTTAGAATTAATATGTTGAATTTATTTTATACTTTTAAAAGACTATACTTCATATGTCTTTTTGCACAGAGAAATGTCAGTTGATACTTGTCAAATTCATTATATTTACAAATTTAAAAAGAGAATATAAATCTCAAACACATAATCCTTTATTCTTTTCTTTGTCTCCTAAAGTGTGAATAAATAGTTTTTAATTTCTTGATTTTCTTCCATAGGTCATGAGCTTCCGCTCGTACACCAGAAATGCTCTGACTTTCAGAATGCCAATTTTCTACGGGGCACCAACCTTAATGTCCAATTCCTTCTTTTCACTCCTTTGCATCCTAACTGTGGGAAGCTGGTAAGAGACAGTAATGACCTTCAGAATTTTGGATTCAACACCTCTCTGGAAACCAAGTTAATTATCCATGGATTCAGGTAAAAACAAAGAGGTCAGTAGGAGCTCCCTGTAGAGCCCACACTTAGACCCACATTGTTACTTGATAATAAGTAGTATTTTGCTCAGTGGTACCTTGAAAGTACGACAGGAGAAGGGTAGAGAGAAGAGGGAATGGATTGGCTGACCACTTGTTCAGAGAGTCAAGATTTTAACAGTGTTTTATATATATACACGCATCCAGATAATATTACCAATTCCTGAAGTTACATATAACACAACCTTTCTGGACCTCAGTTTCCTCACCTATAAAATGGGGGTGATGTATTAGATAATTTCAAAGATCCCTTCTATCCAATCATCTGTCAAAGTAATTTTCCAAAGTAATTTTTCAGATATAACTATGATACCATCATCACCTCCCTCCCGTCCAAACTCAATAAACTTCAGTGGCTCCCTATTAACTCCAGGATCAAATATAAACCCTTTTGTTTGACTTTTAAAGCCCTTCACAATCCAGTCCTTTCCTTCCTCCCAGTCTTCTTATGCTATACTTCCTTTCCCTCCTCATTGTCACCTCTTAGCTTTCTTGACTTACTTCAAGGCTCAGTTAAAAACCTATCTTATGTAGACAGCCTTTCCTGATCCCAGGTTTCGATAGGCTCTCTGATAATTGCTTGTCCTGTGAATCTCTTTCTCATTATAGGATCCCCTTTGATGCTGCTACAGCATAGTGGAAAAAGCACTGGACCAGAAACAGGGGTGTTAAAGATCTATAGAAATGCCAGTTGTAATATTAAAATTATTATTACTATTAGCTCACATCATAATTAATTAACTAATTAACTTTAGCCCCTTTCACTGCATTCTTGCTAAACTCAAGCAGTGTTTATGGACCAATACAGGGATATGTTGGTAAATGTTCTATAACCAGTCTCTCCAAGAGAAAATATATGAACACATACTTTTTAGAATTATTCCTGACGTGTAAATGCTTTCATGGAAAATTTAATAATTACCTCAGTTTGAACTGTCTGCAGCATACCCCTGATTAGAACTTAGATAATCAGCTTAGATAATCCTTGATAACTGGAGTTTGAAGTGACTGGGAAAATCATCTAATCGAATTGCCTCGTTTTACAGATAAAGATGCTAAAGTGACCAACCCTAGTTACATAGCGGTATAATGGCAGAAACAGAACTAGTTCTCCTGGCTCCAAGCTCAGTCGTTCTCCTGAGCTATGCAGAAGGTCTTGAAGTCAGTTCTAGCTCTTTTATTTACTAGCTAGGTCACACTGAGGAAGTCCCTTAACCAGTCTTGGAAATGTCCTGAAGATGATGTGTACGAGCTTCAAGGTGACTGATGGAAGGACCTGGAGCTGCTGAGCCTGGAGAATAAAAGTCTTAGAAGACATGATAGCTATCTTCAAGTATCTGAAGGATTGTCCTGTGAAAGAAGGATTCAAATGGCCCCAGAGGGCAGAACTAAGAACAATGGGTACAATGCCAGAGATGTAGATTTAGGTTCAATATAAGAAGAAACATGCCTCAGGAATCCCAACCAGGTTCTGGCTGGATGAGATGGCTTCTGAGGCAGGGATGTGCTGGTGTTTAACTGCTTCTCCCCCCAAAATCACATGACGCATTTTTAAGTTTAATTTGCATTGTTAACATTTTCTCCATCACTTCCTTAGGTTTAGGCAATCAACAAGACAATAAATCATGCCCTGATTTGTAGCATTTTCCAATTTCCAAAGCTTAATGCTCACAATGAAAAGTTAATAAATTGCTTAAAGCTGGTAAGAGCTGACTCTAGTACAACCTTGCTCTGAGTTTGTATCTCTGGGCCTCATTTTCTCATCTGTAAGATAGGGAATAATAATTTTTGTCCCACCTAATCTATAGAAATATTGTCAGGATTGAGTAATATGATACGTATAAAAATTCTTTTCCAATTGTAATTTGCCATCAGTGTTTTTTCTGTAAAGTTTTTAGATAGTTGATCAACAAAGTAGGTACTTACTAGTACCTAGTATGTGCCAGTCATAGTGCTAGGCATACAAAGACAAAAATGAAACAGTCTCTGCTCTCAAGGAATTTTACATTCTATTCACAAAGTTTACGTGCACAGATAGAGATATATACAAAATATTGGGGGAGGGGAACGGGGAAGGCAAGAAGCATTTATTGTGTGCCTACTATGTGCCAGACACTATGCCATGCATTTTACAAATTTCTCGTTTGATCAAGGCACTAGCAGCTTGGGAGATCAGGGAAGGCTTCATATCAAAGGTAGTTCTTGAGTTGAGTGTGGAAATGAGCTAAAGAACTCTAAGTGGAAGGGAGGAGGGTGTGGGGAACAGTTAGCACAAAGGTTGGAGGGAGTGTACTTTGTGTGAACAGCAAGAAAGCCAGTTGGGCTGGGCAGCAGAGTGTGTGAAGGGGAATAATGTATAAAGGAAAGGGAGACTGGAGACTGAAAAGGACTTCTTTGCTAGATGAGGGATTTTGGCTGTTACTCGTTTCAGTTGTGTCTGACTTCATAACCCAATTTAGGGTTTTCTTAGCAAAGATACTGGTTTGCTATTTCTTTTTCCAGCTCATTTTACAAATGAGAAAACTGAGACAAACAGGGTTAAGTGGCTTGCCTGGGGTCAAACAATTATTAAGTACCTGAGGCTGAATTTGAACTCAGGTCTTCTAGACTCCATGGCCTGTGCTCTATCCACTGCACCACCTAGATAGGGTATGGGGCCTGGACTCAGACGAGGGATGATAAGAGAAATTAGAATATTTCTTAGTAGTAGAATACAAATTCATTGACCTGGCATTCTCACTGAGTGTCACCTGTATGAAGACAGCTAGGTGAAACAGTGGATAGAGTATTGAGTCTGGAGTCCAGAAGATTCATCTTCATGAGTTCAAATCTCATTTAGCATTGCTGTCCTTTATGCTAATCTACCCTTCCTTTATCTGGGTTCTCTTCCTCAGTTTGTAATGGGTCCTAGCTTGGAAGGAAGGTGCTTCTTTTATTTCTTTTTACCACCTCCCATAGGGCATTGGGAACCAAGCCATCATGGATTGATAAATTCATCCACACTTTTCTGCGTGTGGCAGATGTGAATGTGATTGCAGTAGACTGGGTTTATGGATCCACGGGTGTTTATTACTCAGCTGTGGACAATGTGATAAAACTTGGTCTGGAAATCTCCCAATTCATCAGCAATCTACTGGTAAGACACAAACAGGAATGCTTGTGTATAGGGTGAGGTGGTGGTGCATAAGGCAGGGATTGGGGGTGTTAACACTTCAGATGATAAAGCCTTTCTAGTGTTTGACTGAAATGTTTGATCTCCAAGGTATGGACTAGTTGAAGAAGTACTTGCAATCTGTGTTCAGTTGGTGAGGCCCGAACTGACTTGGCCAACTCATTCTAGATATCCCATTTCAGGTGCTTGGTGTATCAGAGTCATCCATCCACATCATTGGGGTCAGCCTTGGAGCACATGTTGGGGGAATGGTAGGATATTTCTTTAAAGGCCAGCTGGGAAGGATAACAGGTAATATTCTATCTTGGTTTCATTCACTTGATGTTTAGGAATAGTCCCATTAAACTGTGAGCCCCTTGCGAACAGGAACTGTCTTTTACCTTTCTTTGTATCTCCAGTGCTTAGCACAGAGCCTGACACATAGTAGGTGTTTAATAAATACTTGTTGCCTGACTGACAGGACATAACAGCCCTGAATATGACTGAGGTAAGGAGAAGAGATTATAATAGCATGTTGCTAATTTTAAACTAATAATTCCTTTTAGAACAATGTATTGTATTATATAACAACATAAACCAATATGGCTTGGTAGATTAGATGGCTGGCACTGGAGGGTGGAAGACCTGGTAACCCTGGGCAAATTATCTGACCCCTTGGTGTCTCAGGCAACTTTGTAAGATTTTGTGTTGCAGAGAAGGTGTTGATCCATATGGGTAGAGGAATTTTTCATTGGGAGGTTCCCCCACTGATAATAGTTCTGGTAGAAAAAAATACACATACAGCATGTATATGTCTACCTATATTTATATTATATACATATAAATATATATATACACACTTATATAGGAGATATATATGATTATTATATGAAAAGCTGCAATTATTGTCAGGATCACCAATCTAGAGCTGGAGGAAACCTCAGAGGCCATCAGTCTAAGATTCATCTTACATCTGAAAAAACTAAGTCCTGGGGATTTTTACTGACCTGCTTAAGACCATACACATAGTAAGTGGTAGAAGTGGGCCTTAAACTCACCAATGTCTTTGATTCCAGAGTCAGTGTCCTTCCCACTATACCAAACATCCTTATTGGTATATTTTCATTAATCTTTATGGTCTGAGCATGTCATAGGAAGAGCTCAGGATCTGGAGTCAGAGAACCTGCATTAGAATCAGGGTTCTGAAATATGTGACCTATGTAAACCTGGGTCATCTAATTGTGCAGATATTTATTAAATGCCTTCTAGGTGCAAGGAAAGGCACCTAGGTGGCCCAGTGATAGAGCACTGGGCTTGAAAGTAGAAAGACTCATCTTCCTGAGTTCAAATCTGGACTCAGACTCTTCCCAGCTGTATGATCCTAGGCAAGTCACTTAACCCTGTTTGCCTCAATTTCCTCATCTATAAACTGAGCTGGAGAAGGAGGTGGCAAATCACTCCAATGTCTTTGTCAAGAGAACTCCAAATGGAATCGGGGAGAGTCAGACATGACTGACCAACAGCTTGACAACAGCAAAATGTGCAAGGCACCACTGGGGATACAAAGCTTAAAAAAAATGACCTAGTTCTTGCCCTCAAAGTTCTTACATTTTATAGTCAAGTTCCTTAACCTCTCTAGGCCTCAGTTTACTTTTTAATAAAATAATGGCGTTAGACTAAGTTATCTCTTTGCCTTTGGCCCTTTTAGCTCTAAATCCTTTAACTCTATTGGAAAGAGAACTGGACTTGTATTCAGAAGATCTGAGGTTGAGTCCTTGGCTCTGGCTCTTACTAGCGAGCTTGGCTACACTCTCTCTGAATTTTAGTTTATCTATAAAATGGAGAGAGTAGTGATTGGCACTCTATATTCCAGGGCTATTGCAAGAAAAATGCTTTGTAAACCTTAAAGGATTACATAAAATGTGGCATTATTCTTATTCAGTGGTAGGTTAAGTCATTCTAATTTTATAGATCCAGAAAAAGAGGAAGCAACAAGAGCCCCAAATTAATTTTAATAAGGGAAGTATCTGAAATAAGTTTAATTCTAAACCTGTTCTCTCCCAAACAATAATTAATTCTTTTTCAATGAGCTTTCTTGGGGTGTGATCTAATAGGACATTTCTGAAGGGTGGGATGAAAAGGGAAGGAAGCATCTCTAAGACAGTACTATTTGTCCCCTTTAAATCTTCTCAATTTTCCCAGCCTAGTTCCAGTTATCCTCTCAGCTATTATCACTGAGTCTTCATCAGAAGACTCTACATTCCTCAAGAAAGTAAAATTCAATTTCTTAGACTCAACATGCATAGCTCTAGAGGCTACAACAATCAGTTTCCAGATAGCCTTCCACTTGTGGCAGGGAAAGGTGTTTCTGAAATCAGTGCTTGCATTTGTAGGCCTGGATCCTGCAGGTCCAGAATATACCAAGGCCAGCCTTGAAGAACGACTGGATCCTGGGGATGCTTTATTTGTGGAAGCCATTCACACAGATACAGACAGTAAGTCGTGGACCCTTTCCTTCTTCTGGTCTCAGGTATGGTGGGGGGAAAACCCAAAAGAACTGAGCACTGGCTGTGACTTTGCTACTAAGTAGATCTGTGACCTAGCACAAGTCATTTGACCTCCATGAATCTCAGTTTCCTCATCTGGTAAATGGAAGGGAGGGACAGGGTTGGACTTAGATCAGGGATCAGGAACCTGTACCTTGAGGTCATATGTGGCCCTCTGGATCCTCATATGTGACCCTTTGTCTGGGTCCAAGTTTTGAAGAACATTTTGGACTTCGTCAAAGGGCCACACTTAAGGATCTAGAGGGTCACATATGGCTTTGAGGCCGCAGGTTCCCCACTCCTGGACTAGCTGATCTCTAAGGGGCCTTCCAGCTTTATTCTCTAATCACTGAAGCAAGGGCTGTTCTTTTTAGCTCTCAGTGGGTAGGAATATTCTCATTTGTAGACTAGAAATGTTTCCTTGGAATTCTTGCTTTCTGACTCAGGCATAAACCCTGTGCTGATATTTGCAAGTGGGAGGGAAAAGGAGAGAAAGCAGGCATAACATATTTAGAAAGTCATTCCGTTTTCTCTCTTCATGGATTCTGTGGTTTGGGGAATTCCATCAAGACAACAGCCTCCTATGTCACTGAGAAACTCACTGAAAAAATGAGCTCAGGCCTTGATTCCAGTGAAGAGAGCGGTGATTTGTATCCTCCACAGTGACTTGCTAAGAGGCAGCTTGCTACAGTGAAGGCTGGCCTTGGAATCCTGGATAGATGACCCTGAGAAAGTCACTTAACCTCTGAGTACCCCGGACAACTCTCTAAGATGTACATGAGTGCATGTGCTACCCATCTGGATCGCTGGAATTTGTTTCCAAGCTGAAGTCAGAGGTTTGGGGTTGGGAAAAAATGATTGGCTGCCCTAGTAGTGCTATGGTAGCCACGATTGCCTACCTAAGCATTAAATAAATAGAACTGTACTGGAAGGAAACAAAATATGGGAGCATTATTCATTATTTCCATTCCCATCCCTGATCCCAAAAGATGGGAGCTTGAGTTTCTTTCTCTTCTGGCCAAAAAATCACTCAATACCAGAGAATATTAGAACTGGGAAGGTCCTTAGAGATAAACTGCTCCCATGCCATCATTCTACAGATAAAGGCATTGATCCAGGCCTCTGCCCCTCTAGTTTGCCAAGTGGACAAACCCATCTTTCCCTAAATTTAGTAAGCAGGTGACTTATCAACTACTCATTTTTTTTTCATCAAGGGCTCTCACCTTTCAGACCCATATTTAAAAAACTCAACTCAATTCAAGAAGCATTTATTAAATGTTACTATGTACAAGGTATTGGAGAATACAAAGACACAAATAATGGTTTTTATCCTCAAGGATTTAATATTCTATTGGATATTAGCTGATATCTCTTCCTGGGGTGTCTGAAAGAAGTCACTGCCAGGATATCACACCAAAGAGCAAAGGATGCAAAGTTCTGGGCAGCAAAGATGATGATTACCCTGAAGATGAAGGCTCTCACTATTCTGGGCCCTTTATATCCTCTTCTTTCAACTGCTCTGAATACAGACAGAAGAGCATTGGAGAAGAATCTCTGCTCTGCTGTTTACAGTTTTTTTTTAAAGAATTTTATTTTTGGAATTTTATTCCAAAGTTCCCCTTGCCCTTCCTTTCCGGGAGGATGAATAAGGGAGTGAAGAGAAAAATAATTTCCAGTTTCATACATCAACATACAAGGAGCTAGGGTTACCCCAACTCTTACCTGGGTAGTAGGCACTAAATGCATGTTTGGTGAAAGTGAATCTCTTGATAGCACCTGAACCTCCAGTCCCTAACTAGGTGAGCAGTAAACAATAGGATTCTCTAGACAAAGGGTTAGGACAGCTGTCTGGGCAAAAGTAGAGAAGGCATCCATGGAGCACATCAAGGCTAGCCTCCAGGGAAACCATCCTCTTGACTCTGATCCCCACCCTCCTTGGTAATGGAGAATTATTGAATTTCAAGGTAAATTGGACTAACTTTGGGCAAAACATTTCTCCTCTTTAATCTCAAATTTCCTTAGCTATACAATGAGGAGATTGGACTGGATGATCTCTGAGATCTCTCCTAGCTCTAAATGAAGTTCTTTCCAGTGCCAAATCATGTCCTACTGTCAATGTGAATGTTGAAATGTGGACTGTTGATGATAATTATACTACAGAGGAAAAAATGCTGTATTTGGAGTCAGGAGACATGACTTCAAGTGTTAGCTCTACCTTTGTGACTTTGGGTGGGTCATTTCACTTCTGGGAACCTCAGTTTCCTCATCTGTCATTTTGGGAGTGAGAGATAAGTTGGTCCCTTCTACCTGTAAATGATTCAATGAGACAGTGTGGAAATATACTCTAGTTGTCCCTCAGAGTGGGAATCACTAGAAAGCATGCAACTGATTCATAAACATTTCATTGAAATTCAGAAAAGGAATAGGAAATAATAGTCAAGGGAAGTAGATTTTTAACAGCAAGCTCTTTGCTTCCCCTATGCATGGAAATACTTGCCAGGGTTTAATAACTGGCTCTCCAGTAAAAAAAAAAAAGTATGGTCAATATATTTTAAAATTTAATCTTCATTGTTAACATTTTCTCCAACACTTAAAAATTTTTTTTATTCATATCTTCTGTTTCTTATCATTATAATTATCCCAAATATCCCTCCCAGAGAATCATTCCATGTGACAAATAGCATTTTTTTAAGAGAAGGGAAAAAATTAGCACAACTAATTGTTATACGGAAAAAGTCTGAAAACATGCAATATGTAACATCTGTGTACCTTGAACTTCCATGAAGAGGTGAGTTGGAGGTGTGTCTTCTCATATTTCTTCAACTGAGTCCTACTTGATTTTTATAATTTTAGTACATTTACTTTTGAGTTTTTGGCATCTGTTTTTAAATTTACATTGTGGTAGTCAATTGTGTATGTTGTTTTCTTGACTGCTTAATTCATTATGCAACAGTTCATGTAGCTCTCTCCATGCTTCTCTGTATTTAACATATGCATCAATGCTTACAACACAGTAACATTCCATTATGCTCATGTACCACAATTTGTTCAGCCATTCCCCAGTCAACAGGCATCTACTTCCTTTCCAATTCTTTGGTTGTTGTTATTTAGTTGTTTCCAACTCTCATGACCACTGTTGGAGGTTTTCTTGGTAAAGATAATATAGTGATTTTGCCATTTCCTTCTTCAGTTCATTTTATAGATAAGGAAACTTAGGCCAACAGGGTTAAGTGACTTGCTTATAGTCCCACAGCTAGTGTCTGAGGCCAGATTTGAACTCAGGAAGAAGAGTCTTTTTGACTGGTGCTCTCTGCACTGTGCCACCTAGCTGCCCCTTCTAATTCTTAACTATCTCGAAAAGTGCTGCTAAAAATATTTTGGTGTGTATAAGAACTTTCTTCTTATCAATGTGTAATAGAGTCTCTGGTTCAAAGGGTATGGACTTTGAAAATAATTTTATTTGAATAATTTCCAATTGTTTTCCCAAATGGTCACACCATTTCACAGCTCCACCAAAAAAGAAGTTGCAGTGATTATTTGCCAACCCTTCTCACATTGACTATTGTCATTTTGGGGATCATTTTTGCCAGTTTTCATATATGAGATGAAAACTTCAGATTATTTTGATTCGCATTCCTCTTACTATTAGTGATTTAGAGTATTCTTTCATGTGATTGGGAATATTTTGAAATTTTTCTTTGAAGAACTCTTTGTTCACATCCTTTGGCCACTTATCTATTGGGGAATAACTATTAGTCTCCTGTATATTTATTAATTGTTTATGTCATAGACACCAAACCTTTATCAGAGAAATTTAATCCAAGATTTTTTTCCTTCTCAACAACTTCCCTTCTTACCCTAGATGCATTAAGGTTGTCTGTGCAGAAGCTTTTCAGTGTTAAGTAATTAGTTATCTCTTTTATTTTTTTAATTGCCTCTGTCTCTTGTTTGGCTAAGTATCTCCTACTCACAACTGTGAGGAAGTACTTGATCTGTTTCTCTTCTAGCTTTTAAAATAGTCTGATCTTTAATATCAAGGTTGTGTATCCATTTAGGATGTATTGTGGAATATGGTGTAAGGTGTTGAGCTAAGCCTTATTTCTGACCAACTGATTTCCAATATTCCTAGAAGTGTTTATGTGATAAGGAGTTTTTCCTGAAGTATTTTATGCTTTACATTTTGCCAATCACTAGGTTACTGAGATCTTTTCTCCCTTGTCTAATCAGTTCAATTGACCTGTCTCTTTATTCTTTAATTAATACCAGATGGTTTTTAGGATTGCTGTTTTATAAAATGGAAAGTTAGCTGGTATAGTGGATAGTGCACTGTTCCTGGAATCAGGAAAATCTCAATTCAAATCTGGCCTCAGACACTTATTAACTGTGTCACCCTGGGCAAGTCATTTAACCCTTATTTGCCTCAGTTTTTTCATCTGTAAAATAAGGATACCCTGGAGAAAGAAATGGCAAACTACTCCAGTATCTTCTCATAGAGTGGGACACAACTGAACAACAAGAAATTTTATAAAAATTGTTTGAGGCCTGAAAGTGCTAGTCTCCTTCATCTCTACTTTTCCCCCATCATTTCCCTTGATCATCTAGATCTTTTGTTTTTCTAAATGAATTTTGTTATTATTTAATAAAATTCTATAAAATATGACCTTGGCATTTTGATTGGTGTAGCATCAAAAAGGTAAATTAACTGTGGTAGCGCTGTCATTTTTATTATATTGCATAGCCTAGCCATAAGCGCTGAATATTCTTCCAGCTATTTAAGTTTTTCTTTTTGTCTTTATTGAGCACTTTGCAATTGAATTTATACAAGTCTTTTATGTGCTTTGGTAAATTGATGCCCAGATATTTTATGCATTATATTGCTATTTGGAATGGGATTTTCCTTTCTATTATTTATTCTTTGGTTTTGTTATTATTATATAGAAATGATATTGATTTTTGAGGGTTTATTTTGTTGCCTAAAATTTTACTGAAGCTATTAATTGTCTCAATTAGTATCTTTGCTGATTTCCTAGGATTTTCCAAGAAAACCATGATATCCTCAGCAAATGGAGATAGTTTTGTTTCTTCTTTTCCTATTTTTATGCTTTAATTTCTTTCTTGTTTTATTGCTGTTGCTAGCATTTCTAGAACTGTATCAAACAATAATGGGGAAAACGGACATGCTTGCTTCACTTCCATATTTATTGGAAAAGGTCCTAGTATATCCTCATTGAATATGATGCTTACTTTTAGTTTTAGATACATGCTTTTTGTACTATTAAAAAAAATGTTCCTATATGCCTATACTTTGTAGGGTTTGGGGAATAAAAGAACCAATTAAAAAAACTATTCATTTCTAAAATATATATATATATTCTTTTATTGTCTCATCTAGAAGATGTTAGATGTCTTTTAATTCTAGTTTCTCCAGGAATTTTTTCAGTTCCATATTTTCCATTTTATTTATCTTTTTTTAGACTTATCTAAAACAGAGAGAGGAATATTAAAGTCACCTGTCATTGTTGTGTTATTATCTATGTCTTCTTGTAACTCAGATAATGTTTTCTTTATAAATTTGTATGCTAAGGCATTTGAAACATATTAAGTTTATTACTGTTATTGGTTTGTTGTCTATGGTTTCATTCAGCAAAATGTCATTTAATCTCTTTCTGTTTTTTGAATGTTTGTTTTTGCTTTGTCAAAGAGCATGATGGTAAAACATGCTTTTTTGAATTCGCTTGAGGCATAGTAAATTTTTTCCCATTCCCTCAGTTTTATTTTGTGTATGTCTTTGTTTTTAAAATGTATGTTTTGTAAGCAAGATTCCATTCACATGTAAAGTTATGAGGCATTTATATTTTCCTCCATCTGTCTCTAATATTGGAGTTTTTTTAGGTTATCGTTATTGTCTTTTCTGCTGCAAACACTGTATTATGTTCCTTTCATTATTTTGCCTTAATCTTTTTTGAGGTGACTCTGTTTCCACTGGCTCTCTTTCTCTCACCTCTGATCACCTCTTCTCATTCATTTCCACTTTCCCTTTGGAATTTTGCTTGTTATTTTTATCATTTAATTATTTAATTAAATTATTTAATATATATTATATATTTTTTATTATTCCTATTATTGTTTTCTCTCCTGATTTTATCTGATTATATTAGTTCTTTCCTCTCTCTCTCAACTCTCTCAGTCTTCTTTTTTCTATCCCATTCCAAAAGGCTTTTTTTCACTCTCTTCATTGTCTATCCTCTCCTGTCTGCTCTAACCCTCATTCTCTGATTCATGACCCCTATAATTATCTGGTCTCTCTTTTCTCTTTATTCTGCCTGCAGTCAAAATTTCCAAGGTAACCATTTTGGATTCTCCCTTTTAGGCAGTGTCTGCTGCTGCCTTGTAGAGTTTGTCTTGTATATCATCCTTTTCTGTTGGACATCACTCCCAGAATAATGCCAGCTATTTTAGGTGTCAAGGAGGACATTTTCCTATAGTAGGGCCCTTCCCGAACCATGTCCCTGATTATGCAGCCCACCTTTATCTATACCCTTTTCTTGTTTCCTTTCTCCCCCTATTTTCTTTAGGTCTTCTCTCTGGGTCCATACTCTCCCACTCTGGGGCTAGTTGCCCCTAGGAATTCCACCTTCCCTCTTCCTGAGGTAGGACAAGTAGATTTTTCAAGTACATATTCCAGAGGCCACATCCAGTGTAAGGTCCCCATCTCCCTTCACAGATCATCTCTCTTCACCTATAGGAGCACTGATCAGTGGCCACCACTGCCAAACCTTCCTTTTCAATCCTTCCCTCTTCCTCCTCCCACTACCCTGTAATGTCTCTTTCTGAGACATCAAATGTCACCTTCCTAGCCCTAGACTCGAAGGAGGAATATCACATATTCCTCTCTGTTCCTCTGCTCACTTCTCCCCATTTCATGTACCCTCCCATGTATTCCCACCAACCCCACCCCCCCCCAAAACATTGCTTCACCAATAGATAGGAAATTGTAGGTTATGTTCATGAAGCCTTAGGTTGATGTCTTCACTACTACCTCCATAGGACTTAGGCTTTCATCTTGGTCTCTGTGGACATTGAAGAAGAACTTCTTACTGGTCTCTCTGAAGTTACCTTGTTGTTGCCGCTGTCCTTGGCTGCAATATTGATTCATTCCTCTTGCCTTTTGTTTGGGGTGTTTCCGAAACCAATAATCTCTTCAGTTCCAGTGTTCTTTTGAAATATGTTTCAAAACATCTTTATTATTGAACATCCATCTTTTTTTCATTTATGGTTATGCTTAGATTTTCAGGATAGGTCACTGAGCTGAATCCTGAGTTCCATTGCTCTGCACAAGGCATTATTCTATTCCCTCCTATATTTTATGGAGAGTACAAAATAGTCTTGCATAATTCACATCTCTTTTCCTTTATATTTGAAGGTCTTTCACTTTTCTTCCTTTGTATTTGAAGGTCTTTTTTCCTTATGGCTTGCAGAACTTGTGGTTTCTGAATTGAATTGTTAAATTTAACCACTATGGAGTTTACAACCTTGGTGTTTTTTTTTTCCTGGAAATATTCTGTGGATTCTTTCAATTGATATTTCATTTTCTATGATTGGAAGTTCTAGGTAACTCTCCTCTATTATTTCCTATATTATGGTGTTAAGGTTTTTGTTGTGGTGGTTGTGGTGGTTCTGTCATATTCTTTTGAGAGACTTACATTCCTCAGGTTGTATCTTTATACCCATCTTTGATATCATTATGTTTTGCTTTCATGGTGAGCATATTTTCTTTTAATGCTACTGTTTTTTGTTTCTCTTTTTCTAGATTGTCCTTCACTTCTGTTTATTTTCATTCCCAATCTACTATTCTCTCTGTTTCTCTGGTGAGATTTTCCATTGTAGATTCTAGTTTTTCTATTTTGTTCATTATTTTTGATGTATAGGACATAATTGTTGCTCTTGTAATTCTCATTTTGCTCTTGAAATGCTCAGAAACAGTATGTTGTGACTTCATAGGGTCCTCTCTCTCTTCAAGTGTTGGATCATTTTCCTTTGTTTTGCAATATTTATTTATAGACGCCTAAAACATATTTACTAGATCTGAAGGACGTATTTCCTTTTGTTATGTTTTCCCTGTTGATTTTTCTGTTTATGTTCAAAGTCTTTGAGTTTTCTTCTTCCTGAAATCCTTGGTCATTTCCCCTTTATTTTTCCCTATCACTCATTTTCTGACTCCCTCTCCTTTGAGGGTGATTTCCTAGGTGGCTGGATGTCAAAACACCTCAGATTCTTTTCATACCGAACAATTCACAGTTCACCAATCTCTTCTCCAAATGACTTTTGAGTGTCAGAAACATCTCCAGCTAGATGTTGTGCTTTTTCCCTCAGTTTTACTGGAAGGCTACATATCACCATCTTACACAGAGTGCCTAATCCTCATATTCCCTCTTGCTTCCTCCTGGAAGTTCAGAAAGATGTTACATAGGTGGTTCTAAGGAATTGCATACTTACACAGTGGCAATTCACAGCTTTGCAGTGCAGGAGTTATGGGGTTTAATCTAGCATGATTTTTACTCCTCAAGGGCTGCTATCTGTGACACTGGCCTTCTGTCATTGCCCAAGTAAACTTCTGTAGCCTGGATCAAGGGTCTCAATAACATTGGAAAGAGGGAGGAGGGAATGGAGCGTAGGATTCAGTTTTGCTACAAGCCCAGACTTGTGTGTCAGGTCTTGCAGCCCTGGTGCCCATCACCATAACATGGGAGGAAGAAGAGGTGTGCTGAGTGAGCTCAGGATCACTAAGTTTCTCTTCATGTTTTTCTTTACCTTTTTTTGAATTTTAGGTGTCCTAGGCCATGGAGACAGCTGAAGCTACTTTATTTTTGGTGCATAATTTCTGTTTTGGAAACGTTTGAGAGAACATGGGGAATAAGGAAAAATACCGTCTTCCATTCTTCCTCATATGACTTCTCTATCACTTCCTTAAGTCTAGATAATTAGCAAAATGAAACAGCAAGCTCTGGTTTGTAGCATTTGCCCATTTTGGAAGTATAAACACTCACACTGAACATTTAGCAACCTGCTCTCATGAGCTAGTTCTAGCACACGTCGGGGAATATACATTTTTTTTAAATTACAAAAAGTTAAAGTTCTTCCAAGGATGGAGCTCTGTTATATGTTCATAGATCTAGAGTTAGAAGGGATCTCAAAGACCATCTTATATAGACTGCTCATTTTAAGGATAAGGAAATAAAGGGTGACTTGTCTAAGTTCACACTGGTCAGAGGCAGTTTTGGGACCCAAGTCTTCTGTCTCTAGAGTCAATGTCTTATATAACCTGCCCTATATACTTCAAAGTCTGGCAATAACCTCAGTTAAAGTTTGTTTTCCACAACTCTCGGGGGAAATGAAAGTTCCTTTGGGCCCCAGAGAAGGAGGCTAATAGATTTTTTACTTCTTTCAGATTTGGGTATCCGGATTCCAGTAGGACATGTGGATTACTTTGTCAATGGAGGCCAAGACCAGCCAGGATGTCCCTCATTTATTCATGCAGGTATCTAACATTAGAGATTAAGAACTAGAAGGAATGACAGGAGCTATCAAGTCCAGCTCTCTCATTTTACAGATGAGGAAACTGAGATCCGGGGAGATCCAGGGAGACTAAACAATTTGCCCAAAGTCACACAAGTGGTGAGAATCAGACCTGGGATTTATGGCGGATCTTCTGATTCCAAAGCTAGTGTTCTTTCAACTGCAGACAACTACAGAAAGGGAGGTTCTTATACTTTCTCTTAACTCAGAAAATAACTGACAAGAAGTGCTGACCTCTGGAATAAGCTCCTGTGGATAACAAGGGCAGATGACTACAGTTTCCTTTGAAATGGTCTAATATATTTAGGATGATATCTTTTAAAATTTTATAATGAATTAATTAAATTTTAGTTTTCCCCATAAGATTTTGAGTTTTAAATTTTTTCCTTCTCTCTTTCCTCCCCTTCCACAAGACAGCATGCAATCTGACATAGACTCTATTTATACATTCATATTAAACATATTTCACATTGATCGTGATATAAAGAAGAATTAGAACCAACAGGAGGAACCACTTAAAAGAAGAAACAAAACAAAACAATAAAGGAAAAAAAGAGCAAATAGTATACTTCCATCTATTTTCAGACTCCAAAGTTCTTTCTCTGGATGTGGATAGCATTTTTAGGAGGGTACTCTTTAAAGAATGTTTTTAATTTCATTTTTCTCAATTACACATAAAACAATTTTTAACATGTGTTGTTTTATAATTTTTGAGTTTTAAATTCTTTCCCTCTCTACCCTCCCTCCTCCTTGAGAAGGCAAGCATTTTCATATAGATTATATATTTCCATATTAGCATTGTTGCAAAAGAGGACACAGACCAAAAAAAAAAATAAAGGAAAAAATGCTTCAATCTGCATTTAGACTCCATCAGTTCTTTCTCTCAAGGTGGATAGTATTTTCATGATAAATCCTTTGGAATTGTCTTGTGTCATTGTTGAGCCGAGAACAGGTTAAGTCATTCATAATTAATAATCATGTAATACTGCTGTTAATATGTACAATGATCTCCTGGTTCTCCTCATTTCACCCTGAATCAGTTCATGTAAGTCTTCCAGGTTTTTCTGAAATCATCCTGCTCATCATTTCTTATAGTGCAATAGTATTATATCACAATCATATAACACAACTTGTTCAGCCATTCCCCAACTGAGGGGCATCCTTTTAACTTCCAATTCTTTGCCACCACAAAAAAAGGTGCTATAAATATTTTTGTACATATAGGGCCTTTTCCTTTTCCTTTGATCTCTTTGGGATACAGATCTAGTAGTGGTATTGCCAGATCAAAGGGGATGCACAGTTTTATAGTCCTTTGGACATAGTATAGAATGGCATTTTGAACAAGGACAAGCATAGGGGATGTTAAACAGGTGCCTGGTCCTGGGGGTAGGACTAAACCTAGGTGTTTTTGAGACTAGGTTACAATCCAGAGCGCCCAGTCCAGTTTTTAAGAACCCCAGCCACTCTTTAACTAATCACCTAAGCCAGCAACACCTCTCTCCGTAGGGCACTGACTTTTGGCTAAACACACTTGCAATACTCTCTACAAAGCCCAGTAGGATGGCTTCTCAGTTGCCTGACAGCTGGGTTGTGGGGTGGGGAAGTGAGAAATATTTATGTGGATGACTAAGGTGAACATAAAAATGTACTCTGTGGGAGACTTGAGGACATTTTTGCGGGGTGACAAACAGAGTCATTTTAAGAAAGTGGCATAGAATTTCCAGAGAGATGGGCAGACAGCTGCTCTCTCCTTAGTGCTTTCTCCAAGAAGTGGAAAAGTCCAGAAGGCACAGTTTGAGATTGTTTTATCTGCCATCTTGCATTTTAGGGGCACAAATACTGAAAAGAACCAAAATAGGCACTTTGGTGCCCTATTCTAAAGGCTCTATAGGGCAGTAATAGGGCAATAACTGTCTATGGGGACAGTTATTAAGAACCCTTAGCCATGAGCATAACACAACTATTTTTTCAGGGGGTCAGTGTAGACCTCTGATTTCTACCCCCATGGAGAAATTCCTTTTACTGACACAAATCAGCAAATCATTTGTAAGCAACAGTGTTAGAAAGTTGCCTGAGGCAAAGAGGTCAAGCACCCATGTTTACCTATGTTTGCTTAACTAGCATATATCAGGTAAAGGAAGCAGCTAGTTGACTCAGTGGATAGAGTGCTGGGCCTGGAATCAGGAAGATTCATCCTCCTGAGTTTAAATCTGGCTTCAAACACTTACTAGCTGTGGGACTCTGGTCAAGTCATTTAACCCTGTTTGCCTCATTTCCTCATTGTAAAAATGAACTGGAGAAGGAAATGGCAAATCATTCTAGTATTTCTGCCAAGAAAACCCCAAATGGGATCATGGAAAACTGGACACAACTAAACAACAAATTCACCTCTTCACCCATCTTTTAACCCCCTTGGCTACTAGGGTCTCACTTCTCCCTCTGTAGAATAGAAAAGAGGAATGTTATATAGGTCATTTGCACAGTGTAATGAAAAAAACTGTTGGATTTGGAGTCATAAAACCAGGGTTTCTTTTTGGGCAAATCTCCCAGCCTCATCAGGCCCGAGTATCTGTAAAGTGAGAGTAACGGGAGGAGATAATCCCCAAACACTATTCCTGCTCTAGCATCCTACTGGCATCTGAGGTTATACAAGTCAGGAGTTGAGAATGAATGTCTCATTTTCACTCTCCATGACAGGTTCTCCCAGGGTTTACCACATTTGCTCTTTCTGCAAAATGAGAGGCAGCTAGACCTAGGGGATAAGAACTTGACCTCCAAATGGTTGTGACCTGGGTTCACTTCCCACTCTCAAAAGAACACTTAACCTCTCAGTGTCCCAGGCACCTCTAAAACTATAAATGGCTAAGAAGGTGCCTATCCATATTAGTAGAAGGAGTTCCTCAACCTGAGTTCCCTTCCTCCCACACCCTCCAAAATACAATGAGCTATAGGGTAGAAAACCAATAGTTAGCCTTTAGAAACTTTAACTGCTTTAGACTAGAGAACAGGCCTGGAGTCAGGAAGACCTACCACATTTCCCCTCATGGTATAATGGGCCCATCCTGTTTTTTCAAGTCAAAAAATTGGTTTATAACCTTTCATCACATAATGATATAATTCTGCTTGAGACGCCCCTTAAAAGTGAACAGAGCATCCATGTATTCAACAGTGGCATATTTATCTGTCCCCCATTGCAAGCTGCAAGCCTAGAATTCTCAGACCACGTGCGTTGTCAGCATATTTCCAAAAGATGATTTACATGGTTTTTTAGAACACCGCAACCCTAATGGTATTGTTATTTAACCCAATGAAGAACCATAGGAACAAGAGAAGTGGGCGGTGAAACCGCCATGAGTAAGTCACAAGGTAAGACTAGCATCTTGCCAATTTTACTGTATATTCATGAGTATTCTGTGCATCCTAATATTGCATCAAAGACAGTTTAGTAATAAAAAAATTTTAAAGTAATACCAAATTTCACATATGGGCACACCCTACTTTTTTGCAAAAAAAATTTGGCATAAAATCTGAAAAAATTATTTGTTAAAATATGGTTAAGTTCAAATCCTGCATCAGGCACTTACTAACTCTGTGGCCCTGGGCAAGTCTCTTAATCTCTGTCTGCCTCAGTTTTCTCACTTGTAAAATGAAGATAATAACAGCCCCTACTTTACAGAAGGGTTGTTGTGAGGATCTGATGAGATGATTCGTCAAGCTTTTTAGCACAGTGCCTGGCACAAAGTAGGGGCCGTATAAATACTGATTCCCTCCCTTCCTTCCCTTTGTCAGTCTCTCTCTGAATGCTGCTTGTTTCCATGTTCTGAAGAACAGGCTACTCTATTGTGTGGGAATTTGGCTCAGACTGAGCTTTATGCAAGGGGGTGTATGTGTGTGTGTGTGGGGGCACCAGTGGTACAAAGAAATCAGATCCAGTATAGCCCCTATCGCTTAACATTCAAAATAATGTTTCAGTGGGGGAAGTCCCGAATGCTTACAGTCTGCCAGTTTAGAGGTGAAGGAAAGTTACTGGCAGTTGGAGGAGAGGGGGAATTTCCATCTGTCTTCATCTGTTACCTCATTTTTATATTTCTATTCAGGTTACAACTATCTGATTTGTGACCACATGAGAGCTGTTCATCTCTACCTCAGTGCGTTGGAGGATTCCTGTCCGCTGATGGCCTTCCCTTGTGCCAGCTTCAAGAACTTCCTTTCAGGAAGTTGTCTGGATTGTGCTGACCCTTTTCAGCATTCCTGTCCCAGAATTGGTAAAGCCTTCATCTCCTCTGGGGCAAGTTCAAATGCTAGGAACTGCCCCAACTTTAAGTCCTGATCCCTTGTGGTCAACAGCAGTCTTTTCCCTAAGGGAAAATAGGAAACAGTTGATAAATTTTAAACTAATTCTAATTTGTAAAAGTGTATTCTGTGTTCAGCTCCCTACTATCCTCCAATTCCTTGATTCACTTATTTACTTGTTCATTCATTCTACAACTACTGCGTGAAAAGTGCTAGAATGAGATAACAGCCAGGAATAGTGCTTTCACTCAGAAGACTGTTGGATCTGAAATCAGACAATCTGGGTTAAAATTCCAGCCTTGACACTTATTTACTTTGTGACCCTGGGCAAGTCACTCAGCCTCTCTTAGATTTGTGAAGTTTTGTTATCTGTAAAATAAGGTGATTGACTAAGTCTGAGGTGTCAAACTCCCTTAAAGTCAGAACCAGATTAAAATGTAACTGAGAGATGTTTAACAAAATGTTCTTGTTCAGTTATGTTGGACTATTTCTGACTTTGGGTTTTTTTTTGGGGGGGGGCAAAGATACTGGAGTGGTTTGCCATTTCCATCTCCAGTTATGTTATAGATGTTCCATCTCCAGTTCATGTTATAGATGAGGAAACTAAGTCTGACAAGGTTAAATGACTTGCCCAGGGTCACAGAGCTAGTGTCTGAAGCTAGATTTGAACTCAGGTCTTCCTCACTCCAAGCCCAGCACTCTATCCACTGTGCCACCTAGCTGTCCAAAATAAATTTAACAATAGAAATAAATACAATATGACATAGGTAATGTTAACTTGTGGTTTTCTACGTGCAGCCTGCACGGATCCATTTCTATTTGAGTTTGACTCCTCTGGACTAGGTGACCTCTAAGGTCTCTTTCAGCTCTAATTCTTTTGATCTCATTTGATCTTCATAACAGGCAGGTGATGATAACAACTCATTTCTATAGCACTTTAAGCTTCCGAAAGCATATTCCTACTCCCCACCCCAGCCTAGCTGGTATAATCACTAAATGTTGCAATAGATAGAGTGCTGGACCTAGAATCAGGAAGACTTGAATTCAAATTCAACCTCAGACACTTACTAGTTAGGCAAGTCACTTAATCTCTCCCTGTTTCCTCAACTATAAAATAGGAATAATAATAGCACCTACCTCCCAAGGTTGTTGGGGGACAGAATGACAAGATTTGTAAAGCATTTTTTGAATCGTAAAGTACCATGTAAATGCTAGCTATTGTTGTCATTAAGGAAGGAGATAAAAGAGAAGATAGGGATGTTAATGTGGCAAAGAAAATTTGAAGGTGTGTCTGTGCCCTGTTACTCTTTTGCAAAAGGTGTAGAAGTAGCTTGCCATTGGCTGACTGAAGATTGGCCCTTAAAAAGCTAAGCTTGCTCGTCTTCCAGAAAGTCAAGAAAGGAAACAGTTTTGTGAAGTGAGACTCCTGATGTTCTATCAGAAAGGGAGAGGGAATTTGTCTTCATTCTTCCCTCTTGGTCATGGTGTCTTGTAACAGACCTCCTTGCCCAGTAGGAAGTACAATACCTCGTAGGGAAGGAGAAAAGTCAAGAGACAAGTGGAGGAAGCTCTTAAAGGCGTGTGAGCCCTGGCAGAAGAGAAGAGAGTTAACTATGGATTCAAGAAAGAATTAGCCATGGAAGTCAGAAGTTGAGTTATAAACAAGAGAAGGCTCAGGGAACCCAGGAGGGATCAGCATGAGGATACCAAAAGGAAAAAAAAATATATATATATATGGCTCTACAGGGTTAAGAGATTGAGTTTGCTTCCCTGCCCACATGTGGTCCCTACATGTACACCTCACTGCCAGCATACTCTACATATAAGACCAATCTCCCCACTGATGCTGTATGTATTTGTGAGAGAATGTATCTGGGGTAATTTAGTGGTGGGAGGTTGGTATCTTGTAACTCTTGCTCTTACTAATCATCTTAGTCAATGTCTTTTCTTTGAGTTAATTGTATTTTTTGCTGACTGACTTAAAGGTAAGTACACTGGTGGATGTTGGTGAGCAATAGTTTTAGGTGTGTGAATTCCCTTTGATCCCAGGGTAGTAGCGTTCAACCCCTTGGAGACAGAATTCAATCTGCAAGTGCAATTGGGGTAAGATGCTACACTTACAACAACCCTGTGAGATAGGTACTACAGGAATTATAACTCCCATTTATTAGATAAGGAAACTGAGGCTAAGCAAGGTAAAGTGGCTTGCCCAAATGTACCTAGGAAAGAGTCCTGAATTTGAGCTCAGGAATTCTGATGCCAAGTCCAGTGCTCTTTTCTTTCTGCCATATTGACTCCTGGTTATTTCCTTTTCTCTCTCTCTCACAAATGCTACACACACACACATACACGCACACATACGAGAAGATGTGGGCTCAAACCCTGACTTTAAAAGTTACTAGCTATATGATCATGGACAACCTCCCAGGGCCTCAGTTTCCTCATGTGGAAAAAGTGTGTTGAGTAGAAGGGTAACCATTTAGACCTGCACTTTAGGAAAAAGCACTTTGGCATTTTAGTGGATGATGCATTGGTGTAAAGAGAGATTTTGGGCAAGGACTTACAGTAATCCAGGTAAGAGGTGATAAAGGCCTGAACTAGGGTGGTCGCTGTGTAAATAGAAAGAAAAAGGGAGGGCATTCCAGGCATGGGGGACAACCAATGCAAAGACACAGAGGTAGGAGATGGAACTTTGTATGTGAGAAACAGCAAGAATGGCTACACTGGAGAGTACATGGAAGGAAAGAATAAGTAAAAACATAGAAGGAACTAGGCTGTGAAGAAATTTAAAAGCCAAAGAATTTATACTTGATTCAAGAAATAATAGGTGATCATTAAAATTTATTGAGGAGTAACATAGTTATCCTGGTACTTTAGGAAAAGTACTTTGGCATCTGAGTGGAGAGTAGATTGGAGTGGGGAGAGATTTGAGGCAAGGAGTTGTATTAGAAAGATAATTCCAGGCAAAAGATGACAGAAGTCTGAAGTAGAATGGTTGTTGTGTGAGTGGAGACAAGAGGTTATATTCTAGAGATGTAGAAAAAGAAATTATGTAATTTAGCAACTGATTATTTATGTGGGGTGAGTGAGAGTGAGGAGCTGAAGATGACAATGAGGTTGTGAACCTGTGTAACTGAAAGGATGGTGTTTTCCTCAATAGTAAAAGAAAAGGGGTGGGTGTGGGGGAAGGGAAACAATGGATTCTATTTTGGACATGTTGGATTTGAGATGTCTAAATGACATCCAGTTCAAAATGTCTAACAGGCATTTGGTAATGATGGACTGAAGCTCAGGAGAGAGTCTAGGGCTGGATATTTCAATTTTGATATTATCTGTATAGACATTAATATTGAACCCAGGGGGGTTGGTGAAAGAGTATAGAAAAAAAAAGAGAAGAGGGTTCAAGATAGCATTGGGGTGAATACCCTCAATTCATGTATGTGACATGAATGAAGATGCATCAAAGCAGACTGAGAAGGAAGGGCCAGATAAGTAAGAGGAGAATCCAGGAGTAGTGTCACCAAAATTCTAAGGGGAAAGATCTTTGGTAACTTTAACTTTGGAAGAAGTTTTATTCGAATGATGAAGTAAAAAACCAGATTGCAGAGCATTTAGAATTGAGTGAGAGGGCAGGAAAGTACAAGTTAACTGAGAAATGGAGTAGATAGAGGAGGAAAGTGAGCAGTAATCATCAGATCAAATGAGGGTTTTTAAGGAGGGTGAAGACTTCAGAGTATTTATATATAGTGGGAAAGGAGTCAGAAGATAGGAAGAGACTAAAAACAAGAGAGAAACAGAGACAGACAGACAGACACAGACAGGGACAGAGAGAATGATAATAGGAACAATCTGCTGTAGAAGACAGGAGAGATAAGATCAAGGGTTGACCTTACCAAGAAGGGTTATTTCTTCAATCCAAGAGTGGAGTGGAGAAGATAGTGGAGAGATGATGTCAGAGGTATGTAAACTAAGAAGTGGAAAAGAAGGAGTTTACCCCAAATTGCCATATTTTCCCCCGGTAAGTATGAGGCAAGGTCAAATGTAATGACCTTTTCTCATTTCTCAGATCTTTGTGCAGTGTCTAAGATTGTTGATCACCTTACCTGAGAGAATGGGTGAAGGAGTTCCATGGGAGGTTGACAGAGAGAAGAAAAGATTTGAAGTAGCCACTGTGATGAGTTGAATAGAGAATCAATGGTCTTACCTAAGTGAGGGCCCAGCTAAGATTAGATAAAAATAGATTTGAAGTGCACCCTGTCAGCATATTTTTGTAACTTTGTGGCACCATTCAGTATTATGTGGTAGGCATAAAGGGGATAGGTAGTGGGATTAATCCAAGCTTCAGATTTAGCAGTGTCTTAGTGGAGATAAGACAAGGATATTAAGGGACTCAAGATAGAAGATGGTGAAGAATTAAAGTGGTTCAGAAAAAGGGTTGAAATTGTCAGGGGAAGAGAATGCAGCCAGAGGAGAAGTAATGACCTAAAAAATACTGAGAGGCAGAGGAACTGGTGGAGGTCACCATGAAGACACATAATAAATTTGGGAATAGTGATGCATAAAGATCCAATGATTAAAAATTATGATTAGATTAAAGAATTTAAGTAGAAGTGGAACACTTGGGGGCAATGACAAAATCAAGGATGTGATTACCCTGTGTGTAAGTAGTTGAGGTTAAGTGGAGGAGGAGGTCATGAGGTTGACTAGACGGAGGAACTGAGAAGTCAGTGTGTTGGAGGGAGGATCAACATATTTTTGAAATCCTGTAGTATGAGAACAGCAGTTGGGCTGGAGAAGAAGACTGCAGCATTGAACTTTCTGAGAAAGAAAGGAAAGTGTTCTAGGAGTCAGTTGATAATGACTTCCAGGATCTGAATTAGGTGATAAGTTTAGATAGAGTGAACCTCAAAGGAGAAGCTTCTGAATGAAGATGGTAGAATATTCCAACTCTTTGAATGGGACCAGTGAGTTGAGGGGCATGAGAGGAGATCCAACCAGTATGGAGAGGGTGGCTCAGAATGCAGTGACATGGAAGGAACCAGTCTTTGTGAATGCCAGAAAATGAAAGGAGCATGAGATACTGTGCTAAACTCTTTACAAATGTTATGTCATTTGGGCCTCACAACAATCCTGTGAGGTAGGTGCTATTATCCCCATTTTATAGTTGGGGTACCTGAGGCAGACAGAAGTTAAGTGACTTGCTCAGGATCACACAGCCAATAAATAGCTGAGTCCAGATTTGAATCCAGGGCTTCATGACTCCAGGTCCATGCTGCCTAGTTGCCTCAGTAGAAGAAGCAGTAAGGGCTGAAGTGGTACCATGTGCATTGAGGTGGAAACAAATGAGGGAAGGCACAACTGGTTGGGAGGAAGGCTTATTTTTCTAAAGGTAAATGTTTAATATCTCTGGGATGGAGAGAGTAAGAACGGAAGAGAATATACTATACAGGGGATAGTGGGGAAGGGTGGGGAGGGGGGAATGCATCTAAGCAGAATATCAGTGTTTGGGAGGAGGTCAGCTGATGAAGGCAACTGTTTAGAAGGTTCAAGGTCCACCTAGCCTATCCTCAAGGTCTTGGCACAGAGACAGGAGGCAGTGTTATATCTGAGGGCATCTGGAAGATTGACCTGAGAGAAAACATGACCCAGGCCTGGCAGTGTTATGTGAGGATACAGAAAAACTTGAAGGGTCTATAGTTTTCTTAATGTAGAGAAACTCTCGGTATGGAAACTCTCTCCACTGGTACAAATCACACAGCATCTATGACTTTGTAGATAAAACCTAAGGAGTTGCTTGAGTTACCTAATAACTTGCCTAGAGTTACCCTACTAGTAAAGGTCTGAGACAGGATTTGAACCAGGAATTTTGGACTCCAAGTCTAGTCTTCTATGTACTACACCAGTGGTGTCAAACTCAAGTAGAAAAAGAGCTGTCCACATGAGGATCTCTCTGGGCCACGTGTTGATTTAGAAAGCTACAAATTAACATAATCTAGATTTTATCGCATTTTTCTTTACTTTGTTAGCTATTTCCCAATTATATTTTCATCTGGTTCAGTCCACACTCTGGCGTGTTGTTGCATTCATCTGACACCTCTGTACTACTCTATGGTGCCTCTACAATGTGGGCATATCTTAGGTCAGAGACTTTGAGAAACTCTGTCCTGGTGTCACCTAAATGTAACTGTAATGGCCAGGACTCCTGCCTTGAAAAGAAGTTTCTTTTATATCAGTTCAGCAACATTAAAAAGCAAAACAAGATAAAAACGAGATCCCATACTCGAGCAGTCAAATAAAATCACATTTTTAAAATTTTTTTTTTACTACCTGCCTGAGAAAGGGAGATCAGTATTTCCTGTGAATAAATTTGGCTGTTTATTAGGTTGTTTCTCTAAAGAGAAACCAGAACAGTCTCGCTTTTAGATCAGGCCTTCAAAGGCTCAGTTCTTTCTGTTTCTTTTTTCTAGGTTTACTGGAACAAGGAGGGATCAACATGGAAAAGCCTCCCAAAGAAGTGAAAGTCTACCTCCTGACCACTTCAAAGGCTCCATACTGTGGTGAGTAGCAACTTCTTCTCCTCCCAAATAAAATCAAACAACTATAATAAAGAAAAAGAGAAACCCACCTCATCTCAGACTCCTAATACTGAAAGCAGCCTTTGTTATTATTCAGTTGTTTTCAGTCATGCCCATCTCTTCATGGCCCCACTTTGGGGGTTTGCTTGGCCAAGATACTGGACTGCTTTGTCATTCCCTTTTCCAGCTCATTTTACAGGTGAGGAAACTGAGGCAAACAAGATTAAGTGACTACTAAGGGCCTGAGGCCAGATTTGAACTCATGAAGATGAATTTTCCTGACTCCAGGCATAGCACTCTCTCCCACTGCTCCACCTAACTGCTCCCAACAGCTTATTATGGAAGGAATTTGATGTCAACATGCTCTGACCATTAAATTATGCCACCTGAGGACTGATTCAGGAGTTACAGGACCTGCATTCAAATCTCACTTCTGCTCCTTACTATTTCTGTGACTTTGGGCAAGTCACTCCCCTCTCCGGCCCTCAGTTTCCTCAAGATGATCTTTAAAGTCTTTTTCAGATCTGTCTATGATTTTATGTTTCAAGTCAAGTCTGGCTACACAGGCCCTCATGCTCTTCCTACACATCTACTCCCTCCTGTACTGGGAGAGAAGCAAGTTCCAGGAGGGGTGACAGACCTTTCTCTTTATTCTATATTATGCCTCAGTGAGGAAATTATGTAATGTGCCTGAATAGTCAATAGGTAGACTCCGACACAGGGCAAAGCACAAATCTTTATAGATAAGGTTGGAAAACTGGGCCTCAGTGGGTGTTACTTACTGGCCACTGGAGCCTTGAAGCCTTCATTCTAATATATGACTCTACTTATCACAAAATAAATACCTGTAAGCCATAAGAAATCAATCAATCAATATTTTTGAGCATGTGCCGGGCACTGTGCTAAGAACTAACGTTACAAAAAAGGGTAAAAGAAAGTTCCTTGCTCTCAAGGAGTTCACAATAGAATGGAGAAGACAACAAGCAAAAAAAAAAAATATGCGAAAAGAGCTATATACAAGATAAACAGAAAATAATTAACAAAGGGAAGATTCTAGAATTAATACTGGATATAGATTCAGAGGATCTAAGTTCAAATTTTACCTCTGATGCTTACAACCTGTGTATTCCTGCGCAGGTCACTTAATTTCTCTGGGTCTAAGTTCCCTCAAATGTAAAATGATAGGGTTAGAATAGATGGTCATTAAGGTACTTTCCAGGTTTACATCTGCGTTCCTATGACTAGTCCAAAGTGTCCCTCATTGTAGCCTCCCTGGGTCTTGTGCCTTTCAGCAGCTGTCCACCTTATCTATCCCTAGTCCTAGCTCTGAAAGCACCACCACCAGTTTGGATGATACAAGGAGAAAGTTTCATGTTCATCTTCCACCCTCTTCCCCTGCCCCCCCTCATCCCCATCTCACTTTCTTGGTCCTCTGGTATGTTTTCTTTTCCTAGTCTACCATAGTCTTGTGGAGTTTCATTTACAGAAGGCGAGAAACAGGAACACCAACATTGAAGTCACTTTGCATAGCAGTAATCTCACAAGTTCCATAAAGATCACCATGTAAGTAACCCGTGTGCCTAACCCCCCTCCCCCCCACCTTGGGCACTTTCTTTCCTTTTCTTGGATGTCTGTGTATGTGGTCTCACCCTATTAGGATGTAAACTATTAGAGGTCAAGAACTGTGTTTCCTTTTTCTTTGTATCCCCAAAGACTGGTATAGTCCCTGGCATATGGTAGGTGTTTAAAAATTGCTGCTTTCATTCATTCATTCACTCACTCATTCGTTTGTTCATTCATCCTGGCATCCGAGGCTAGGAAAGGGACTATGGGACATCAGTGCATTTCCTAAACAACTGAATAGGTAGCAAAAATACAAGTTTTCCTGCCACAGCATGACACCATTCCACCCTCAAGAAACTCCCTGCTTTAGATCATAGACCTAGAAGTGTTAGGGAACTCTGAGGTCATCTAGGCAAACCTCTTCATTTTATAGATGAGAAAACAGAGTCAATGAGGGATCAAGTGCTTGACCCAAGGCCATGCAGGGAGAAAACAGCAGAGCTGAGACTATAGTGCCCAACACCTGTGTGCCTGACCATGGTTATTATAACAGGTCACATTCAAATAGTGAAGTGAGATTTACAATGTCTTTCCCTTATAACAACCATTGGGGTGCAATGAAGAGTTCTAGATTTAGAGTCCAAGGACCTCCATCTGAATCCTAACTCTCCTACTTATTGACTTTGAGACCTTGGGTGAGTCATTGACTTCTTTAGGCCTCGCTTTCCTCCTGTAATGCATGAGTTGGACTATTTTTAATCAATGAGCACTTATTAAATGCTTATGGTATGCCAGGCATTGTATTAGACACAGGGAGTACAAAGACAAAAATGAAGATACTTACTGCCTTTGAAGAGTTTCCAATCTAGTTGTGGAGTTAATAATATATACATGCAAAAATATATAAAAAATAATTTGAGGGGAATGTTGAACAATTGGGGGGCACCAGGAAAAGTTTCATTTATTGTAGACCAGAGGTATTGAACACCAGATCATAATACTCCTGGTGGAACTAACCGGGAAATATTTAACAAATAAAAATACAGTAGAACATACATTTTTATTAATATGAGTTTTTCTAAATTAATATGTGGCTGCAAAGATGCTTGTGGATGGTTTAGTGGGCTTGTTTCTATTTGATTTTGGTGCCACAGTTATAGAAAGTGACATTTGGGCTGAATCTTAAAATATGATTGGAATTTTAAGAGGCAGAGATGAGCAGGGAGTGAATTGAAAGGAGAGAGAGAAGGATGATGCCAAGGGGTCATGAGATGTAGGGACAGGAAGAAGAGAGAGATCAGTGTGAATGACCTCTATTTTCTTAATTAAGGTTGAGACAAGGTCCTCAGTTATTAGGGTCAGGGGAATAGATGCCCTATAGTAGATGTCTTTCCAGGGCAGCTAGGTGATGCAGTGGATAAAGCACTGACCCTGCAGTAGGGAGGACTCATTTTTCTGTGTTCAAATCTGGCCTCAGACATTTGCCCATGGCTGGGCAAGTCACTTACCCTTGTTTGCCTCAGTTTCCTCATCTATAAAATGTGCTGGAAAAGGCAATGACAAACTACTCCAATATCTCTGCCAAGAAAACCTCAAATAGGGGCACAAAGAGTTGGACATGACTGAACAATAACAAGGAATAAATTGCCCAAGTCATAAAGTTTCTTGCTGACTCATTTCCCTTCTTCAATGCTATTAGCATTGAACTACTTTGAGACTATAGATTTAGAGTAGAAGGGACCTCAGAAGTCATTTCATCAGTCAGATTTTAGATGAAGGAACTGAGACCCAGGGAGTTTAAGTAATTTGTTTAGGGCACAGGTTCCCACAGTGCGTGCTTCTGCCCTGTGCAGGTATTGGAATGATGACTTTGGGGGCCATTGAATAAAAATAAGGGGGTGGTGGAAGCATAAAGAAAGAAAAGAAGAAAATTTTGAAAAACCATTCATACATGTTTCGTCTGTTGTGTAACAGTTAAAGACACAGTGATTACATTATTCTATCTATACCTTTCCACTGACTGTGTCCCTGTGCCTGGAATACACTTTCTCCTCACCTTTTCACCATTACACTACGAGCTGCTTGAGAGCAGGGGTCATATATTTGTCTTTCTTTGTATATCCAATAATTAGCACAGTTCGGGCACTTAATAAGCATTTAATAAATGCTTGTTAACTGTTGACTGACTCCACCTCTTAGAATCCTTAGTGTCCATTCAGAACCCCTAAAGCACCGTCTTCTAAATGAAGTCCATCCCCTTGGCTACTAGTACCTCCCCCCAAATCACCTGGAATCTATTTTGTGTATATATTTATGTAAGTATATATTGGTTCCCCTGATACTGTGTAAATAAACTCTTTGAGGATGGAGATTGTTTCATATCTGACATGTATCCCCAGGGCCAAGTATAATGCTTGGCACCCAGTAGACGCTTTTTGATTGATTGGCAAATACAGATCTGGAGGGAGCCTAAAAGAGGATCTAGTTCAACTCTTTGTTTTATCATTGTTATCATTATTACTATTAATAGTCTCATATTTCTTTGAAAATTCTTTTTCACTTCTGAATTCTCTCCCTCCCCTCTCCCTCTCTCCTACTTATTAAGAAGGAAAACCCATTACAAATATGTATTGTCATGCAATGTAAATTCCCACTTAGGCATGTCCGAAAAAAGGAAAGAAAAGAAAGAGAAGAAAATAGCCTGGCATTGCATTCTAAGTCTACCAGCTTTCTATTCAGAAGTGGATAGCATGTTTCATCATGAGTCCTTGGAATGGATCATTGCATTGACCAGAGTCCCTAAGTCTTTCAAATTTGATTGGAATGGGTCATTGCGTTGATCAGAGTCCCTAAGTCTTTCAAATTTGATTGTCTCTACAATATTGCTGTTACCACGTAGATTGTTCTCCTGGTTCTCCCAACTTCACTTTGTACTTTCAGATAAGTTTTCCTAGGTTTTTCTGAAACCATCCCTTTCATCATTTCTTATAGCACTATAGTATCCCATTATATTTATATGCCATAGCTTATTTATCCATTCCCCAACTAATGGACATTCCTTGAGTTTTCTGTTCTTTGCCATCACAAAAATTGCTGCTATAAATAGTTTTGTATATATGAATTTTTTCCTTCTTTCTTTGATCTCTTTGGATACAGACCTAATAGTGGTATTGCTGGGCAAAGGTCATGCACAGTTTAATACCTTTTGGACATAGCCCCTAACTGCTTTCCAGAATGGCTACGTCAAGTCACAGCTCCACCAGTAGTGCTGTTGTGTACCTATTTCTCACAGTCCCTCTAGTATTTATCATTTTCCTTTTTTTGTCATCTTAGGCAATCAGATGGGTATAAAGTGATGCCTCAGAGTTCTTTTTAACTTGCTTTCATCTGATTATTAGTAATTTAGAGCATTTTTTAATGTGACTATTGGTAGCTTTGATTTCTTTCTCTGGAAACTACCTATTCATATCCTTTGATCATTTGTCAATTGGAGAATGGCTTATTCTTGTAAATTTGTCTATTTCCTACTAAGTCAAATTTCCTTAAAAATGATACCTCAACACATTCAGAGAAAGAACTATGGAAATCAATCGCAGAATGTAACAGATCATTTGTGTGTGTGTGTGTGTGTGTGTGTGTGTGTGTGTATTATGTTTTGGTTTGTTACATGATTTCTCCCATTTATTTTAGTTCTTCTATACAGCATGACTATAACGAAAATGTATTCAATAGAAATATATGTGTAGATCCTATAGAGAATTGTATGTGTCTTTGGGAGGGAGGGGAGTGATAGGGGGTAGGTAGGGGGAAAAAAATCTAAGTTTTATGGTAGGGATTGTAGAGCATTAAAAATAAATGAAATGAATATATTTTAAAAAATGATACCTCAATCAGAGAAACTTGTTTCGAAAACTTTTTTTTTCACACTTTTCTGTTTTTCTTCTAATTTTAGCTGCATTGGTTTCATTTGTGCAAAAACTTTATAACGTTATCAAAATTATCTATTTTGTCTCCAATTAACCTCTCTATCTCTTGTTTGGTCATAAACTCTTCCCCTATCCATAAACAGGGAAAAACAGGTAATTTCTTCCATGTTCCACTAATTTGATCATGATGTTATCCTTTATGCCTAAATCATTTACCCAATTTAAGCTTGGGTATCTGGTGTGAGATTTGGCCTATACCTAGTTTTCCGCTCTTCATTTTATAGAATAGAAAACTGAAACCCAGAGAGTTCAACTTAGCTGTGTAACCTTGGATGAGGTTACACAGAACTGACAGATGAACATGGTTGTTCTGACTCCTAATTCAGTATTCTTTCTACCACACCATATTATTGTAGGTGATACAGAGTCTTACTCACAGAAAAGAAACCAATTTAATTAACCTTTGTGCCTAAGAATAAACTTGTCCTAATCCTGATCAGAGTGGAAATGGAAACAGTCCTTAAGCCATGTGAGTCTCCCTCTCCCTTTCAACATTATACTAATACCTCTCCATTCTTTCACAGAGGTAGGGAAGCTGTGGCCTCAAGGCCACATGCGGCCCTCTAGGTCCTCAAGTACAGCCCTTTGACTGGAAATGAAGTTTAAATTCAATCAAAGGGTCACACTTCAGGATCTAGAGGAGCACATATGGCCTCGAGGCCACAGGTTCCCCATCCCTATATCAGGAGAACTCAGGGACACCCAAGCATGAATACCTGTCTCTACTACTTTCTCCCTTTGCTTACATCAGAACTCAGAGTGTGTTGAAAAAGAGTTTCATAAGAAGTCTGTCAAGGAAGGAGCCCCCTTTATTTAGTCATGTAGCCTCGCTCTGCTCCTTCTAGTCAAGACTCACAATTCCAGCCTTTCTTTGTAACCTCTGTGAGCTCTTAGTTTCTTCCTAGGCTATTTTTAACTACCCATCTCGTGTTTTTCAGATTCTCTGTTCTTTTCCCTGACACCCCATGCTTTCTTCTCCTTGAGTTTCATAAAGTGATGTAGTGGCCTAGAGAGCTGGCCTTAAAGCCAAGAAGTCCTTCCTCTGGAGGGCACACACTGGCTGTGTGACCCTGGGCAAGCTAGTTAACTTCTCAGGAATCAACGCAGCTCTAGAAGACTCTAAATTGCAGAAAAGTTGCTGATTTGCAATGCTACAGGGAATTTCTTCACTTGTAGTTCCCTATACCATGAAATCAGAGATTTCATTAAAGGTCCTTTCTGGAGTTTCATATCTCTTAATTTCCCTGTCTCTGAGCTCCCTGGTTCTGCTCTGGTACCTCATAGCCCCTCTTCCTGTCATACTACTCAGCAGAGCTTAGGCAATATTGGCCAAATCTGGGTCTCAAGGCAAGGAGGGTGGGAAAATGGAGCCCCAGTTTTATAAGGATAGAATATAGAAAGAGGGCATCTAGTCCTCTGTTCAAACTTTCCCCTTAGTTCGAAAGATCATGCATACACATCCTTATACCTCAAACCTAAGGGCAGGGGCCAAAACCCTTGACAACTTTGCTTTTTTTTTTTTTTAACAGATTTAATACATGCCAATGCTGCCATTTAACGGCTGCAAAAGGCTAGTCTTAGAGGAACTTTGTCACAATCCTCTCAGTCAAAAAACCCTTCCCATGCTAAACCAAACCAAAACCCAGACCATCAACAACAACAAAGTCAACTCATTCTAAGTTCCTAAGAAAGAATGAAATTTGTTCAACTAAGAATTTTAAAATAAACTTTCCATTTCTAGGTAACTGAACCTGAAAGTGAAGCTCTCTTCCAATCTGATCTTTGCCTCATATTAGGAACCCAACTGGGTATTTTTCCCCAAGTGATAAAAATGTCAAGAATTAGGAGAGGTTCTTTTTCTAAAGTTTTCTCTTTCTCCTTCTTTTCCTCCTTCTCACTCTCCCTGTTTTCTTTCCCTCTCTCTTTCATTCTCTGCCACACCCCATCTCCCCTTTCTCCTTTCTCTCAACATAGAATCACGTTTTTATTGAGGACCTACTGTATCCAAAGGACTTTGCTATCTCAGTCTTCAACTGAAGAAGTATAAGGTGTAGTCTCTGCCTTCCAGGACTTCATGCTGTAATACCATAGAGAGCATCATAACATGTCAGAGCTGGAAGGGAACCTCAAAGTCCATCTAGTCTAAAGATCTCAAACTTGATGTGTACCAGTGCATTCAATGTCCCTCAACTCTCCAGCTCTTCTTTTGTCCCTGTTCTGAGGTAGCATTATGTAGTTCCTAGAACCCTGGACTTGAAGTCAGGAGAATGGGTTCTAGTCTCTTCAACATGGGACCTTTAACAAGTCACTGAATTTCCTGATATGATATATATGTTTGTATGTGTGTGTGTGTGTGTGTGTGTGTGTGTGTGTGTGTATTCCTTTGTGTGTCCCACTCATTGTGTTGTGGTGAGGTTCAAATGAGCTAAGATCTGGAGAGCACGTTGTAAAGTTTAGGGTTTAGTTTGTACTATTAATGTTTATTTATTCAGACAGATATCAGAATCAGGTGAAAACATCTTTAGGGACAGAAACAAATATATACGTTAGTAGTATACCATCAACTCATGTAATAAACTTTAAGAGCAAATTTGAGGCCAATCTTTACCTGCTGTATGAATTCTCCTATTGAACATCCTAGATGAGAGGTCATCCAGTGACTTTCTGGGAAGAGAAAGGAGAAAGGAACTATTCAGAAATACATGTAATGTAAAAACAAAAAGCATCAATGAAAAAAAGGGAAATCATCCATCCTGAGCTTGAACAACTCCAGTGATGGGGAACTATCTAGCTGAAGAGCTAAGATATACATGTTAAATGAGGGGTTAACTAAAAGTACCAGGTAATATCTGATAAGTCTTACATTATAGATTTGCTAGGATGACTCATTACGGAGTAGAGGTGGCTTTAAGCTCTCAAAGGAAATACCTAAGAAATCCAGTCTTCAGCAGGTCCTACCATACTGGAAAGGCTTTGAGCACCTGACTCAATTTTAAATCATTAAACATTTGTTGTTGTTTAATTGATTCTAACTCTTTGTGACCTCTTTTGGGATTTTCTTGGCAGAGATACTAGAGTGGTTTGCCATTTCCTTCTTCAGCTCATTTTACAGAGGAGGAAACTGAGGCAAACAGGGTTAAGTGACTTGCCCAGGGTCACACAGATAATAAGTGTCTGAGGCTAGATTTGAACTCAGGAAGATGAGTTTTCCTGTCTCTAGGCCCAGTGCTCTATCCACTGCAACTCTTAGCTGCCCTCATTAAACATTTACTTAGTTCCTATTGTGTGCCAGGCATTGTGCTAAGCACTGGGGATACAAAGAAAGGATACAAAAAGATAGTCCCTGGCATAAAGGAGCTCACAGTCTAATGGGAGACACAACATTCTAACAATCATGTACAAACAAACTATGTACTTGATCAATTGGAGATAAACAGCAGATAGCAAGAACTAGCATGAAATGGGATTGGGAAAGGCTTCTTATAAAGATAGGATTTTAGCTGGGACTTAAAGGAAAACAGGGAAGCCAAGAGGTGGGGATGAGGAAGAAGAACATTCCAGGCATGGGGGACAACCATGAAAATACCCTGAGTTAGGAGATGAAAAAGCCCAGTATATTATTTGAGGAACAGCAATGAGGTATCTCTGGATCCTTGATTTCAAGCTGAGTTTGTGAGAGGTGTGAGTGTTGGTCCTTCATTGCCGAAGAAGATCATGCCATCAGAGAAATAATGACATGACTTGCACTTGACTTTGTTTTGAGTGAAGGAAGGCTATGCAGGTCATCAGCCTCACTTCCCCTCCAGAGCCATCTGGGTCCAGTGACCAGATATTCATCAGGATGACTGGAGATGACCCAGGATGAGGCAACCGGGGTTAAGTTACTTGCCCAAGGTCACACAACTAGTGAGTGTCAAGTGTCTGAGATTTGAACTCAGGTCCTCCTAACTCCTGTACTGGTGCTCTATCCACTGCACCACCTAGCACCACCTATCCCTGGAGGATAAGTAATGAAGGCTTCAAATACCAAACAGAAGGCTTTATATTTGATCCTAAAAATGATAGGGAGCCATGGGAATTTATAGGAAGGTGACAAGGTCAGACCTACACTTTAGGAAGATCACGTTGGCATCTGAATGGAGGTTGGACTGCAATGGGGAAAGACTTGTGGCCAGCAGACCCACTAGCAGATTATTACTTTAGTAAAGGCATAAAGTGATGAGTCTATGTTTCTGTTATCTGAGGATCACTCTAGCTAAATTTAAAGAGGTTCAGTGCTAGAAAGTTGACCATAGATTATTAATTTATTTGGGGGATATAGCATTTAATGAAGACAATGTCCTAAAAGAGTCATGTGTAAATTTCTCTGAATATGTGAAAATGTTGTGAGTGTGCAATCCCAATTTATTTCTTCATAATTTATATATATGTACTATTAGACTAATAATTAGGCACATTGTGAAACTTACAGAAAGAAAGAAAATGTTAAAAGTATAAGATAAAAATATTTGATCCTAGAGTCAATAGAGAAGCCAGTAGGATTCATTGGTGGAGACTGGGGGAGTGACATGGTCAGATCTGCACTTTAGGAAAATCACTTTAATATCTGCATGGAGGATGGATTTGAGAAGAAAGTTACTTGAGAGGGGAAAATAATGGGTTATCAGAGTTCCAACTAGTGTGGTGGCTGCATGAGTGGAGAGAAAGACATACAAAGATTTCGCAGCTTATTGGATCTGGGTGATGAAGGAGAATGAGGAGATAGCTTGTGAGCCTGGGTGACTTGGGAGGAAGACAGTGCTCTCAACAGAAATAGGGAAGTTTAGAAGAGGAGTGGTTTGGGGGTAGGTGGAATAATAAAATGACATCACAATGTATCCCTTCTTGCTCAATCGGTGTGCCTCACTCTGTTCCAACCAAAGCGGAAAGGGAAAGGTGGGGGGATCTTATTAGTTAGACCCTGTGGTTCACCAGCTCTCTGAGATGTATCTTCAACAGTCATAAAGTGAGATGGGGGTAGGAGGTGAGTATGAGGGTGTAGGTTTCTTAAGAAAGCCTTCTGCTGTGTGTGCCTGAGTGTTTGTTGGTTAGTAATGACTGAAAAGGGCAGCATAATACATTGAAAAGGTTTTCTGCAGTTAAAGGACATCACTTCCAATCCTACTTCCACCCTTTATTACCTCTGGGATTTTGTCATTGCCTAAACTTCCCTAGACCTCAGTTTTCTTGTATATAAAATGAGAGATGGATTAGGTGACCTTTGAGAGGTCTTCCCCAGCTCTAAATCTATGATCCACTTTCCTTTTCCCTGCTTGTTGATCTCCCCCTACCTTACCTTTATCCCCAGCCCCCAAGGAAGAGGTCAGGAGCTTGAACAACAGAGGGAGGGGATAGAGTGTGTAGCGTGGATAGAGGGTAGGTGTAGCCGTGTTGTAGATAAACCCCAGTAAGTTATTGTGAGGAGGGCAGAAGGGACCGATCTTTTCACCCTCTGATTGGTTGATCATACACCCATTGGAGTCAAGCCAAAGACATGGCCCTTACTTTGGAGACCATTGTTCCGAAGATTAGAGGGGTTTCTCTCAGCACTCGTGGAAGGATCATTCCTATAAATGAAATAAAAGATACTTGGAATATAGTATGGAAGTATGGAAGTGCCAGACAAGTAGCCTGGACAATAGATTCTCCAGAACTTGACTCTTGTGTCTCCTTACAGATTGAAAAACCAGTTCATCGGCAAAGGACTGATAGCCCACTCAACCCCACATTGCCAAATAAATCAAGTGATCCTGAAGCTTCTTTCTTCCCACCAAATTTGGAGGAAAGACAAGAGCTCCATTGCTGGAAGATTCTGCACCATTCCTTTGCCTGCTAACCAAAGGTAAATAGACCCTTTCAGTGACCATTGACAAGCGCAGACATCTATCCTTTCCACCTGAATATAGCACTCCTAATATCAAAATCTCTCCAAAACAAACCAGGGCTAGTAAGTAGGCTTGCTGTGGCCAGAACTATTTTAGTCTTGGCTAGTAGGGTCGGCCTGGGATGCCATCCTGAATCCTTAGGGCTTCTGGGTGATGGGAACAACATGAAATTTGATATGACAAAATAGCATTCAGTTACCACTTTCCAATATGGAAATATATGAGTATGAGTCAGTGGTGAGCAGGACTTCCCTGCCCCGCTTGGTATCAGGTTCTTCTAGCTTACCACTCAAAGCTGGAAGTATTCCTCTGAGTCAGCCCTTTTAGCTGTTCCCCTTTATTCTCTATTTATATTTCTCTAATGTGCTAGTTAGTCTGTCTGTTACACACTACGTCAGAAATAATTTCCAAGCTGATATTTCAATAGCATGAAGGTTGCTTCTGAATAAGTGACTTCCACTGAGGATGGAGGAAAGGGAAAAAATAAAGAAGTAACTAACAAGCAGTGGGAAGCTGCTTACTGACCATTAAACAAATATTCTAGTGCAAATCACTTAATCTCTCTAATCCTCAGCATTCTCATCTGGAAAAGGGAATGGTTGGACTCACTTACCTCTGAGGTGCCTTTCAGCTCTCAGTCTGTGAATTTACCTCACAGGTAAAATTTGGAAGCTCAAATAAGAGAAAGTACGCAAAGTGACTTGCGTACTTTAAAGTATGCAAAAAGGATAAATAAAAAAGAATTTCCTATAAGACTCCATGGAATAGGACTGAATCAAATTCTCTGATGAATAGGTTAGAGCATGTTGGTTTCTGTCAAAGAGGCAGAGGACTTGCTAAGGTTCCAGGGGCACAGCGATGCCAAGAAGTTTATCACCTTCACAAGAGAGTGACGTCATCCACATTGATGTTGCTGTCCTATTGTCCTCTCTTCCAAAAATGAAACTAATCAAAGGCAGACCAACAAAATGGGGAGGTGTGACTGAAGAAGATCTCACGGGACCTTTCTGCATTGAGAAAATGTAAAGGAGAATCAACATGGAAGAGTGGATGGAATGGTGAACTAGAGTCAGAGAAATTCTCGATTCAAACCTTGCCTAAGACTAACTCTCTTGGAGAAGTTAAACTCTTAGCCTGGGAATTATCCTCCCTGGGTTGTTGTTGTGAGGCTTAAATGAGATGATATATGAGCCTCACAGTACTAGCTAGATAATTATGAGCTATTGTGATTAGGGTTATTATTGACGTGGCAACTAGAACCTCACTCTGAGAGGCTCATTCCTAGGTGATGTACTGGACTCAGAGCTGGCCAGAAGCCTTCGATAAAAAGAGAAACTCTATTCTCTAGAGTGCCATGCCAGCTGCTTTGGATTAATAGTATCTAAAGCTAAAAACATAAGAAGAAATGGAAACTTTGGAAAGTGAAATGACTTTTCCAAGGTCACGCATAATAAATGTCAGAGCTGGGATTAGGTCTTCAGATTCTGATTCAGATGGAGACATCATGTCTCACCATGTTTCCCTTGTAGTTGTTTTTCAGTGGCCTGAATAGTGACAATAATTATAACAACACAGTCAGAAGAGTACTTTGAAGTATGCAAATCACTTTGCATACTTTATCTCATCCGGCCTTCAGAATTTTACCTGGGAGGTAAAGTCACAGCCTGAGAGCTGGAAGGGACCTCAAAGGCTAGTGAATGCAACCATTTCCTTTTTCAGATGAGAATGCTGAGGATTAGAGAGATTAAGTGATTTCTATATGGTCAGAAGCAGGATTTGAACTCTGGTCTCTTTCACTCCAAATCCAGTCCTTTCACTCTGTCCATTATGCCCCACTGCTGTAAGGGCCTCATAGCTTATGTGTTAGACTACTGATCTTGTAACCCCCTTTTAAATCTGAGATTATGAGTTATGAATCTCGAAGCTGAATTAAAACAACCTCAGCACTACTCAACACACCTCTAATCTTGCTTGGCTCACTACCACCCACTTTGCCCAATCAATTACCTAAATCATGATGACCACTCCTAACCTGTTATTGTTCTTCCTTTGTAGTATGAAGAAGTGGTGCTTTTCTGAACCAATGACCTTGCAAACAAATGTAAATGCTTTTGCAAAACTGGAAATACCATGTGCATAGTCTCATCCCTGAAGATGTTCAGAGGGGATCAAGTGGTTTCATTCAGATTGCTCTTATCAGATTAAGGATAATACCTCTCTGTCATTATCTACTAAGTAGCACAAAACTACTCATCAGGATTTTTATTGGTCCATTTTTGTTTAGATACATGTACCAATTACTTGCTAATAAACAATGCCCCCTCCTGCCCAGGACCTTTCTATTAAAAAGTAGTAATTTGGCAAAGCTATCTAAGACAGCTATTATGATTGATAACACACATAATTTTCCACTTTTATAGTTTCTTCCTTCTTAACTGAAAGGAAATATGTCATCTCAGACCAATACTGACGGTTGCTATTGGCCCAAATTTCTTTGCCTTTTGGTTGCCTTTATTTGCATTATTAAAATCATTATGTATATTGTTCTGTGCTTTTGTTTTCCTCACTCTGTATCACTATGTAAGTCTTCTCATGTTTCTCCAAATCCTTCATTTCTTACTGTCTAATAATATTCTACAGTAATTCCTATTCCCACCTATTCCCAAGTCATTGGACATAATTTGTCCCCAACTTTTAACTATTATAAATAGTGCTGCTATGGATATTTTGATACCTTGAGGATTGTACTTTCTGTCCCTGATGTGCTTGGGGGTATAAAACCCAGAAAGGAGATCACAGTGTCTGACACATAGTAAGGGCTAAACAAATGCTTGTTGACTGGCTGGATCAAAGGGTATGAACAATTTAGAAACCTTCCTTGTATAATTCTAAATATTTTTTTCAGAATAGTTGGATCAATTCACTGTTCAATCAGCAGTGAAGCAGTATATCTGTCTTCCAGCATTGTCTTTTTCTTATTAATATTATAGGCAGAAATGACCCCATATCTTTAGGCTCTCTATCTGGAACCATACCTGTTATTCAGCAGAAACATTTAGAGGGGAAAGTCCAGAAATTCCACAGAATAGTCAGATTGTTTTGTTTTAATGAAATTGTGTTATGGTGAACATACCGGGGAAAAAAAATCACATTTGAAATCTGTAGGACTTAGAGGAAAGGAAGGTGAAGTGAATCTTCTCTAAAGTACAAAGGAGAGGGCGTGTTCTGAATAGGCAAAAGCTATCACTCAAACACAGTCTTCCACCTCTCTGTGACTTACTTCCTCCTCTAAATTCCAGGATTTTTTGTTTTGTTTTTTATTTCGATGTCTGCTTTGAGAAATTAGATAAGTCTTCTCTAGGGAACTTGAATGTTTCAGTGGACGGTAATTAAGGGAGCTGATGGGTAAATTATTTGATGGCACATCAGGAGTGAAGCTAAACTTGTCTCTCCCAATTTTCAATGCAAACAGCAAGCAATGAGGGGCATTCGTTATAATGAATGACATGAACACGGGCCAAAGAGCACAGCATTAAGAAAATATTTTTTCTTAAATGACCATTATGACATGAAAATGACTCACTTAGAATCATAGATTCCAAGAGTTAGAAAGGATCTCAAAATTTACATATTTGATAATCCCACCCAATACAGGCATCTCCTTTACAGTCTTTGGCAAGTAAGTCTTGGAGCCTCAGTTTCCATATCTGTGAAATAAAGAGATTGTGTTGATTGGTTTAAGGAGGAGATTATTAGAATTAAACTTCCATCTATTTGTACAAAAGTATTCTTACCAGGATTATTCTGCAGAGTAAAACACCTAGAGACAAACTGTGAACCCAGTATCAAAGGAATGGCTGAAGAAATTGTGGCGGTATATGAAGGTAATGGAATATTATTATTCCATGAGAAAGGACAAATATGAAAATTTCAAAGAAATACGGGAAGGCATATGAAGGGATGTAGCATGACAAAAGCAGAACCAAAAGCATAACTATAACCATATAAATGAAAACAGCAAATTCATTTTAAAGATGTAGAATGACTTGGTTACTGCCATATAAAAGTTCGTATGCACATCTTCTGTTTAACAATCAAGTCAAATCAACAAGTACTTATTATGTATCAGGCATTGTACTAAGCAAGAGGGATACAAATGCAAGCAAAAAGACAGGAGCTTGCACTCTGATGAGGGAAGTCAACCCATAAATGGGAGTTGAAATCAGTAAATACTAGAAGTGTATGGTTCCATCTGTAATCACTTTTTTATTCCATTTGTTTGTTTTTATTTTTGCATTTTATTTCTTTTGTTATTGTTTATGTATTTAAAGATACTTGTGAATTAAAGTTAAAATGTATTCATAAAAAATAAAGAAGAGTGAGGGTATTGGACTAAATTGGACACTGCTTTCTTCTGTGTCTAAAATCCTATGATCTCACCGTTGCTTTTGAGTATTTTCAGGAACTGTAAACTCACTGCTTCCTAAGGACACCCATTCCATTTTCACTAGTTCTAATTGTTAGAAAATTCTCTTCTACCAAGTTGAAATTTGCTACCCTGTGCATTCCTCTGATGGTCTAGAGCTCTAGAGCTACACAGAGTAAGTCTACTTACTTTTACAAGTCATTCTTCCAAATGGTTGACGTTCATATTCTTTCCATGTCTTCTTTTCTCCATGATAAAAATCTCCAGTTCCTTCTCCTGTTCCTCATATGTTCTTGTCTAAATACACTCTACTTTTCTATTATTGCTTTCAGAATATTTTATCTAGAACTCAAATAATATTTGAATATATGTATAGATAATATTGCATATGCAATCTGATCAACTCGATGTTCATTTCTATGAATGAAACCTAGGATGGCACAATTACTTATTATTACAGCCATATTATGCTACTGAGTCTTATCGGCTCTCCAGACTCAGAGCTAAACAGATCATCTAGTTAAAATTCTTCCTTTTACAAATATGGAAACAGAGGCCTAGAGAAATGAAGTGGCATATTCCAGGTTATACAGAAAGTAAGTGGGAACTTTCCCTGGGACCCTGAGCTCTGGATTAGGGCTTGACTGAGACCTATAGTGCTGCTGGCCTCCAACCACCTTCATGCCATGACACTGTCCCATACCATTTCTCAGCCCTCCACTCCTTTTCAGCTCTTGCTTTCAAAATGCCAATCAAACACTGCCATTCTTAGAAAGGACATGCTAGTGAATTGCCCTATCGATCTACTCACCATCCCTCTTATTTCCCATTCCAAAACACTCCTCCCTGGTCAACTCTCTCTTATATGGAGTATCTTCTCTTATTAGAACATAAGCTACTTGAGGGCAGACTATCTTTTCATATTTGTGTCTCCAGCCCTTAGCAGGTGTCAGGTATATAGTAATTGCCACATTAATGTTTTTAACATTCTTTCATTCTTCAATGAATCAATCAAAGGGTACTAGTTGGAGAGTAAGTCTGGCTTCAGATTGACTGACATTTTGTCTCTCCCCCATTCATCTTGAAAAAGTTCTAGTGTTGACCACACCTTCTGCATGGGTGCTATCAGTCAGCTGAAGGGTGGGAGTGGAGGAGGATCATCCAGTATAGCTGCAGAAATAAAGTTCATTGGGAGGGAGATCCAGTGGATGTTAAGGAATAAACTTTCTATTTTCTTTCTTTTTTTCTTCCTTTCTTTCTTTCCTTCCTCCCCTCCCATCCTCCTTCCTTCCTTTGTTCCTTCCTCCTTCCTTCCTTTGTTCCTTCCTCTTCTTCTTTCTTTCTCCCTTCCTTTCCTTCTTTCTTTCATTCCTCCTTCCTTCCTTCCCTCCTTTCTTCTTTCCTCCTTCCCTCCTTCTCTCTCTTCCTTCTTTCTTTTGCTTCTTTCCTTCCTTCCTTCATTTCCTTCTTTCTTTCTTTCCTGCTCGCTTCCTTCTTTCTTTCCTTCCTTCCTTCTTTTTTCTTTCTTCCTTTCTTTTTCTCAGCATAGTATTGAAAAGTGTTGCTGTTTGCAGTCCTATGACCCCTCAGTCTTAGTTAGATTGTGAAAGTAGCTTTAGTTTCAGAGGAAGGTCATGGTTCTGGTGCTGGAAGGGACTTCAGAGGACATCTAACCCCCATGTCCCACTCTCCCTCAACATTTACAGAAGAGGAAACTGATAAACTGGAAAGTGATTTGTGCAGAGATCCAAATATCTAAGTGTTAGTCGCTAGATTTGAATCTAGCTCCATTGGTTTAGAATCACTTTCTGCTATTCATACTGCCTCCCTGTCCATTTTAGGATTAAGGGCACATAGCAGCATATTATCTGAAATACAGAAAACAATTTATGAGTGGTTCCTATCCCATATTGAGAGAGTTTGCTCCAAAAATGAAATGTATTTCAAGGTCTTATTTTCCTGTGGACCTTGTAGTATAAGCCTCTGTTTGGATTTTAAATACATTCCTAACCTGTTCCCTTCCTACCTTTCCAGTCTTCTTTCACTTTATCCCCCTCCCTATAATCAATGGTCTAGCAACTTTGACTTTCTTGCTGCTTCTCACATATGACACCCCATCTCCTAACTACATGTCTTTTCACTGGCTGCCCCCATACCTGGCTCCTTATTTTTACCTTCTGGCTCCTCTTGCCTTCCTTCAAGAAATCCCCAAATCCTACTCTCTGCAGAGGACTTTTCAAACCACTCCCATCCCACTCCTAGTACCTTCCTTTTCAAATTACCTATGGATGGAGCCAAGATGGTGGAGTAACAGCACAGACTTTCTAGAGCACTCCCACCAAGCCCATCCAAATACCTGTAAAAGAATGGCTCTAACCAAATTCTGGAGCTTCAGAATCCACAGAATGATGGAGTGAAGCAAATCTCCAGTCTAAGACAGACTGGAAGGTCCCTAGGAAGTATCTATTGTGCCACGCTGGGAGCAGAGGGAAGTACAGGATGAGCCACATGGGCACAGACAGAACTTGAGCAGGCTTTGGGGAGACTGAATCTCTCACACCTGTGGCAGTTTCCAGACTTCAGGACCCCAAAACACCGAGGACAAATTCGAAAGTCAGTGGTAAAAGCCTGTGGGACCAGTGCAGGGGAGTGGAGTGGTCTGGCCCCAGCCCCAGGGCAGCAGAGGGAGAAGGGGACAGAGGAAACTGTGGCAGCCACAGTAGCAGCAGAGGCAGCTGCAGCCACTGCTTCTCTAGTCTCACAGATTGGGGGGGATTGAGCAGCTGACAGCACACTCCCCCACTCCCACTGGAAGCAGAGAACTACCTTGACAAAGAGCCCAAAAGTCAAGTAAATGCCTGGGGAAAAGAACAAAAGCTGGAGAAAGAATGAGACTACAGAATCTTACTTTGATGACAAGGAAGACCAAAGCATGCAAACAGAAGAAAACAAAGTCAAAGTTCCTCCATCCAAAGGCTCCATGAAAAATATGAATTGGTCTCAGGCCATGGAAGAGCTCAAAAAGGATTTTGAAAATCAAGTAAGAGAAGTAGAGCAAAAATTGGAAAGACAAATGAGAGTGATGCAAGAAAATCATGAAAAACGAGTCAACTGCTTGCTAAAGGAGACCCAGAAAAATGCTGAAGAAAATAATACTTCAAAAAGTAGACTAACCTGTTGGGATTGGAAGCTCAATTCCGTATGGACAGTCTCGGGCAGGTAAAAGTGGGACTTCTAAATCTTAGAGTCTTACGAGGCCCTCCATGAACAGCAGGGATTCGAGAAGGTCAGACTGAGCTAGCTCGGCTAGCTCGGGTATTTCCGCCTCTCCCCGGGAGATACGTGATGGGTGGAGTCTCCCTGCCCTCGAGGTCGTCCCGGATCTGGGCACACTATTGTTATCTAACTGCACGGTATTGAGATGCAAACTATGCGGCTGAAGGTTAAGTAGGATTGAGGAAGCCTGAAAGCTCGCTTAGCACGTGAGGAGCCAAGAGGACAGTAGGCTCCGCTTTCTTCTTTCCTCTCTCCCCTCCCCCTCTCTCCCCGCTTGTACTTCTACTTCCAATCCCTTAAGATCTTAGCCTCCTTAGGAAATCTCCCCCTCTTCCTCCTAAGGAAGACCCCCCTGCACTTGTAACTAGACCCTGAAATAAAGCTCAACCCTTGTTCGACTCTGGAACGTCCTTTCTCTCATATGAGCATCCGGTTTTGGCCAGCCGAAGACCTCGGAGGTGAGGTAAGAAGACTCAGGTAGCCCACACAGGCCTCTAGGCCTGGCACTAACCCAGATAGTAAAAGAGATCCAAAAAGCTAACAAGGAGAAAAATGTCCTAAAAAGCAGAATTGGCCAGATGGAAAAGGAGATCCAAAAGCTCACTGAAGAAAATAATTCCTTAAAGATTTGAATGGAGCCTGTCCCTTCTTGGCCCAGCAACGTCCATGAACAACATGTTGGACCCCCTATGGCCCAACAAGGTGCTCAGGTACAAGTCACCTGCCACGGAGAACAACCTGGCCCTGGAGGATCTGACCCTGGACTACATGAACCTGCTGGGAATGATCTTCAGCATATGTGACCTCATGCTCAAGTTGAAGTGGTATGCCTGGATTGAGGTCTACTATTCCTTCATCAGCTTTGCCAACTCTCAAAGCTCTGAAGATACCAAGCAGATGATGAGCAGCTTCATGCTCTCCATTTCTGCTGTGGTGATGTCCTCCTACCTCTAGACCCTCCAGCCTCTGACACCAATATGGTAGACATCAATCTCCTAGCTCTTCAACCTGGACCTCAGGACCCTAGGGCATTTATTATTGGTTCCTGGGCCAGAATGAAGAAAAAGCAAGAAACTGGTTTATTCCTCACTCCTGTGTTCACCTCCCAGCCTCTGTTCCAAATCTGGGGCCTCAGACAGTAAGTCCACAGTGGGACATCCCCACTCTGACCTTACCTCTGCTGAAAGATTGCCTGTTCTTGGGCCCTGACCCTATAAGTGTCCCCCAGTCCCAAATTCCTCTCCAGCTTCTGTGCCCCAGGCACCTTGAAGAGAAAAGTTTCCTGCGCCTGCCTGGCCTCTCATTGCAGTGTCTTCCCTTTCTCCCAGGCCACAGTCCTTCCCAGGAGGCTGAGACTGGGGACAGACACCCCCAGGCCCAGGCAGGTAGCAACCAATACAGACAAATGTGTAAGAAAAAAAGATTGGAAATGAGCGTATGAAAGCTAATGACTTTATGAAAAAATCTAGAAATTATGAAACAAAACCAAAAGAATGAAAAAGTAGCAGACAATGTAAAATATCTCATTGGAAAAACAACTGACCTAGAAAATAGATCCAGAAGAAAAAATTTAAAAATTATGGGACTACCTGATCAAAAAAAGAGCCTAGACATCATCTTTCAAGAAATTATCAAGGAAAACTGCCCTGATGTTCTAGAACCAGAGGGTAAAATGAATATTAAAAGAATCCACTGATCAACTCCTGAAAGAGATCTGGAAAAAAAACTCCTAGGAATATTGTAGCCAAATTCCAGAGTTTTGAGGTCAAGGAGAAAATATTGCAAGTAGTCAGAAAGAAACAATTCAAGTATTGTGGAAATACAATCAGGATAACACAAGACCCAACATCTTCTACATTAAGGGAACAAAAAGGATTTGGCATATGATATTCCAGAAGTCAAAAGAGCTAGGATTAAAACCAAGAATCACCTACCCAGCAAAACTGAGTATAATACTTCAGGGGGAAAAATGGTTATTCAGTGAAATAGAAAACTTTCAAGTATTCTTGATGAAAAGACCAGAGCTGAATAGAAAATTTTACTTTCAAACATAAGAATCAAGAGAAGCATGAAAAGGTAAACAGGAAAGAGAAATCATAAGGGACTTACTAAAGTTGAACTGTTTACATTCCTACATGGAAAGATAATATTTGTAACTCTTGAGACTTTTCTCAGTATTTGGGTAGTTGAAGAGATTATATGCATATAGACAGAGGGCACAAGGTGAGTTGAATAGGAAGGGATGATATCCAAAAAAATAAAATTAAGGGGTTAGAGAGGAATATATTGGGAGGAGAAAAGGAGAAATGGATTGGGGCAAATTATCTCTCATAAATGAGGCAAGAAAAGGCTTTTTCAATGGAGGGGAAAAGGGAGGAGGTGAGAGGGAAAAAATGAAGCTTACTCTCTTCTCATTTGGCTTAAGGAGGGAATAACATGCACACTCAACTTGGTATGAAAATCTGTCTTACACTACATGAAAGTAGGGGAGAAGGGGATAAGTAGGGTGTGGGGAGATGATAGAAAGAAGGGCAAATGGGAGGAGGGGTTAATTAGAAGTAAATACTTTTGGGGAGGGACAAGGTCAAAAGAGAGAATAGAATTAATGGGGGGCAGGATAGGATGTAGGGAAATATAATTAGTTTTTCACAACATGACTTTTATGGAAGTCTTTTGCATAACTACACATGTACAACCTATACTGAATTGATTGCCTTTTCAGAGGGGATGCGTGGGGAGGGAGAAAGGGAGAGAAGTTGGAACTCAAAGTTTTAAAAACGAATGTTAAAAATTATTTTTACATGCAACTGGGAAATAAGAAATACAGGTAATGGGGTATAGAAATCTATCTTGTCCAACAAGAAAATAGAGAATATGGGGCTAAGAGAAAGGAGAGATGTGCTTGAAGGTAGAGCAGATTGGGGGAAGAAGTAATAAGAATGCACAGGTGTCTTGGGGGGGAGCAGAGAGATGGGGAGAAAATTTGGAATTCAAAATCTTGTGGAAATGAATGATGTTGCAAACTACAAACAAACAAACAAACAAACGAATGAATGAATGAATGAATAGAAGAAATTATCTTCCACCGTATATAAGTTGCACTTACAGTTTTTCCATGTTGCCTCCCCCATTAGAATGTAAGTTCCTTGAAGGCAGAGACTATTTCAGTACCCAGCACAGTGCCTGGAACATAGGAAGTACTTTATAAAAAAATTTTTTTTACTGATTGATTGACAAATGAGATGGCACTAAAAATATCAGCTACACAATCTGGGTCATTCATCTCTCAGCTCAAGACTCTATGGAATTGATTGGGGGCCTTGCTCTGTGATATGAGGGTGTGGTAGAAGCAACATCTATTTACCAGGGTCTCCCTTACCATGTAGATTAGTCTAATATTTTCCTCAAAAGGCAAAGCAGCTGTCCCTGTGGCTTAATTGGTCCAAGGCGCTAAGGCCTGAATTTTTGACCAGATACATTTCCCTGTAGAGATAAGGAGTATGACATTTATCTGAACCAGTGCTGTATCCTTGTTCAGTAACCTTTCCATGCAATGGCTCAGTAAACCTTTTGATAACTGTTAGATGATCTACAAGCATCTCATTATATTCTAGTATTAAAATTTAAGCACCAGATTGGCCTGAGTGAGGCCTGACATAGAGATTTCTTTGTTTTTCATTATTTTATCTATTTCCCTCTTACTAAGCCATACTAAGGTCAAGAAGGAAACTTTGCTCTTTGAAGAAGAATGTGCCTATAAATAATGCTGGTTTAAAGGCAAGCAAAATGTGATTACAAAGGATTCCAAGGAGTTCTTTCTAAAACCACTCAAAATCCCAGGGGGCTTTCAGGAGGAGAGCCCCTCTTGGTTTCCAGGAGAAAGGCAGTCAAGATACTGCAATGTTTTTGAACCTATCCCTTTTTAGAACCAGACGAGGAGAGGAATTTTTCAAAAGAACAATTGAAAGCAGAAAATCTCCTGACAGATCAGATAGAGAGGGCAGGAGTTGGCAAGGCAACCCTTGCCTAGTTTGTTGGGAGAAAAAGTGGATCTTCCAAAAGTGGCCTAGGTGAAAATGGAATGGAGGAACAAAGGGAGGAAATATACATACGTTTTCAGTCTTTTGCTATCTCCAAGCTGAGAAAAGCTCTCTTCTTTTCACAGACACATCTCATGAATATGGCCTTGATAAGTAATCTTTGAGAAAGTATTTTCCCAGAATCACAAAAAACTTCACGGTAAAAGCCCTAGTGAGGACACAGTTATTTAGCATTTACCAGTATATACAGCTCCTTTTTGAAGACCGTGGTCTTAAATTAGAATTAAAAATAAGTATCACTCAAAGGGCAACAGAGAGGTATATGGTGGGTGTAGGCAGGTTGCAAACCATAGCAAATAAGGAACTCTAAAGGAGAACCAGAGTAAAGGACGTCAATCCAGTAGTGTATAATTTTGAAAGATGAGACAGTCCTGCGGTGAGAACAAGGACTAATTGATGGAGAATCTACGAGTTCCACTGGTGTCCTTTTCATGCTGAAAGAAAAGGAAGTAGGTTCCCAGGATGTTGAACAGATCATCTGTGATGAATGAAAGAATGAAAGGGAAAAAATATATTTATTAAGTGCTTAGTATGTGCTAGACAAAACACTAGAAATACATATATTAAAATTAAATATCAATTAATCAATTTGACTAATTAGTTAATTATTAATATCAAATTGATTAAATTAAATATTAATATTAAATACTAAAATACATATATTAAAAAGACATTAAAAGTTCTTGCCCTCAAGGAGCTTTACATTCTAATGAGGGGAGGGGTTGGCATCAGGAGAGGTGTCCAGGGAGGGGTGTTTTGGGAAGTCACAGGGCAGTTGACATACCCTTCCTGAAAGAAGTATTATCAGAACAACAGGATGGAAAGCAGGATAGAAGGAGTGGAGAAGTATAATACCAGAGAGTTCAAAGCTGAGTAATTTAGTAGCCTGGGTAAGGAAGCATCAGAGCTGAGTGGCTTAGCTCCCCATGGGCACCAGTCTCTGTAGATCTATTCTGGAAGTTGGAGAAGCAGTAGTGAAGTGACTGGGGTAGAGAAACATGGTAAATTAATGGGGACATGGAAGAGTCACACAGGCTTAATAGGTTACAATTTGTGTTACTGCAGAGAATATCCACATTGCTGTGGTCACATATAACTCCTTTTGTCATAGAATGATTTAGGGTTGCCCTTTTGTGACTACTCTTCAATTTTGGGGAGAAGTCATTGTTTTTAAACCAAGTTTTCTTAGTGAGGATTTTGAGTTTTCAACTGGTGATGGCCAAAGTCACAACTGATTAAACATGGTGTTCCTTCAATCTATTGCTTAGCCCATTGAACCACAGGTTTTTCCAGGAGTAGATCATAGGATGTTAGTGCTGGAAAGGGGCATTAGAGACCACCTAGTTCAACCCCCTTATTTTATAGATGTGGAAACTGAGGTCCAAAGGAGTCAAGCAACTTCACAGCAATCAAGAAGTTAGCCAGAAGCAGAGCCAGGATCTGAAGTCATGTTGAAGTTATTCAGATTTTCCACTCTCACCATCCAAACCAAAGAAGGTTATACTCTGCATCCTTTCCCCACCTGTGCAGTATATGACCTGACCTTCCGCCAATTCTCTGTCTACCTCTTCCTTCCCACAAGGTCTTCCATTAGCTGGTATTTATTGCAAAAATATGTTTTGTCCAAAGGGACACCAGATCACCCAATTCACAGCCATAGGGCTGTGCTACAATTAGAGAAAAATTATCAGCAAAGAGAGTATATTCATAACTGAAAAACAAAATTGGCTCACTAAGCAGAAAAAGGGAGGAGAAATCAGGGAAATGAAGGAGGAGAAAGCAAGATAAAGGGGGAACTAATGATAACAGAGTTGGCTCATATTGGCACACATACATGCAGGACTTCCTCGAGTTCCCTAGGGACCTTGAAACAGTTTCCCTTGGTCACTCGCCCACAAATTGTGGTTTCAAAGCTTCAGTGACTAACTTCCCTCTGAGAGCTAGGTCTGTCCTCGCCCACCCAGTGACCTCTGATGTATTTATAGTTAATTTGCCATCTCAATGTGAATATCCTGAGTGTGACTGCCCCTGGGTCTAGCCATGAACCTGTACATTTCAGGGGGCAGTTTGAGAGCAGGGAATCTTTGTGAGCCACTCTGGGCCTCTTACTCGCTATGACTGCACCTTTTCCCATCATTCAGTCCATGGTTCCTCTTTGGGTTTTTTATACCGCTAGTCTCCATTTCTTTCCTGGCTCTTCTATGTCCCATTTGGGGGAAATGGCAGAGGAGAGAATGGATAGGCCTTCCTTCGCCCAAAAAAGTAAATAACGCTTTTTAAGCTTTTGTTTGAGAAGAGTTTGCTACCATACACATAATGGAATAAAATAGCAAGCAGAAAATTACATGGTAAAAGTGGTTGCTCAGTTAACCGTAGAATCGTAGATTCCGAGCTGGAAGGGATCTTAGAGGCCCCCTAGCACACTCGGGATGGCCTGCTAGCACAAGTTCTTTGATCTGCTTTTCTAAAGGAAAGACAGTTTCAAAGGGGTCCGTAATCTCACTTTAAATAAGCCACACGGACAGATAAGTAGAAAGTTGAGTATCCAAGAAACAATCCAATAGACAGGGCTCTAACTGTCTAAACAAATTAATAGATTATTACATAATCACCAGCACAAACATCTAAGTTCACAAAACTGGGGGCAGAGGGCCCTTAACAACTGCTACCCAGAATCTCATCTGGCCAAACCACAAAGAAACATTTTTCCCACGAGTAAGCCCCCAAATAAAATGTCAACCTCCCAGTATATGTAGGCTCAGAACCAGAAGGCATCACAACCCTTGGTGACTGCCAAATGAGCTTATAACCAAAAGGTGTGAAAGCCTTCCTGTGAGCAAACCTCCCCATGAGAAAGTTCCTCCCTCATGGGGCTCTATGTGACTCAGGATATTCCACAGCTGTGAACTGAGTTGAAGTTCAAAGCAATAAGACATCTGTGATTGAAATACCTGTGACCTTTAGACCTGGAAACATGGCCCTTGTTCCAAGGAAAAGGAGACATATGTGGTTACATAGGCCTAGTAATGGACGGGGAAGATCTAGTGTTCTATTAATCGAGCTTCCAGTCTGCTCATTTTATAGAAGGTTCTTTATGCAGTCAGCCTTGTTGTTGTTCAGTTGATTCAGTCATGTCTGACTCTTCAGGACCCCATTTTGGAGTTTTCTTGGCAAAGATACTGGAGCAGTTTGCCATTTCCTTCTCCAGCTCATTTTACAGATGAGGAAACTGAGGCAAACAGGATTAAGTGACTTGCTCAGGGTCACACAGCTAGTAAGTGTATGAGGCTAGATTTGAATCCAGGAAGATGAGTTTTCATGATTCCAAGCTCAGTGCTCTATTGTGCAACCATGTGCTCAGGCACTGTGCTAAGCGTTGGAGATACAAAGGAGATACAAAGAAAGGCAAAAGACAGTCCCTGCCCTGAAGAAGCTGACAATCTAATGAGGGAGACAAGAAGTAAAGAAATACGTCCAAACAAGCTATAAACAGGGTAAATAGAAAATCATTAACAGAGAAAAGGCACTAGGATTAAGAGTGACTAGGAAAGGCTTTCTGTAGAAGGTGGAATTTTAGTTGGAACTTGAACGAAGCCAGGGAAGACATCTAAGGAGATAATATTTGTAAAGTACTCAGCACAGTTCCTGGCACAGAGTAGATGCCGTATAAATGTTTATTCCCTTCCCCTTTTTGAATTACATCTTCCATTAGCTGTCTTTTACCTCTTTTTCTATCCCCAGTGCTTAGGACAGTGCCAGGCATGAACATGAATAAATGTTTAGTTGATTGATCTTCCAGGAAGACCTTCTAAAGTAATTCATGAAGCAAATGATGCTTTTTTCCTCCCAATATACAACATTCCCAATGCCCTTTAAAATCGCTGTTAAATGCCTTTAGTCTCTGGCTTGGGCAGACACTGAATACAGATTTACAACATGACATAATATTGTACATAATGTACACATTGTTATTCAGTCACGTCCGACTCTTCATGATGCTATTTTGGGGTTTTCTTGGCAAAGACGCTGGAGTGGTTTGTCATTTTCTTCTCCATTTTACAGATGAGGAAACTGAGGCAAACAGGGTTAAATGACTTGTCCAGGGTCTCAGAGCTACTAAGTGTCTTGGTTCAGATTTGAACTCAGGTCTTCCTGACTCCAGGCCTGACACTTTATCTACTGTACCACCTAGCTGCATAATGTTTAGTATCTGGTTAACACTTAATGACTGAAAGAATGAATGATGCAAACATTTGATTCATTTATTGATTATTTCTGTACCTATAATTGCCATCTATCTAGCTCTCAGAGGGAAAAATGTTAAATGTATTGATCAGTAGGACTTGTTCTTTTCTAGTCCTCTATTCCCCTCTTAACAGAACTCCCCTTTCTTTCACACATTCCTTGTCTTCTAAAACTTGCAGCCTCCTTATTCCTTCCTACCTCTCAGACTGGAAGCTTTTAAAGTGATATTACTCTTTCCCTTTAATCAGAAAGTGTCTCTCTTCTCTTCTCCCTATCCCCTATCATTACGATAATAATTAACACTTTCTAACATTGGATATGTATGCATATGGCACATATTGGGGTAGAAGGTGAAGGGTTAGAGGCTAGAATCAGTAACTCTTGACTGGTCTCCACCCTTAGCTGTGAGATACACTGTGATCCCATCACCTCCCTCCAGGTGTGATTTTCTCTTAAAACGATAGTCCCACGACTGTCCCTAGAGAGGATAGGTTTCTTTAACAAAGGAATCAAATTTGTCTGAAGTAACTATCCTTAGAGTCAATGCTAGCTTTTCCCCCACAGAAACTATTATGAAATTCAATTGTGCCTAGGTTTCTTTCAATCTAGGTCTAATTGGTCTTTCTCAATGTTGGGGAAATTATAAAATGCTAATGAAGAAAATCTCTTTCCAGTGCAGCTTTGAGGCACTTGTTTGATTGGAATATTCTCAGCAACATGAAGGCCATTGAGGAGTTCTACTCTCCTACATATACTCCAGCAAAAGAAAACTTAAAACTAACGTAAGTTCCTCTGTTCAGTTAGAACTATATAAAAATATGACCAGGAATCTGGGAGAGAGTTAACATTCTTTCAAGAAAGAGAATGAAAATGTTCTATTACACAAAACTAGTTATGCCTGGGAAAAATGAGTTAAACATAAGAAATTACCACCAACAGTGAAGAAATATTACAGATTAAGAGAAACCCAAGAGGTAATTCCAGAGGAGAATAGCTCCCTAGCAACTATGAGCAAAGCTGTGGAGAAAAAAAATTCTTAGTTGCAAGGACTTTAGGAGTGCTTGGAAGAAATGATGCAAGAGATAACAAAATTTTTTAAAATGGAGGAAAAAATTGGAAGGAGAATGATATCTTAGAATAACAATGTGTTCTTTTTTATGAGAAACATAGTCACAACACAAAGATTTAAATAGAATTAAAATGATGGATGGACACAAGATTTATTATTCGTTAGGCATATTTTTTAAGAAGCTGGAGTAAGTCAAAAAGCATTTATTTAATGCCAATTATTTGCCAGACACCGTACTAAGTGATAAAGTTACAAGAAAGGGCAAAACATCTCTCAAGAAGTTCACAATCTAAAGGGGGAGGCCACACAAACAAATAGTACAAACTAAACAGGAAATTTTTAGTGGAGGGAAAGTACTGGAATTAAGATGGATGGAGAATGGCCTCCTGCAGAAGGCAGAATTTTAGTTGAGACTTGAAGGTAGTCAGGGAAGCCAGGAAGTGGAGAGAGAGAGGGAGAGCATTCAGGCATGGAAGACAATCAGAGAAAATGCCCGGAGCCAACAGAAAAGAGTGTCTTCTTTTGTGGAATAGCAAGGAAACCAGTGTCCTGAATCAGAGCGCACTGGGTTTTAGGGGTGATCAGTGAAACAGATACACAAGAACCAAAGGCAATCGGACCTGAAAATATTTTTATTATCTTTGTTTTTATATCATCTATATTTTCCTCCTCGTTTTTTTAAAATAGAAGAGGACCCTGAAATCCAGGGAGATAAAGTGACTTTCAAAGGTCTTATAGGTGATATCAAAAAGTGAGTTTTGATCCCCAGACCTCTCTCTAGCTCCAGTGTACCACACTGCCAACTCACTCATTGCTGTATTCAAAAGGTATCCAGGTCTGTTTACCCTTGCTGGGTGCATTTTTCCTTCTGTTTCTTCTCTCTGAGCATAGAACGGTGTTATCCCTTATTAGACTGTGGTTGCCTGGACGACAAGGGACGTCTTTTGCCTCTCTTTGTATCCCTGGTTCTTAGCACAATGCCCAGCACATGGTAGGCACTTAATAAATGTTTATTGATTGATTAATTAATCATTCTTAACCTCTGTTGCCACTCAGGCCTAGCTTATAGTTTGGAACTGAGCTGGTTTTCTTGGAACTCCAATATATGTTGCTTTTCCTTTCAAAGACCTGAATATACAGCTGGGAAACTAAGTGGCATGTACTGCCATTGATTTGTATGTTATTAAAAAAACTCTTTTTGTAATAGTTAGATTAAGGAATATGGGGACTGTGTTTCTGTTCCATATATCTAGAATTGGACTAACTCAGTCTTACATATTTCCCTGACTTAGTAAACAGATTATATTGAACATTATGTAAATTTTCCATAATGGGATATGTGATATCATTAGCCCAGGGAATTCCCTCCACCAATGCAGATGGACAGCTGTTTTAGAATGTATATATATTCTTAGAGAGTTGCCTGGGATGCTGAGAGATTAAGCATCTGGATTATAGTCACTGTGTCAGAGGCTGCACTTGAGCCCAATTCTGTCTGATTTTTAGGAAAGCCTTCAATCCACTTCACCAAGTTGCTTCTCCTTTCTATGTGAGCACAAAATATTGGTGCTCTATGATTGGGTGTTCTCTTTAGGGGCTTGCTTTTGAGGTATTTGAGTGACAGATGGATACCAAAGGTGAGCAGCCCTGAACAGGGCTCAGTAAGCCCTCACCCTAGAGGTGCTAGTCCTTGCTGAACATCCCTTACACCCCACTGGAGTTTGATGACTGGAAGAGAGAGGCTGACAACTCTGCAGTTCTGCCTCAGTTAAGTCCAACTCACACAAGAGTCAAAACACCTCTTCAAGGGAACAACAATATTGAGGTCTTTAATGCTCAGTTTGCACCCACACTCAATAGTCCCAAGATTCCAGTGACATTCTAGGTACTGTAAATTGTCCACCCTTTTGTCCTCCACTGTCACTGCTTGAGGACCCTGGAGGGGTCTGCTTATCTCTCTCCCTTTCTCTGCTACTTAAAGATATCAGAGTGGGTGGCAAACAGCAACAGTTACTATTGATAATCAGTCTAAAGTTAGGGAGGTCCAGGAGCCCTTGGTAGGCGCCCCTTGGAGTCCCAGTTTCAGAGTGTCATAGGTTGAAGGTGTTGGGAGAGGAGAGGAGAGGAGGGCAGTGGAGGGGAGGGGAAGGGAAGAGAGGGGAGGAGGCGAGGCAGTAAACCCAGGTCAACTGGGCAACTTTTAGCCATCCAAATTTACCTTCCTTTGGAGAAAGAAGGAAGGGGAGGGAGAGGCAGACAGGAGAGGAGGAGGTGAGATACCCAGCTAGCATTCAGCCAGCTGTATCTACTCACAGGATCATGTTCATCCTTCCCCAACAAGACGACCACGCCATCAGAGAAACGATGACGTGACTTACCCTTGACTTTGTTTTGAGTGAAGGAGGGCTGTGCAGGTCACCAGCCTCACTGGTGAAAGAAAAACAAAGCTATCAGGCTGGTTGGGAAACAACAACAGTTTCTCTTGACCTCATTAAAGGGGTCATGCCCTGGCTACTTCTTAAACAGGCCTATTCAATGAATGGGCATTACCTCACCCTAAGTGAGTACCTGCAAAGACCTTGGCCTAAAGGGCCCAAGGCCTCCCACTGCATCCTGGGTCATCTCCAGTCATCCTGAGGAATATCAGGTCACTGGATTCAGATGGCTCTGGAGGAGAAGTGAGGCTGGTGACCTGCACAGCCCTCCCTCCCTCAAAACAAAGTCAAGTGCAAGTCATGTCACCATTTCTCTGATGGCATGGTCGTTTTCAGCAACGAAGGATGAACACGACGATCTCTGCTGCTCATCCTCCCATTCTCCAGTTGCACTCGAGTAGAACCAAAGGTTGCCAGGGGAAAACAAATAGCCAAGACAATAAATAGTTAGGCAAATTGGCACTTTGCTGGTGGAGAGGTAACAGCTGCAGTCCCCCTCATAGAGCAGAATGTGTGGGGTTTGTGACAGCTATTTTCTTCCCTGCTCACTCTAGCAGGGTCATTTTTTTCTTACTTCTAGGATAAGTGTCTGTTCTAGATGGCTAAGGTTGCCAGATGCTTAACTGCAGGATAAGTGAGGTGCTAGTATACATTTACACATAGATTTCTACTGGTTATTCAACAGCAAATGTAATATTGCAACAGCTTCTGATCAGTCAATCAACACACATACTATATTCCAGGCATTGTGCTAGACTACATAGGTAAAAGAAAAAAGAAAAAGAAGGTCTCTGACTTCAAGGGGTTTGCAGTCTATCAAGGGAGACTATATATATATATGCGTATATGGGTTTAAAATAGGCACTGGGCTTGGAATTTCATTGGTATAGAGAAGTCTTTAGAGGAGGAGTAATTTAATCATTTTTATTAATAAGACCAGCATCTTATTAATGAAAGAATGATCATCTGGTCCTCTCTCTTAGACCAAAGCCAATCATGGCTGTCAGCTATATGTTCTTTTGGAAGAGGAATGGCAATCAGTTCTGATCAGTTACCACAGTGGGAGGTGAACTGTATTAAAATGAGGGCCTGAGAATGACATTGTATCTCCCTTGGGCAGAGAAACTATCTCTGGCAGAGGGAATTCTTGATGAGAAAATTTCTCCTCCCATATTAGTAACTTTTCGGTAACTTCTTACCTCCTTGTGGTTCAGTCATGTTCCACTCTTCCTGACCCCACTTGAGGTTTTCTTGGCAAAGATACTAAGAGAGGCTTGCCATTTCCTTCTCCAGTCCATTTTATAGATGAAGAAATGGAGGCTGAGTTAAATGACTTGCTGTCCTTTGAAAAAGGACAAAGTGAGGGTTGGCCACCTGGCTCCCCTGTCTAGTCTGTCTTGTCCTGGGAACCTCCATCCCCCAGAGAAAGGAGGCTAAGTTTAATACTGCAAAGACAGTGGCACCTCACACCTGATTGCTCAAGGAAGGCCCAACGTCCACAAGAGGTGGCACGTGTACAGGCCTGACCTATGGTTCAGTGGGGCTGGAAGAGGGCAACAGATCAACATGAATGTGACACTGCTATATACGTGTGCCTCCACCCTCCAAGGGAAGGACCCTGGCCCTTTATAAAAAGGCTGGGGATTACACCTTGATCATTCTGTGAGGGTTCAGAAATCATTGACTTTAACCTTTCTGGTATCCCCGAAAGTTGGAAATAATTGGCCACATCAATCTTGCTTTGGTTGAGTCTAATTTGAGCTCTATTTTCACTGACAAAAAGTGGGTGTCTTTATGCATGAAAAAAATATGTAGCTATTAAATATCAGATGATTCTGGCCATTGCTTCAACCCCTTCCCCCAGGGTTGTCTAGCTTTGTGAGGGGAGAGAGCCTCCTCTGCACTGTTTGGAAAACTGTTCTGTTTGTTTATTTCCTGGAATGAGAGTAACAGGAGGAGTAAAGCACCTCGGACAGGGTGCCCTTCAGCTGACCAGCCTTTGATTTCTTCTCAGGAAAGGGAGGGATAGAAATATGAGACCTTGGTAAATATCTTCTTCTCTACACTGCTTTGGATTCTGCTGGGAACACTTCCAGAAGCTCAAGGGAATCAAAGTTGAACATATACCTCCCGGAAAGGAAGAGAAACTGTGTGTCCTTTGCCCGTGGGTGGACAGATGGGAGTAGTGGAGAGGCAGATTAGTACTTTCTTTTTGGGAATGTCTGATTTCCCAAACAGATATGACTATGGGGAATGGGGGAGGGGTGTGGGAAAGGCACTGAGTGGCTCTAAGGCAGACTGCTTGCCATAGGCCTGTTCTGGCCACAGGAAACCCTTGTAGACAGTTCTTGTGAGGCACCTGTCCCATATCCCTGAGACATCTGCCCTTTCCAAGTCTATACACTGTAATTTCTATGACTCACAGCTCCAGAACAAGGGGACACTTTCACAGTTATTCCCAGAACCCAGGTTAGAAGGGTAAGAGCCATAGCAGAGACCACTGTCTGGTCTGAGGACAACTGTAGGCATGTACTATGAAATCCTATCCATTTACAGATGGTCAGATGAAAAGCTTAGAGCCTTTTGAAACCATTAGTCCTGACCAACCATGTAAAATAAATCACTGTTTAAAAAATAGATGATACTGAAATCTTTTGTTTTTTATACCCCAACTTTTATAGGAAACCTTCCCAAACTCCTCTTAAATCTAGCGCCTTCCCTAATTGTTTCCTATTTACCCTGTATAAGGATTGCTTTGTATATAAGTGTTTGCGTATTGTCTCCTGCGTTAGGTTGTGAGCTCCTTGAAGAGTAGAATGTCTTTTGCTTCCTTTTGTATCCCTGGTGCTTAACACAATGCCTGGCACATAGTAGGTGCTTAATAAATGTTTATTGATTTATATTGCCTGGATTTCCCCTGTCTCTGTTCCCTTCCCTTTCCTAGAGAGTGTTCCCTTCTGAGAGAATTGTTTTTAAAAGGAGGAAAAGAAAAAAAATTCAGCAAAACTAATCAACACATTGAAAAAACATATGTTGTATGCAATATTCCGTATCTGTGCCCCCTATCCTCTGCAAAGGAGGGCAAAAGGGGGTGTCATCTCTATCTTTTCCCTAGGAATACTTTTGTATTTTTGTTTTTATAATTTCACAAGATTCACTTTTAATTCTATTTGGTTTTTTTTTCATTTATATCATTTTTGTCATTGTATATATTGTTTTACTGGTCCTGCTTACCTCACTTGGCATCCCTTGTCTTTCCATACTTTTCTTTAGTCACAAACATAGCTTCTTACAGAACAGTAACATTCCATTCCATTCAGTTACCACACTTTGTTTAGCCAATAGGCATCTACTTTGCTTCCAGTTTCTTACTACTACAGAAAGTTGGGGCAGCTAGGTGGTACAGTGGATAGAGCACCAGTGCAGGAGTCAGGAGGACCTGAGTTCAAATCTTACTTTAGACCCTTGACACTCACTAGTTGTATGACCTTGGGCAAGTCACTTACCCCCAACTGCCTCATCCTGGGTCATCTCTAGTCATCCTGATGAGTATCTGGTCACTGGATTCAGATGGCTCTGGAGGAGAAGTGAGGCTGGTGACCTGCACAGCCCTCCCTCACTCAAAACAAAGTCAAGTGCAAGTCATGTCATCATTTCTCTGATGGCATGGTCTTCTTCAGCAATGAAGGAGGAACATAACAACAACAACAACTGCAGAAAGTACTATTATGAATATTTTGCTATAAATGGGAATTTAAAAAAATTTTTGTTTTGTCAGTGACCTTCTTGGGGAACAAATCCTTGTTAAGCTACAATGAAAGGCCTTTCTCTGTTTTTCTTTTTTTTAAAATAATTTTTAAAATTTGAAAATAAATTTTTATTGATATCTTTTCCCCCTATTCTCCCAGGGAGCCATTCCTTTTAATCAAGGATTTTAAAAAGAGGAAGAAAAAGGGGCAGCTAGGTGGCACAGCAGATAGAGCACCAGCCCTGGAGTCAGGAGGACCTGAGTTCAAAACTGACCTCAGACACTTAACACTTACTAGCTGTATGATCCTGGGCAAGTCACTTAACCCCAGTTGTCTCCAAATTAAAAAGAAGAAAAAAGGTATCAGAGATATGATGCATATACTTCCCCCCAATAGATCACTTCTCCCTTAGCCTAGCTGCATTGATTCTGTTTTAGGGATCTCAGGAGAAAAGCAGCCAGACTTGGAGTCAGGAGGATGCCCTTTGGAATTCTACTTCATACACTTGCCAGTTCTGTGACTATGGGAAAATCACTCAACCTTTCTGAGCCTCAGTTTCCCCAACTGTAGAGTAGGGATAACAATAGTACTTACCCTACATGGTTATTGAGACAAGTGAGATAACATATGTAAAGCACTTTGTAAACCTTAAAGTATATATAAGTTCTAGAGCATTATTTTCTCATTCAAAGTCTTAAAAGCCAAGTTCTCAAAGTCTGACTATCTATAGGTAGCTTTTTATGAATTCATAGAATCACAGATTGATGAAGAAGTATCCTGGACTCAGAGTCAGAACACAGGATCTGAGAATTGTAAGGAAGTTCTAACTATTTAATCCAATTCAGACCTTTACAGGATTGTGTTCAACACAATAAATGGTCATCCAGCTTTACCCTTAAAGTCCTCTACTGAGGGGGTAGCCATTGCTTCAAAGTCAGGAAGAGCTGAGTTCAAGTCTAGCCTTTGATGCATACTAGCTATGTGGCCCTGGGCAAGTCATTTAACCTCTTAAGAGTTCTACGCACCTGGCAGAGAAGTCATCAATAAACATTTATTAAGCAGGCACCTTGCTAAGCACTGGGGATACAAAGAAAGGCAAAAGACAGTCCTGGCCCTCAAGAAGCTCACAGTCTAATGTGGGAGTCAGTATGCAAAGAACTATATATAAACAAACCATATACAGGATAAACTGGAGATAAACAATTAGAGAGAAAGGCACTAGCTTTAAGGGGGAATCAGGAAAGACTTCCTACAGGAGGGGGCGATTTTAGTTGGGACTTAAAAGAAGCCAGGAGAGCCAGGAGATGGAGATGAGGAAAGGAGAGCATTCCAGACTGGGGGGAATCATCAGTGAAAAGGTCCAGAATTGGGAGATGGAGAATCTTGTGTGAGGGGAGAGTAAGGAGGCTAGTGTCACTGAACTGCAGAATATGTGGTGGGGTGTACAGTGTAAGAAGATTGGAAAGGGAGGGGGCAGGTCATGAAGAACATTGAAAGCCAAGAAGATTTTCTATTTGTTCGTCTCTAAATGGTCAATAACCTTCCTCAAATGTGACACCTTGAATGGAATACAGTACTCTAAGAATAGACGGACCACAAACAGTGGTTCTATCATCAGTGTTTCTCTTGAGGCAACCTAAGATCAAATTAGTATACTTCCCCTGCCATGTCACACTGGCTCCTGCCACATGCTGGGTAGAGAGCTGACCTTGGAGTCAGGAAGACCTGACTTCTAATAACTAGCTCTGATGCATAATGTCTGGGTAACCCTGGACAAGTCATTTAACTTATTAGTGTTCTTGTTAACTCTCTAGGATTATAAGATTCAGAGAAAGACTCAACCTTCATGTTTAGTGGGAGTTTTTGGATCCAAGTTTCCTATGTCAATCAAATCACAAGTTCAGGGACTGTTAACTCCTTGCTGGGCTAGGTCAAGAAGACTCTGAGTTGGCTCCTCAGTGGATTTGGCTACTATTGATATCATCAACTCCAGGACTGCAGTTATTTGTGGTACCTCTTATGGCTTTGCTGAATATCCTGGTCTCACTAGTCACCAAGGAACTCCCATCTCAAGATAGCTCTTTACTTAAGATCCGGAAAGAAGCAGCACAAAAGAACATATGAGGATTCAGGGACACCCAAAAACCTAGTTCAAACACAACTGATACTTCTACCCCTCCCTGGAGGCACTCAGGGATTCTTGCCTTGCTAGTAACAGGAAAGGAAAAATGCAAAAGGCTGAGAGAGGGGCAATTATATCCTTTTGTATGTGGACTCAGTTCTTTCATCAGCACTTCTGGCTCCAAAGCCAACTAGAATTTTTTTTTGTCACTGCAGAGAACCAGACCCTCAGTCACTCATGGAAAGAAGAATTCTCATAGAACTTCCACATGTTGGATTAAAATCAGGGAACTATTATATATGCTCTATATAGCCCAGTAGGAAGGGTATATAGCTTCTTGGCTGTACATCATTATCCTTTTGTGTGTTATAGAACCCTTTGACTATCTATTGAATCCTATGGACTTCTCCTTAGAACATTTTTTAATGCATAAAAAAAAATGAATTTGATTAAAAAGAAAACCAAGATTAATACAACATAAAGATGCAGTCTTTTCCCATCTGAGTTCCCAGACACCCTGACATTTATCTGTGGACCCCCCCATTAAGAATCTCTGCTCTAAGGCCAGGGCTGTTGTTGGCCAATTCCTCATTACATACATGCATATGAGGGAAGTTAATTAACTTGTCTGAGATGACTCCAAGCCAAGTATTCTTTTCAATGCACCAAAATGTCTTCTAAGCTGATCTCATTGAACCCATTACTTTACAGATGTTAAGAGTCTTTTTAGATCTAACCACAGCTGGTATTCAAAGGTTGCCTGTTTAGCTCTAGTTTATTGATTTTAAATGAAGGATATAGGAAGGACATGTACCAATGTGTGAGGCAGCCAACTACTGGAATCCCTTTTGTTCAACACCGTTGACATCTTATTGAATCCTGATTCTGTCATCCAGTGTGTTAATTGTCTCTCCTAGCTTTTTATCATCTACAAAGCTGATAAGCATTTCAACTAGACCTTTTTCCAAATCACGTTTTTTGGATTCATTCATTCAACCAATTCCAAACCCCCATAACATTGCAATCATTAGCCCAAGTCTTTCCATATTGTCCACAAATATAGACCTGGAGTTTCAGTCTCACCTTCACCATTTAGTAGCCATAGCACCTTGTCTCTGGAAACCTTGATTCCCTTATCCGTAAAATCAGGATAACATAGTAATCCCTTTACTACTTAGTTGCCAGGTGAGGACAGCTTTTGTGAACTGTGAAAGGTGGCATAAATGCAGATTATTATTATTATTATAGCTTGAAGGGACATTAGAAAGAATCTTTTTTAAGCCCCTTATTTTATCATTAAGGAAACTGAGACCCAGAGAAATGAGATGAGTTAGTGACAGAGCTGGAAGTAGTCTTGGAACACTTCCGGTTGAATGTTCTCCCCACTATATCGGAGCCTTGTTTATGACTTGGGATTCCAAGGAGGGAAAATCAAAGATGATTTAATTTGTATCCCTAGTGATCCTTTTTCAGATGTGTGCTGGTGGTTCTGCTGTTTTTGAAGAGAGAAATACAAATAAATGATGGGGGCGGGGCATGGTCAGACAGTTGTTTGTTGGGGAAAAAAAGTGGAAATTTGCTGGATTGTAAAGTTAATATGAACCAGTGGCTTGATGTAGTAAGCAGAAAAGATAGGAGCCTCACGAGTTGCAGTAACGAGGGCTTCATCTTTCCAGTTTCCAGGCAATGCCCCAAGACTTCAGGGTAGGGACCAACCTGCATTGTTGGAGGGACTTTCCTCATGGGGAATTCCCTATGCCAATAAAATCAGTCAACAAGCAATGAAATCAGTCAACAAGCATCCTACTCTGTTCCAGTAACTATGCTAGTGGAGAGAGAGAGAGAGAGAGAGAGAGAGAGAGAGAGAGAGAGAGAGAGAGAGAGAGAGAGAGAGAGAGAGAGAGAGAGAGAGAGAGAGAAGGAGGGAGGGAGGGAGGGAGGGAGATAGGGGAAGAGGGGGAGAGAGGGAGAAAGAGGGGGAGAGAGGGGGAGAGAGGGGGAGAGAGGAGTCCTGGTTCTCCAGGACCTTACCTGGGCTTGAAAAAAAGAGCACACACACATATAAAGAAGTAGAAGGTAATTTGGAGGAATGGAGCATTAGCAGCTTGGGGAGAGGGACCAGGAAAGGCCCTAGGTAGAAAGGACATGGTGTTTGGATTGAGTTTTGAAGGAAGCTAAAGATTTTTGAGAAAGCAGCATTCTAGTCCCCTGGAGAGGGGGCAACAAAAACAAAAACCCCACTGCACTCTGCCCTGGTCAGATGGCATCTGGAACATTGTATTCAGTTCTAGGCACAATATTTTAAGAGGTATGTCGATAGGCTAAGATTGACCAGAGGAGGATCATAGGGTAGATGAGGATCATAGATTTAGAACCAGAAGGGCATCTCAGAGACATTCTAGGTTCAATTTCCTTATTTTACAGGTGAGTAAACTGAGAGATTTGGTGATTTACTCAGTTGCATAGTTCAGGAGATGGGATTTTAACTTAGATCCTCTGATTGCAAGAACCAATGTTCCTGCCAATTGTACCACATGGAATGGTGAAGGACCTTGAATCCACTCCATCCGGAAGGAACTGGAGGTGTTTAGACAGGTGAAGAGAAATCTTAGAAGGGACAGAAAATTAGGTATATTATAATAGAGATTCATTTCAGGTGTGGGTTCAGTAGTTGTATTCACAAGTCAGCTGCTAGGTGGTGCAGTGCCAGGTAAGGAAGACGAGTTCAAATCTGACTTTAGACACTTTCTAGTTTTGTCATTGTCTGCCTCAGTTTCCCTAACTGCAAAATGGAAATATAGTAATAATAGCACCTACTTCTCAGGGATGTTGTGAGGCTCAAATGAGATATTTGTAAAAAGTGCCTAGCGCAGTACCTGGCCCATAATAGGCACTTAATAAATGCTTATTCCTTCTCCTCCCTTCTAATCATGGATATACCAGAGCTGGCTCATACCAACTTGTGAAAGCTGATTGTTACATTATCCCTATGAGCACTGACATCTCAGAAACTGGCAAACCCTACAGATCAGGGTTTGATTTATTGTTTTGGTGATTGACTAGACGTAAGAAAGTGATGAAGAAAATGTTAACAATACAGTAATACAGATCAAACTTGACTGTATTATACATACATTACTCCCCACCCCAGAATCAGCTGTTATACATTTGCCCTGTTTCCAGTTTTAAAACTTCTGTGACTGTGAATATTTGCGGCAAAGGATTGTGTTCAATCTTCGTTGCCTAAGAAGACCATGCCATCAGAGAAATGATGACATGACTTGCACTTGACTTTGATTTGAGTGAGGGAGGGCTGTGCAAGATCACCAACCTCACCGTCTCCTCCTGAGCCATCTGGATTCAGTGACCAGATATTCATCAAGATGACTGGAGATGACCCAAGATGCTGCAAAGGAACTCTCTCTACCAAGGCGGGGCTAAATCAGGTAGACCCTAACCCTACAGACTAAGTAGATTAAGTCTTAGGCACATAGTATGTAAGTGATTTGTTAAGTCACAGGAATAGTGAGCTATCAGAGGCTTGTCTTGAAGTCAAGTCTTTCTGACTCATGGTTCAGCATTTCTAATGTATCTACTCATTTAATGTTTTTAGTGAACAAGCATTCATTTTCTCATCCTCCCCTCAAATGAAAAAAAAGGAAAGAAAAATGCTTATAACAAATATACATAACCAAGCCAAACACACTTTTGGCCATGTCCAAAAACATATGCTTTATTTTATGGCATAAGTCTATTATTTCTCTGTCAGAAGATGGGTAGTATGCTTCATGATTGGTTCCCTGGAATGGTAGTTAGTCACTTCATTGATTATGTCTTTCAGAATTGTTTACAGTATAAATTGTTCCACCAATTCTACTCTCTTCACTCTGCATCAGTATGGGAGACTTCCCAGGTTTCTCTGAAACCACTCCTTTCGGCACAATGATATTCTGTTACATTCACTTCTTTCCTATTTATTTTTTTATGTTCTAAATTATGTTCTTGCCTTGGGCAGGTCTCATCTAGCCCTCTGAAGATAGGAGGGAGTGTTAGCTATTAAAAATGAGTAGATTTCTCTGCATATGGGTAGAACCATGTGTACAACACTATTTCTGTCAAGCTGCTTCCCTGGGGTTTTCTGGTTACTTTAGGCTCCTCCTGAGAAAATCTGGGCCTCTGACATCCACCCTTTACCTTGCCCCGATAGACAAATAGATCTGGAAGATGAAGGGGAAGAAGAAAAAAGAGAACAAGAACTTGGTAAATATCCTGGATAAGCAAACTGTGACATGCTGATAACCAATTTGCAATGACGCTGAGGATGAGGCACCCTGAACTGTTTAACTGTGGTCTAGTAGGGCCCCTGCTTCCCTCTTCTCTGGCCCTCCAGAATCCTATGATGTCACCATTCAAACTTCTCAACTCTCAGATGCTCCCCATTATGGTTTAGACCTGGATTCTGGGTCCTCTTGAGGTCTCTTGGGTCCTCTTGGGTCCAGCCCAAGATCTAACCCAGAAAGCCTAATATTGCTATTGCTTTCTCTGACACAAGTACAGGGAAGTGGGTAAAACTGTATAAAGACACGTATGCCCATTTCAGAAAATGTCAGGGAAATACAGCAACAAGAAACTGATCTTGAGATGCTGATGGGACAGTCTAAGCCAGAGGTTTTTCACCTGGAGTCTTAATCCTTCTTGGGAATACAGGGAGAGATTTCAGTTTTGAGGGGAAGGAAAGGGCTCATGAATTTGGATGGGAAATAGATTATATCTTTATTTTCACTAGCTTCTAATTGAAATTTGCCATTTCCCTCAATTATTTGAAATTATTTTTCTGAGAAGAGATTGATAGGTTTCACCAAGCTGCTAAAGACTTAAAAAAGAGGTTAAGAACCTCTTGTCCTAAGCTACACTTCATTCACCCTATCTCCCTTTTTCTCTCTACATTTCTGAGTCACATCTACAGTTGCTGAAGCTGAGGGGACTAATGACCATCTTGTGCTCAATCTGAGGATAGAAGATGGGAACACTAATTAGAACGAATACCTGCAGACTTCTAGGGAAAAGCTGAGAGGGAACAGTTAGTTGTCTTTCCCTGTAGGCAGGGAGGGTTTCATTTTTTGGCTGTATATGGCCTATGCATAACCCAGTACCTGGCTCATAGAAGGTGCTTAATAAATACTTGTGGATTGACCGATTGATTGTGATTCAGAAGGTATAGGCTAGAAAATTTTGCCCCTTCCTGCAAGAAATCTGGGTAAAAAAGACACAATAAAGGGTGGTAAAGGAAGCAGACCAGCCAAACCCTGGGGCTGGAAAGAGAAATAAAGGCAGGGATACAGGAAGAGAGAGTGGGAGCATGAGGTCTTTCTAGAAGTTTAACACACATTGGAAGAAATTTCCATATGGCTTTCTTCTCTCTATTCCTATCATCTCCTAGATAAGACTGGGCATTCATCCCATTTCAGAGTCATTAATTGCTGGGGCCAAAACCAAGAATATCTTCCTGGCTTGTGCCACAATAGAACGTTCTAAACTTGGGGTTGTGTGCCCCAAACCACACAACATTTGCCCATGCGTCATCTGGGAGCTAAAAAACCCTAAATCCAAACCAAAACAAAATTCTTCCCAAAATACATGTGAATTGGATTATAACTGGTTTTATAAAATGAACTGTGGGTTTGGAATGTGTAGATTGGAGTGAAGATACAGAAGATAGAGATGAGGTGATATGCTGGGGGACTCCGAATGAATTCTTTTTTTGAGAAGAGCTGTGATTTCCCTGATAAAGGGAACTCCCATTGAGACAATTCCCTCTGTCAATGCAAATCAGCATGTGCTCTGCAAATTACAGTCTTAGATTAGGGCTAGGTAAGAAACTGAGACCTGTCAAAGACCTTAGCTCAAAAAGGCCAAGGTCTCCCACTGCATCCAGGGCCATCTCCAGTCATCCTGATCTATATCTGGCCACTGGATCCAGATGGCTCCAGAGGAGAGTGTGAGGCTGGTGACTTTGCACAGCCCTGCCTCACTTAAATCCAATTTGCGTATAATGGCATCACTTCCCTGATGCCATAGTCCTCTTGGAGAATGAAAGACAGAGAACAACAGTCTTAGAGAACTTCCTGAATCACTGAGAGGGTTAAGTGGCTTGTCTAGGTTGATATAGTCAGTATACGTCAAAAGGCAAAATTTGAACCCAGATCTTCCAGAATCTGAGGACAGTTCTTCATCTTCTATGCTGTGTTGTCTCCAAGCAAATGGAGCTAAAGCAATTTAGGAGCAAAAACAGAAGAGCTGTGGGGAGAGGAAAGTAAAGAGGAAGCTGATATAAAGAAACTCAGTTAAATAAGGAGGAGAAAGTTGAGAAAAGAAGGGAAAGCAGAAGCCATTTTACAAAATGTTAAGAGTTTCCTGGGCTCTAGATCCAGATGAAAGATAGACTGGATTAGGAAGACTTCTGTGTGGAAGTGGGGCCCCCAGAAGGCGTATTTGTTGAGATTTCAGGAAGCTGCTTATAGAGTCTCCTGGCTTGAATGGAGGGAGGCAGATAAGGCTGGGAGAAAGGAGACAGAAAGGATGTCTGTGATCAAGGGATCCAAAGAGAAAGGGAAAGCGCCCTGGCTTGAGCTGAAGGGAAAAAGAAAAAAGAGGAACTAGGAAGAAGAACTAGAGACGCTTGTAAAACCCTGCTTTATGTGAAGCGGACTGAGCTGCCAGTGAGTCATGAAATACTTTGTTCCAGGAACTTGATCGGTTTGTTGTTCTGTACCCTGAGAGGGAGGAAAATTGTTTTGCATTTTAAATAACTGAGTTGAGCCTTAAAAGGAAGAATGTTACAGAAGAAAAGAGAGGAGGAAGACTATCATGCCAGGGGAGGTAACTTTAAATACTTGAAAAGGGGACTCTGGGGAAGAAGTCCTCCAGTAATAACTTTAAAAAAATTTTTTATATAGAGTAGCTTATTTTCTATGGATCATAGATAGAATCTTGGTGATACAAACAGATAATTATGGATACACAGTATAGTTACAGGATCCACATTCATTCAGTTTGATAATACGTCTGGCTTCTCTCTTCAAATCTCTCCATTTCTCTCTTAGGTTAGTCATTCCCTCTCTCTCACTCTCACTCTCACTCTTTTTTCTGGTCTCAGTTTGTATTATCACAACCCAACGTTCCCTTCCAGAAGTCTGACATGCAGAGAAATCAGAAGCAAGAATGGCTGGGGTGACCAACAGATGATATTTCATAGTTCCAACTTAGAACTGAAAAAGACTGAGAGGCTGCAAGTTTGAATGAAGCCCACTTTTCCTAATATTCCTCAGTGACGATTACATCCTTTTCTTAGCTCGTTGCTACTGTGAGTTCTTGCACAAAAGCTTGAGTGTCTCTGTATCTATTGTCTTCAATGGCAAAGTGAGTACTTTCTGGACTTGGAGCCAGGAGATCTGAGATCAAAGCCTATCTCTGACGCTTAATGAGCTAGCTGAGTGACAATGGACAAATTGCTTCACTTTATCTTGAAACTGGGAATAATAATTCCTGAATTACCTACCTAGCATTAGTTACAATGAGAAAAACATTTGACAAACATCAAAACACTATGTAAATCTGACATTGTTTTTCTGTGATTTTTGTCAAAAGTGTTGGTACTAGCAACACTGATAGGTGTTAAAACTGTTCTTTGCCTTAGTCAATGAACTCCATGAGCTGTTATGGTCAAAAACAATTTCACTGTCTGGTGGCGAACAGCCACTTGTCCTCTATCTGTGAACTTTTCCAAACATGGCTAGGGTAGTACTATGGACCAAGATACTCCCATAAATCTTTTCAAGCTTTGTCTAAATTCTGCACTTCCTGACTTTTCCCTTCTCATTCTCTGATCCCTCTGGAGATTCCAAGGCCTCAAAAGCACTCTCCAGGTACATGATAAGAGACCAAAGTTTCAATCCTCCTCCTGGGATCACTCTATGGGGACCAGCTGTAGCATCCAGATCCTCTTGATCTCTGAAGACATGGGGCCAACCTATAAGTCATTCCTCAAATGATAATGAATAATAATAGCTAGTATTTTCATAGCACTTTAAGATTTACAAAACACTTTACAAATATTATCTCATTTTATCTCTCAGCAATCCTAGGAGGTGGGTGCTATGGTATCTCCACTTTACAGATGCGGGAACTGAGGCAGACCAAAGTTAAGTGTCCTGCCCAAAGTCACACAGCATGTATGTAAGTGAGGATTTGAACTCTGATCTTCCTGACTACAAGTTCACCACACCATTTCCTAGTGCCACCTCATTGCCAAACTCAACTCAGAACTGGTTCCAAGGAACCACTTTCATGGCCATCCTGGTTATGGCCAGTAGAGAGGCTTCCTTTCTTCTGACACTCACCACTCTATACACATACAACCAATGATTCACACATTCATACTTTCTCCCTCTCAGTCTCATTCTCCATGTTACCAGTTCTCTAACCACTTGGGCTGGTTTGTGGTGCCTACTACAGCCCTCATCTAGCAGTTGAGAGATATCCTGACCACTCTTTTATAGCTAACAGGGAAGGTGGTAGGTGAGAATCAATGATTGTACATAACCTATTCACAATTTGCCTTACCCACAGATAATTGTCTTGTTTTCTAGCCTTAACAACTGGTCCTTAGACAACAGACATAGACTCCTTTTACCTTCAGCCTTTCTAAATTGGTAAAACCTGTCAGACATTGTGTTGTGCTGTCCTAACTTTTGAGAATACATCTTCATATGAGGATGAGGATCATCTCCACGTGATGATGAGGTAGGACTTTACATTAGTAAAAAAACATATAATTTTTTTCAGGAGCCAAGAGATAATACTATCCAAATCCTATTCAACTCAACTCAACACCCCCGAAATTCATTTTAAAAACGTCTACTATGTTT